>NC_081409.1:317064320-317740987 GCF_030272615.1 Cryptomeria japonica | reverse complement strand
GAAAAACCATGGTGGGAAGCCTACCCACAGTCAGATAATACTTCTGTAGTAAGTATGTGATTACAATATGAAGGGGGCCCGCACATGCAGGAAGGCCAACAACCTAGAGCGCATTGCTCATCATAAAAGGAGCCTCACTGACTACAAAATACATCAGACTAAAATATGGAATGAAGATTGAACTGCAAGTATGACATCTCCTATGCTGAGTACAGTTCTAGTGAAGCTCAATACCAGAGGCCTTAAACCTCTCTTACAAACCCAATTTGATCACCTATGATCGACCAAAACCTTTGCATATGATTACAACATTATTCGCACACAAATAATCCTATATCCCATAATCATACATACATTCATGATCTACAAAGAGATCTTACATCATATTTATACCAACCTGGGACCTAAACAATTATATCGGCCACCTAAATGATAATACAATAAATTCATAACATAAACCCACAATCCAATAATCAACCAAGTCATCTTAGGCCGAAAATAATGTAGACCAATCATTAAATCCCACCGATAATGCATCGGGAACATTTGCCAATATGTTACATAAACCAACCCATAACCTAGATAACATCGAACCCTAAATAGATGCCATTAACCAAATCCAAAACCACTGGTCAACAGGAACACAAACAAGATAGCCAACAACATCCTAATAGCCATCTAGAGGTTGTACCAGCACCACTTATCACGTGCATCAAAAGATCTTCAACAAAGCTCTGCCGGTAAAACCCTTACCGGTGACCAAAAGGCTTACTAGAACAAATGATAGATCTTAGTCATCAAATCCTAAACCAACTGATCGTGATACACATCTAAATAGTATGAATGACATATTTAAACCAAATCATATCGGAGCATACCAGATCAACATCATAACCAACCACTCTATTGAAACCAACCAAAAATAGTAAACAACCAAAATTGTCGATGTTTCCATCAATGACAAAACATCAATGCAACACATAATCAATTCCTCCAAATTGCCAACAATCTCCCCCTTTGGCATTGATGAGAACAGTAGATGTGAAAAAATCCAAGTTCCAAGGAATGCCAAACAAGTCTCCCCCAAAAGAAGATAGCCAACAATCTCCCATAAAATGATATTACAATGAAGCTCTGAACCAAACTCTCCCTTTGACTGATATTCTGTTAAGTTCTATTTTTCACATATATCTCTCTCCCTTTGACATCAATGCCAAATATATGGCATAAATATCAATGAAAGATTATAAATCCACTGAAACACACAGCTGACTACTCCCCCTGAGTAGTAGCACCACCACATCAATCCAGAATGAATAGTAGCTTTGTAAATGCATGTCGAACTAATGCCAATCAACATCATTCAGATCTCTATCGGAGGGGCCGAAACCCCCAATTTGTCTTTGAAGTACTCAAATGATTCTTTAGGTGAAGGTTTAGTGAAAATGTCTGCAATTTGTTCTTTAGTGTTCACATAAACTAGTCTGACTTCATTTGCTTCCACCTTTTACTTCAAAAAGTTATACTTGATAGATATGTGCTTTGTCTTGGAATGAAATACCAGATTCGTTGATATATCAATAGTAGTAGAGTTATCACAGTGAATAACTATTGGTTCATTGCAATCCACCTTTATATCCTTCAACATTTGCTTCATCCATAAAACTTGTGTACAATTGGTAGCAACAACAACATACTCCACTTCAGCAGCAGATAAAGATGTACATGATTTATTTTTTTTGATCCATGAAATAAGTTTCTTTCCAAGAAAGAAAGCTCCGCTAGATGTCTCTTTCGGTCATCAACATCTCTAGCCCAATCTGCATCTGTATATGTACTTAATGTAAAGTCATCATTCTTAGGATACCACAGACCATATTCAGTTGTTCCCTACAAATACCTGAAAATTCTTTTCACCACAATCACATGATTTTCTCTAGGATCACTCTGATATCTTGATACAATACAAACTGCATTCATTATATCTAGTCTATTCTGAGTCAGATATAACAAACCTCCAATCATAGACTTGTACCTTGTAGGATTTACTGGTGTAGATGCATCATTCTTTGATAATTTCTCACTTGTAACTATAGGTGTACCAACCAGTTTAGAATTTTCCAAACCAAATTTCTTCAACAACTCTCTAGCATGCTTAGTTTGACAGATGAAAATACCTTTATCAGTTTGAGTAATTTGCAAACCTAAGAAAAATCTCATCTCCCCAATCATAGACATCTCAAATCTGTTGTCCATATTGTTAGAGAATTCCATACACAACTTATGTTCACCTCCAAAAATGATATCATCAACAAAGACTTCAATAATCAATATATCATCATCAATGATCTTATAATATAAATTACTATCAACATTACCTTTAGTGAAACCAAGCTTCAAAAGATATTTATCCAGTCTTGCATACCAAGCTCTAAGGGTTTGTTTTAATCCATATAAAGCTTTTTTAACCTGCAAACCATGTTTTTATCATCTGAAAGTGAAAATCCATCAGGTTGCTCAATATAAACTTCCTCTTCAATATCTCCATTCAGAAATACACATTTGACATCCATCTGATAAACCTTGTAGTTCTTATGTGCTGCATAAGCAAGAACTAATCTCACAACTTCAATCCTAGCTACCAGTGCAAAGGTTTCATCATAATCAATTCCTTCCTTCTAATAATATCCTTTAGAAACCAATCTAGCTTTATTCCTCACCACTTGATCATCTTCATTCATTTTATTCCTAAAAACCCATTTAGTTCCAATAACATTCTTATTTTTAGGCCGGGGAGCTAAAATCCACATGTTATCATTTTCTATCTGATCTAATTCTTTTTCCTAGATTTCATCCAACATTCATCTTTACAAGCTTCAATTATTGATGCCGGTTAAACTTGAGAAATTAAATATACCTCATCAGCTGCCAACTTTCTTCTTGTCATCAATCCTTTGTTTTTGTCTCCAATGATCTGATCTTCTAAATAATTCAACCTTACATACCTAGGATTCTTCTAACTTTCTGTTCCTCTATCTTGATCTTTAGTTACTGTTGAATTTTTTGATACTTCTAGAGTAACTAGTTCAACATTTTGTTTTGGTGCAGGTGCTACCAGTTCAGTTATGATCATTTCCATGATCGGTTGTTTCTCATAAGTTCTTATTTGACTTTTGTTCTACTCATCCACCTTGACATTTGTACTCTCCAGAATTCTCTGCAATGTTTTGTTATAATATCTATATGCTTTACTTTTATTAGAATAACCAAGAAATATTCCTTCATGACATCTAAGATCAAACTTTCCAATGGAATCATCTCTTTTGATATAGCATTTACTACCAAAGATTCTGAAATACTTAACTGTTAGTGTATGACCAAACAATAACTCATAAGGTGTCTTATCAATGTCTCCTTTGATATGAACTCTGTTGAATGTGTATACCATTGTGCTTATAGCTTCTCTCTAGTAGATATGAGGCAGATTAACTTCCATCATCATGGTTCTAGCTGCATCCAAGATAGTTATGTTCTTCCTTTCCACAACTCCATTCTGCTGAGGTGTCCAGAGTGCAGACAAGTGTCTCCTTATCTCATTCTTCTCACAATCGCTGTTAAATTCACGAGATGTGAATTCTCCACCCAGATCTAACCTTAATCATTTAATCTTCAATCCTATTTCTATCTCAACTTTAGCTTTAAACATTTTAAACTTTTCAAATGATTCAAACTTCTCCCTTAAAAAAGTAACCCACATCATTCTTGAATAGTCGTCAATGATTAGCATGAAATATCTATCACCCTGAATTTTTTTTTATTATAGCAAGACCACACAAATCAGTATGAATAAGATCAAAAACATCATTAGATTTATCTTGTATACTCTTAAATGTAGTTTTGACTTTCTTTCCCATTTGACATTCCTTACATACCGAATTATAGGGCTTTACAATCTTAGGTATATCTCTAAATGCCTTAGTAGAACTAAACTTCACAATGCAATCAAAATTCACATGACACAATCTCTTATGCCATAGCCAACTCTCATCAATTTGTGCAATCAAACATTTCTTCTCACTAGAGATCAAATGAAAGATATTACCTTTAGTCTGTGTACCGGTTGCTATCTCCAATCCAGATTTGTTGATAATCTTGCATTTTCCATCCTTGAACTATAACTGAAATCCCTTATCCACCAACTGTCCTACACTAAAAAAAAATGCCTTAAACCTTCAACATAATAAACATGATCAGTTTTATGCTTATCATCCAATGATATTGTTCCTTTTCCCTTGATCATACATGCTTTGTCATCTCTAAATCTAACCAGACCACATCAAATTATTGCAAAGATAAGAACTTCCTTTTATCTCCAGTCATATGATGTGAACATCCACTGTCAATTACCCATTCATCCTTGTCTTCAATTTTAGCAGCAAGGGCCTTCTCTTCAGGTACTAGATCATTTTCTTTGATAGCCAAAAATACCCATTCCTTTCCATTGTCGGATCCGCTCGCTGAATCTTGTGCTGGTTCATCATCAGAATTATTCACACCTTCCTCATTAGCATAGTAGCATGATTTGTCTTTGTTTCTCCTGTACTTATGCTTGTTCTGATAATCATGGTTAGGCCTAAAAGATATTCTAGCTATTTCCTCAAATCTAGAATTCCTTCCAGGACATCTAGATGCAAAATGACTTATCTTATAACATGCAAAGCATTTAAAAGGTGATTTTCCTTCATACTTACTTCATGTCGGTCTTTTAGATACTCTTCTAGTAAATAAAGCTTCAAGTTTCTCAAACTCTTCCTCTTGTTTCTTCATATTCTCTAGTTCCTTCGCATATAAATATTTCCAATCACTCTTGCTGGTAGATAATGTAGATGCATAAAAAGTAGGTTTAGATTTTATAGCTCCAGAAGGTCCAAATTCCTCAAGCTCAAAAGAAGATAACTTCCCAACCAAAGTATCCCTATTAACAAAAATATTTTCCATAGTTCTCAATTCATTAATTGTAATAGCCTTCATCTTATAAGTCGGTGGCAAAGCTCTCAGTACTTTAGAAACAATTTCATCTTCACTCAGAGTTCCACCACAACATCGAATTCCCAAAACAATCTCATTAACTCTCTCCATAAAAGTAGTAATCCTTTCATCTTCTTCCATCTTTAGGTTCTCATACCTCACCTGGTAACCATCAAGTTTAGCAATTTTAATAGTAGGGTCACCTTCATTCAAACTCTCCAATTTGTCCCATATAGCCTTTGCAGTTGACTTGTCAGTTAGTCCCATTATTTGTTGATCAGAGAGTGCACACAAAAGGTCTTCTCTAGCTCTACAATCATTCTCAAGCTCTTTATCCAGACCTGTCTGTAAAGCGGAAAATCGCGGTCGAACCCTAGTTGGTCTCCCCTCTTCTAACTCCGAGGAGAGAGAAGGGAGGTTCGCTAGGATTCGATGGGTTTTCACTTAGGGGGAAGACTTTACATTCAAAAGAGGGGTTGAAACTCATAAGATTCAATCCCACACAATGTAAGATTGGATGCTAAATGAATTTCAAGGGTTTGGAAAGCAAAGCTACCCTCTTTTGTAAAGAATGTTGATTAAGGAAATTAAGCTAAGGATGCATAGAAAGTCATAAAGATTCGCTTATAAACTGAGTTCGGGTTATAGGATGAAGCTGCGGACCTGGAATTAGCAGTAAAATGTCAATACGGCGTTGTCTTGCAAATTTGAGCAAAAGTTGTCGGGATGATGGCGCCCGGCGCCACGGTCCTCCAAAAAATCCGCGAAACGAAGGGGGATCTGTTTGTTTTTGCACAAGGATTCCACATCTTCAATTTCAGCCGCGTACCTGCAACCTACACACAGAAAAGTGAAGACGATTGGGGGGTTAGGGATTAGGGGTTTGCCTTTAGGTCAAACCCCGGTTTTGGAATTAACCAAGAAATGAGCAAGTGCTGTAAATGTAAATGACTATAATGTAAAACAAGTACTAATACCTTGTTCTAAGGATGTTTGTATCCTTATGTGCAAAGGTTTAGATGTTGTATGTTGTATGTTGTAGTAGTATGTAATATGTGATCTCCTCTTCAATGGTTGAATCCTTGTCTTGAATGCAACACTTAGCCTTGAATGGAGACTTAGAAGGAATGCTTGAATGCTTGAATGCTTGAATGCTTGAATATAATTTCCACGCCTTTTCCATCATATCGAATGAAAGAGGAAAATGTAGTTTATATACTTGTCATTTAGGGCTGATAGACTGATTTTCCCGACCTTAGGCTGACCAGGGAAGTATATTTCCAAATTGCAATCAAAAAGACCTGATATCACTTAGGAAACCAGGCCCAAAATAGGACCCAGGGACCAGGGCGCTGGGCGCTCTGGTCCCACCTCCCGGGACATCAGGGTGCAAGGAGGTTCAGGCCAGGGTGCTTGAAAAATGCAGTTTTCAGTGTCGTGAGCGAGTTTTGGGGTCTCCATTCAGGTTGCGTGTTGCGTCGCCATCGTGAAGACCGAAATGCAGTCGAAATTGCAAGTGTCGCAATTTTAGGACGCTACATTTAGCCCCCACTTTAGCGGGAGTATGTATGCTCATACTTCCGGTAAAGTACAAGGAAACAACGTTGAAAGACTTTCACCACGTCAAGGAGGCAAGATACACCAAGCCCCTAGTGGACTAAGGATCTTACAACTTCGATTGACAAAGTAAAAGGCTAGATCTCGAGGAAGAACCATGACTGTCAGTAGTAAGGTTCCCTCGCTATGAGTCATGCAAAAGAAATACCAAAAATCTTCAAGACAAAGCTAAGTTTGCCAAGAAATTTTCAAGTATCTTTGAAAGGATAGACAGGGTGTATGCCCCCCTACGTTAAAGCGATCGCACACGCCTCAACGGGGGTGATTGTTTTAACGTAGTGATACACATAAGAAATGAGAAAGGAAAAAGGAGCACGTTATCGCAAGGATTTAGCCCCCAAGTGTGAGATAAGCCCAAGGATAATAGACACAAAGCACAAGGTGACTTCGCTTTCCTTGGGGTCAGTATGCTGTATGATAAGTCATGTATATATATCATATGTATGTATGCATAATTGTTCTTCATTCCCCAATCAAGGAAGGTCACCTAGAAGAAGGGAACACATGTGTCTTTTGAGTCAACATGAGAGAGATCGAGAAATCTCAATGCTTTGCATCATCCTCAAGTAGACAACACTAAGGACGACAAATAGAAGAATGAGAATAACATATAGAAGAAGTAACAAAAGAGAGGGGGAGAGAGTCTGCTATGCTAATGTAACTAGTCTAGCATGTCATCTACCCCCCGATCTTGCTGATCAATGTTTCGGGAAGGCAGGGAACACGCTAGAGGAGGAACATCCAACACAGCAGATGGAGCTATCACAAGATCCAAACAAGGGCTATGTTCATGTTCCAAGCCACATTGTTTTTGTCTAGGAGCTAGGATAAGTGCTTTAGAAAATTCATTAGATAAATGGTTATCAACATCAACAAGTTCATATTCACTATCAGAAGCAAGAGGAGTAATATTTTCATCTATATCATCATCAAGATTTATAAAAATAGGATCTTTAACTCGCACAGGATCAAGACCATCATGCATCTTATGTTTAGGAGATTTAGGCTCAATATCCGGCTGAGGGGAAAATGAAATAATGCTTGTTGAAGGTGTTTGTGGAGATTGCAAAGTTTGAGAAGCAGCTGCTTGAGCCCTAAGACGACGCTTTCGTCGACGTTCCCGTGCAGAACAATTACGTCTAGTCTTAGTAGGAAGTGTAGAAGATAAAGGAGGAGGAACGTTCTCATCCCTATCACTTGGGTGTTTAGGTTGTGGTCTCTTAGGCTGGATAATAGGAGAAGAAGAAGGTCTCTTCTCTCTATAGAAGGCAGGAGGAGGAACTGTTCCATATAAAGGAGGAGTTTTTGGTTTAGGAAGAAGACCAAGTCCATCATGACGAGGAGCTCTAGGTCTATTTCTAGAAGATTTATTAGGCATAGACATAGTCGCATCCATAGGGACGGGTTGGGAATCTTCTTGGGGAAAGACATTAGTTTTGTCTTTCAAAGGAAGAATTTCCTTCTCAAGAATGATAGGAATGTCAAGTTTAGGTGCTCTAGGTTCACTTAGAGATAGGATCATATCTGTTTTCCACTTTTGATAAGATTTGAAAAGATGATCACTTCGCGGAGGAAGAGATTGGAATTGTTTGGGCCAAAAGTAATCAATAGGAACACTAGAGGTTCTTTCAGCTGGTTTAAAGAGACTATGATTGACAGTAACAACTTCACCATTATGGGGAAATTTCAAACACTTATGAATAGGAGAAGCAATAGCTTTCATGGAAGATAGCCAAGGATAGCCAAGCTTCACACGAAATTGTTCGGAAGAAGGAATAATAGCAAAGTTCACATCAAGGGATTTGTTATGGACCTCAATAGGCAATGTAATAGAACCAATTGCAGGAGAAGAAAATGCATCAAATAATTTCACAATCACATATGTTTTGTCATAGATCACTTGATTCAATTGCAAAGTAAAAAGAAATTCTTCAGTAATAACATTAACCATGCACGAAGGATCAATAAGCACTCCACGGCAAGGCATATTCTTGACTTTTGCAACTATGTATAAAGGACCATCAGGTGCCCTAATGGTTTCACTGGAATCAAATGTGATGGAAGGTTCTTTAGGGTTTTCTTGCTGCTCTACAAAGTTAATCACATTCGGAGTCATAGACACAAGACCATCAGATGAGAAATAGGAATCATTAGCCTCAATCACATTAGAAGTATGAGAAGTATGAGAAGGTAATGGATCAGTAAAAATCTGAAGATTTTGGTTAGGAGGAGCTACAGATGTGTTGCCTTTATCATTCACTCCAGAAACAGAAATAGTATTATTATCAATCAAATCTTGAATTTTACCCTTTAGAGAAAAACATTTTTCAGTATCATGCCCAGGCTGACGATGAAAGTGACAAAAAGCTTTGTGATCAAAATAAGGTGAAGTAATCTTTGCAGGATCAATTTGTCTTATAGGAGGAAGGGTAAGCACATTTTGTCCCAATAACTTATTCATAATATCATGCAATGATTCATTCAAAGGAGTATACTTTCTTTCTTTCTTGAAAAATTTAGAAATAGGAGGCACACCTGATGCTGCATTCACATTGTTGTTGATGATGTTTTCATTGAATTTGATGGAATCTCTATTCGGTTTAAACTTCCCAAATGGTTGTTGACTGCTATCACCCTTATCACTCGGAGCCATAGGATGTGATTGTTCCATTTGACTCACAGTTAGTTGATAATTGTGAAGAGTGGCGCACAACTGTTGGAAAGAAGTAAACTCAGAAAACAGGAGTTTGTCTCGAATATCTTTTTGCAAATTAGAAATAAAGATTCTTTGAATGTCATTGTCAGGCACTGGAAAAGAAATTTGAGCATACAAATGCTTATATCTACCAATGAAATCAGTCACTTTTTCTTTAACACCTTGTTTACAATGCATTAAATCAATCAAAGTAACTTTAGGACTTATATTATTTTGAAATTGTTGAATGAAAGCATTTGCAAGTTGTTCGAAAGAAGTAATAGAATAAGAAGGCAACGAGCAATACCATTGTAGGGCTTTGTCTCTTAATGTTCTAGTAAATAGTTTTGCAAGCAACCTTTGGTCATAAGCAAAATCAGTACATATTGTTTGAAATCTTAACATGTGTTAGAGGATCTCCTTTACCATTATAAAGTTCCAAATGTGGGATTTCAACATGCTTAGGAGGAATAGCTCGAACAATGTCAAGAGAAAGTGGGCTCGCAACATCAAATGTGGGCACACTAAACTTAGATTGATTCATAGAGGCAATTTGTTGCTGTAAAGAAGAGACAGTTTGTGCTAGATTATTAATGGTCGCTTCAGTCGAAGAGTTCATATTAGGTGTGTTAGATTGAGATGGAGGTGTGATGTTATTGAAAGAAGGTAAAGAGTAAGGTGGTGGGACCCTATGATAGTCAACCATAGGGGATGATTGGATAGGAGGAACACTACAAGGAGGAATGGAATGGTTAAATGAATTGCCCCCTTGCGTCATGTTCATTTGTGAAGATGTAATAGGAACACTTATTGAAGGAATGAATGAAGAAGTCGGATTGAATGAAGGAATAGGGTTAATTGAAGAAGGAGGATTGCCCCCATGACTAGTGATCACAGGAGGAATGTCTTGTATAGAGGTAGCCATGATGTTTGATGTAAAGGTAGGTAAACTAGCAATAGAAGTAGTCAAAGGAATAGAATGATTGACTTGTGTAGGAGGTTGTGTATAACCTAAAGATTCAGCACAACTCTTCATAGGCATCACGTTCAAATTCACAATGTGTGAAATACCACGCAAAATATCAATTCCATTCTTATCACTTTGAAGCATACGTTTTAGACCCTCAATTAAAGGAAGAGCTTGACTATCGGGATACTCATGAGACATCCATTGGTGAAAATCGTCAAATTGGTTATCCAATTTGGAAAGTTGTTCAACAGAAACTTCATGGGGAGCTTCTTCATCATTAGGAGGATTAGAGGAATTACCCATGTCCTCGTTAAAAAGACTACTCAAATTAGGTTCCATCTCCTCAGTAGTTAAACCTCGGAAAGACTTAATTCTACGGCTTCGTCTAACGGGAATAGTGTAAGTAGGGCTTATTGTTGTAAAACTCATGCACTAGAGAGAGAGAGAAGATTTTGATTTTAGAGGTAGCAATTTTCAGTAAAACCAGCCAATCTTCCAGATTTAAGCTGTTAAATGCAATCACAACAGTCTCCCGAAATTTCAGAAAAAATGTTGCAACTTTTTTTGAAATTTGCAGGGATGAAAGGTATGATGATTTTAGAGCTAATCTGAAAAAATTGAGGGATTTTACGATTTGTAGATAGGCCAAATTAAAGTTGCAAATTCAAAATTGAACCCTATCAAGATTGTCGAAAAATGCAAAATTTTGAATTTTGAAAAAGAGAGGGAAACTGAAATTTTGAATTTTATGATTTTAGAGGGAATGTCAAGAGCAATGCAAATTTTGAAATTTGAAAATTGATTCAATTTCACGCAAAATTCAATTTTGAAAGCGGAAATCAAAGTTCTTGTAATTAGGCACTTAATTTCAAAAGTCACAAAATGCAAATATTTGAATAAAGCACTGAAATTTCGAATGAATGCAAATACAATTTTCAGATCTAAGACAGTAAGAACACAATTTTGACACAAAATTTCAGTTTCGATAATTTTTGAATGATTAGGAGCCTTAGACCAAGCAATCACAAGACCAACTTTGACTGTAATTTTGAAAGTGTTATAATTGACAAAATCAGCCAAAATTCTGGATTTTAGCAGGAAAATACAGCAAGATCTCGCTCCCGAAATTTTGGAAAAAATGTCGGGGACGATGGCGCTCGGAGTGCAACACGGTCCTCGCAACTTTTTTCCAAATTTTCAGGGATGAAAGATATTGTGATTTTATTGCGGAATCCAAAGTTACAGCTGATTTGGAGATGTTTTGATCGGTCAAATTGTCGGACAAAGGTTGAATCAAGAGGGTTTCAAAAATTAGGGTTTTGACTTTTAACCACTTAATTTTCAGAATTAAAGCACAAATATGAATTGATAATTTGTAATAGAAGGACAGATCTGAAACAAGCATTAACATTTAGACATTTCGCAAGTTTAATTACTAAAAAGAAATTTTAGGGTTTTAATGCAATCACCTCTAAAACTTTGCAAAAGATCAAACATGGAAATGTAATCAATTTTTTCAGATCTAAGCATGAAAAATCAGAAAGGATGTTCACGTCAGGTTCACCAAAATATAAAGCGGAAAATCGCGGTCGAACCCTAGTTGGTCTCCCCTCTTCTAACTCCGAGGAGAGAGAAGGGAGGTTCGCTAGGATTCGATGGGTTTTCACTTAGGGGGAAGACTTTACATTCAAAAGAGGGGTTGAAACTCATAAGATTCAATCCCACACAATGTAAGATTGGATGCTAAATGAATTTCAAGGGTTTGGAAAGCAAAGCTACCCTCTTTTGTAAAGAATGTTGATTAGGGAAATTAAGCTAAGGATGCATAGAAAGTCATAAAGATTCGCTTATAAACTGAGTTCGGGTTATAGGATGAAGCTGCAGACCTAGAATTAGCAGTAAAATGTCGATACAGCGCTATCCTGCAAATTTGAGCAAAAGTTGTTGGGACGATGGCGCCCGGCGCCACGGTCCTCCGAAAAATCCGCGAAACGAAGGGGGATCTATTCGTTTCTGCACAAGGATTCCAGATCTTCAATTTCAGCCGCGTACCTGCAACCTACACACAGAAAAGCGAAGACGATTGGGGGGTTAGGGATTAGGGGTTTGCCTTTAGGTCAAACCCCGGTTTTGGAATTAACCAAGAAATGAGCAAGTGCTGTAAATGTAAATGACTATAATGTAAAACAAGTACTAATACCTTGTTCTAAGGATGTTTGTATCCTTATGTGCAAAGGTTTAGATGTTGTATGTTGTATGTTGTAGTAGTATGTAATATGTGATCTCCTCTTCAATGGTTGAATCCTTGTCTTGAATGCAACACTTAGCCTTGAATGGAGACTTAGAAGGAATGCTTGAATGCTTGAATGCTTGAATGCTTGAATATAATTTCCACGCCTTTTCCATCATATCGAATGAAAGAGGAAAATGTAGTTTATATACTTGTCATTTAGGGCTGATAGACTGATTTTCCCGACCTTAGGCCGACCAGGGAAGTATATTTCCAAATTGCAATCAAAAAGACCCGATATTACTTAGGAAACCGGGCCCAAAATAGGACCCAGGGACCAGGGCACTGGGTGCCATGGTCCTGGAGGACCAGGGCGCTGGGCGCCCTGGTCCTGAGGGACCAGGGCGCTGGGCGCTCTGGTCCCACCTCCCGGGACATCAGGGTGCAAGGAGGTTCAGGCCAGGGTGCTTGAAAAATGCAGTTTTCAGTGTCGTGAGCGAGTTTTGGGGTCTCCATTCAGGTTGCGTGTTGCGTCACCATCGTGAAGACCGAAATGCAGTCGAAATTGCAAGTGTCACAATTTTAGGACGCTACACTGTCGGAAGAGGATTGCCAAATGCCAGATTAAAAAGTGTAACACCATTCTCAGTGATCTCCCAAATCTCTTTTTTGAGACATCTTAGATGAGTCTCCATCTAAATCTTCCATACCTTGTAATATGTTCCACAAGCCTAGGATTTTCTTTCCCGAATACAGCTGCAAATGAACTTGATGAACTTGCACTGTTAGACGCCATAGGATCTTCCTCAAGCAGTTAAGCTTCTATAGAGAGGACCAAGATCTGATACCAATTGTTAGACAACTCAGATAACCAAAGGATAGCTGATAGGGGGGGTGAATCAGTTGTCACCGGATTACAAAACTTTAAGCATTTAAATTCTTATTACCTGAACACATAAACTCAATACCGGAATGCATAAACCAAATACTAGAATAACAGATATAGCAATTAAACATAAACATAAATCACAGAATAGTTACCATCCATCCATAACACATGACACCAAGATTTGTACATGGAAAACCCAGTAAAAGAAAAAACCACGGTGGGAAGCCTACCCACAGTCAGATAATACTTCTGCAGTAAGTATGTGACTACAATATGAAGGGGGCATGCACACGCAGGAGGCCAAAAGCCTAGAGCGCACTGCTCATCACAAAAGGAGCCCCATTGACTACAAAATACATCAAAATACAATCTGGAATGAAGATTGTATTGCAAGTATAGCATCTCCTATGCCTGAGAACAGTTCCAGTTAAGGTCAATATTGAAGGCCTTAAACCTCTCTTACAAACCCAATTTGATCACCTATGATCGACCAAAACTTTTGCATATGATTACAACATTATTCACACATAGATAATCCTATATCCCATAATCATACATACATTCATGATCTACAAAGAGATCTTACATCATATCTATACCAACCCAAGACCTAGACAATTAGGTCGGCCACCTAAAGGATAATACAATAAATTCATAACATAAACCCACATTCCAATGATCAACCAAGTCATCTCAGGCCGAAAACAGTGTAAATCAATAATTAAATCCCATCGGTAACGCATCAGGAACATCCACCAACACGTTACATAAATTTGTCCATAACCTAGATAACATCAGACCCAAAATAGGTCGCCATAAACCAAATCCAACACCATTGATCAATAGGAACACGGACAAGATAACCAACTACATCCTAATATCCATCTAGAAGTCACACCAACAACACTTATCATGTGCATCAAAAGATCTTCAACAAAGCTCTGTCGGTAAAACCCTTAGCAATGACCAAAAGGCTTACTAGAATAAATGATAGCTCTTAGTCATCAAATCCCAAACCAACTAATCATGATACACATTTGAATAGTATGAATGACAGATCCACACCAAATCCACAAACCGGAGCATACCGGATCAACATCATAACCAACCACTCTACTGGAACCAACCAAAAACCGGTAAACAACCAAAATTTTAGGTGTTTCCATCAATGACAAAACATCATTGCAACACATAATCAATTCCTCCAAATTTCCAACACTATACATATTTTTTTCAATTTTTTTTGAAGATTTTTTTAAAAAAATTTCCATCTTCCTCGAAAAGTAGTTTTTTACAGTAAACTACATTTTTTAAGAGTGACGTGCCTCCAAAAATGCATAACTTTTTTTTCTATAAATGATAAAAACTCAATTCTTTCAAATTTTGGTTTGTAACATCAATATCCAGGGCTTGCAGTTAGTTTGATAGTGATATGTTGAATATTTTTCATTTTATTAAGTTTTGAAGTCTGACTAATTATATTTTAGACATAGGTGTACGTTTGAACACATAACTTGTTCTATATATATCAAAATTCATTTTATTCTTTTTCTTAGAAAGAAGACATCAATACCTAGGGCATAGATATTTTTTTGGATTTTTTTGAATTAGTTTACTATTTTTCCCAATGCGTTGAATAGAGAAATTCATGTTCGGTGAAAAACCTATGTTTGGTAAAATTAAAAAAACAAGTTCATAATAAAATTAATATGTAATAAAATTATAGTCATTGGAAATCTTGCTTCGAGGACTACCATAGTACATTTTGGGTTGTCAAGATCATTCCATTTGAGCCTTCAACCAGAGCTTTGAAGGCCAAAAATCTGCAAAAAATTGTAGAAAGTTTCAGAGAAGTGTAAAAAAGGGGTTCGAACGAAGGGGGGTTCGAGTGAACCCCCTCAATATAATTATAAATCAACATAAACAAGCATCAAAGGAGGTTCACTCAAAAGAGGGGGGTCGAGCGAAGTGGGGGGTTCGAGCAAACCCCAAAGGGTAGTTCGTTTGAACACCCTCCACTTTGCTCGAACCCCCTCCATTAATTTTTTTTTCCTACCATCACGTTTTTCCTTCATGGGTGAAAGTGGGAACCATTATTGTGAAATCACCCAACTGCATGTTCACCTAGCTAAGATCCTTGAAAGATTATTTTCACTTCAAGAGTGAAAACTTAGATATTTTATCTTGCAACCCTGTTTTACATTATTTTCACCAATTAAAACAATTATGTCTTCATACATATGTAAAATCATCTTTTGGTTCTATATGAAAAATCCCATACTATATCACTTTGTATTGAAATAAAAATAACCACTCACTATGGCATTTATATTCAATCAAATGTTTCACTCGAGTGAAAACAAAGATTCCCTAGTTGTAACTTGACATTTGTGTGTCAAAACTGTATTTCAAACATCCCCATTTTTCAGTCTATCCCTTCATTTTCTTCTTGTTTTCTTTGAGGAAAATGATAGTTTGAATCATGTTGGTAAATTAATGGACACTACATCTCTGTCAAGAATTAGCACACTTTACAAAATGCCACTCCATACTAAAAACATTGTCTAGCTTGATAGTACCCAATATTGCAAAAATAGTGGCCTCTTAAAATGCAGCCCACACACAATTGTTGCACCTACATGTAATTCTTTAGAGGAATACAAAACCCCCTACATTGTTGTGTATAAATTACTTCATGGATGTCATATGGACTAATCTTTGGAAATATTTGGCACAGACGAAAATTCCAAGCTCCTCAAGTTCTCATTTCAACATTTCTTTCTCAATGGAATCAATCAACCTCAATGGAAAATGACCTCAACAGTGCCCCGGACCAAATCCTCCACATAAGGATAGCACAAGGGATAGCATCGTGATTACCATATGCGTACAACTCAACACTAACAACCAATTCCATTATATTTTTTCCATGTTCAAAATGGTGACTCATTAGGAGTTGTGCACAAGCATCTCACAACCATCCTTACCATCTCTGTGCATATGCAAAATATGAATGGAAATTCTCATTTGGAATTCTCATTGTGAATTTTAATTCACATTGCATCCGCATAGTTTCCCCTTTTCTTTTTGTGGCTAAGTATGGTTTTCTCCTTGCTTGAGGTGTTTTGAGCTACAGTTTGCGCGTGCCCACCACGTGTTGGCACGATGCACCTTTTCAATGCTTTCATTTTCTCTCAGTCGCAAAGTCCTACCCAAGTGTTGTGTGGCGTTGTCTCTTTTTTTTCTATGAAGAATCACTCACTTTTAAGCAGGGCACATATTGAAAGACACTTGGCATCCTTGCGGGACCTTTTGGGTCATAGCTTTGCTGAAAGGTGAGACTCCCCATCCTGCCACCACATGTCCATCTAGAGCAGTTTTTGCAGAGCTCCATGCGTTTGATTTTCAAAAGCAGGATTTTTTTCATGAGGTGAACATTGGAATGGTTAGCTGCAAACCAATTTTGGGGATTTGTTCCAGATAAGTCCAAGGAGTTTTTTGTAGGGAAATGGTGAGGATGCTTTTCCTAATCCAATTAATAGGAAAAGATGTGCCTATCTATGCAAAAGGCTAGAGCGGTCATTGCTTGCATGATATTTGATAAATGTGCAAGATGATGATAGAGTGCCAGTTGGTTTATTTTCTTGACATCCTCTTGTTTCCAGTAGCAGGTGGTTGAGGTGCTCCTCTTTAAAAAGAAGAATGTTTGTATAATGAAGCATTCTAAACTTTTATTTCACTAGGAGAGATATAGAGATAAGATTTCTAGGAAGGAATTTAGCCTCAAAGTTGTTACTACATTTCTGGGTTAAGATAATCAAACTATGCCTTAGGCCTTTGGGACTATTTTGTTCAGCATGCATTGATAAGTTTTCTGTGCAATCTTAATTTCAGGCTTGACTCTAGTAATGTATTCTTAAGCTCTACTAATTGAATCATGTTAGATATTCTTATTTAGTAGATGTTCTTATGTGTGTGTTGCTTTACGTTTTAAGAGATCTTTAATGTATCCTGATTAGCATTTAGGGCATGTAGATTGTTGAATGGGCCTTAAAATTACATGTATATGAAGTTCTCTATGCCATTTGTAGACGTCTAAAATTAATTAAATTACATATTTAATTAATTTATCCTTTCTATATAATTAATTAATTTAATTATGTTATTACCATTTCTTTTCAGAAATAATTAAATTATTTATGTCACTATAGTCCAATAATTGATTTATTAAATAAATAAATTATCCCCATTCTTCTAAAGTCATCCAATCAATTAATTATTCTAAATCCCCTTTAGTTGATTAATTTTAATTAATTAACTTAAGTCATACCAATCACTTATTCTAATCTCCACTTAAACTAATTAATTATTCTAGAAGACTGATTATCATTATTTTTTAATTTTTAACATCCACTCATTCTCTCTCCTCATGTCACATCCTCCTAACTTGTCCACTTGCATCCTAATCCTCCATTATCCACCTAATCTCCTCTCTTAATCATTTGCACAATCTTAATCACCATTGTTAGGAACAAAGTCAACTCCTTGCCATAATTGACTTTCTCCTCTCACCTTCCAAACCTTAAATGCACCAACTATGGTCATTTCAAGGATTTCAAATTCTCTCACTTTCCAATGCACCCTCACTCCCTAAGGAATTTTAATTCCTTTTCTCTCCTCATTCCCCCATGCAATCCAATATTTGAGAATTTGTAATTCTCTTTTCCTCCCCCAAGGAATTTTTAATTCCTTTTTATTCTCCCAATGTACTTGGGGAACTCTTCCCCATGTACTTCTACGTGTGTGGAGACAAGAAATGCCTTTATGGAAAATTTCTTGAATCCCACACCTTGTCCTCTCAATCCCTTCCATAATTTTCCTTCAATCCTCACCCTTCATTCCAAATCAATCTTAGCCCTCCATTTTCATCCTCTCAAATCTATAAATTGGGGTCTCCTCCCCTCATTCCACAATCTATCTCATGTGCAATCTTATGTTGCTAGAATAGAGCTTGAATCATCTCCATAACACTCTCATTATAGGAAAATTTAGCTTCCATTCTTAGTAATTTGCAATCACTCATCCATCTATCCATTTTATCACCACCATTATTGTTGTGTGTGGAGACAAATCCACAAATCTATCAAGAGTCAATCCAAACAAGTTGAGGAGGGGCGCATCATTGGCTTCATCAAAGGTTCTATCGAAGGAACAAGTGGGCTCATTGCAAGGTATAAGATTACCTAGTGTTTTATTCACGTAATTTATGTTTGATTTGGGTTTATCTAACCATCTCACCATTGCAGAGTTTCCCCTTAGTTCATTTGGGCAGGCCTGATGAGACCCAAGTCTCGTTTTACTAATAATTTTTTGACTCTTTTTAAAGTTTTTAGCTATAGGTTTCAGAACAACATCTTCGACTGCAAAACAACGTCTTTGTGACGTTGTTTCGACATCTCCATCCAGAATCGACATCTCCACCTAAAAAAATTTGAATTTCTTCTGCCTAACTTGCAGGTTTCACAAAATGACGTCTTTGTTCTATAATTCGACATCTCTGCCTCAGTGTATTTTGACACTTCTGGTTGAGCTTTTCTAGCATTATTGATAATTTAAAAATACAAAAATAGTAGAAATTTATTTTAAAATGATAGAAATCTTTTTTATTTCTAGTTTTTAGTAGAAAGTATTGATTTGTAGGCTAATTTACTTTTTGTGGGTTAATCGACACATCAGTGTCTATGCAGACGATCGACATCTATGTTCTAGTTTGACATTTGTGTTGAACTTGATTGCTTGCCTTAATTCAAAATTCAAAAATTCAAATTTTCTATCTAATGGCTTTTTGTTTTAGTATTTTGGCATTTGCGTAGATGCCTAATGTATGCATTGTAGAACAATGTCTGTGTAGTTATTAATTTTTGCAGTTTGACTTTAATTTTAAATTTCAAATTTTCTCAATTTTTATTGTTTAAATTTGTAGTCTAGGCTTACTTGGACGTTTGTGTAGGCATTCAACATCTACGCAGGTGTTCGGCATTTGCGCTTGTGCTTCGGCATCTGCACCGAGGCTAGTACGATTTTTGGTTATTGATTTAATTTGAGTTTTGCAAGATGATTCTCATGTGTCCAAGAAAATATTCTGAGACTACTAACTTGTCTATTGCAGCACGCTTGCCAAAGACTCAATTTTTCTCTTAGTTTATTTTCTTACATTTTTAGATTAGAAAACATATACATGTGGGACTCAAAATTAATCATTGTATTTTGTGTCTTGCATGATTGTGCTTGTGTAGGGTGGACCCACTGTCACACCTATTATCCTCTCCCCTCGCCTTCACAGACCTTGGGTGATGAGAAAGGTGATTGACAACACTCAATTTTTCTTTTTAGAGAGAGCTATTCTTGACTGGGGATTTCATCACCTCACAAGGGTAGTTCGAATTGGGACATTTTGGGGATATTGACTCTCTCAGCATGATCTCAAGCAGGTTTTTGAGCTGGTATATAAATATGTCGGTTAGGCGGCTAAACTACTGAGTTAATTTGACGTATGTGGAGGCCCTCTCTGCACTGATAAGTTCAATTAAAGCCTTAAGTGGTTTAATTTGAGAATCCATCATTGGATTGGTGATCCCTCAGAATTACACTAAGAACCTTGTTATAGTAGTCCAAAATTATACATTCATAGTGCATGGAATGCAGATCATACCTGAAAGTTACCTCTCATGTACCCACTCAAGATGAGAGAGCAATTCACCGTATAACGGATCTACAGATCTTCAGGGTAAGAGAATCTGGTATGCCCAAGAAGTGAGTGAAATGTAAGGGGGAGCCAGTGCTACCAGAATATTTATCTGTCTTTTCATTTGAGGTATCGCTTGTGCGAGAGGGCTATTGAATGGTTTCCACTTTCCAGCCTAAGTCCTATGTTTGATGTGTGTCTTCATTTTGTGCAATACCAATGAAATTTGTTTGGGCTAATCTAGGCCCCGAATCACTTTTGCGCTTGCTATCAAGCATCGTCTTTGGCCAATGTGTATACTTTGTCTAATATTTTCTTGCCAAGAGTAGTTGATAATAAAATATTTTCCAACTTTGGCCAATTTTTCATCAAAATTTCACATCAAACAAGTAAAACTTGCCAATCAGCGTCTATGCCCTGTCATTTCTGAGTTTCAACGTCTCTGCCTCACTGTTTCAATGTCTTTGTTCTGCTTCAACATCTTCACATAGTCATTATTTAAGTCATTTTTCTTCATGTTCCATAAGTCCAAGTCAATCAAACATCCCAAGAAGTCAATATACCATCAAGTCAAGAAGAAGAAACCAAGTTTAAAACAACTCAAACATCAGAAATTTTTGCATATCAATCAAAAACTCTTGTCGAAACATAGGACCTTTTTACATCGTTTCCATGATTATCTTCATGGTCACGACAATGAGTTTGATGAGGAGCCTTTGAGAGAGAGCGCTTTTCACCAAAGGTCAGGCTTGTCACAATCCATCAATAGGGGTGGCCGCATCCCTTTGTCTAATTTTCCTTCTCCAACAATCATTTATTGAGTCTTGGTCCATCTAGGGTAATATTGCATTTTCATTATATTTTTCCTTTCTCCAATCATCTTTCTTTACTTTCATAATCATTGTCATCCTCTAATAATTTTCATCTTCAATCCTTAAGGACTTAGCACAATCAATCAATTTTAATCAATTCTCAATCCGGTTAATCAAATTTTCAATCCAACCATCAAAACCAATTAATCAATCAACCTCATCATAGGGGTAATATCTTCTAAAATTAGATTTAGACCTTTATCTTCAATCAATTAATCAATTGACTTTTGTGCTTGGGAAAGAGTCTCCCCCAAGTAACTTTGTCTAATAATCGTGGTTTGATCAAAACCCTTATCCTTTGTGTTATTTTTGTTAGGGACGCTAGTCTACCCTAATCAGAAGAGGACTTGATCAATATCACAAGGTCTAAATTTTTACCTAGCTTAGTTGTCGCCTTGCTTGTGGTCCACAATCATCAATCCCCCACCTCACTCCTTATCCAAGGACTAAGGTGTCATCCTAATCAAATCTCATCCAAATAAATCCTATCAAATCAAAACTTGCTAAAGTCAGCCTGTCATTTCCTTCAAATCATTTTCAACGCCCATCAATTTCTTCCTTAAAGTTACCCATGTATAGTTTTGACTCGCTCACAAAAAGCAAAAATGGTCGTCGAAGGCAATGAGATGGCTGAGACTAGTCACCACTTCGACCAAGATCCCCAATAAGAAGAACAACTTGTTGATCAACCTGATCTTTCTCCACATGTCCAATCATTTATCGATGATCCCTACAATCACGACATGATGGAGAGATTTTTCAAACATAATCCTAATGGGCTTGTATCTCATCTCATTACTCAAGGGACACATTTTCCCCCAGGATTCGACTGGTCTATCCTTGATAGACCTCCAGAAGGTGACCTCATAGATCATCTCATCATTGATGTTGTCCTCCAACCACCGCCTACGACATCTGCACCCACAGTTTCTTTACCTCCAATATGCATACCTCAAAATGTGTCCCATTCAACTATACCTCAACCTCCTAGGTTGACCGCACCTCTCCATAACTCCCTTGATTACATGAACATGAGTTTTGCTCCCACTAGCACTATATGTGGATCACGTCCTCAAGTCACATCACGACCTTTCATTTATGCATATCAATACATTGGTGGTGGTGGCATCCCATCCTCATCCAATCAAATCCTTGGGTCTAACATGGGTCATTATGTCCCTCATGCCCCTAATCAACAACCTAATCTCATGAAAACCTGAAAACCTACTTTTCTAATTAATTAGAACAACCTAATCTCATGAAAAGGTTTTGGGTCCTGAAAACCTTCTTTTCTAATTAATCAAAACAACCTAATCTCATGAAATAAATTCAAGATATGAAGGACCTTATCAATAACCTTAAGAATGGGACAAACATGAGACCCTACACTTTTGAAGAAATATGTCCTTGTCCCTATGACCCTTCCATTTCAATCACACCCTACCCACCTGGTTTTGAAATTCCTAAATTAGAAAAATACAAAGGCAAGGGTGATCCTAGAGACCATGTTCATGAATTTTACATCTTATGTCAAGAGGTCTCTTATAGTGATATCTACCTTAGAAGAATTTTTCCAAAGAGTCTTAGTGGGGATGCCCTTGCTTGGTTTTTCGCCTTGCCCTATGTCTCCATCAAGTCTTTTCCAGACCTAGCAAAATAATTTGTGTCCCATTACGCTTATAATATTGAGAATGATGCTTCTATAATGGACTTATGAAATACAAAAAAAAGGCCCAGAGAAACTTTCAGTAATTTGAGTTATTCCAACAAAACTTGGTACCTAAATTATCTAAACCTTTGATTTGTTAATGCTTGAGTACCTTTGATGAAATATCCAAGAAAGGTCTATCCTTGGAATGTGTCCTTTTGGAAGAAGTGACACTAAAACATTATCATAAATCTAACCAAAGTTCCTCCTATAATGACAAGCCAAAATTTTGGTCCAAGAACAAGAATGTTATCAATGATGGAGTCATCAACACTAAGCATGTCCAAACCATTGCCGCCCCATCCAAACCCACCACCACCACCAACTTCTTCAATAATCAATCCAACCCCCACAATCAATCCAATTCCCATAATCAATCACAACCCCGCAACAATCCCTCTATCCAGGGTTGACCTCCCTGTCCCAACGCGAGTACACTCCATTTGCTGAACCAATTTAGATCATCTTCTAGAAGCTAGTCAAGGTTGACGTCGTTGTCTTTCCGATAACATGCCCTTTTGATCCCAATCAACCTAAAACCCGATGGTATAATGAAAATGAATATTGTGACTACCATTGTGTCAATGGTCATGATACACACAAGTGTATGAAACTCAAGAACTACATTCAAGACCTTATTGACAAATGTGACATTAAGGTTGATATCACCAAGACTAGTAACTTGAATGACAAGCTTAAAATATACCAGGACCCTTTTCCAAAGCATGGTAAGGACAAAGCCTTATCATCTCATGTTGTCAATTATGAGTATACCAATTATATATCCCACTTTGACTCCTTGGTAGGCTGCATAGAACCCATGGACACATCGGTTAACACCATCAGAGTCAAAGGAGATAATCCCCCTCCCACCACTCATAGACCCAAAATCACTATCCAAGGTGCTTCTCCTCTGCAATCCTCAAGCTGAGTCCCTCAATAAAAAATAATCATTCAAGGTTTCGCGCCTTCAAATTCTCAGAATGACTGCAATGTTACCACCCACAGAGGAAGAGTGACCATCTAGGGAGCTCCTCCTCCACAACTCCCCATGTCATCCACCTATCAATATGTTATCCTTGATCATCTCAGGAAAACTCCTACACAGATCTCCATCCTTGAGCTCCTCAAGACATCCCCCATCCACAAAGAGATCCTTGAGCAAGCCCTCCTAGAGTCCCATGTCCCCAACAATATCAATGCAGCCCAATTCCAAGCCCTAATTAGCAACCTTGCTTCACAACATCACCTTGTGTTCACATCCAAAATATGCACCTGCTAATGACCCATCTCACAATAAGCCCCTTCACATTGAAGCTATTGTCCAAAATCACAAAATTAAAAGGGTCCTTATAGATGGTGGATCTAGCTTAAATCTTTGTACAAACAAGTTAATTAAGCAACTGGGAATCACTGAAGACTTGGTTGATCCATCTGGTAAGATCACAATAAAAGTGTATGATGATGCAGAGTGAGTTTCAAAAGGCACAATCACATTACCCCTTCAAGTGAGCCTTGCTATAGTGGAAACAACATGCCAGGTCTTGGGCCTTGATCTACCATATAATATTCTTCTTGGTCACCCATGGATTCAGTCTATTCAAGTTGTTCCATCCATATATCACCAATTCCTCAAATTCCTCTTTAATGGTAGAGAAATCACCATTCCAGCTGACTCACAACCATTCCAATATTGAAAACTCCTTGAAGGGAAACATCCCTACCACTGTCCTCTTAATTCACTCACTCCACCTCCCCCAACTAATCCCTCAAATGTCACCTCCACTTCATCTCAACCTAAGGTCAAGGTCAAGATCATTGATAATGGCTATGGAGGGTACACCTTTAAGAAAGCTCTCTATGTGGGTCAACTTTTGCCTTCTCCCAAGTCATATAGAAAGCCTAAACAAATCAAGAAGCAAAGTAAACCCACTATAAAGTGCATGAAAACCACCTTCTAGTAATGGGGCCCACTTAATGAAGAAAGTTTGAACAGCGATGTCACCTCTTGGTTGTACTAAGAAGAAGATGAAGAACCAAAAAATATCCCAAAAAAAAATGTATCCAAAGCATATGCTATGGTAGATAAGATGGGTTACAAAGGACATGGTCTGGAACTTGAGGAAAAAGGCAGAAAAACACCCATCTCCCTGATTTCCTACAAGTACAATAGGGGCTTAGGTTACTCTCCTATACCTAAGATCACTATCACTTGGGCCCAACCATATCCTTCCACTGAAGTCGAAGACTCTGAGGAAGAGGAATTTCATGAAATGACTTTCGAATACCTTGACGATGCCCACGTGAACACCATCACCTGCGTTATCCCTTCCTCTCCATCTAAGCTTAAACTTGTACACCCTGAACTTATTGGCTAAGGCCAATGAGGACAACCTACCATGGACATTTGTGGTGATGATGATGCCATCCTGACATTACTTAACATGAAAGACATTGAGAACCACACTTCTGTCAATAGGATTTAGCTTCATTCGGAATCTTACTTTGGTAGTCAGGTCAACTCCCTTAGTCGTAAAAAATAAAAATAAAAAGAAAAATCAGAAGTCCCCTGGTGAAAACCTCTTTGAGGCACCTTTGGACACAAAAAAGTAAAAATAAAGGATGTATCTTCTATTGAAAACCTCGATCAAGCGCTAGAAGATGAGAGATTTGACCTCCCTACCATGGTTCCCCTACATCAAGAAAAAATATCTCTACTCATTGAGGAAACATATACACTCAATTTGGGTACAAAAGACACTCTGAAGAATGTGCTCATAGCCAATTCTCTAATAGATCAAGAAAGACAAAACTTTATTATCTTTTTGGATGAAACAAAAATCAATTTCACCTAGTCGTATGCTGACATGCCGATCCTTAACCCTGACTTGGTAGTATATAAACTTCTTGTCCATCTGGATGCCAAACTAGTTAAGCAGAACCTATGCAAGATGCATCCTCAGATTGCTCTCCTTGTCAAAGTAGAATTAAAAAATATGTTGGATGTTGGTTTCATGAAACCCATTGACTATCTTGAATGGGTTTCAAATATTGTACCTATAGGCAAGACCGTCGGGGGCATCAGAATTTGCACATACTTCAGAGATCTCAATAAAGCATGTCTGAAGGATGACTTTCCACTACCAAATATAGATATGATTGTAGATCTCACAATAGGACATGAGATCCTTTCCCTGATGGACAATTTTTTTGGGTACAATCAAATCGGAATTGCAGAAGATCAACATAAGACGACATTCGCAACTCCTTGGGGCACCTTTTTCTATCAAGTTCTGCCCTTTTTTTCTTAAGAATGTAGGAGCAACCTATCAACATGCAATGAAAAATATCTTTCATGACCTCTTCCATAAGATAATGGAAAATTATGTAAATTATCTCCTAGGAAAGTCCAAAACAAGAGATGAGCATATCCCAGTCCTAAGAAAGATTTTTTAGAGACTTCAGAAATATAAGCTGCATCTAAACCCTAAGAAATGTGTCTTTGGGGTTACATCAGGAAAACTCCTAGGGTTTATAGTCTCTCGTAGAGGCATTGAGGTGGATCCCACAAAAGTGAAAGCTATAATGGAAATGCCTCCTCCTAAGACACTTAGACAACTTTGTATCCTCCAAGGGAAAGTTCAGTCCATCCACAAATTAATTGCACAACTGGCATAAAAGTGTCACCCATTCGCACGCCTCCTAAGGAAATATACCAAATTCAAATGGGACTGCCTATGTCAAAAGGCCTTCGACAAACTAAAAGAATACTTGATCTCCCCTCTAGTATTGATGCCACCAATTTCAGGACAGCCCCTTCTTATGTACATATTAGCAACTACAGTGGCACTGGGAGCATTACTAGCACAAATAGATGACAAAGAAAAAGAAAATGTAATTTATTACATCAACCACACTCTTGTAGGGTATGAGCTCAATTATACCCCCATAGAAAGATCTTGCCTTGCAATGGTCTTCAACACATAAAAACTACAACACTATATGCTCAACAATAAAACCAAGTTAATAGCAAATATTGATCCTCTCAAGTACTTTCTATCCAGCGCAGCTCTCCCTAGACACACTGCTAAATGGGTCATTCTCTTGAGTGAATCCAACATTGATATGTGGACCAAAAAGAAATCAAAGGACAAGTCATAGCAGATCAACTGGTTCATGCCCCCGTACAAGGTGAACACCTTGTTAGGGATAAAAACGTATGTTAGTACGAATAATAATTATAAGTGTGTTATGTGTGTTTATGTTTTGTTGTTGCTAAGAGGTTCCCATCAAGTAGTTGGGAGTTGGTGACGGTTGGCAACTTGGCCAACCGTCAGGTCTATATATTGTTTGGTTGGAACCTCGGCAAGGGAAATTTATGTATGGACAATTCTGGACATTGGAATAAAGATATAACTTTCTGGTCTAATTATTATCATTTGTCATTTATGTTATGATGTACAATTGTTATGTTCCATGAATACTTGGTATGTGCAGGAAGTACTGTGTTATCCAATTATTCACCAACTGTACATTTAGGACTAAACATTTTGGCGTCGTTGCCTGAACAAACCTAGAGATAACTATGGCGGCAAGCGGAAGCAATTAATGGGTCGACCGTTTGACTAGCAATTAATTGTCATGGACAGTGACACGTACAAGGAGAGTATCGTGGAAGAGGAACGAGAGGATCAGTTGATGACAGACTTGCTAGAGTTGTGGGACGTGTCGGTCATGCAGTACATGCAGCAAGAGGCTCAGGAGAGAGTCATCTCAGAGGGCACGGTACGTGGTGAACTCACCATCAACACCCTCGTCTTTGACCTCCTCGGGAGCATTCCAAGGTTACTTGCTAGAAACTTGATTGCACGACAAAACCAAAGAGAAGAAACAATAAAGGAAATTCGGCAGCAACAAGTCCTCCGACAGTACGAGGAATGGAGTTGTACGGAGGAAGAGGAGAGGGAGGCCAGTCAGTGTCGTACCTCTGGCACTTGATGCCCCTACGGCCGAACAAAGACAAATGTACCACTGCTACCGAAGGAGTAAACGAGGGAACTGTACGGCGATCCCTCCGCATAAAAGAACGGGCCAACAAGAGATGGTGACTAAGAGAGGTTGCCAACTCGAGGTCCGAAAAAACACAACAGAAGTTGGAGTGTGAGTTGGAGTCATAGTCAGGAGAGGCAAAAATCGTGTACGTGGAAGGAGTTGGCCGAGGTCGCCAGGAACCTACCACTTCCAGGTGTGGCAGAGGAAGATCTCATCGAGCAGGCCCCACACTCGACGTCAAGTGAAGAAGACTCCAGAACTGAATCACAAAGCACCCAATCGAAATTTTTTGAACAAGGAGAGGAGGCGGTACGAGACCTACACAAGGAAATTGCCACGATTTTTGAAGCAACGTTGTCCAGTATTAAAAACTTGTCCTTGTCATAGGGCATCAAAATAGGAAGATCGGATCTGGAAACCTTGGGAAGGAGGGACTATAGAAGTGAAGGTGACCAAAGCCCGGTTGGCAGGGACCCAACCAGACCAGGATCGTACGGCTCCACTCGGATACATAGTACCTTCCTGGAATATAGCCATTTCTAGGCACTACATAAAACCGCACAGAAAAGAGTGATGGCACACACCCCAAAGAAACAAAAACTTCCAAAATTCATGGGCGATGGGTCAGAGGACCCCATATGACATTGCAAGACATGCGTCATCATCTAGGAAGCAAATGGCCAAGACGACCAGGACTACTGGGTGAAGGCATTTCCAGCCACGCTGCAAGGAATAGCTATTGACTGGTACACAGACCTTGATGCTCAGCATAAAACATCCTAGAACAATTTGAAGAAGGCCTTAGAGGAAGAATTCAAACTCCTACGGGACGACAACGAGATTGTGGTAGAAATCTACAACACCAAACAAGGAAAAAATGAAAGCGTGTGCGCATATAATAGACGGCTGAGGGAACTACTAAACAAAATGGAGAACCAGCCGATAGATGGCCTCAAGAAGCGGTGGTTCATGGAAGGATTGGTACCATCACTGAGAAGGATGATGAAAGTAGTACCTCCACCATCATATGATGAAGCATACAATCGCGCCATGGATATCAAAAGTGAAAACAAGACATCCTGGGGGAAGCGACAGACCAGCGATGGTGACAGTACGGACAACGACAGCGACAGAGGATCAAAAATAGTGCAAGCACTCCACAAAGATATGATGTGGATGATGAGGATGATGAAGGAGTTAAAAGGTGACAAAGAAAGTGGTAGGGAAGGAAAATAACTATGATGTACTAACTACAAGACCGAAGGGCACACTAAAGGAGGTTGTCCTCGTAAAGTCTTCTGTGACATCTTCCAAATAACGGGACATTCCACCAAGGAATGCCCATACAACTTGAAGGCACAGAGCACACAAGTGCTCTATGCCCAACCTGACCAAACCACACCACCAGCAACACCTCCAAGGCCAACAACAAACCCTGACGCCTCACTTGGAGGGTACAGAAATAATCGGTGGGGGAACAACAGATCCAATAATAACACACCAAGGAGCAGAATTCAATACGACGGGAAGGGGCAATCCATGATTCAATGCAGGAAGTGAAATGAATGGGGTCACTTTGCCCGAGAATGCCAAAACGGAGGTGATTTAGGAAGTTTGTTGTGCAGATGGTGCGGTCCAGGGATCACGAGGACATAGATTATCCAAAGCAAAAAGGGGTGAACATGCTCAATGTAGAGGGATCAAAGGAAGACGTACTGGCAATCACAAGGTTGCAAAACAAGAAAGCCATGTACCTAGACCCTCGCACAGAAAAAGAAAGACTTCAGGAGGCAAGGGCAGATATCTAGTGGGTGATGGCTGGAGAGCAGAGGGCCTTGCACCTGGCCGCCAATACGCCGGTCCGGCCGGAACCAGAAAAAACTATCATCAAGCAGATGTTACAAACCACAATACCCATATGGGTGTATGACCTTTTGCAGACCATGCCACAATTAAGGATGGCTTTGACAAATATAACCATGGACACTACCCTTGGATAGGAACACCAAATGGTGGCGGACCCATGTAGTACAGGCCCAGTGAAGGAATTTGGTATGGATGCCATGAATCCTATGCTAATCGTAGTGGGCACTGAGCAAAAACCAGCAGTAGTAGAGATGGATATAATGGGGCAGAAGCTTACTAACACCATTGTTAATGGCGGGTCCGGAGTCAACGTGCCACCGAAGGGAACTTGGCGAAGCCTACCCTCTGGCCACCAACCTTCCACTTGGTTGGTGCCGACCAACACGGTATCAAACCCCTCGGCACCCTCATGGCACAAAAGGTGGTAATTAGGATGCAATAGTTCCTCCTAGATTTTGTAGTCATCCCACTGGAAAGGAAAGCATATGATGCTCTTCTAGGAAGGGGGTGGCTGATCATGGCCTAAGCTAATCATAACTGGAAAAGGAATACGCTCTTAATTGAGAGTGACGGTCATAAGTATGTAATTGATCTCAGGAACTGGTCCGCCAGTGAAGAGCTCGCGTCATCAGACTCTGATTCAGAAGATTCCAATCGATGGGAGTGGGGCTTTGAAGGAGGCAGAGGAGGGAAAGAGCTCAATGAAGAAGGAGTGCTGGAGTTGGACGGGTGTTCAGAGGATGGAGCCAGTTTGATGGTAGGACTTTTTCATTGGCAAATGGAGGACTATGAGGTCTTCCACCCAGAATGTCACATGCTACAAATATGTGAGTTAGGAGAATCAAGTGGGGGGACAGAGGAACAATCCTTTCCCTCAGAGTATGGTAGAGATCAAGAAGGAATGGCAAGAGTGGATGACACGCCAGCACACTAGTTTGAAAGGGATAAACCCATCAAGTACAAGGAACGAGATGTGGAGAAGATTAATCTAGGCAACGAAGCAGTACCTCAGATGATACTAGTAGGAGATGACTGGAACTCGTTACTGAAGGCATCCGCCTTCAAGATATTTCTGGAATATAAAGATGTCTTCGCCTGGACCTAAAAAGACTTGACGGGAGTACCGCCAGAGCTGTGCGTGCATCGCATAACCCTCATACCAAGAGCCCAACCAGTATGAAGGAGGCCATATAGGATGAACAAAAACTACGCAGTAGAGTCAATGAGGAGATCAACAAAATGCTAGAAGCAGGGATTATATTCAAAGTGGAGACAAGTGACTAGGTCTCCCCAATAGTCATCTCCCTTAAAAAAGAAGCTAATCAGATAAGGATATGTGTGGACTTTAGGTACCTAAATGTAGTAACTATAAAGGATCCATTTCTGATCCCATTCACTGACAGTATTCTGGAAGAAGTCGTCAGGCATGAGATGTACACATTCTTGGATGGATTCTCCAGGTACAACTAGATAAGTATCGTGGAAGAAGATAAGTTGAAGACAAAATTTGTGGTGGAGGAAGGAGTGTACGCCTATAACCACATGCCCTTTGGGGTATGCAATGCACCCGCGAACTTCTAGCGAATAATTCTGCATATTTTTGACAAGATGTCAGTAGGAAATTTTAGAGCATTCCTGGATGACTGGTCAATTTTCAGTGATCAGGACACCCATTTGAAGGCTTTGGGAGAGTGCATGGAAAGATGTCAGAGGGCTAGGCTAGCCCTGAACCCAAAGAAGTGCAGATTTATGGTACCACAAGGGAAACTCCTAGGCCACATCATCTGTAAGGAAGGATTGAAGACGAACCCAAACAAGATACGAGTAATTGTCAACATGGAAAGTCCAACGAATGTAACAGGAGTGAAATCTTTCCTCGGCCATGTAGGCTACTACCGGAGGTTCATCAAGGGCTTTGCACAGATGTTGTGGCCATTAGATAAGTTGACAAGGAAGGGAGAGTCATTTGTATGGGGTACGGAGCAAGAAGAAGCCTTCACGGAATTAAAAGACCTACTAGTGAGTGCACCGATATTGGTATACCCAGACTGGAACAAAGAATTTCACGTGCACATGGACCCCTCCAACTTTGCAATTGGTGCTACCCTCGCCCAAGTAGGGGCACAAGGAATAGACCATTCCGTCTTCTTCGCAATTTGACTCCTGTCAAAAGCAAAAAGAAACTATAACACAACGGAACGAGAGGCACTACAGATGGTGTATGCAATTCAGAAGTTCCGACACTACTTGTTGGCCACACCATTCACATTTTATGTGGACCACCAAGAACTAATGTACCTAGTGAATAAACCAATCATCCAAGGGAGGGTAAGTCGGTGGCTACTTCTTTTACAAGAATTCACCTTCACCATTTTCGTACGGCTAGGGAAGTCCCATGTAATAGCAGATCAGCTATCAAGGATCAGATCAGGAGAACCAACTGAGGGAGTAAACAAAGACTTCCCAGATGCACACTTGTTCCAAATTGCAATATTGCCAACCTGGTATGAAAAGATAGGGCAATACCTATCTACTTCCACATTTCCAAGTGAGATGCCTCCAGGGGAATGGAGGAAATTGGCACTAAAGAGAAAAACCTTCCAACTAATTAATCAACTTCTATACAAGATGGGTCCCGACCAAATATTGAGGAGGTGTGTCATGGAGGAGGAAGTTTGCGGTGTACTAAAGGAGGCACACAGAGGATTGGTAGTTGGACATATGGGACCAGATGCAACCACTAGGAAAGTGCTTCTGGCAGGGCTATGGTGACCAACTCTACACACAGACACCCGAGAGTGGGTGATCAGATGTGACACCTGTCAACGAGTGGGAAAACCTCTCAAGAGGGACTTCATGCCTCTCTTTCCTTTGTAGCCGCAAGAACTATTCAAACGATGGGGTTTGGACTTTGTGGGACCTCTGAAACCAAGTAGCCTACACTAGTGCAAGTACATTGTGGTTGCCACAAAATACCTCACTAAGTGCGGAGAAGCTAGGGCCTTGCCCGATAACACAGCTCTGAGTATGGCACAGCTCTTGTACGAACAGATTGTCACCAGGTACGGGATACCACTTCGAATCACTAGTGATAGAGGAGTGCACTTCGTCAATCAGGTAATCCATACCATGACCATGGAATTTAAAATATTCCATAACCTATCTAGCCCGTACTATCCTTGTGCTAATGGACAGGCAGAGGCAACCAACAAAGTGTTGGTATCAATAATCTACAAGTCATGTGGGGTAGAACAAGAGGACTGGGAGGAAAGACTACCAGCCATGCTATGGACATACCGTACAACATACAAAGTCACTATCGGGGCATACACCGTTTCAGCTCATGTACAGGCAGGAGGCAGTGATACCAGCTGAGTACACCGTGCCAAGCCTTCAAGTGGTGGTAGAAAATTGATTAGGGGACATCAAAAGCATGAATGCAAGGTTGGATGGGTTGGTTAAGCCAGATGAATGAAGATTGATGGCAGAATGGGTGACTAAGGTGGCACAACGTCAGTGAAAGCATTGGCATGACTAGCATCTGCGGAAGGCCAACTTCCGACCAAGACAGTTAGTTTTGAATTATAACGGTTGGAACGAACTTTGACCAGGGAAGTTCAAGGTCCGTTGGCTCAGGCCCTATAAAATCAGAGAGGTTGGCAGGAACGAATCAGTGAAACTTGGGACTCTGGATAACACTCCGATCAGGGACCCTGTGAACAGTTCCAAGTTAAAAATCTACAGGGAAAGGAATAAACCTGTGATTGGGATCAACAAGCTAGGATATGCCATGAGAGGACATTGGACCATTGGTCAAAACAAGGAGATCAAGGAAGACCTGGTAGTACAAGGGGAACCCTACCGGAGGGATGATGACTAGGCAAAGCCCTTATCGGCCATGGAAGAATGACTTGTACCAAAAAGGGTGGAAGGTGTAGCAGTCCCCAGGATTCACAAACATCTCATGAATGCGTACTTCAGAGACCCAGTTATGTGGGTACGGGTGTCAGGATATTGGAAAAAATGGGCCCCATACGAGGGAGATCGGGAGGGGTACATCGCATATGACATTGATGAGGAAGCAAAAGCTTGGAGGAAGACTAAGAACATCCTTAAAGAGGTAGAGCCGGGGGACCTAGAGGAAGAACTCAACTTGGAAGAATATGGGGCAACCCTAGGACCATGTTTAGAAATGGTACTAAAGACAAAGGATCTATTTGTCATCGCGTTCGAAGCAAGTGAGGTGGAAGCCAGACCTAACTCATTATATCGGGTGATTCCCAACCCGGTTGGACCACTATAAATCAATGAGGAAAGAGTAAAATGGTACCACCAATACGGGGACCAGTACATTAACGGCTACTACAAGGGTGTGGGACCCGCCCCACTAGTGGACAAAATATGGGACCTGGAATACGTAGGGACCTATTGTGCACAAGAATGCTACAGAAGACTACCACGTGTGTACTTGGTTGCATGACTCAGAAATAAAAATAAGGATGCCCAACAATACACTAGGAGTGAAGAGGAGGAACAATGAGGAGGGAGACTCCGAATGGGAACTAAACAAGAAATGGAAGGAGGGTAAGGTGAGGAACATCGAACCAAGGAAGGAAGGGAGGAAAGAGAAAAGTAATAGGCTAGCAAGATGGAAACAAAGGAGACAGGGAAACTATGCGACTGAAAAAACAAATATAATAAGCTGGCCAGTGACTCACAGGAGGCCAACTAGAGAGCACAATCAAGCCAAAAGGTACCTGGGCAAATTAAAGGTGAGCAAGCTAATATTGAAGAAGCCATGCCAGATGAAAGAAGTAAGATGACTGGAAAAGCAAGGGGCTTGGAAGGGTGAGGAGGAGAGGTACTGGAAAAAAGAAAGTAAGTTCGAGTCCCAATCAGTAGGTAGGAACAAATTAAAAAACTAGGCAAGTAGAATTAAAAATAATAGAGAAAAAGTAAGACTGCTAAAGAAACAATTATTTTATATTAAATTGATAAGGCATGTTTACCTAGCCCTAATTTTGGCAAGGGGAAAATCTTATAAAAACCCCCACGAAGCCTCATTAGACACAACACAGGAAGTTGAACCTGGCAACCAGACAAGACTAGGCGTATGGAAGGAAGTAGTACACCGTATGGATTAGTGGCATGTTGCAAGGACAGAAAAAATAGTACAGAGCACATGTACGGACGCACAAGAGGAGGCAATTTTGAATAGTGTATGGAGTGAAAGATCAAGAAGGCACGAAAATCTGAGGGCTATACCGTACAGTGTACAGTTTGTAGAAGATTGCCAGAGTCTATCGTACAATGCAGAGGTCATACCATACGACGTATGGATTCAGAGCACGAGAGACTGGAGCCACTGTACGGTGCACACGGTAGGAAGGGAAAGCATTAGGCTATCATACATGTACGGTATATAAAACTCATCTGAAGGGGAGAAAGTGTACAACATATAGGATCTATATGGTGTACGACACACAGTGACTGGAATTGTGGCATGAGGAAGAGCAGACCATTTTCCGTACGAGTACGGCTTAGGAAAAATAGGGGGTTGTCAACTTGCAGCACCATACGGCATACGGAGCTACCGTACGGCCATAACCCTTGAGGGTATACCCCCATTGTACGGTGTATAACCCACTTTTGCTAGTATGTGCAGAGTAGAGATATCATCATCAACAATTGCCAGACAGATAGAGACATCTGTACGGCCAACAACATCCATACGACTAGCAACATCAGCCACAGAGACATTCGTACAAAAATCAGCATCAACCACACCCATAAGGAAAAGTCCGTATAGCATACAGTATCAGTCAGGAAGACAGGGAGATTCGTACGACATAAGGTACCAGGTGGATAGGCAGAGACATCCGTACGGTAGGCACTTGTTAGGACAATCAAGGAGGTCGTACAACAAGGAAACAAAGAGTGACACAATGGGTCGTACCAACTGGTGAGACAATTTGTCAGGCGGTTATAATAACGACTCAGGAAGGGGTATGGGCAGAAGAGCAGAGAAAGGCAGTTGCAGTACAACCATGACTACCACAAAGCCTACCAGCAGCAGGAAAACCACGAGCAGACTAAAGGCAACAAAGGACTCAGAGGAACTCACGGCAGCAAACGTAGCATTTGAGAGTGTGACTGGCAGTGAATGTCGTACTTAGTGGGAAGAAAATCCTCCAGACCATGTGATGAAGGAATCGCTTAAAAAAGCATAGGTTGACCACATTGTGCAAATGCCCATATTTAACATTAAAGAGTTCGAGCCAGTCCTATGGACCATGGTATCCGGTTATAACCCTCACGAACGAGCTTCGGTCATCAAGTTCCAAGGGTACACAGTGCGGGTTTCATTCAAACCTGAGGATTTCAAGCGCATATTTGGCATACCAGATAAAGGAGCATTTGCTGCCAAACCAACCAAGAAACTCACCAGAGAAAAGAAAAAATGGTTAATGGACCTGGTGTGCAGAGATGACCTCACAGAAGAATAGTGGAAGAGCATCTGGGTCGATAGTAGAGGAATGAAGTGTAGCTTTATCACACCAGGAGAATGGAGGATGTTGATGGACCTGGTTAAAAGTCGCTTGACAGGGGCCAGCTGGGCCTCAGACATCGCCATATGGATGATTGGGTTAATGAACGGGATCAGATGCGGGAAAGTGTACAACTAGGGGCAACTCCTAGCAGAATGCATTCACGACTTCCTGAGATTAGAACACAAAGCATTCTACATGTGCCATCATGCCATCAGCTTGTTCCTAGATGTCGTACGCCTGTAGGTACTGGCAGAGGATTGGGGGACATTTGAACCTCACAGATGGGTCAAACCAAATAGACCCATCATGTACTACTACATTCACCTAGATATCCTTGGCGACACAGCGCAACCCACATGGAAGAGGAGGAAGCTAGACACGTCTATGGAAATTGAAGAGGTTAGCAGTGCCGAGGATTCCGAGGAAGTGGAAGAAACAGAAGAACAGGAAAGTGGGGATGAAGGGTTCCATCTGTCAGAACACACCACCATAGAGGAGGAAGAGAAAACAGAGTCATGCCAGCAGAAAGAAAATGAAGAAGACGAGCAACAGGGGGGATTGTGGGCACAATGGAAGAGTACGAGGGTAAATTTTACACCCTCAAAATTAGCCTCGGCACACCTGGTACCTCAGGAGGCGCTTGCAGTTGCCAGCCCAGTGGGAGATGTACGACCAGTGGGGGTACTATTCCAGAAGATTAGAGAAGGGGAGTCACTGACACAATGACGAGTATCATTGCCACAGATCATTTTGGCTGTACTGGCAGCAAAAACTGGTATGGCGGCAACAGAAACTGGTACGACATTAGTAGAAACTGGTACGGCGGTAGCAGGAACTAGTACGATGGTAATAGAAACTGGTATGATGGTAGCAGAGACCGATACGGTATCAACTAACCTAGAGGCAGCCTTGGATACTATGACTGATGAGGATATAGATGCTTCACTGGATGGATGGCTAGGACAGCTCGCGCTTGCCCCATATCTTCCCCCCTCCCCCGCACCACATAACATGGCCATCGGGTCAGGTATGACTTCATATAGAGAGGTCACTGTCCCAAATGAGGAGAGACCCACTGATCAAGAGCAACAAGGAAGGGATGAGCAGAGCAGTGGCCTAGAGGGGACTCTCATTGGACTCCATATCACACTACCTGATCCGAATGACCCAGCAGGCTCACTCAGATGATTCCTGGCGGAGCTACAAGGACTCTCGAATGTTGCATGCAGCATGGCTCAACTTACTGGATAGATGGAGGCCGGTAATTCAGTCGACGCTACACAGCTGTGTCATTTTATGGCCCAGGGGTGCAAAGATGAGTTCACGCAGCACCTTGAGCAGCAGGGATGGCCGGATGATAGTACACCTGAGATGATTCAGAACTGGACCCACAGGCACTTGATAGGAGGCTCAGGCACCTTAGGCACCACCTTCTGTAGTATAGAGGGAACTTTTTGAGAGGTGTACTTACAGATGCGGCAACATCAAGTGGAGAAAGAGGCCCAACAGATGTACATAGTAACCCTGGAAAAAGAGAGCAGGAAGCAGATGGAGTTGGCCATAGTAGAGAAGAGCTTGAGGAAGGAGATGGAAATGAAGATGACTACATGTGAGGCCCATTGCAGCATGTAGGAGAAGGATGCACAGGCATTGGCAGCCCAGGTGGCGGCACTCACTTCATAGCTGGAGCAAAAAGATAAAAAGCTAATGGAAGTGGCTCACATGGTAAAGAAAGCGTGGGAACGACAGTTAATGGCAGAAAAGAACATGAAATTTTAGGCCGAATAGAAACCTCCCCCTATGGCCACTACAAGGACACCTCCTCCCTCTTCTCGGTCTTAGCTATGTTTTATATAATTCAGTTTCTCTTGTCTGAGTCATCTAGAAGACAACTACATTTTTGGGGGGGCTAATGTTAGGGGTAAAAACGTATGTTAGTACGAATAATAATTATAAGTGTGCTATGTGTGTTTATGTTTTGTTGTTGCTGAGAGGTTCCCATTGGGTAGTTGGGAATTGGTGATGGTTGGGAACTTGGCCAACCATCGAGTCTATATATTGTTTGGTTGGAACCTCGGTAGGGGAAATTTATGTATGGACAATTCTGGACATTGGAATAAAGATATAACTTTCTAGTCTAATCATTATCATTTGTCATTTATGTTATGATGTACAATTTTTTTGTTCCATGAATACTTGGTACATGCAGGAAGTACTGTGTTATCCAATTATTCACCAACTATACATTTAGGACTAAACACACCCCCTTATCACAAAATTCCTTGATGATTCCATTATGTCTATCACCACATCTTCAAAATGATAGTTTTATTTTGATGGCTCTTGCACACAAAATGGATCAGGGGCAGGTATCTTGCTTGTAACACCTCAAGGGGACTACATCCCGAAGTCATACAAGATAGCCTTTGTATGTACCAACAACATAGCAGAGTATGAAGCATTAATCATTGGGCTTCATCTGGCTATCCAATGGAAGATAACAAAATTATAGGTCTATGGTAATTCTCAACTTGTCATAAAATAGGTAAATGATGAATATCTGATAAAGGATGACAATTTACTCCCTTATCATAGCATTGTTGAGGATCCGAAGAAGCACTTCACTCTCATTCAGTTTGATCAAATCCCTAGGAAAAATAACAGAGTTGTTGATGTTATGGTTACAATTGATTCCCTCCTCTAGATGTCAGCAAATACTCAGAAGTGTGAGTTCTTGGTGGATAAACTACTAATTCCGACATATGGTGTCCCTGAATCTAAAATGGAGTGCATCCTCGTTGGTTCTGACTATCCTTGATATCCAGAAACATTCGCCTACCTATGAGACAATATAATCCCCACACACCTAACTAAAACCCAACAACAAACCTTCATCCACTGATCCACTTGATACACTATCCTTGGTGACACCCTCTTTCGAAGGCATTTTGATGGATCCCTCCTAAGTGTTTAGACAAAGAGGAGGCTAAATGGGCACTAGGTGAAGTGCACAAAAGTATTTATGGAGCACACTCAAGTGGCCTCATGTTGGCTAGGAATATTTTATACACAAGATACTATTGGCCTACAATGGAAGAAGATGCATATCTATTATCCTCCCTTAATTCTCAATTGTTAAGTTGAAAAATTCTTGGCAGCGTTCTTTAGAGTGGAGCCTTGTGTAAATTTTAGTTATATGTCGGGTCATAAATTCTTTGAACTTGAACCTTTCTGTTGAACTCATCCATGCAACAAAGTTTAGGTTCAAGTGGCCTTGTCACTCCGTGGTCATGTCTTTAGTAAAGTTTTGTTGGGTGGGTCTTTAAACTTGAACCTTTGAATCATCTTTGAAGAAAGTTCAAGGTTCAATATGTGTGAGAGTAGAATTTGATCCGTAGTCTTGTCTTTAACAAGGTTCATTGTATATTCCTATGTTGGTTTGTCGGTAGTCAATTTTGGTTTTGTTGAAGTTGAACCCTCGAACCACCGTTGAAGAAGTTCATGGTTTGAGGTTCAACATCGGATGAATGCAACTTCAAGCAGAAAAGAAAAGCATCATGTTGGCGGGTGTTTTGAAAAAAAAAAGAATATTCCAAATTTAAAGTGAACCTAATATAATAAGATATGAGGTGTACTATATTGCATGGTCATCATGGAGAGGAAGGAATATGCCCAATAATTAATGAGATGTCAGGAAAGGGTCTTTTTAGAGTAAGAAGGCACAAATAAGCAGTCAATTAATCTTGAATGAATCGTGTGAGCAATTATCTCGCCCTTACTTGAGTTTTTTTTTTAAATCATTTCTCATAGTTGCCCATTTCACAATTAAGCAAGTGTTGGATGCTACACATGGTGACTTGACCTCTATTTTTGCAGTCTAGAATCCTCTTTCAAGGTAAGTTTTGTTCTTTTTCCCTCATCTTCATCATTCCATGTATTCTGGAGCTCTGCTAATTTTTTTCTTGCAAAGTTTTTTTTACCTCTGAGTCCTGTGTAGAAACCCAAGATGAGATCGACATTGCCCAAAATTGACCAAAACTCGGGGCTAGTTTGTTCACACCTAGATTTGGGTGATACTTTCCTCCCATAAGTATATTTAGAGGAATTTTGTGAGAGAGTGCGAGATTCTACAAATTCCGTTCTCATACAAAAATTAATTGATAGTGGGTTAATAGAAGCGACAACTTTTCCACCAATCGTCCCCTGTTCAAAATTAGTCCAAGTATGTATGAACCACTATGACCCTGTTCAGAGGAGCGTCAAAATCGCAAATGGTGAAGTTATGTTGAAATTGAAATAGGAAACCATTGCTGCAGTCATGAAGATTCTTGAGAAAGAATGGTATGAAGACTGGACAGTGTTTAAGTCACAGGGGCTCTTCTTCGAAAAGAAGACAATGTATCGAAGTGTTATTGCCCGGAACTGGTTAATGAAGTTTTAGAGGGGTGGCTCCTATTTACCTAGACTATTAACCAGGGAACATTTGATTAGAGAGGTATGAGATATTTTCATCTTGCCTCATAGGATTAGAGGGAATTAGATGGCCTTCTTTTGGGAAGACTGGGTGTACTTCTTTGTTCAAGTTATTTTAGATGATGGGAGATACATAGATTGGGTGGAGTTAATTTCTGAAAGGATGCATGAGGGTTTAAGTTGTTTTGGTAACAAAAATTTCTATATTTCATCTTACCTCATATACTATTTAGCTTGCACTCGCCAATGGGTTGGCTTATATCATGAATATTGGCGAAATGACATGAGGATATATGAATATCACCCGCATTTGCAATAGAACAGAGACACTAAGAATTATCAAAAGCTCCATGATGTTTTCCTTGGGAGACTGGTGTTTCAATTGAAAAGGGATATCCGTAAAAGATTGAGTGAGGAATACATGCAGTTTGTAAGCACATATGGGAACTTCTATATTTAGTTCTCTAGATTCACTTATTTGAGGGTTGGCGGTTTTGAAGGTGAACCATATAAGTTGCCAAGATATGTCTTTGATATGCAAGTTTTAATTGAAGTGTGCAAGAAACCTGCTCATATAGACAATAAATACAGGGCGAAGCACCAAACAAGAGTTTCTTTCCCCATTGAGTTGACTTATTACACCTATAATAATGTCTCGGATGCCCTGAATTTAGAATTGGAGTTCAAGAAGATCAACTTTCAGTTGTATACTCCCAAAATTGATTTTGATGTTAAGGGGTTTATAGCGGCTCACCTTACACTCAGGAAGGATTTTCAACATATACAAAACTTAGAAGACTTTTGGGCAGATTGCATGGATGAATATGAGGTTTGAAGAAGAGCTCACTTAAGACTCTTAGTACAATAGATTAGAAATTTTGACCTAAATATGAATACTGCAAATATTGTTGATGATGAAAGTGATTTTCTTGATTCCTAGTTTGTTGATGATAGGAAGAAGGGGGTAATTTCAGAAATAGATTGGGGAAAGAATGAAGAGGAGTATATTCAAACTAGGATGTTCTCGATTATCCGAAGAATAAAAAAGTGGATTAGAGAGTGGAGACTGAGCAAAAGTTCAATAAAAAGTTTAACCTCTCCCACTAAATCCCTGGTTTCTAATCCCCTTGTTCCATCTTGTGTAGGTCCTTCCAGGAAAAAGGAGAGGGGTGAACAGGTAATAGAAAGGGTACAGAGAAAACAAGATTTAACAACAGGTAGAATCACTCATTCTAGAACTAAGAGCAGAAGAAAATCTTCCCCTGCGATACAGTAATTGATCTTGAGACCACACCCGAGATGGATATTTATTTTTCAAATCCAAATGTGGGAGGACAAGATTTATATGATGAGGGTGGCAGTCAATAGGTAGGAAAATCCCTGAATGTGGTCACTGGCATAGTAGTGAGGGATCATAAGGAGGCAAAGACTGGTTCAGACAAATCTCTCACAACCCCAGGGCCAACATGGTTGGAGAACACATTAGCTAGTAAGAAAAGGAACATTGTTCTAGTATCTATCCCAGTCGATGATATGGTCAGTAAATGTCTAGGAAAGGTTTCCAAAGCCAAAAGGTTACAGATTGTATCAAAAATTAATTTTGATGAAGATACAGGTAATTGGAGTACGGAGATTGCCCGCCCAAAAATTGATGAAACTATGGCTGATCCGATATTTCATGATGGAAAAAGTGAACTTAGGGGCAGGAACTCGCACAGAAGATGCATTACATTTGGAAGTTTGAACCAAGAAGATGCTGAAAAGATCTTGGAAGGATGAAAAAGATAAGTCTGAAATGAAAGAGATAATGAGGAGCATGGTAGAATATATTGAGGCCATCAATAATCCTAATCTGCAGCCCATTTCTCAGACTCCTACATATTTTGACCCTAAGTCCCCTATCAATCAAAAAATAACTAAGCAAACTAAAAAATGAAGATTAATGACAGACGTTGTTGTGGATTGGCTGGATGAAATGTAGAAAGAAGGAGGGAAATATTTTATGGATCTGAGTAAGGTTCACGATGATGCAAACACGATAACAAAGGAATTGGAGAATGAAATTGTAAAATGGAAGAATGAAGAAGCTGAGTGGTTGAAAAGGGTAGCTCAAATGAGAGAAGTACAAAAATATCATGTAATGAAGTTATTGTCAGAGAAGCCAGTTCCTACCTTAGATGAAAATATCGTGTACATATGCCAACAAAATATAGAATGGAGAAATTTGTTGGTGAGATAGGTGTATGAAGAATCTGCCAAATTAGTGAATGAACTTGCAGAATTGGTATCTTTCATGCACAATGAGCTTTGTTGCATTGGTTTGAAGTGTTTAAAATAGGATGGAAAAACTCTAGAAATGATTGAGGTCATAACAAGGTCGTTAGAAGAGAAAATCAACCACATCAAAGAAGCCAAGGGCTTGGTTTCAAATGACTTGAGCCTCATGTCTAAAACCGAATCCCTTCTTTTCTTGTGCATTCAGAACCTAAATGAGCATTCAGATAAAGTAGCACAAATACGCCGCGAGAAGTATGGAAGCAAAGAATGACACACATGGGGATACTGCATAGCGCAATCATTTCACACTTTGTCATTGCTTACATGGATTGGAAGAAGAAAGAAGCTATCAAAACTGCTTAGGAATGTTCTATGTTGTGATGTCTCTTTTCAATTGTTAGTTGTGAATGGTTTTTGTGGTTATGTTTTGATATGGTTAATTTGCTTAACTGGTAAAACCACTCATATATGTTAAGATGACTGGAAGTGATATGAAATGTGCTTTACTATTGTTAGTAAAGTGGTTTGATCTTTTGGTTAAATGGTTTGAGAGTTTCAGATCTGTTACAGTATTATTTTGGTATGCTAGTCAACCGATAAACTTAACAGTGTTGTTGCAGTTTGTAGTTTAGTGTTTGAACCAATTAGTTCAGAGATTGATTTATGAGTTGGGTTTTGAGTTTGGTGAAAGTTTAGTTTGTTTTCTATCTACTGATTCATCCCTCCCTCTTAGTAGTTGTCTGGATCCTTATTGATTCATCATATCATCAATTGGTATCAGAGCATTTCAGGTCCTCTAGTGTCTAAGCCTAACAGCTTGAGGTAAAGATCTAGAAGAACATGATGAAGAAAGAAGGTCCAAAGTTCAATAGGGAAAACTATAGAATATGGAGTGATAGGATGAAGATCTATATCAAAAGCTTAGGAAGTCAATATTGGGAACATGTTGTTACCAAATATACCTTGCCTAGTGGGATTTTGTCTGATGATCAAAAGAAGGAGAAACAAGAGAATAATCAAGCATTGGAGGCCATTATTAGTTCCTTGCTTGATTCAGAGTGTGTTGATATTGATGTTTTGGATACTTATTATGATGTGTGGAATAAACTTGAGGATATCTATAGCGGTGATGAGCATGTGAAGATTGCCAAAGAGGAGAGTCTAAGAGGTAAATTTGATGACATGTGGATGGCTGAAGGTGAGAATATTCAATAGTATGGTGAAAGGATCAAGGAGATAGTCAGTGAGATCAAAAATGTTGGTGGTAAAGTGGAGGATACCACAATAGTTAGTAAGGCATTGAGAACCCTTCTACCAGTCTACGCTATCCAAGTTTCAGCCATTTAGGAACTCAAGTCTATTGATAAAACTAAGGTAACTCTTGATTCCATCATTAGTAAACTAACTGCATTTGAATTAAATAGTTTTGATGGAAGTGTTTAGAAATTAGAATCTGCATTTAGAGCTTCAATTTCTAATCCACTGGTAAGGAAAAGCAGAGATGTTAGTCACAATCACAAGTCCAGATCTAGCAGAGAAGTTGATGATGAAGATAGTCTGATTGAGCTTGAAGCATTGTTGGCAAAGTAGTTACCCAGAGGTACTAGTAAGTACAGAGGTAAATTACCTTTGAAGTGTTTTGCATGTAACCGGATTGGACATATTGCAGCTAACTGTCTAAATGTAGACAATGAGCATAAACGTGAGAAGTATAAGAAGTGCAAAGGAAAAGGAAAAAAAGATTGCATCATTGTTGTTCATGGAGGAATCAGAGATGAGGAATCTGAGGGAGATGCAAATGAAGACATTGTCTTTGTTGCCATTAAAGAGGAGACATCAGATCAAAAGGCATTAGTCTCTCACATGGATAGTTCTGATGATTGGATTATAGACAATGGTTGTTTACACCACATGACCGATGACTGGAGTAAGTTTCTTAATTTGAAGGAATTTTATGGAGGTGTTGTGAGATTTGGAAATGACTCACCCTCCATCGTAAAAGGAAAGGGAACCATTTCTCTTAATAGAAAGAGCAGTGCATATGATGTCTATTGGGTTGAAGGATTGAAACACAATCTTTTGAGTGTTTCTCAACTCAATGATAAATGTTATCCACTGGAATTCAAGAATGGAATGTGCAAAATCTATGGAAGCAAAAGTAAACTGATTGCAACTAACAAATAGACAAAAGGTAACTTGTTTCACCTAAATCCTAAAGTCAACAATTGTTTAATTGCTAAAGTAGATGATAGTTGGCTTTGGCATCCGATACTTTGTCATGTAAACTTTGATAACATTGTCAAAGTTAGTAAGTCCAAGTCGGTAAGAGGTTTGCCTCAGTTGGACAAACCGGTGAATGCTCTGTGTAACGAATGTCAGTTAGGGAAGATGACATCCTCAAAGTTTAAGAGCAAATCTTTCTCAACATAACATTTTCTAGATTTGGTTCATACAGACCTCTGATCTTTACTAATGATTGCTCAAGAATGATGTGGGTCACATTCTTGAAGAACAAAATATAATCCTTTAGAATGTTTAAGGCATTTAGGGCCTTAGTTGAAAAGGAAAGTGGAAAGAAGATAAAGTTCTTAAGAACTGATCAAGGTGGTGAATTTACTTCAGAGAAATTCACTACATATTGTGAAGACAATGGAATTAAGAGGCATCTTTTTGCACCTAGGACACCATAGCAGAATGGTATTGTAGAGAGGAACAACCGGTTAGTTGTTGAAGCTACTAGAAATAGGCTAATACAAGGAGGTGTAGCTAAGACTTTCTGGAGAGAAGTTATACACTGAACCAGCTATTGGTTAAAAGAGGTAAGGATAAAACTCCTTATGAATGCTGGTATGGTAAATCACTTAATGTCAGTTACTTTAAGATTTTTGGGAGTAAATATTTTATCAAGAGAGGTGACTATGTTGGTAAGTTTGATGCTAAGAGTGATGAAGGCATATTTCTTGGTTACTCCACCAAGAGAAAAGCCTACAAATGTTACAACAATCGGACAAAGAAAATCATTGAAAGTGCTAATGTCCTAGTGGATGAGTGTCCTAAAGATACATGAGAAACCAGCGAGGAGAAGAAGGAGGATGAACCTTACATTATGATTTTGGAGCTAGAACCGGTGCAGCCAGAAGTTGGTGAAATGAATGTTGTTGCACCAGTTCAACCGGAACATGTAGATTCTGTAGAAGATGAAGATAGTGAGGAAGAAGAACATTACGATAATGATCATGTTATTCCAAGGTATGTGAGACTCAATCATAATCCTGATCATATTATTGGAGATAAAGATGTTGGTGCGTTAACCAAAAGAAGAATAAGAGAGAATTATTGTATGATCTCCACTATTGAGCCTAGAACAATGAAGGAAGCCTTTGGAGATGATCACTGGATCAAGGCTATGGAAGAAGAACTTGACCATATTGAGAAGAACAATACATGGACCCTAGTACCCAGACCGGTGAAGAAAAATGTAATAGGTACTAAATAGGTATTCAGAAATAAATGGAATGAAGATGGAGCAGTAGTCAGAAACAAAGCCAGATTGGTATGCAAAGGTTATGCACAAGAAGAAGGAGAAGGCTATGGCGAGACATTTGCACTAGTTTCTAGATTGGAAGGTGTTAGGACTCTACTTGCATTTACATCATATAGAGGATTCAAAGTATATTAGATGGATGTGAAGTCAACATTTCTAAATGGAATACTGGAAGAGGAAGTCTACATTGAACAACCAGATGGTTATTCTTTGACTAATGCAAAGGATATGGTGTGCAAACTAAACAAGGCATTATATGGTTTGAATCAAGCACCAAGAGCATGGTATGAAAGACTAAATTCACACTTGGTGAAGATAGGTTTTCAAAGCACCAGTGAAGATAACAATATATATCTCAAGACTGAAGGAGATAAGATACTAGTTAGTGAAGTATGTGTGGATGATATCATTTTTGGAGGCAATGATGGCATGAGTGATGACTTTGTGAATGAGATGAAAAGTGAATTTGAGATGTCTCTTGTAGGAGAGATAAAATTCTTCATAGGTTTGCAAATTCAACAGATGAAGAGTGGTATTTTTATCACACAGTCAAAATATGTGAAAGAGGTATTGAAGACATTTGGAATGGGAAACTATAAACCAGTTGGGACACTAATGGTTATAGGCTATAAACTGTCTAAGGAGGATGATGTTGCATCTCTTGATGAAAAGGAGTACATGTCTATGATAGGGAAACTGCATTATGTTGTTAGGAGCAGACCAGATATTGCTCATGCAATTGGATTAGTTGCTAGATTTTAGAAGAACCCAAAGGAGACACACATGGTAGCGACTAAAAGGATATTCAGATATTTGAAAGGCACTATTGATTATGGATTATGGTATCCATATGTAGGTAACTTTGATTTGAAAGTCTATATAGATGTAAACTGGGCTGGAAATTTTGATGACAAGAAGAACACAACCGAACATGCATTCTTTCTTCGAGGAAGGCTTGTATCTTGGAGCAGCAAGAAGCAAAGTTGTATATTATAGTCAACTACTGAAGTTGTGCTAAAGCTGAATATGTTGTAGTGTATATGAATTGTACCCAAGAAATCTAGATGAAACACATTCTGGAAGGATTCAAGTTGAAGATCACAAAACTAGTAAGAATTTTATGTGATAACACTAGTGTAATAAATATTTCAAAGAACCCGGTGTTGCATGATAGAACCAAGCATATTGAGCTGAAATATCATTTCTTGAGAGAGAAAGTGTAGAGTAAAGATGTGTTACTGGAGCATGTATCTACTAAGGAACAACTAGCAGATATATTTACTAAACCTCCACCTAAGGCTACTTTTGAGGATCTTAGAGGTCAGCTAGGGGTTGTGCACCTACATGAGGTCAATTAAGCCAATGTGGAAGATATCAGTCCCAGAGCTTATTGAAGATCTTGAAGCAGGATTGGTGTAGAGTGGATCTATTCTATAGGGGGAGCAACAAGCTGCAGATCATTGTTGCAGAATAGTGAAGTATGACATTGTATGTTTTACTTTCACTTTGGCATTGTTGTCAAAGGGGGAGAAGAATTGTATGATTAATAGGGAGAATAATTGTAGCCAGTTACCAGTTGAGACATGGAGACTCAATTGAAGGAGAGTACATGGAAAAATGTAAACTAGGATTCCTATACCTGTGTATGTGCATTACTCTCAATCATCACAATCAAAGGGTATTGATATTTGTATTGCCATCAATTCCAAAGGGGGAGATTGTTGGCATTTTCATGAAGATTGCATTGATGAACCTAAGTGTTGTCATTGATGTCAATTGTAACCAAAAATGGATTTTTATTGCAACCGATAAGAGAAAGTGAAGGAAACTGATATTACTATTGAAGTAGTGAGATCAACTGGTAACCCTACCTATTGATATGCCAAACCCTAATCAATGGAGCTTGGTGAATCAGTTGTGTTGATCTATGATCAAATGGTGATCGAAGATGATTATGCCACATATGCATGATGCACGTGATGAGTTTTAAAGTGGTTTTGGTGTGTATAGGTAAGTATTTTATCTTCGGAATGAGCGAGTGCATTGCATGAAGTGGAAACTGCATGATGAGCTACATGATTCTATGTGTGGTGATCCAAGAGCGATCGAGGTTATCTTGAACAATGTGCAGTGATTGCTATGTAATCTAATACTCATGTTTGAACCGATTTGTTTGTAATCTCTATGAGATCTTAGGTTTTATGATGTGTTACCGACCTATTGTTTTGCTTATAAGGTCGATGAGTTGTTTTGTTGTAGGGTTGGCAATTTTGGTTAAGTATCAATGTGATTGATTTTCAAACCATAAGGAGTATCTGGAGTATGTTTGAAGGTAGATAGTAGCATGAAAAGGATTTGATCAAGCAGACTAGTGCTATTTACCAGATCAACAAAACCCTGTTGTTCTCTAACAATTACAATAGTTAAATCCCTTAATCGGGTACGCTTTAACAGGCTTAGTGTTTTCTAAATCCTCTAACCAGGTGATCCATTAGCTTGGATTTGAAATCCTCTATCAAGGTTACTCCTAACAGGGTATTTCCTTTAACAGGGTATTGTAGTCAATCCCTTAACTGGGTGGCCCTTAGTCGGATTTGTTCCTAACAGGACATTTTTGTAAAGCTTCTAACAAGGCTTGGCTCCTAACAGGGAAAACTTCAAAAGAGTTTAGAATACTTGTGGGTATTCATCCCCACCGTGGTTTTTCCCATTTGGTTTTCCATGTCAAAAATCATTGTGTCAAGTGGTGAATGGTTTTTGTGGTTATGTTTTGATATGGTTAATTTGTTTAACTGATAAAACCACTTAGATATGTTAAAATGATTGGAAGTGATATAAAATGTGCTTTTACTATTGTTAGTAAAGTGGTTTGATTTTTTGGTTAAATGGTTTGAGATTTTTAGATCTATTACACTATTATTTTGGTATGTTATTCAACTAGTAAAATTGACAGTGTTGTTGCAGTTTGTAGTTCATTGTTTGAACTAGTTAGTTCAGAGATTGATTTATGAGTTGGGTTTTGGGTTTGGTGAATTTTTAGTTTGTTTTATATCTATTGATTCACCCCCCATCTCAATAGTTGTCTGAATCCTTATTGATTCATCATATCATCGTATCATACGGGAAGCTGCACCCTTATGCAGAGGGTGAATTATTCATTAATTTACCCAACTGTTGGTTCAATTTGTCTTTCAACAAATAAGGGTAACATGAGTCAATCATCATAAAATTAAGTCAAGACAAATTTGTTGACCAACAATATCACTATATGAAGAAATGTATCCCCTGTCGAAAACATAATGACAAAATTCATGCACCTTCTCAAGATCTGTAGCCATTTATCACTACTTGGCCCTTATCTCAGTGGCAGATCAATCTCATAGGGAAGATCCACCCCGCTTCATCTAATGGACATAAATTCATAATAACTACCACTGAATACTTCACTAAGTGGGTGGAAGCCATACCCCTCACCTTCACAACTGGCAAATAGATTTCCAAGTTCATCCTGAATTATCTCATCTACCTCTATGGAATCCCCAAAGTTATCATCAGAAATAATGGTAGACCATTCAAAAAATAGGATGTCAAAGAATTATGCCAGAATTTTTCCATCCAACACCACTTTTCCACTCCATATTACCCGCAAGGTAACGATCAAGCTAAGGCTTTGAATAAAACCCTTATCAAAATCCTCAAGAAAACAGTCAATGAAGTTGGCCACGATTGGCATTTGCAACTTCATCCCTCCCTCTAGGCCTATCGCACCAACATTCTCACTCCCACGAGAGCCACTCCATACTCCCTAGTCTTCTGTTTTGAAGCCCTACTCCCCCTTGAGATTGAGATCCCATCACTCAGAGTATCCCTACAGAACATTCTCCCTAATGAAGAATATAGAGTTGTCAAACTGCAAGAGCTATAATTGCTAGACAAAAGGCGCCTTAAGGCCTTGAACCATCTATGAGTTTATCAAAACCATTTACAGTTAAGCTATAATAAAAATGTTTGAAACCATGAGTTTGATATTGGTGACCTTGTACTTATGGAAAATTAGAAGAACCTACATGATTGTGACAAGAAAGGAAAGTTTGAGCCTAATTGGCTTGGACCATATGTGATCACAACAAAATATGGATCGGGTGCCTACCAATTGGCTACTCCTAAAGGAGATCCCTTGGACAAACCTATGAGCATCATGCATTTGAAAATATTCCATGCCTAGTCTTCAGAGGTTACTAGTATTCAAAAATTAGAACAAGAACAAAAAAATCAAAAGATCATAAAAATACAAAAAAAAAGTAAAGAAAAATTAATTTGTCCATTAGTGAAAACCACTTTGTGGCACTATGGGAAAGTACCTTGGTGAAAACATGGTTTTAGGCATCAAGGTAGATAAGCTAGATCCATCATCTCACAAGACAAACTGACTTTCTAGGGCTGAGACTTAAAGAGTTTACATCTCCCACTCGCGGTTTTGTCATTTTTATAATGTTTGCAATAGAATTCCACTTCCTAGCCCCGTTCCCCCCCATCACTCATCCAACTTTCGTATTTCATTAGTGAAGTCAAGAATTAATTCATCGTAATCCTTGTTGGTAGGATGTTCCCATTGTGACCATCTATCCTAGCCTCCACATTTCATTAGTGATGTTAGTATTTATTCACCTCCAAGCCATCACCTGCTAGTCCACTTCTATCTGTACCTACCCACAAAGGAATTAATATGATTTCTGAATCATCAACACTTAATAAAATCCATTTCACCTCATCCTTCCTCTCCTCCTTGTGAGATGATGAATCTTTTGTTCGAACTGTGAATAAGGATTGTCCCATCACACTGAGATTCCTCCCAAAATCTGAGCTTATTCTTTACTTGTGTGTCATCTAAACACCCATCTGCATGAGCTTAACCAAGTCCAAGTAGTCAGTTTCACATCTGCATTTGCTTGCATATCCCATCCGCTCTATTACCTAATCAATCTTGTTAGTTATCTCTGCCCATCGATATGCATCCTTCCCATGTCCATCATTACCATCCTAGTCCTATTCCTACTCTTGGCAACAAATTTTAGTTGGCTATGTGCATGGCATTTGCACAGTTTGATCTATTTACGTTGATTTGGATCTTTTGTCCTACAACTACCCTATCTATGACTGTCAGGATCATTCTATATCTTGGTATATCTTGGGTTGGTGTATACTGGGGCATGTTTTTGTGGTATGGCATGTTTGAGGGTCTCTCTTGTACAAACTTGCAATCCTGTATCTACATCATCATGGTGTTTACACGACTACATGCAAGGGATACCTATTGTTTGAGAGTCTAGTCCACACCTCGAATTTTCACAAACATCCCAATTTCTATAATCAGTGGTAAAGATTATCCTTGGCAATATCAAAACTATGTTTTCTCTCCACATATACACAATAACAAATCACATCCATTTTATCCATTCCATTTTTGCATTTCATCCCATCATTTTTCATTTTGGGAGACCTCAATTTATTCACTCCTCCCCTTCTTCTGTCTAGTCCTATATCATTGTATTATGGTTGGCACATTACAAAACAAAACAAAAAAATTCCATTATCATTTTCATATAGTTGCATGCTCATTTAATATATAGATAATGAAATGTGTACCTAAATGAGCATTCATGTTATCATTATAAGGCTCATTTTTGTTATCACCATTACATTTTTCACTCCCATTATCATTCAATTACATTTTCATTTAATTCCATATTTCCTTAGTTGCAAATAGCCATTTTAATTTCATTTACATTATTATTACACCATCATTGCATTCACATTATCATTTAGTGGCATCCATGTAATTACATTCATTCACAATTTAATAGTTGCATTCATATTCATTTAGGGGAATTATCATTTCAATTCCACTTGTCATTACATTACATCTTTCATCATTTTAATTATACTTATTATCATTTTAAATCCATTTTGATTGCATTTTAGGTTCACTTTATCATTTTTAACTATACTCATTAATTGTGTTCATTTAATTGCCATTTTTGTTTCATATATAGAAGCACTCATTGGACATTGCATTTATTTAATTTTTAGAAGCATTTCATTACACATTGCATTCATCTATGATCATTACAATGCATCCATCAAATCATATTTATAAAGGATCAAATCATGAAAATATCATTATCACTATAGGAACATGCTGCATAAAAACATAAGTGGAAATAAAGGCAAATAATATAGGACATCTATGTGCATTGCATCCATATAGCATAATCATCACATCATCAACATACATCATAGGATAAGCACAATCAAATCATGATAAAGACACACCACATATCATATAGCCATACATCATAACATACATCCTGCATCCACAAACATGTTAGGAACATCATATAGAATAAATGTGCACACATATGCATCCATCCTGCATCACAAATAGGTCAGATCACATGCATAATCATAATCATAAAACTCATAATCATCATCCATATCATAAATAATAATAAAGTCCATGTACAATCCATAATAAATACACATCACCACCAAAACTACATCTCATCTCATATATATATCAAAAATAATAATGTGTCCAACAATAGTACAATGATACACCCCGAAGGGTCAAAATGTCACACATATACATATGGGACCTAGCTCGTACTCTCTCCATCTCCTGCCCCTCTTGTGGCTCCTATTGGTGGTGGTCGAGGTGTCATCGTGCCTACTGATCCTCCTAAATGAATTCTCTGTGTCTGATGCAACTGTGTGCTCTTGGCATAGGGCATTGCTATCTGCTCTTCTAGGATGACCTAGTGGTATAGGTCCCTATAGTATTGGATCTCTCGACCCATCCTCTCCAAATGATACCTGACACCTATGATCTATGACAAAATATGGATCAATCCTCCAGGAATCAATAGCTGTCATTCCATATCTCTCTCCCCCTCAGTCTAGTGGGGCTCTGAGGGACTCGAACTCATCATCCATGCCCTACATATCATCTCACTGCTACCTTATGGCTCCCCCGCTCTTGGCCTCTTCTAACATCTTCTCCACCTCATCGGCCTATCTCCTTAGGTCCTCCCTCCTAGTGATGGCAGTCTGTAGGTCCTGTCTCAGTGAGTCCCTCTCCCTCCTCAATCAATCCACCTCCTCCTGTAGGATGTTTGTCTGATCCATCTCCTGCTCCACCCTTTATCGCTCTGTGGCCAACTAGTCCTCTAAACTCTGAGCTCTAGTCCTCTTTGTATCCTGGGACAAAATGATCTGATCATAATCTACCTATGGTGCCTATCCCCCTATGGTACCCTCTCATCCCTCCTATCTTCCCTCTCTAGCCAGTATGTCTATCAAATCAACCCCCTCTCTGGTACCTTGATCTTAAGGTGGTGCCCCTATCTGCCAAGTTGATGCCTGTACCTATAAAGGAACCTCTACATGAGGTATCGACTGTCCCCTCCCCCTCCTCCTCGGCACCTGTCACCAACCCCAAGCTCCTCCTACTACCCCATCCTCATCCCCTACCTCCTCTTGCAACCTCCCCCTCTTTAGGACCATCTTTGTCTCTACTAAATATCTCATCAACTAAGGATGCTATCTCATCCTCCTCTAGCACACCTGGAATGCTGATTTGCATCGGCTTGTGGGACTCCCACTAGCATGTGTATGCCCCGGTGCACCCAAGATCCTCTCCTGCATGCATCCTCTCATCCCATGGCATTGTATGTGTCACTGACTAGATGAGCCTAATCTTGAATGAACCCACCGCTTATACCCATGTCATTGTCTCTCTAGTGATCCACAGATGGGTGCATTCATGTCCCATAATATCTTGCACTAGGACAAATTGTATCATCATGCGATGGGGTAGGTACTGATTGATCACATGAACAATACGTTCGAACAACTAATTTACTCACTTTCAACCCATGCAAGCTACCAATCCCCTCTCCATCTCTCACTATCCATGAACGACCTCCATGAGAAGAACATCAACTCATAAAAAACTCTCCTCCAAAACCACACTACTCTAACCCGCATGTAGTGTAATAGGCCTTTGTAATGGTCTACATATAGGAATCTCCATCATCGATCCTGGACTCCAAGTGGTTGTGTCACCATGATGTTCTCCCAGGCCCAGATGTGAAGTAGGATGACACCTACCCTGAGGTTCCTGTAACCTTGATATGCACACATGTGCATGTCATGATATAGTTGGTCGAGCATAGCGCCCCCCCATGCATACTCTACACAATCCTCTAACATATAATACACACAGTGGCTCCATCCAATAGAAAATCCATGAATGCTCAAGTCGGGTATCATCCGCCCACTAATCAATCCGCAAATAAACAACACCAACTGAGGAATCTGCCCAATCTACATAGCATCTCATAACCGCATCCTAGTACAATCCATCAGTAAATCATCACAATCACAAATACTACGAAGGTAGTGATCTCCATGGTCCAAGCGGTATTCTAGGACAACTCCTCTAATAGGTACCTTCAGGATTCACCAGACATCGAGGAGTGTGATGCTAGCCTCACATGTAGGCAAGTGAAGTGCAGGTATCTCTATCTCAACACTCTACAAGCATTGTCATCATCACGGTATGTGTGTGGATCCACGACCATCTCCCCACAAACCCTAATCCCACCACACTCAGTGTCTCTCTCTCATCCCTTGTCAGTCGTCTATACAACATCATCGTCAGTGGCTAGTGCTCCCGAGAAGTAATCGAATCAAGGTTCTCTTGAATCTGGCAGAATCACCTCAATAACCTTCTTATTCTATCCTATTCTACGTCTAGGGAATCTACGTGATCCCCCAATCCCTTTTTCCCTTTTTCCTCTCTTTTTTCTCTTTTTGCCTTTTAGGTGGAGATGACATTTCTCCCTAGAGAAGATGCCGAAATCGTGGCACATACATCGATCCATAGAGCGGAAACGTTGATCCATAGTTTTCCTTTTCTTTTCCTCTATCCCTGCAGATTGATGTCTATGTAAATGATATTTGTCTGTGTGGGTGAGGATCAACCTCTTTTAGACAATATGGCAACCGCGTAGACATTGAATGTCTGCGAAGGTGTCGATCCCTCACATAGACACCAAAATGATGATTAGCATTTGTGTCCCAACCATTTTTTCCCCCCATTAATAACCTTAATTAATGCCCCACCGAATGAATAAGTGGGTTTGGGGTACATATCAGTGGATCGTACTCAGCCAATCGCTGGAATTGAAAAACCCTCTCTGTGTGGTGTTCATGATGCGGAATGTCAACCATCTCTCTCCTGAGTGCTCTAAGCTCCTTCAATCCCCAAGGTGTATGTGTGACAAAAAATGCCTTATGATAAATCTCTTAAATCCCACACCTTGTCCTCTCAATCCCTTCCATCTTTTTCCTTCAATCCTCACCCTTCATTTCAAATCAATCTTAACCCTCCATTTTCATCCTCTCAAATCTATAAATTGGGCTCTCCTCCCCTCATTCCACCATCCATCTCATGTGAAATCTTATGCTGATAGAAGAGGGCTTGAATCATCTCCATTACACTCTCATTATAGGCAAATTTAGCTTCCATCCTTAGTCATTTGCAATCACTCATCCATCTATCCATTTTATCACCACCATTGTTGTTGTGTATGGAGAGCAATCCACAAATCTATCAAAAGCCAATCCAAACAAGTTGAGGAGGGGTGTATCCTTGGCTTCATCAAAGGCTCTATCAGAAGAACAAGTGGGCTCATTGTAAGGTATAAGGTTAATTAGTATTTTATTTGCATAATTTGTGTTTGATTTGGATTTATCTAACCTTCTCACCATTGCAAAGTTTCCCCTTGGTTCACCATTTATTTGACAAAAGTATCCATTCAAGCGCATCACTTTAGATTATATTTATTTTTATGTTCTTTCTTCCCCTTTTCCCTCTCTATGAATGAAAAGCTAGTTTCTAAAATCCTGGAGCTTACTCAGTGAAAATGTGTAGGTTTCCCATCACTGAACTTCCCATAAGGTTGTATTTCTAGAAGCAATTTTAAAGATCAATAGTTCTTTTTCTAGCATGCCCAGTGGGACCGAAATTATCTCAACTTAAGTGGGTGTATGAGCCATAGACCTATTACCAAATCCCAAACTTCTCTAAATCCGAGCTTGGTAGTTCCACCTCTGGTAATAGTCTAAGCTAGGAGTTCAGGAAGAGGTTCACAAGCCCAAGATCAAACCCAAATCTAAGCTCCTATGCAAATGGATGTGGTTCCTCCTTGAAATGTTGTTGCATGGAATAGTGGAAGTCCCCTTATTCCACCTATTCCTTCTAATCAGTGGGATGTTATTCCAACCTCTCCATTAAAATCTTTACCAAAGTGTTTTGGAGAATATTCTAAGACTCCCAAGGAACATTTACATGATGTACTTGATGTATGTATCATGCACAATATCACATAGAAGAATGTGGCATTGAGGTATCTTGCAGCTTCTTTCAAAGGAAAAGCTCAGGATTGGTATCGATCTCTCTAACCAAATTCAATAGCTGACTGGGATCAGCTAGGAGATTTATAGTTTGCATGTTTCACAAAAAAGGGAGATAGACCCTCATTTTTATAGTAGATGATAACTACCAAACGGGCTCCCAAGAGGCTGTGATGGATTTCAATACTAGGTTCTAAAAGACTTGGTGAAGAATACCTTTGGAAGCCCTCCCCCCTACAGATATGGCCTTTGTCTTCTACCTTAAAGCGTTCAAATCTGATACATCTGTCATGATTCAGTCCTTAGGTGGAAATATCCACCCTGATTCTTACGAGCTTGCAGTTTGAACGAAGAATAATCTTATCAATGCAAGAAAGAATCCTTTAAGGCCGCCTATGCCATTTTTTCCTGAGTTGTCAAGGAAAATTATTAAGCAAAATTCCCCAAGTATATTTGCACCATAATCCATGTATGTTTACCTGAATGCCCAACAAACTAGCACATCTGCTTCTTCGTCCTTTCTTGTTGAAGTAAGCGACATGAAAAAATTGTGAAGGACCTTTTCTAATGAAATAATCAACCTCAAAAATCAAGAAGCGACTCCAGCTAGGACCACTTTTTAGAATTATCAAGGATGAAGACCCTCATACCAACAAAATCAATTCCAAGGTGGCATGAAGATAACCCAGACGCAACCTAACAACCAAATTGTACTTGTGTTGACCCCTTTGCAAGTTATACCGCCTAACCAAAACAAGGAGCTAGTAGTGGGTCAAAACAACCTAGAAGATGATATTAACTCATGGTGTTTTCCCTACAATGATGCCCACATTCCATAAAATTGCCCACGGGGAAACTTACAACATAAAGTTATAGAATAGAGAAATCAAGGAGTGAGCCCTAACGTTGAAGTATTATACACCTATTCAAGGATGCAAGACGTTGTTCTTACTGCCCAAATGTAGACTATGTCCTTGGAGAAAGAGGCAAAGATAGCCCTGAAAGATGCCCTTTTTTCATGGATGAAGGGTGAAGAGACAGTGTTTATAACTGATGCTTCGACATTGTCCTCAAAAGTGCCCCAAGTATAGTCCAACTATAATCTTCACTCTAAGCATCAATTTACAGATTCTGTTGCACAATAGACAAAAGTGAGTCTGGATAAGCAATAAGAGTAGCTCGTCAGAGTTCCTATCGTTACAAAACCTAAGGAATTCATGTCATACAAGTCTAATGACTCAAAAAAATTTATTCCTATGGCTCTTGATGTGGTGGAACAACTAAAGAAAGCCTCGACAAACGTGTCCTTATGGGACATCCTTACCATTCCAGAGTAGAAGACTCTCTAGAAAGAAGCATTTAGTGAAATAGATAAGCCTTCTATGAAATCTACTGCAAGTTCACAAAATTTGAAGGGCAAGGATCTTGAACTTGGGAAATAGTCACAACCATCCATGGTACTCACTTATAATGAAGGAGAAGTTCCTAACAATGGAAGGTAGGTAAACCAAAACCAACTCCTTTCTATTTGACTCTTATTGTAGTCACATAAATCTATCCACGCAATTAAATAAATATTTACTATTAATTTGATTATTTAACCATCAATAATCAGTTAATTAAATTAATATTTAATTAATTCATCCTCAACCTCTTCTTCTCTTAACTAAATAAATTATTCAACTTATTTAAATTAATTCATTTAACCACGCTCTAACAATAAATTAAATGAATAAAACATATTTGTTTAATTTAACCCCTTTCCTCCTTTAAATAAATAAATAAATATTTATTTAAATCCCTAAACTACCCCCCCCCCCTCCACTTGCATTCTCCTACAAATGCAAGTTGCACCTATTTGGTTGAAATAAATGAATTCTATTTTAATTAAAATCATATTTTCTCTCACCAACCCACTAGACTCTTCTAACCCGTTCTAGATTCTTCTAATCTATTCTAAATTCTAAATTAGCTAATCCCATTCCCTAATTATTGTCACATTCCTAAGAAACTTGGAGTCACTTCTCAAAGCCTCAAAGTCTTTGAAAAGCCTTAAAGGCTTTATGTTTCCAACAAGTTAACCCCCAAAGTCTTCATAACCATTAATGGCTCTTACATAACCATTTATGGCTCTTACATAACCATTAATGGTTAAACTCAACTCACCCACATGGTTAGAGACTTTCCCTCTAACTCAACCCTCATTTGACTCATGGGTCTCTTCAAGTATTTATTGCTTTAACCATGGTTATCCTCACTAACTCTTGCACAAGAGTTTATCCATTGGATAAAGGCATTATGCATTGGATAAAGGTATTATGCATTGGATAAAGGCTTTATTCATTGAACTCAAGTCTAACCTTACCTCCCAACCTAACCTTCATGTCATCTCAAGAATTTAATGCTTCTTCCTTCACCTCTCAAGCCATCTCATGTTGACATTTGTCATCCTGGGATTGGGTTGAAATCCCTCACATGGATCATAAACCCATTAATCCTGGCCCTTGTTGAGATTACTCAATCTCAACCATCCATTGCCCCATTTTCCCTATAAATAGAGTCCATTCCTTCTTAATCCAAGTCCAAAAATATTGTATGCTTCTAACCTATAGTAAAATTGAGAGAACATTTAGGAGAAAAATCATATCTAGTTTGTTATTTTGGCTAAAATCAATATAGATTAATTAGGTATTTCCTCATATCTAGTTTGTTTGCATTTTCATAGTCTTTTGTCTTCATTATTCACAAATCTTGAATCTCCATAAGACATCCATAGTAGTGCAAAAAGCTAAGGGCTACACTCATGTGGAACTTGGAAAGGAGAGGAACAAGGGAGGAGCAGCTATGAGCATTTTGGAGAGCATTTGGGAGGGTTTAGTGTCTTTCCTCCATTTTTGTGTGTTTTCTATAATTTTTTTGATATCTCTCTTGATATGCATGCTTAGGATTGTAGTTTCATTTCTATTTTATTTATGATTGATACTACTAACACTAATGTTTGACTTGTCTTTTGTTCCTAACATCCTTTTTGTAGTGCATCATTTTGTGATCCCGACATGAATCGAACACGCAACCTTCTGATTTAAACAAACTAACTTTTTTAAAAAAATTGCCACATACAGGTTGCACTTTAGCACTATTGAACATGTTTTAGCACCTTTGATAGCTGAGGATTCAGCGCTTTTGTTAGAGTTTAGGTGCTTCTGTTAGAGAAGTAGTGCCTCTGTCTGAGTTGTAGCACTATTGCTGGTTAAATAGCGCGACTATAAGTCTTTTAGAGTGGTTGTGCTCTCTGTCTGACAGAGATTTCATTTTGTTTGACAATTTTAATTAGCGCTTTTCTCCATCCTATAGCATTGTTGTTGTTCTTTTAGTGCCTTTGTTAGTATTTCAGCGTGTCTGTATTAAAGTAGCACTTTTGTGTTTACACAAAGTAGCACTTTTGTAACAGAGTTGAAAAAAAAATTGTGTAACCGAAAAAATCAAAATTTAAGGCTTGTAGAAGCCCACCAAAAACATTCTTTTTCACTACTATTTTATTTTTTGTCCAGGTTTTTCCTAACTTCTTGTTTTGCAGGATTCAAGGAGTTAAGGATTAGAAATTTTATTTCTTTTTCTTTCTAAGCTTTAATTTTAAAGTTGGATTAAAAAGAATTCACTTTCCCTTTTGGACTAAAATAAACAAAATTTTCAATTTGGGCTTAAAAGGAATTTCACTTTGCAAAATTAAAAAGAACCACAAATCAAACAAACAAAATTTTCTTTCTTTTGCAAAATAGGAACAAATTTTTCATTTTGGTGCTTAAAACAAACAAACAAACTTTCATTTTCTTGCAAGGTTAAAAATTCACAATCAACTTTTTATTTTGCAAGTTAAAAAGAACAAACAACTTGTCCATTTTGTTTCCAAAAATCGCTTTTTCTTTGAGCAGCGTGCTTTCAATTTTGTTGACCAGGATTTTTCAATTTCCTAGTTAGAAAACAAATTGCCTTGTGAAGTTAAAAAGAACACCATGGTTGTTGGAGAAAAATCTCCAAATAGCATATAGATCACATTACAATAAACCAGTTAAAAAGAACAAGTGTTTGGCACACTTGTGCAAAAATCTGTAGAGTGGTCCCATTTCTAACACACATTATCCTCTCCCTTGGCTCTTGTAGTCTTAGGTGCAAGAGAAAAGTGTTAGTAACGCTCAAAAAATTTAGGTTTTTAAGAGAGGCCTGCCAAGAGACACATCACTCTTGGGAACAACCTTGCGTGGTAAATCCTTCGAGCCGCTATAGAAATCAGGTGAGAGCGAAAGTTGTAGCCTTGGGTGTAGCTATTCCTACAATGTAACTTGCCGAAAGGACATATGGGCTCCACCACAAGTTATAAGGCTCTTAAGTGAGTCACTGCAGAATGAACTTACGTCCAAAGACATCGAACATTACTAAACACCTTTTATTATAGAAGCCTACCCATTCTATTGATTGAGGATATTTGTGAAAAGTTCAGTGCAAGAGCATAGATGGTTTTTCTCCAAAGATACTCACCATACATATTTCCTTGAGTAGAAATAGGGCTTTTTGAAAGGCTACTTGTAGCTTGATAAAAGTGGTGACTCCCCCATCACAGGGAGCATCTATCTATTATGCTCGTGTAAGACTTAGTATATCACATCCTTACCTGCCACAACGTGATTCATAAGGTATGTAGTACCAAAGTCAAAGAAATATCAAGATGTGGGCTAAAAATATCACAACTGGCCATTTGACCTTAAGGATAAAGTGTGTTTGAATTGTCTTCATCTTGTGTCAGACCAGTAACAATTTGAGTCGACTTCAGGCTTTTGGGAAACATAAAATACATTTGTAAAAAGGGTCAAGAAAGTTCATGATTGGGTTGATTTAAACCCACACCTATTTTTGCCTTTTGTTGAAAAAGGGCAAGGTTATTGTGTTTGTGTGTTTGTTGTGTTTTCTTGTCAAAGAAATTCAAAACAATTTTAAAAAAAGTATTCATCCAACAAATCCACCTCATAACATTGAAAAACAACACAAACATCAACAAGTGAAACAAAGTATCAATTTGTATGAACATCACTCACATTTTGAGAAAAAAAGAGTCTTCATCAAAAGACTACATTGAAAAGAGACAATTGAGTTCAAAAGCTCTTATCAAAGGAAAGAGGTTTTTCTATATCAATAGACAATTTTTTCTCTCACATAGAGCCTTCTTGGGCCATATGCACTTGTATCTTCAAGGCAAATCCAATGAATTTGACAAAGAGCCTTTGAAAAATAGAGCCTTTACTCAGTATAGAGCCTTGGATTATCACAAAAACAACAGGGGCAAGATCAACCCCACTTTCTTTTCAAAAATCTGTATCACCTACAACATAGCTTGAGGGGAACCACCAACCCCTGAGAGAGAGGAAGAAGTAGACACCCCCTTTGTGACAGAAATTTTTTATTGAGGTCCATATTCTATCCACTTTCACCTTCACACGTCACACAAAAAAACAACCATTCAACTCTCAAAACACAAAAAGGTATTGTCCTAAGTTCTTTTAAATATTGCTTAAATCAAACCAACAAAACACTTTTAGAGTGTCTCTACATCTAGGATCAATCATCCTAAGAGGCATTTCTATGCAGGTTAAAACTAGTTTATGAGTTCATCCTCTCATTGCTAGATAGCTTGGTTTGTAACACATCTCAAACCTTGTTATACCTTATCACATCAAAATTATTGAAAACATGAGAGTTATTCACAAATAACTTTGTTAACATCTGTAAAGCGGAAAATCACGGTCGAACCCTAGTTGGTCTCCCCTCTTCTAACTCCGAGGAGAGAGAAGGGAGGTTCGCTAGGATTCGATGGGTTTTCACTTAGGGGGAAGACTTTACATTCAAAAGAGGGGTTGAAACTCATAAGATTAAATCCCACACAATGTAAGATTGGATGCTAAATGAATTTCAAGGGTTTGGAAAGCAAAGCTACCCTCTTTTGTAAAGAATGTTGATTAAGGAAATTAAGCTAAGGATGCATAGAAAGTCATAAAGATTCGCTTATAAACTGAGTTTAGGTTATAGGATGAAGCTGCGGACCTGGAATTAGCAGTAGAATGTTGATACGGCGCTATCCTGCAAATTTGAGAAAAAGTTGTCGGGACGATGGCGCCCGGCGCCACGGTCCTCCGAAAAATCCGCGAAACGAAGGGGGATCTGTTCGTCTCTGCACAAGGATTCCAGATCTTCAATCTCAGCCATGTACCTGCAACCTACACATAGAAAAGCGAAGACGATTGGGGGGTTAGGGATTAGGGGTTTGCCTTTAGGTCAAACCCCGGTTTTGGAATTAACCAAGAAATGAGCAAGTGCTGTAAATGTAAATGACTGTAATGTAAAACAAGTACTAATACCTTGTTCTAAGGATGTTGGTATCCTTATGTGCGAAGGTTTAGATGTTGTATGTTGTATGTTGTAGTAATATGTTGTATGTGATCTCCACTTCAATGGTTGAATCCTTGTCTTGAATGCAACACTTAGCCTTGAATGGAGACTTGGAATGATCAATTGCTTGAATGCTTGAATGCTTGAGTATAGTTTCCACGCTTTTCACATATGTCCTTCTCATATATCCAATGAGAGAGAAAAATGTAGTTTATATACTTGTCATTTAGGGCTGATAGACTGATTTTCGAGACCTTAGGCCGACCAGGGAAGTATATTTCCAAATTGCAATAAAAAGACCCGATATCACTTAGGAAACCGGGCCCAAAATAGGACCCAAGGACCAGGGCGCTGGGCGCCATGGTCCTGGAGGACCAGGGCGCTGGGCGCCAGGGTCCTGGAGGACCAGGGCGCTGGGCACCCTGGTCCTGAGGGACCAGGGCGCTGGACGCTCTAGTCCCACCTCTGGGACAGCGGGGTGCAAGGAGGTTCAGGCCAATGGTGTTTGAAAAATGTAGTTTTCAGTGTCGTGAGCAAGTTTTGGGGTCTCCATTCAGGGTGCGTGTTGCGTCGCCATCGTGAAGACCGAAATGCAGTCGAAATTGCAAGTGTCACAATTTTAGGACGCTACATTTAGCCCCTACTTTAGCGGGAGTATGTATGCACATACTTCCGGTAAAGTACAAGGAAACAACGTTGAAAGACTTTCACCACGTCAAGGAGGCAAGATACACCAAGCCCCCAGTGGACTAAGGATCTTACAACTTCGATTGACAAAGTAAAAGGGACGATCACGAGGAAGAACCATGACTGTCAGTAGTAAGGTTCCCTCACTATGAGTCATGCAAGAAAGATATCAAAAATTTTCAAGGCCAGGTTAAATTTACCAAGAAATTTTCAAGTATCTTGAAAAGATATGAACGGGATGTATGCCCCCCTACGTTAAAGCGATCGCACACGCCTCACCAAGGGTGATTGTTTTAACGTAGTGATACATATAAGAAATGAGAAAGGAGCACGTTATCGCAAGGATTTAGCCCCCAAGTGTGAGATAAACCCAAGGATAATAGACACAAAACACAAAGCACGAGGTGACTTCGCTTTCCTCGGGGTCAGTATGCTGTATGATAATTCATGTATATATATCATATGTATGTATGCATAATTGTTCTTCATTCCCCAATCAAGGAAGGTCACCTAGAAGAAGGGAACACATGTGTCTTTTGAGTCAACATGAGAGAGATCGAGAGATCTCAATGCTTTGCATCGTCCTCAAGTAGACAACACCAAGGACAACAAATAGAAGAATGAGAATAACATATAGAAGAAGTAACAAAAGAGAGGGGGAGAGAGTCTACTATGCTAATGTAACTAGTCTAGCACGTCATCTACCCCCCGATCTTGCTGATCAATGTTTCGGGAAGGCAGGGAACACGCTAGAGGAGGAACATCCAACACAGCAGATGGAGCTATCACAAGATCCAAACAAGGGCTATGTTCATGTTCCGAGCCACATTGTTCTTGTCTAGGAGCTAGGATAAGTGCTTTAGAAAATTCATTAGATAAATGGTTATCGACATCAACAAGTTCATATTCACTATCAGAAGCAAGAGGAGTAACATTTTCATCTATATCATCATCAAGATTTATAAAAATAGGATCTTTAACTCGCACCGGATCAAGACCATCATGCATCTTATGTTTAGGAGATTTAGGCTCAATATCCGGCTGAGGAGAAAATGCAATAATGCTTGTTGAAGGTGTTTTTGGAGATTGTAAAGTTTGAGAAGCAGCTGCTTGAGCCCTAAGACGACGCTTTCGTCGGCGTTCCCGTGCAGAACGATTACGTCTAGTCTTAGTAGGAAGTGTAGAAGATAGAGGAGGAGGAATGTTCTCATCCTTATCACTTGGATGTTTAGGTTGTGGTCTCTTAGGCTGGATAATAGGAGAAGAAGAAGGTCTCTTCTCTCTATAAAAGGCAGGAGGAGGAACTGCTCCATATAAAGGAAGAATTTTTGGTTTAGGAAGAAGACCAAGTCCATCATGACGAGGAGGTATAGGTCTACTTTTAGAAGATTTATTAGGCATAGACATAGTCACATCCATGGGGACGGGTTGGGAATCTTCTTGGGGAAAGACATTAGTTTTGTCTTTCAAAGGAAGAATTTCCTTCTCAAGAATGATAGGAATGTAAAGTTTAGGTGTTCTAGGTTCACTTAGAGATAGGATCATATCTGTTTTCCACTTTTGATAAGATTTGAAAAGATGATCACTTCGCGGAGGAAGAGATTGGAATTGTTTGGGCCAAAAGTAATCAATAGGAACACTAGAGGTTCTTTCGGCTGGTTTAAAGAGACTATGATTGACAGTAACAACTTCACCATTATGGGGAAATTTCAAACACTTATGAATAGGAGAAGCAATAGCTTTCATGGAAGATAGCCAAGGATAGCCAAGCTTCACATGAAATTGTTCGGAAGAAGGAATAATAGCAAAGTTCACATCAAGAGATTTATTATGGACCTCAATAGGCAATGTAATAGAACCAATTGCAGGAGAAGAAAATGCATCAAATAGTTTCACAATCACATCTGTTTTGTCATAGATCACTTGATTCAATTGCAAAGTAAAAAGAAATTCTTCAGTAATAACATTAATCATGCACGAAGGATCAATAAGCACTCCACGGCAAGGTGTATTTTTGACTTTTGCAACTATGTATAAAGGACCATCAGGTGCCCTAATGGTTTCGCTAGAATCAAATGTGATGGAAGGTTCTTCAGGGATTTCTTGCTGCTCTACAAAGTTAATCACATTCGGAGTCATAGACAGAAGACCATCAGATGAGAAAGAGGAATCATTAGCCTCAATCGCATTAGAGGTATGAGAGGTATGAGAAGGTAATGGATCAGTAAAAATTTGAAGATTTTGGTTAGGAGGAGCTACAGATGTGTTGCCTTTATCATTCACCCTAGAAACAGAAATAGTATTATTATCAATCAAATCTTGAATTTTACCCTTTAAAGAAAAACATTTTCCAGTATCATGCCCAGGCTAACGATGAAAGTGACAAAAAGATTTGTGATCAAAATAAGGTGAAGTAATCTTTGCAGGATCAATTTGTCTTATAGGAGGAAGAGTAAGCACATTTTGTTCCAATAACTTATTCATAATATCATGCAATGATTCATTCAAAGGAGTATACTTTCTTTCTTTCCTGAAAAATTTAGAAATAGGAGGCACACCTGATGCTGCATTCACATTGTTGTTGATGATGTTTTCATTGAATTTGATGGAATCTCTGTTCGGTTTAAACTTCCCAAATGGTTGTTGACTGCTATCACCCTTATCACTCGGAGCCATAGGATGTGATTGTTCCATTTGACTCACAGTCAGTTGATAATTGTGAAGAGTGGCACACAACTGTTGGAAAGAAGTAAACTCAGAAAACAGAAGTTTGTCTCGAATATCTTTTTGCAAATTAGAAATAAAGATTCTTTGAATATCATTATCAGGCACCGAAAAAGAAATTTGAGCATACAAATGCTTATATCTACCAATGAAATCAGTCACTTTTTCTTTAACACCTTGTTTACAATGCATTAAATCAATCAAAGTAACTTTAGGACTTATATTGTTTTGAAATTGTTGAATGAAAGCATTTGCAAGTTGTTCGAAAGAAGTAATAGAATAAGAAGGCAACGAGAAATACCATTGTAGGGCTTTGTCTCTTAATGTTCTGGTGAATAGTTTTGCAAGCAACCTTTGGTCATAAGCAAAATCAGTACATATTGTTTGAAAAGTCTTAACATGTGTTACAGGATCTCCTTTACCATTATAAAGCTCAAAATGCGGGATTTCAACATGTTTAGGAGGAATAGCTCGAACAATGTCAAGAGAAAGTGGGCTCGCAACATCAAATGTGGGCACACTAAACTTAGATTGATTCATAGAGGCAATTTGTTGCTGTAGGGAAGAAACAGTTTGTGCAAGATTATTAATGGTCGCTTCAGTCGAAGAATTCATATTAGGTGTGTTAGATTGAGATGGAGGTGTTATGTTATTGAAAGAAGGTAGAGAATAAGGTGGTGGGACCCTATGATAGTCAACCATAGGGGATGATTGGATAGGAGGAACACTACAAGGAGGAATGGAATGGTTAAATGAATTGCCCCCTTGCGTCATGTTCATTTGTGAAGATGTAATAGGAACACTTATTGAAGGAATGAATGAAGAAGTCGGATTGAATGAAGGAATAGGGTTAATTGAAGAAGGAGGATTGCCCCCATGACTAGTGATCATAGGAGGAATGTCTTGTATAGAGGTAGCCATGATGTTTGTTGTAAAGGTAGGTAAACTAGCAATAGAAGTGGTCAAAGGAATAGAATGATTGACTTGTGTAGGAGGTTGTGTATAACCTAAAGATTCAGCACAACTCTTCATAGGCATCACATTTGAATCCACAATGTGTGCAATACCACGCAAAATATCAATTCCATTCTTATCACTTTGAAGCATATGTTTTAGACCCTCAATTAAAGGAAGAGCTTGACTATCGGGATACTCATGAGACATCCATTGGTGAAAATCGTCAAATTGGTTATCCAATTTGGAAAGTTGTTCAACAGAAACTTCATGGGGAGCTTCTTCATCATTAGGAGGATTAGAGGAATTTCCCATGTCCTCGTTAAAAAGGCTACTCAAATTAGGTTCCATCTCCTCGGTAGTTAAACCTCGGAAGGACTTAATTCTATGGCTTCGTCTAACGGGAATAGTGTAAGTAGGGCTTACTGTTGTAAAACTCATGCACTAGAGAGAGAGAAAAGATTTTGATTTTAGAGGTAGCAATTTTCAGTAAAACCAGCCAATCTTCCAGATTTAAGCTGTTAAATGCAATCACGACAGTCTCCCGAAATTTCGGAAAAAATGTTCGGGACCGTGGCGCTCGGAGTGCAACACGGTCCTTGCAACTTTTTTCGAAATTTGCAGGGATAAAAGGTATGATGATTTTAGAGCTAATCTGAAAAAATTGAGGGATTTTACGATCTGTAGATAGGCCAAATTAAAGTTGCAATCTCAAAATTGAACCCTATCAAGATTGTCGAAAAATGCAAAATTTGAATTTTGAAAAAGAGAGGGAAACTGAAATTTTGAATTTTATGATTTTAGAGGGAATGTTAAAAGCAATGCAAATTTTGAAATTCAAAAATTGACTCAATTTCACGCTAAATTCAATTTTGAAAGCGGAAATCAAAGTTGTTGTAATTAGGCACTTAATTTCAAAAGTCACAAAATGCAAGAATTTGAATAAAGCACTGAAATTTTGAATGAATGCAAACACAATTTTCAGATTTAGGATAGTAAGAACACAATTTTGACACAAAATTTCAATTTCAACAATTTTTGAATGATTAGGAGCCTTAAACCAAGCAATCACAAGACCAACTTTGACCGTAATTTTGAAAGTGTTATAATTGACAAAATCAGCCAAAATTCTGGATTTTAGCAGGAAAATACAGCAAGATCTCGCTCCCGAAATTTTGAAAGAAATGTCGGGGATGATGGCGCTCGGAGTGCAACACGGTCCTTGCAACTTTTTTCCAAATTTTCAGGGATGAAAGATATTGTGATTTTATTGCAGAATCCAAAGTTACAGCTGATTTGGAGATGTTTTGATCGGTCAAATTGTCAGATAAAGGTTGAATTAAGAGGGTTTCAAAAATTAGGGTTTTGACATTTAACCACTTAATTTTCAAAATTAAAGTACAGATATGAATTGATAATTTATAATAGAAAAGCAGATCTGAAGCAAGCATTAATAATTAAACATTTCGCAAGTTCAATGTTCAAAAAAAGAAAATTTAGGGTTTTTATGCAATCACCTCTAAAATTTTGTAAAAGATCAAACATGGAAATGTAATCAAGGAATCAATTTTCAGATCTAATCATGAATAATCAGAAGGGATGTTCACGTCGGGTTCACCAAAATGTAAAGCGGAAAATCGCGGTCGAACCCTAGTTGGTCTCCCCTCCTCTAACTCCGAGGAGAGAGAAGGGAGGTTCGCTAGGATTCGATGGGTTTTCACTTAGGGGGAAGACTTTACATTCAAAAGAGGGGTTGAAACTCATAAGATTCAATCCCACACAATGTAAGATTGGATGCTAAATGAATTTCAAGGGTTTGGAAAGCAAAGCTACCCTCTTTTGTAAAGAATGTTGATTAAGGAAATTAAGCTAAGGATGCATAGAAAGTCATAAAGATTCGCTTATAAACTGAGTTTAGGTTATAGGATGAAGCTGCGGACCTGGAATTAGCAGTAGAATGTTGATACGGCGCTATCCTGCAAATTTGAGAAAAAGTTGTCGGGACGATGGCGCCCGGCGCCACGGTCCTCCGAAAAATCCGCGAAACGAAGGGGGATCTGTTCGTCTCTGCACAAGGATTCTAGATCTTCAATCTCAGCCGCGTACCTGCAACCTACACACAGAAAAGCGAAGACGATTGGGGGGTTAGGGATTAGGGGTTTGCCTTTAGGTCAAACACCGGTTTTGGAATTAACCAAGAAATGAGCAAGTGCTGTAAATGTAAATGACTATAATGTAAAACAAGTACTAATACCTTATTCTAAGGATGTTGGTATCCTTATGTGCGAAGGTTTAGATGTTGTATGTTGTATGTTGTAGTAATATGTTGTATGTGATCTCCTCTTCAATGGTTGAATCCTTGTCTTGAATGCAACACTTAGCCTTGAATGGAGACTTGGAATGATCAATTGCTTGAATGCTTGAATGCTTGAGTATAGTTTCCACGCTTTTCACATATGTCCTTCTCATATATCCAATGAGAGAGAAAAATGTAGTTTATATACTTGTCATTTAGGGCTGATAGACTGATTTTCGAGACCTTAGGCCGACCAGGGAAGTATATTTCCAAATTGCAATAAAAAGACCCGATATCACTTAGGAAACCGGGCCCAAAATAGGACCCAAGGACCAGGGCGCTGGGCGCCCTGGTCCTGAGGGACCAGGGCGCTGGGTGCTCTGGTCCCACCTCCGGGACAGCGAGGTGCAAGGAGGTTCAGGCCAATGGTGTTTGAAAAATGCAGTTTTCAGTGTCGTGAGCAAGTTTTGGGGTCTCCATTCAGGTTGCGTGTTGCGTCGCCATCGTGAAGACCGAAATGCAGTCGAAATTGCAAGTGTCACAATTTTAGGACGCTACAACATCCAACCTTCAGTGTTAGAGATCCATCTTCTAAACATTTCACAAAATGTATCTTTTATCAAAACATTTCATCACCACCTCATAATCACTTTCACCAACCTCAAATTTTCAAACAACATGGCTCAAACAATATCAATGAGAAATCGACAACCAGAGATCAAAGACGAGGAGGAAGAGAGCCTCAACGATTTTCAAGAAGCCATTGGAGGAGGCACAAATGATGAGGATCCTAGCACTCCAACTCCTAAAGATATAGAAAGAGCACAACATAATCCCAAGTTCAATAGGCTCTTTGACAAAATCCTTAGAAATAATGAAAATGCTCATTTTCTGAGACTTGCTCAGGAGGGTGCTAAACTACCCTCTAACTTTGATACCGCATAGATATGGTAGACATATGAACAACATAGCCGTAACGATGGTGGAAGAGGTAGAGATTACTTTCACTATGACCTTAATCATCAAGGGAATCCCTCGCCTCCTCCTCCTACAGAAATAGACATGTTGAGACAACAAGTAGAAAATTTCGCTCAACAACTGAATAGTGGTGTGAAGACTACCTAGTTTTCACTTAACGATATTTGTCCCTATCCCTTTGATAGGAAAATGCATATGCCACCTTTTTCGTGAGGGTTAGAAACACCCAAGTTTGAAAAGTATAGGGGCAAAGGAGACCCTAGAGATCATGTACGAGAATTTCACTCAGCTTGTTTAGAGGTGGCCTATGAGGACACCTATCTAATGCGTCTTTTTCCTAAGAGTTTGGGAGGCACAACCACACAATGGTTTTCCCAATTACCAAGTGGCGTTAGAACATTTGAGGAACTAGTTCAAAAATTCATCGCTCATTATGCACATAATATAGAATGAGATGTTACCATGGTAGATTATGCAACACCAAACAAAAACCAAGTGAGTTGTTCTCCGCTTTCCTGCAATGATGGAGACAACTGTCTAGCAGACATTCTCTTCATTTACTTGAGCAAGAACTAGTGGAAATATTCATTTCTAACTTGAATGATGATATGGAATTCTATTTAGACATGAAGGGTACATAGTCCTTTGAGGAGATGATCACTCAAGGACTAAAATGTGAAAAAGCCCTTATCAAAAAGGGACTTACCAAAATCTACAATGAACCCAAAGATGGCCCTCGTCCACGATATAATAGTGATAAATCAGACTTTTGGAACAAGAACAAGAACATTGTCAATGACGGGATAGTGGATGCATGAACAATAAAAATTGCACAACCTATGGTCAGGTTTGCAGGACAAAATCCCCCTCCTAAAAATAACACCATCACTCATCCAAAAAATCAAGGTCGCAGTGCACCACAAGAAGAACCAAAACAAATGCAACAAAATTACAAACCAAAATGCACACACACACCCTTAGGGGAACCCATCAAAACAATCTTGCATTAATTGTTCTCTTCTAATCTTGTGACCTTACCAAAAACATCTAACTATGAACCTCAGGTCAAACATCCATGGTGGAGAGATAATGAACATTGTGAATTTCACCAAGGAAAAGGGCATAAAATGAGCAATTGCCATCGACTAAAGATCTGGTTCAAGATCTTATTGATAGAAGAGAAATTGAAATAGAAGGACATGACCCTAAAACATCCAATTATGATCATCTAATGTTCAAGAATCCACTTCCATCACATGATCAAAGCGGTCCTTCCACCTCAGGGCGAAACACAAATACTACAACTAATTATGCACAAGTTGCATATAATTATACTGTGAATCACCTCTATAACATTGATGAACAAGTTGCAACTCTCACCATCAAAGATCCAAATCCTGCATGCAACATTATTACGTGTCGTAGAAAGAATACCATTCACGCAGCACCACAAGGAATGACACCCCTACCCAAGCAATATAATCTTGTGGAACAATTGGATAAAACACTCGTACTCATTTCCATATTAGAGCTTTTGTGCTTAACCCCCTCACATAAAACAATCTTGGATCAAGCTCTCCAATAAGCGCCAGTCCTCGCCAACCTCAACATAGATCAATTTTAAGCCATGGTTGGCAATCTCAAGTCATCACCATGCCTCACTTTTTTCTGAAAGTGACAACACTTCATTCCAATAACCACATAATGCATCCCTTCACATTGAAGGATTTGTAAACCAACACAGAATCAAGTGAGTCTTGATCAACAATGGAGCCGACTTGAATATATGCACCTTGCAGTTGGTCACAACACTGGGTTATATGGTAGAATCAGTGGGTCCGAGCAAAAAGATAACCATCAAGGCCTATGATGACACAGAGCGTTCTTCCAGAGGAGTTGTTGTATTACCTATCAGAGTGGGGCTAGTGGTGAAACATATAGTATTCCAAGTTCTAAACCTTCCTTTTCCATATAATCTTATGTTAGGAAGACCCTGGATACATGCAATGCAAGTCGTTCCATCCACCTATCACCAATGTATCAAGTTTCCCCATAATGGTGTATAAATCACAATCCTTGGTGATGCAAATCCATTTGCATATTGTAATAACATCATCCATCAACCAGAGATCATCATACCTAACAACAGAGAAGCTATCCCTTCCACATCATCTATTAATCCAGCCTCTCTTACCAACTCAATCACCCCTATACCAAAGCAAGAGAAATTGAAAATGAAAATGGCTAAGGAAGGTCTAGGGGAATATAATATTAGCCAACTCTTTTGTGTTGGTCAATTACCGACATCCCCTAGAACTCATGAAAAACCTCAAAATTTGCTTCAAACACCACTAGCCAAGCAAGCATGTACTCTGGTGCAATTTATCCATGGTAAAAGTCAGGAGGAGGAAACCATGCATGAGGATTGGGCAGAATGGATCTACAAAGACCCTATCAAAAAAGAAAGCCCAAAGGCTAAGCTTCCCATTGATTAATATGGCAAAGGCCTCACTATCATGCAAAGAATGGGCTATGATGGCTAGAGTGATTTTGGACATTGCAAACAAGGGCGAAATGAGCTCTTACTGTTGGCATTACAGTAAGAAAGATTGTTGATATTCAATAAGGATATTGAGAAGGTTGTTGAATATTATTGATATAACTAAAGAAGGATGATAACTATCTTTATAACATTATTTTGTCATTGATGCCAAGAAATCGATTATCTGATTCAGTATGATGTTGCCATATCTTGAGAAGATTGATTAGAAGGATGTCGGTAAAAGACACAGAAAGAATGTGATGAATAAAGGGAGGAATAAGTTATTCAATGGGCAACTATTACCGAGTTAGACAATGATGAGATCATGATGTTTAGATTGTTTTGATATCCTACATATGTGTAAGGTTAATACTATACTATGCAATGGAGCAATGAACCTAGTCGGTAAACCCTAAGGTTATCGATATCGGTTAATGAAGGTGAAATGTCTACCGAGTAAAGTTTAGTATTTACCGAGTTGCAACCGAGTTATGACAGTGTGCATGGGATGGATAAAAGCATTATTTAATGAAGGACAATGATTAGCTAGAGATGTATAAATGATTAATATGTCGTGCATGAAGTTTGTTAAGGATCTATGGCAAAGGAAAATTGGCAGGAAGATCTACAACGCAAATTGAACTGCAATAACCTTATGCAAGTTCCAAGAAGGGAATGCAAGTCCCAAGGTAAGGTAAAACATTTTTAGATCGGAAGGATACATTGAACCTGGTCAAGTTTGAAGATCTGATGGCTAAGATTGATCATGGGAAATGTGATCAAGGAGATTTAGCAGTTAGCAATTGTTTATAAATAAGAAATTGTTAATAAACAATATATGCGAGCAAGTGTATGCACAGGGATGCTACATAGTGATTACCGAGCACAGAAGCTTGAAGATCTGTTTGAATAACAGAGTAGAAAGCCCAACAGAGGGACAAGATAAGTCCTATGACAAGATTGTTTTGAGCAAAAAGGAATTAGCTTTAGCATTTTAGATGTGAAGTTGCAGATAGATTTTTATTACTATTATTTTGTAAGTGACAGAAAATCTCTTAACCGAGTGGACTTAACAATTTTATATGTAAACCATCTAGCAAGGTAACATTCTAAGTGAGTGTTTGAAATCCTTTAACAAGGTCACTTCTAACAAAGTGAAGATCCTAATAGATCTGAGGGAAATCCCTTAACCGAGTCACATCTAGCAATGTGTTTGTAATCTTTAACAGGATTTGCTTTTAACCAAGCATACTCTAGAAGAGTATATTTCTTGGTGGGTCCGAAATCCCACAGTTGTTTCTCCTTATTTGGGTTTCCATGTTAAATCTGGTGTTATGAGTGTTATTATTATTATGTGTTCATAAGTTTGCAGGTTTAGCAGTTTTTGGTTAAGTTGTTGAAGTATAAGTTACCGAGGTTGAATCTATTCATTTTATGGAAGTTTAAGTTTGTATGATTCACCCCCCCCTCTCATCTTGTTAGCTATTGGCATCAACTCTTTACATTAAGTATCAAAACTAACAATTGGTATCAAAGCTAAGGACTCCAGAAGAAAAAGTTTAAAGGTACTTGAGGCAAAGATCCGAAGATGTATAAAAGGGATGCACTAAAGCCGAACAAGTCAAGTTTCTCCACATGGTAGAAAAGGATGGAGCTGCATTTATCAGGAATTGGAGAATATGCAACATATTATCTGGAGAATTATTACATTGCACCGAGCACCAATTCTATGACCTTGGAAGAGATTAAGGGAAAGCAAGAACATATTCAAGCTATGATTGAAATAGCATCAGCATTGACCGACTCGGAGTTTAATGATCTAGAAGGCTACAATGATGCAAAAGCAATGTGGACTAAGCTCATATCTATATATGGAGGTGATGAACATGTTCAAAGAGAAAAAGTAGATAGTCTAAGAGGACAACTTGAATCCATGAGGATGAATGAAGGTGAGAACATAACCCAATATAGTATAAGACTAAAGGAGATTGTCAATCAAATTAAAGGAGTAGGTGGAACTATTGAAGAAAAGGATATAACAAGTAAGTTGTTGAGAACCCTTCTACCAGCTTATGTTATTCGAGTCTCTGCAATCAATGAATTGAGGTTTGTACCTAACATGCCAGTTTCTTTGGATGCTACTATTGGTAAGCTACATGCATTTGAGTTAAGTAATTTTGATAACAGTGGGTCTTCGGTAAATAAAGTAGAATCTGCATTCAGTTCTTTTCATATTGGTGAATCTGATGATTACAATGATAGAATGAGTAAGTACTCTGAAGGGGATCACAGTGGAGCAAGTGAAAGATTTCACAAGAACATGGAAAAAGTACACAAACTGTATGAGGAAATCAAGAAGCAAGAAGAATTTGAAGCATTATTAGCCAGAAGGTTACTGAGAGGAAAAGGTAAGTATAAAGGAAAGCTACCTTTAAAATGTTTCAATTGTGATAAAACAGGACATATGGCTTCTAACGCCCTGACAAAGAATCTAGTGAAAAGAGAGAATGCCGAGATTAAAGGCAGAAAGATAACCAATACAGAGGACACCAAAACTTCAGAAGGAGAGATGGAAAGACATGTCTAGTAGCAGATGAGGAATCCAACGATGACGAATCTGATGAAACTGATACTGAGGAAGTTGTTTATGTGGCTATTAAAGATGGATCTGATGAGGAAGGTATGAAGAAAAAGCCCTAATATCTCACATAAATAATAATGATTCTTGGATCATAGACAGTGGATGCTCACATCATATGACAGGTGATAAACACAAGTTTGTTAAATTAGAAGACTATAATGGAGGCTATGTAAGATTTGGTAATGATGCACCATATCTAGTAAAAGGCAAAGGATCTATAACACTTCTTGACAATGCTAAATATGATGATGTATACTGGGTTGAAGGTTTGAAATACAATTTGTTGAGTGTAGCACAGCTAAACAATACAGGATATCGAATAGAATTTCAGAAAGGAATTGTCTAAGTTCATGACAAACATGGAAAGTTAGAAGCTACTAGGACACAAACAAAAGGTAATACATTTCATCTTGACTCAACTCGGAACAAGTGTCTTTATGCAAACATAGATGATACTTGGTTATGGCATAAAAGGTTTTGTCATGTAAATTTTGATAATCTGATCAAAATAAGTAAGAAGCACCGAGTAAGAGGACTACCGAGTCTTGAAAAACTTGAGAATGCTATGTGTCGAGGCTGTCAAATGAGTAAGATGACAAGATCAAGCTTTACAAGTAAGTCCTACACTTCTAAAGGAATTTTAGATCTAGTACACACTGATCTTTGTGGTCCTATGAAAGTTCAAAGTTATTATGGTAATAAATATTTCATATTATTCGTGGATGATTACTCAAGGATGATGTCAGTTATGTTTTTAAAAGAAAAATCAGAAGCTTTTCAAATGTTCAAATGGTACAAGGCAAGAGTTCAAAATGAAACAGGAAGACAACTAAAATGTCTTAGATCTGATAGAGGAGGAGAATTCACTTCTGATGAATTTACCTTATACTGCAATGGTCATGGTATAAAGAGGCAAGTATCTACACCGAGAACACCTCAGCAAAATGGGATAGCCGAGAGAAGAAATAGATCAATTGTGGATTGTGCAAGAACCTTGATGATAGAAAAGAGGGTACCTCAAACATTTTGGAGAGAAGCAATCAGCACTGCAGTTTACACCCTGAACCGAGTTCAACTGAAGAAAGGAACTATGAAGACACCATATGAGGTCTGGTATGACAAGAAATCTAATTTTAGTTACTTTAAAATCTTTGGAAGTAGATGCTATCTTCACAAAGATGACAGAAATGGAAAGTTTGATCAGAAAAGTGAAGAAGGAACATTTCTTGGTTATTCCTCTAGAAGTAAAGCATTTAAATGTCTGATCAAATCATCTAACAAAATAGTGGAAAGTGCAAATGTGAAAATTGATGAATTTGCAGAAAGAAATGATGAAGGAAATTCCAAAGAACCAGAAGATTATGAAGAATTTGTTTATGTTCAACCGAGAAGTCCTACCGAGAAAGCTGCTGAAGAAAATGAAGATAATGTCCAGTTACCGAGTGATGAAGAAGATCATACAGAACCTACCAAGCCTATATTAGCCAAATATGTCAGAAGACATCATGCATCAAGTCAGATTATAGGGATAAAGATGATCTAGTGATGACAAGAAACAAACTGAGACAGAACACATGTCTGATTTTTGAATTTGAACCGAGAATAGTAAAAGAGGCATTTAACAGTGAAGATTAGGTAAATGCTATGACAAAAGAAATTGATCAAATCAAGATGAATGACACATGGACACTAATCCCAAGACCAAAGGACAAAAATGTAATCAGTACTAAGTGGATTTTTAGAAACAAGCTAAATGAAAAAGGTGAGGTCATTCGCAACAAAGCAAGACTAGTTTACAAAGGTTATGCTCAAGAAGAAGGAATAGATTATGGTGAGACTTTTGCACCTGTGGCTAGACTTGAGGGAGTAAGAACATTATTGGCATATGCTGCTTTCAAAAATTTCAAGGCATATCAAATGGATGTTAAATCTGCATTTTTGAATGGTATACTAGAAGAAGAATTTTTCATTGAACAACCTGAAAGATTTGTTGAAGACAGGAGTAAAGATCAAGTATGCAAACTGAACAAAGCCTTATATGGTCTGAAACAAGCACCTAGAGAATGGTATGAAAGATTGCACTCTTATTTAATCAAGATTGGTTTTATAAGGACAAGTGAAAACAGCAATACCTACATGAAGAAAGATGAGGACAATGGAATACTGATCTCAGCCATATTTGTTGATGACATTATATTTTGTGGTAATGACTCCTTATGCAAGAACTTTGGAAATGAAATGTGCAAAGAATTTGAGATGTCACTAATCGGTGAGATAAAGTATTTTATAGGTTTACAGATATTGCAAATGAAAGATGAGATTTTTATTACTCAATCCAAGTACATAAAGGAAATCTTGAAGAAATTTGGAATGGAGGATTCTAAACCAGTAAGTACTCCTATGACTACTAACTGTAAATTATCAAAGAATGATGAATCTGCATTTGTTGATGAGACACTTTACCAATCTATGATTGGAAAATTGCAATATGTTGTGCATAGTAGAATGAATATAGCACATGCAGTAGGTATTGTAGCAAGATTCTCTGCAGATCCCAAGGAAACTCATATGACAGCAATCAAGAGAATTTTCAGATACCTAAGAGGCACTGAAGATTATGGCTTAGTATATGAAAAGAGAAATAATTTTGATTTAAAAGTTTATACTGATGCTGATTGGGCAGGCAACATAGATGACAGGAAAAGCACAAGTGGTGGAGCTTTCTTTTTGGGAGAAAGACTAGTAAGTTGGCTTAGCAAGAAACAAGGATGTATTTCTCAATCTACAGCAAAAGTTGAATATGTTGCTGCAGCATTGAATTGTACCAATAAAGCATGGATCAAACAACTGTTGGAAGGTATAAATGAGAATGTTACTGAGCTAGTAACTATATTCTGTGATAATACTAGTGCCATTAACATTTCAAAGAATCTAGTGATGCACTCCAAGACAAAGCATATGTCTATAAAGTATCATTATCTCAGAGAAGAAGTTCAAGAGAAGAAAGTTGTGCTGGAATATATCAGTTCAAAGGAGCAATTAGCAGACATCTTGACAAAGCCACTGCCAAGGGACACTTTTGAGTATCTTAGAAGCAAGTTAGGGGTCCTACCCCTATCTTCTACTCATTAACTGAGTTCGGTGAAAGCATCAATTCGATGAATCTACAAAATATTATGTGTGGATTGATGTTGATTTATGCACTTTAGAAGGTTTTCTAAAGGTGTGCGGGAAAATGAATAGAGACAAGTTGATCTGATCGAGAATGAGATGTTACACAACAAAGCAAATCACTTCACAGAGGAAGAAATCATGATTTAGTTCTTTTACTTTTTGGCATTGTTGTCAAAGGGGGAGAAGACTAAATGGTTGAAAGACTAAATGGTTGACTACATGGTAAAGCCCTGAATGATGGAAATAACATAAGACTAATGACAGGGGGAGTAGATTGCAAAATGGAGAAGACTTTAGAAGACAATAGATCAAGGATAAAAGGAGAAGTCTAAGAATAATCTAAATCTGAATCAATTTGAATATCTTGTTGGTATTACCATTTAATTGTTGGTTTTGCCATCAATGCCAAAGGGGGAGATTGTTGGCATTACAGTAAGAAAGATTGTTGATATTCAATAAGGATATTGAGAAGGTTGTTGAAGATTATTGATATAACTAAAGAAGGATGATAACTATCTTTATAACATTATTTTGTCATTGATGTCAAGAAATTGATTATCTGTTTCAGTATGATGTTGCCATATCTTGAGAAGATTGATTAGAAGGATGTCGGTAAAAGACACAGAAAGAATGTGATGAATAAAGGGAGGAATAAGTTATTCAATGGGCAACTATTACTGAGTTAGACAATGATGAGATCATGATGTTTAGATTGTTTTGATATCCTACATATGTTGTTGATTGTAAGGTTAATACTATACTATGCAACCGAGGAATGAACCTAGTCGGTAAACCCTAAGGTTATCAATATCGGTTAATGAAGGCGAAATGTCTACCGAGTAAAGTTTAGTATTTACCAAGTTGCAACCGAGTTATGACAGTGCACATGGGATGGATAAAAGCATTATTTAATGAAGGAAAATGATTAGCTAGAGATGTATAAATGATTGGTATGTTGTGCATGAAGTTTGTTAAGGATCTATGGCAAAGGAAAATCGGTAGGAAGATCTACAACGTAGATTGAACCGCAATAACCTTATGCAAGTTCCAAGAAGGGAATGCAAGTCCCGAGGTAAGGTAAAACATTTTCAGATCGGAAGGATACATTGAACCTGGTCAAGTTTGAAGATCTGATGGCTAAGATTGATCATGGGAAATGTGATCAAGGAGATTTAGCGGTTAGCAATTGTTTATAAATAAGAAATTGTTAATAAACAATATATGCGGGCAAGTGTATGCACAGGGATGCTACATAGTGATTACCGAGCACAGAAGCTTGAAGACCTATTTGAATAACAGAGTAGAAAGCCCAGCAGAGGGACAAGATAAGTCCTATGACTAGATTGTTTTGAGCAAAAATGAATCTGCTTTAGCATTTTAGATGTGAAGTTGCAGATAGATTTTTATTACTTTATTTTGTAAGTGACAAAAAATCTCTTAACCGAGTGGACTTAACAGTCTTATATGTAAACCCTCTAGCAAGGTAAAATTCTAAGTGAGTGTTTGAAATCCTTTAACAAGGTCACTTCTGACAAAGTGAAGATCCTAACATATCTGAGGGAAATCCCTTAACCGGGTCACATCTAGCAATGCGTTTGTAATCTTTAACAGGATTTTCTTTTAACCGAGAATACTCTAGAAGAGTATATTTCTTAGTGGGTCCAAAATCCCACAGTGGTCTTTTCCTATTTGGGTTTCCACGTTAAATCTGGTGTTATGAGTGTTATTATTATTATGTGTTCATAAGTTTGCAGGTTTAGCAGTTTTAGGTTAAGTTGCTGAAGTATAAGTTACTGAGGTTGAATCTATTGATTTTATGGAAGTTTAAGTTTTTATGATTCACCCCCCCCCCCCCCTCTCATCTTGTTAGCTATTGGCATCATCTCTTTATATTAAGTATCAGAACTAACACTTACAACCTAAGTTGAAACCCAAAGATAAAACTGGATTAGGCTTTCAAAATGAATCTCTCCCTAATCTTAGTTTCAAAGGAAAACCCAGCAAACCCCTATATTAGCTAGTTACTCAAAGGGGGACATCCTTGATTATATGTGTGACATCAACTACACCACCTGCACCAATAAAACCAATAATCCCATCAGTAGCATCAATAGCACCAACAACATCGATACTCCCAACAGAAACATCAACAACACCGATAATCCCATCATTAGCAACAGTAGCACCAAATGCACCCACAACACCAATAACCCTGGCAGCAACGTCAACATCACCAATAACCCCATCAGTAGCACCAACAATCCCACCTATAAAAATACATAAACCCGTGACCAATACACTCTTCAATTCAAAAGACATCCCAACCTGGTATAGCAATCGAATGTTAGAGAGTGATTCAGAGACCGACTTACATGAGTGGGAATGGGATTCAATAAATCTAAATACTTCAGATGAGGAAGACACATCACCCCCACCACCTCATAAAGATATCCTAGTTTATGGAGAAGCATGGATTAAAACCTTTTGGGTTCTTGAGCAAGAAGCAACTTCCACAGGCCCTACGTCAAATTCAACACCGAAATATGATAAGGAGAGTATCATCGATGAACTTCACTCATCTATATTAACCCTCACTGACTCCTTCTCTAAACTCAACTTAATCGATGAGGTAATGCCTATCATCCACCCCGAACTCATCGACTGGAACCAGCCAAATCCCCCATGTCTTGATCATTTCCAAAATGATTAGGCGCTCATAGAATTTTTAGAAATACAAGATAACATAACAAGTGAGGATCATAAAGTTGGGTTTGCCATCGAAATTAATAGCACAACATACTTTGGGGCAAATGCCAAACCTTTCAGCTACAAAAATATCACAATAAAACATGGATCTTCTAGTGAAAGCCACACAGTGGCACTTGTTGATCCCAAAAAAGTAAAGATAAAGAGTGTATCCAAAGGTGAAAAACTCTCTGAGGTGCCTGAGGATGAAAGGTTTGACATCCTTCCTTATAGTATGAAATAGGAGAGATTGACGATCCTAATTGAAGAAACAAAAGAATCTAACTCCAGAGGAACAACCAAAATTTGTGGAATTCTTCCAGAAGAGTCAAATCAACTTCGCATGGTCCTATGCAGACATGCCTAGCTTAGATCATGATTTGGTCATGCATCACCTAACCATCATAAAAGGAGCTAAACATATTAAATAAAAGCTTAGAAAGATGCACCCACAAATTGTTGTTCTAGTCAAAGCAGAACTCAAAAAGCTCTTAGATGTTGGTTTCATCAGACTAATCGATTATGCAGATTGGATCTCCAATATTGTACCTATCGGCAAACCTAATGGGGGCATTTCTATCTATACAGAATTTAGAGATTTGAACAAGGCATTCCCTAAGGATGACTTCCCCTTAAACAATATCGACATGATTGTCTATCTCGCGACAGTTCATGCAATGCTTTCCCTTATGGATGACTTTTCAGGGTACAACCAGATCAAGATTGCTCCAGAGGATCAACATAAAACTGCTTTCACATGCCCATGGGGAACCTACTATTGGAATGTGATACCATTTGGTCTGAAGAATGTAGGAGAAACCTATCAAATAGATATGAAAACCATCTTTCATGACACGATGCACACTATAATGGAATATTATGTCAATGATTTACTAGCTAAATCATTAACCAAAGAGGGTCATCTGACAATACTGGGCCAAATCTTTGACATATTAGAACAATATCATGTCCATCTTAATCCAAAGAAATTTGTCTTTGGAGTAACCTCCTGGAAGCTCTTAGGATACATTGTCTAAAGCAAGGGCATTGAAGTAGATCCGGCGAAAGTCAAAGCAATCATGGACATGCCACCTCCCAAGAACATTAGTCAGTTAAGGACACTACAAGGGCGTCTACAATCAATTTGAAGATTCATTGCATAATTGGCTGATAAGTGTCATCCCTTCACACATCTATTGCACAATAATATCTACTTTCAGTGGGATACAAAGTGCCAACAAGCATTCCAAATTCTTAAAGACTACCTCATGCATACACCCTTGTTGATCCCACCAAATCCAAGTAGACCTCTATTGCTATATATTTCAGCTACAAATGCGGCATTAGGAGTGATGCTAGCACAACACAATGCAGAAGGAAAAGAATGTGTTGTATACTATATTTCTCGCACATTGGTAGGCTATGAACTCAATTACACACCTATTGAGCGAGCTTGCCTAGCAGTTATCTTGGCAACCACCAAATTGAGGCACTACATGTTAACGCATAAGGTACAACTCATTGCCAAGATAGATCCACTCAAGTACCTACTCGAAAAGGCAACATTGACAGGTCGCTTGGCTAAATGGGTTATGATCTTGAGTGAATTTGATATAGAGTATATGGACCACAAGGCTATCAAGGGGCAAGTTATTATAGATCAATTGGCTAATGCACCCCTTGCAGGTGACCATCCTCTTGTTTCCAATTTTCCAGATGAAGAGATATTCATGATTATAGCTACACAAACTTGGAAGCTATATTTTGATGGCTCATATACTAGACATGGCTCTGGGGCAGGCATTCTTTTTATCACACGTCAAGGTGACATCATCTCAAAATCATATAGGATCACATTTCCATGCACCAATAATATAGCAGAATATGAGGCCTTGATCATAGGACTCAAATTGGCTATATAATGGTATCTAAAAGAGCTACAGGTATATGGAGATTCTCATCTAGTCATCTGACAAGTCACAGATGAGTGCCAAACTAAGGATGATAATCTCATATCATATAAAAGGATGGTGGATAGTTACAAATAATCATTTACAACTATCACATTTGAGAAAGTGCCCAGAGATCATAATCGAGTTGTTGACGCAATGGCTACAATTGCATCTCTCCTGGATCTTCTGCAAAATTCAACACACTATGAGTTCTTGGTAGAACAGCTTTGGATCCCCGCGTATGATATCCCTGAAACTAAAATGATATGTCACCTTTTTAGTTTGGAATCCCCATGGTACGGTGAGTTCTTCACTTACTCCTATGATCACACACTTCCTCCCAACCAATCAAATAACCAATGAAAAACCTTCATCTGCCAAACTGCTCGATACCCCATCATTGCCAAAACCCTATACAAGTGAAGTATTGATGGTACTCTCCTTCAATGTTTGGAACAAGATGAGATAAAAAGGGCCTTGGAAGAGGTACGTGAAGGAATTTGTAGGGCTCACTCAAGCTATCCTTCACCTGCAAAGAAAATCATGTGCGCTGGATACTATTGGCCCACCATGGAAAAAGACTCCTACTATTTTGTCAGAAAATGTAAGAAATGACAAGTTCACAGGGACCTAATACATGTACCAGCACAGGAATTGTAACCAATCACAACACCATGGCCCTTTTATCAATGGGGACTTGACCTTGTGGGTAAAATCCATCCATCTTCATCCAACAGCCATAAATTTATCATTACCATCACTAAATACTTCACAAAGTGGATCGAAGTCGTTCCACTTACCCAAGTCATCGGCAAGCAGATCGCCTCATTCATCCTTAATTAAATCATCTTCTAGTATGGTGTACCCATTTCTATCATCACATATAACAAACTTCCTTTCAAAAATCAGGATGTCCGTGAGCTTTGTGAGAAGTTTCACATCCAACGCCGCTTTTTCACCCCCTATTACCAACAAGGAAATGGTCAAGCCGAAGCATAAAAAAAGACATATTGAGGATCCTTTTAAAGACATACAATGATGATGGTCGTGATTGGTACATTCGATTAAATCCAACACTATGGGCATATCGAACTAGCATTCGAACCCCTACAGGCGCAACTCCCTACTCATTGGTCTATGGAGCAAAAGCCATTTTGCCTATTGAGGTTGAAATACCATCTCTACGGGTCTCTTTGCACAATCTAATAGATGATGAAGCATATTAAGTCTCATGTCTTTAGGACTTGGAACTGCTTGATGAAAGGCAACAAGCTGCATACAACCACTTAAAAGCCTATCAGCTACGCATGAGCAGAAGCTACAATCATCAAGTCACCAACAACACAAAGAACATCAGAGCAAGTTTGAATCTAACTAGCTGGGTCCATATGTTATCATTGTTGTATTTGGGTCTGGGGCATATCAATTGACAACTTCAGAAGGAGAGCCACTAGCAGATCTGATCAACAACATGCACCTCAAAAGGTTTCATACATAAGTTATACAGAGCATCCGGCTCCTCCACTATATCAAAAAATACCAAAAACATTGAGAAAAATGTACTCAAGAAAATACAAAAAAATCAAGAAAATAGTAAAGAAAAATCATTCATCCAAATGGTGAAAACCACTGCAGTGGCACCTTGGGTAAGTACGATGGTGAAACCTGGAAAATAGGTTCCACTTATAAAGGCTATGGCTCCATTGTCTTTTAGACTTATTTTGATCGCATCCATTCATCCATCATTCAAACCATGGCTTGTTATTGATCTGCAATCAGGGTTAGTACTTCCTGTGTTCTACATCCCGCTTTCATAGTGACGTCTAAACTGGGGGCAATTCTCTTAACCTATTTATGGAAGTGGATTCTACATTACTCATGATTCATTGATTTTCTTATTCAAAATTGGCCAGAAAATACCAAAAAAATTCAAAAACACTTAGAAAATACCAAAAACATTCAAAAATACTCAAAAAATCCAAAAAACATGATAAAACATTAAAAATCACTCAAAAACATTGCAACACATATTATTCCTTGTACATATCACAACAGACACCAAAACAAACATTTTGAGCTATTCAAACGATGATCACTTATCAAATTAACCAAGTCAAAACATCTACACACAAATCGTCTTCACAAGGATGCATCCTTCCTCACGAAACAAGGACATGATAATATTTTCTTTGACAAGAAAATTTTGTTCAAGCTAATAAGCACTTGGTTGGTTTGTTATTTATTTATTCATATCAGGTTCCTACGCTACTCCAAAATATCCACAAGTGGTTAGAGTAGTCGAGATGGTTCCTAATATCATTTTGTTTGTTGTCTGTGGATTGTTCCAATGAAGTTTTGGGGCATGTACTAATTGTGTCTACGTGGGAATTTCACTAAGCTACGTGATCCTATGCAAAATATAGTCATGGATCACTATGGCTAACTGACTAGAGCATATACCTTGACCATTTGTGCATGAACCAGAATGGAGGGTAACTTTTCCTTGTCTATGATGCTTGTTTACAGGTGAAATTCTCAAACTTGGTTCCTGCTACCTTGGCCATGAACGATACTACCATGCTTGATGATGAAAATTAAATAGTGTAATTAATCTATGGATCGTCATTTCATCTATCTGTATATATTGCATTCTATTGCATTCCATCTATCCATACATCCATATAGTTCCATATCATTCATACATAGTCATGACAATGGATACTCTATTTTGCTCCTCTTACATTGGAATGGATCGTAGGTCCTCCATACCTTCTATCTAACATTGAATCCCCCCTCACCCTCCCTATCTAGGTCATCATCATAATTGCATACCCCACATTGTGTCCTATCAAACCCAATCAAGCCATGGTCATCACCATCCATCTCTAATAGGAGGGGTTGGCTTCCCATCCTAAGTCATCCTATAAGAAAAGAAAGTTACTCTATCTACACAGGTACATCGACTCATGCACACCTATACTATCAACATATACTTTGATCAAGTATCTTCGGGTCTCAACAAGTAATCGATTATGGCAAACCTAGACTATAACATGCAATCATAATGACCTAGTCTCAACAGGGCTGCTATGATTCACCACAAACAACCTACAATGCAAATAGTATCAATTGATCAACCAATCAAACACAATCACAATGGACAATTACATCAATTGTCTAAGTCTCAACGAGTATTTTCTTCAGATACCTTGGCTTCATCGGGCAATTACATCAATTCTCTAAGTCACAACAAGTCATTTTGAATCACTTACTCAAACTTTATCCTATCCAAGCGAACAATTGACATCAACTGTCATGCTTTGACTCAACCGGGGCAATTCAACTGATTGCACCAGATTATCCAACCAATTTTGATCAATTGTATAGTATCAATCAAAAGCACACACTACCTTTGCACTGTATCTCTTGCATGACCTAAGGGTACTCGTTGGCTTGTTGTTTCTCCATATTCACTCCCTTTTCTCCCATTCTTTCACCATCATTTCTTCTATTCTACCTACCCCCAATTTCTTTCTCTTTTTTGAGAGATCGTCCAATTTTTTGAAATTTTTTTGACCCATCTCTAGAGGGGGCATACCACCCACTAAATTAACATTTATGGGGCATATTTCTTCACACCTATCTTTCTTTCTTTGAAACAACGCGATAAACTGCACCGTCTCAAAGATGGGCAAATGTAGTCACATAAATATGTCCACGTAATTAAATGAATGTTTACTATTTATTTGATTATTTAACCATCAATAATCAATTAATTAAATTTATATTTAATTAATTCATCCCAAACCTCTTCTTCTATTAACTAAATAAATTATTCAATTTATTTAAATTAATTCATTTAACCACACTCTAACAATCAATTAAATGAATAAAACATTTGTTTAATTTAACCCCTTTCCTCATTTAAATAAATAAATAAATATTTATTTAAACCCCTAAACTACCCCCCCCCCACTTGCATTATCCTACAAATGCAAGTTGCACCTATTTGGTTGAAATAAATGAATTTTATTTTAATTAAAATCCTATTTTCTCTCACCCACTTGCTCTTCTAACCCACTAGACTCTTCTAACCCACTAGACTCTTCTAATCCATTCTAAATTAGCCTAATCCCATCCCCTAATTATTGTCACATTCCTAAGAAACTTGGAGTCACTTCTCAAAGCCTCAAAGTCTTTGAAAAGCCTTAAAGGCTTTATGTTTCCAACAAGTTAACCCCCAAAGTCTTCATAACCATTAATGGCTCTTACATAACCATTTTTGGCTCTTACATAACCATTAATGGTTAAACTCATCTCACCCACATGGTTAGAGACTTTCCCTCTAGCTCAACCCTCATTTGACTCATGGGTCTCTTATAGCATTTATTGCTTTGACCATAGTTATCTTCACTAACTCTTTCACAAGAGTTTATCCATTGGATAAAGGCTTTATTCATTCAACTCAAACCTAACCTTACCTCCCAAGCTAATCTTCATGTCATCTCAAGAATTTAATGCTTCTTCCCTCTCCTCTCAAGCCAAATCATGTTGACATTTGTCGTCCTGGGATTGGGTTGAAAGCCCTCACATGGATCATAAACCCATCAATCCTAGCCCTTGTTGAGATTACTCAATCTCAACCATACATTGCCTTGTTTTTCCTATAAATAGATCTCATTCCTTCTTAATCTAGATCCAAAAATCTTGTATGCATCTAACCTATAGTAAAATTGAGAGAGCATTTAGGAGCAAAATCATATCTAGTTTGTTATTTTGGCTAAAATCAATATAGATTAATTAGGTATTTCCTCATATCTAGTTTGTTTTCATTTGCATAGTCTTTTATCTTCATTATTCATACATCTTGAATCTCCATAAGACATCCATAGTAGTGCAAAAAGTTGAGGGCTACACTCATGTGGAACTTGGAGAGGAGAGGAACAAGGGAGGAGCAGCTATGAGCATTTTGGAGAGCATTTGGGAGGGTTTAGTGTCTTTCCTCCATTTTTGTGTGTTTTCTATAATATGTTTGATATCTCTCTTGATATGCATGCTTAGGATTGTAGTTTCATTTTTATTTCATTTATGATTGATGTAAAGAGGAAAAATCGAACCCTAGTCGTTCTCCCCTCCCCAACTCCAAGGAGAGAGAAGGGAGAGTCACTAGGGTTGATGGTTTTCACTTAGGGGAGACTTTACATTCAAAAGAGGGGTTTAAACCCACAAGATCCAATCCCACGCAATGCAAGATTGGATTCTAAATGAGTTTCAAGGGTTGTGATAGCAAGGATACCCTCTTCTGTAAAGAATTGTAGATAGAATGATTGAACTAGGAATGCATGAAAAGTGAGAAAGATTCACTTATAAACAGAGATAGGAATATAGGATGAAGCTGGGGACCTAGAATTAGTAGTAAAATGTTGAGACGGTGCTGTTCTGAAAATTTGAGCGAAAGTTGACGGGACGATGGCACCCGGCGTGCACACGGTCCTCCGAAAAATCTGCGAAACGAAGGTGGATCTGTTCGTCTCTGCACAAGGATTCCAGATCTTCAATTACAGTCGCGTACCTGCAACCTACACACAGAAAAGAGAGGACGATTGGGGGGTTAGGGATGAGGGGTTTGCCTTTAGGTCAAACCCCGGTTTTGGAATTAACCAAGAAATGAGAATGCTGTAAATGTAAATGTTTGTAATGTAAACAAGTACTGATACCTTGTTGTAAGAATGTTTGTATTCTTACATGCGAAGGTGTAATGTATGTAGTATGTAATGTGTTGTAAGTGATCTCCTCTTCAATGGTTGAATCCTTGTCTTGAATGCAACACCTATCCTTGAATGGAGACTTAGAATGATCAATTGCTTGAAGGAATGCTTGAATGCTTGAATGCTTGAATGCTTGAATGTTTGAATATCGTTTCCGCCTTTTTTCCATCTACCAGAATGGGAGAGGAAATGTAGTTTATATACTTGTCAATTAGGGCTGATAGACTGATTTTCCTGACCTTAGGCTGACCTAGGAAGATTATTTTCCAATTTGCAAACTTAAAGACCTGAAGCCCCATAAGAGACCGGGCCCAAAATAGGGCCAAGGACCAGGGCGCTGGGCGCCATGGTCCCACCTCCAGGGGCAGCAGGGTGCAAGGAGGATCAGGCCAGGGTGCTGAAAAATGCAGTTTTTGGTGTCATGAACAAGTTTCGGGGTCTCCATTCAGGTTCCATGTTGCATCGCCATCGTGAAGACCCAAATGCAGTCAAAATTGCAAGTGTCAAAATTTTAGGATGCTACATTTAGCCCCCACTTTAGCGGGAGTATAAGCGTATGCTCATACTTCCGGTAAAGTACAAGGAAACAACATTGAAAGACTTTCACCATGTCAAGGAGGCAAGATACACCAAGCCCCCAGTGGACTAAGGATCTTACGACTTTGATTGACAAAGTAAAAGGGAAGATCACAAGAGAGAACCATGACTGTCAGTAGTAAGGTTCCCTCACTATGAGTCATGCAAGAAAGATATCAAAAATTTTCAAGGCAAAGCTAAATTTGTCAAGAAATTTTCAAGTATCTTGAAAAGATATGAACGGGATGTATGCCCCCCTACGTTAAAGCGATCGCACACGCCTCACCGGGGGTGATTGCTTTAAGGTAGTGATACATATAAGAATGAGAAGGGAAAGGAGCATGTTATCACAAGGATTTAGCCCCCAAGTGTGAGATAAGCCCAAGGATAATAGACACAAAACACAAAGCACAAGGTGACTTCGCTGTCCTCGGGGTCAGTATGCTGTATGATAATTCATGTATATCATATGTATGTATGCATAATTGTTCTTCATTCCCTAATCAAGGAAGGTCACCTAGAAGAAGGGAACACATGTGTCTTTTGAGTCAAAATGAGAGAGACCAAAAGAGATCTCAATGCTTTGCATCATCCTCAAGTAGACCACACTAAGGACAACAAATAGAAGAATGACAATAACACATATAAGAAGTAACAAAAGAGAGGAGGAGAGAGTCTGCTATGCTAATGAACTAGTCTAGCACGTCATCTACCCCCCGATCTTGCTGATCAATATTTCGAGAAGGTAGGAAACACGCTAGAGGAGGAACATCCAACACAGCAGATGGAGCTATCACAAGATCCAAACAAGGGCTATGTTCATGTTCCGAGCCACGTTGTTCTTGTCTAGGAGCTAGGATAAGTGCTTTAGAAAATTCGTTAGATAAATGGTTATCAACATATTCATATTCACTATCAAAATGAACATGAGTAACATTTTCATCATAAATAACATTTTCATCTATGTCATCATCAAGATTTATAAAAATAGGATCTTTAACTCGCACAGGATCAAGACCATCATGCATCTTATGTTTAGGAGATTTCGGCTCAATCGTCGGCTGAGGAGAAAATGGAATAATATTAGTTGAAGGTGTTTTGGGGGATTGCAAAGTTTGAGAAGCAGCTGCCTGAGCTCTAAGACGACGCTTTCGTCGGCGTTCACGTGCAGAACGATTCCATCTAGTCTTAGTAGGAAGTTGAGGAGATTGAGGAGGAGGAATGTTCTCATCCTTAGCACTTGGGTGTTTAGGTTGTGGTCTCTTAGGTTGAACAATAGGAGGTCTCTTCTCTCCATAAGAGGAAGGAGGAGGAACTGCTCCATATAAGGGAGGAATATTTGGTTTAGGAAGGAGACCAAGTCCATCATGACGAGGAGGTATAGGTCTACTTTTAGGATGTTTATTAGTCATAGACGTAGTCACATCCATAGGGATGGGTTGGGAATCTTCTTGAGGAAAGACATTAGTTTTATCTTTCAAAGGAAGAACTTCCTTCTCAAGAACGATAGGAATATCAAGTTTGGGTGTTCTAGGTTCACTTAGAGATAGGATCATATCTTTTTTCCACTTTTGATAAGATTTGAAAAGATGATCACTTCACGGAGGAAGAGATTGGAATTGTTTAGGCCAAAAGTAATCAATAGGAACGCTAGAAGTTCTTTCAGCTGGTTTGAAGAGACTATGATTGACAGTAACAACTTCACCATTATGGGGAAATTTCAAGCACTTGTGAATAGGAAAAGCAATATCTTTCATGGAAGATAGCCAAGGATAGCCTAGCTTCACACGAAATTGTTCAGATGATGGAATAATAGCAAAGTCCACATCAAGGGGTTTGTTATGGACCTAAATAGGTAATGTAATAGAACCAATTGTAGGAGAAGAAAATGCATCAAATAGTTTCACAACCACATTTTTTTCGTCATAGATTACTTGATTCAATTGCAAAGTAAAAAGAAATTCTTCAGTAATGACATTAACCATACAAGAAGGATCAATAAGCACTCCACAGCAAGGTGTATTCTTGACTTTTGCAACTATATATAAAGGACCATCAGGTGCCCTGATAGTTTCACTGGAATCAAATGTGATGGAAGGTTCTTTAGGGATTTTCTGCTGCTCCACAAAGTGAATCACATTAGGAGTCATAGACACAAGATCATCAGGTGAGACAGAGGAATCAGTAGTATCAATCGCATTAGAGGTATGAGAAGGCAATGGATCAGTAAAAATCTAAAGATTTTGGTTAGGAGGAGCTACAGATGTGTTGCCTTTATCATTCACACCAGAAACAGAGATAGTATTATTATCAATCAAATCTTGAATTTTACCCTTTAAAGCAAAACATTTTTCAGTATCATGCCCAGGATGACGATGAAATTGACAAAAAGATTTGTTATCAAAATAGGGTGAATTAATCTTTGCAGGATCTATTTGCCTTATAGGAGGGAGAGTGAGCACATTTTGTTCCAATAACTTATTCATAATACTATGCAATGATTCATTCAAAGGAGTAAACTTTCTTTCTTTCTTGAAAAACTTAGAAATAGGAGGCACACCTGATGCTGCATTCACATTGTTGTTGATGATGTTTTCATTGAATTTAATTGACTCTCTGTTCAGTTTAAACTTCCCAAATGGTTGTTGACTACTATCACCCTTATCAGTCAGAGCCATAGGATTTGCTTGTTCCATTTGACTCACAGTCAGTTGATAATTGTGAAGAGTTGCGCACAACTGTTGGAAAGAAGTAAACTCAGAAAACAGGAGTTTTTCTCTAATATCTTTTTGTAAATTAGAAATAAATATTCTTTGAATATCATTGTCAGGCACTGGAAAAGAAATTTGAGCATACAAATGCTTATATCTACCAATGATTTCAGTCACTTTTTCTTTAACACCTTGTTTGCAATGCATTAAATCAATCAAAGTAACTTTAGGACTTATATTGTTTTGAAATTGTTGAATGAAAGCATTTGCAAGTTGTTTGAAAGAAGTAATAGAATAGGAAGGCAACGAGCAATACCATTGTAGGGCTTTATCTCTTAATGTTCTAGTAAACAGTTTTGCAAGCAACCTTTGGTCATAAGCAAAATCAGTACATATTGTTTGAAAGGTCTTAACATGTGTTAGAGGATCACCCTTACCATTATAAAGCTCCAAATGTGGAATTTCAACATGTTTAGGGGGGATAGCTCGAACAATGTCAAGAGAAAGTGGGTTCACAACATCAAATGTGGGCACACTAAACTTAGATTGATTCATAGAGGCAATTTGTTGCTGTAAAGAAGAGACAGTTTGTGCAAGATTGTTAATGGTCGCTTCAGTCGAAGAGTTCATATTAGACGTGTTAGATTGTGATGGAGGTGTTATGTTATTGAAAGAAGGTAGAGAGTAAGGTGGTGGGACACTATGATAGTTAGTCATAGGAGATGATTGGACAGGAGGAATACTACAAGGAGGAATGGAATGATTAAATGAATTGCCCCCTTGCGTCATGTTCATTTGTGGTGATATAATAGGAACACTTATTGAAGGAATGAATGAAGAAGTTGGATTGAATGAAGGAAGAGGGTTGATTGAAGAAGAGGGATTGCCCCCATGACTGGTGATCATAGGAGGAATGTCTTGTATTGAAGTAGTCATTATGTTTGATGTAAAAGTAGGTATACTAGCAATAGGAGTTGTCAAAGGAATAGAATGATTAACTTGAGTAGGAGGTTGTGTATAACCTAAAGTTTCGGCACAACTCTTCATAGGCATTACATTCGAATCCACAATGTGTGCAATACCACGCAAAATATCAATTCCATTCTTATCACTTTGAACCATACGTTTTAGACCCTCAATTAAGGAAAGAGCTTGACTATCAGGGTATTCTTGAGACATCCATTGTCGAAAATCATCAAATTGGTTATCCAATTTTGAAAGTTGTTCTACAGAAACCTCATGGAGAGCTTCTTCATCATTAAGAGGATTAGAGGAATTACCCATGTCCTCGTTAAAAAGGCCATTCAAATTAGGTTCCATCTCCTCAGTAATTAAACCTTGGAAGGACTTAATTCTAAGGCTTCGTCTAACGGGAATAGTGTAAGTAGGGCTTATTGTTGTAAAACTCATGCACTAAAGAAAGAGAGAAGATTTTGATTTTTAGAGGTAGCAAATTTCAATAAAATCAGCCAATCTCCTAGATTTAAGCTGTTAAATGCAATCAGGACAATCTCCCGAAATTTTGGAAAAAATGTCCGGGACCGTGGCGAACGGAGTGCACACGGTCCTCGCAAATTTTTTCAAAATTTTCAGGGATGAAAGTGATGATGATTTTAAAGCTAATCTGAAAAAATTGGGTGATTTTACGATCTGTAGATAGGCCAAATTAAAGTTGCAATCTCAAAATTGAAACCTACCAAGATTGTTGAAAAATGTAAATTTTGAATTTTGAAAAAGAGAGGGAAACTGAAATTTTGAATTTTATGATTTTAGAGGGAATGCTGAAAGCAATGCAAGTGTTGAAATTTAAAAATTGACTCAATTTCATGCAAAATTTAATTTTGAAAGTGGAAATCAAGGTTGTTGCAATTAAACACTTAATTTCAAAAGTCACAAACTGCAAAAATTTGAATAAAGCACTGAAATTTCGAATGAATGCCAACACACTTTTCAGATTTAGGACTGTAAGAAACACAATTTTGATATGAATTTTAATTTCAACAATTTTTGAATGATTAGAAGCCTCAATCCAAGCAATCGCTAGACCAACTTTGACTTTAATTTTGAAGGTGTTAAAATTGATAAAATCAACCAAAATTCTGGATTTTAGCAGAAAAATACAGTAAGATCTAGCTCCCGAAATTTCGGAAAAAATGTCGGGGACGATGGCGCTCGGGGTGCACATGGTCCTTCGCAACTTGTTTCCAAATTTTCAGGGATGAAAGATATTGTAATTTTGTTGCGGAATCCAAAGTTACAGCCAATTTGGAGGTGTTTTGATTAGTGAAATTATCAGTCAAAGGTTGAATCAAGAAGGTCTTAAAAATTAGGGTTTTGACACTTAACCACTTAATTTTCAAAATTAAAGCACAAATATGAATCGATAATTTGCAATAGAAGGATAGATCTGAAACAAGCATTAACAATTAAACATTTCACAAGTTTAATTACTTAAAAGAAAATTTTAGGGTTTTTTATGCAATCAACCTCTAAAATTTGCAAAAGATCAAACATGGAAATTTAGGAAGGCAAAATTTTCAGATCTAACCATGAATAATCAGAATGAGGATGTTCACGTCGGGTTCACCAAAATGTAAAGCAGAAAAATCGAACCCTAGTCGTTCTCCCCTCCCCAACTCCAAGGAGAGAGAAGGGAGAGTCACTAGGGTTGATGGTTTTCACTTAGGAGGGACTTTACATTCAAAAGAGGGGTTGAAACCCACAAGATCCAATCCCATGCAATGCAAGATTGGATTCTAAATGAGTTTCAAGGGTTGTGATAGCAAGGATACCCTCTTTTGTAAAGAATTGTAGATAGAATGATTGAACTAGGAATGCATGAAAAGTGAGAAAGATTCACTTATAAATAGAGATAGGAATATAGGATGAAGCTGCGGACCTGGAATTAGCAGTAAAATGTCGAGACGGTGTTGTTCTGCAAATTTGAGTGAAAGTTGATGGGACGATGGCGCCCGGCGTGCACATGGTCCTCCGAAAAATCCGCGAAATGAAGGTGGATCTGTTCGTCTCTGCACAAGGATTCCAGATCTTCAATTACAGTCGCGTACCTGCAACCTACACATAGAAAAGAGAGGATGATTGGGGGGTTAGGGATGAGGGGTTTGCCTTTAGGTCAAACCCCAGTTTTGGAATTAACCAAGAAATGAGAATGTTGTAAATGTAAATGTTTGTAATGTAAACAAGTACTGATACCTTATTGTAAGAATGTTTGTATTCTTACATGCAAAGGTGTAATGTATGTAGTATGTAATGTGTTGTAAGTGATCTCCTCTTCAATGGTTGAATCCTTGTCTTGAATGCAACACCTATCCTTGAATGGAGACTTAGAATGATCAATTGCTTGAAGGAATGCTTGAATGCTTGAATGCTTGAATGCTTGAATGTTTGAATATCGTTTCCGCCTTTTTTCCATCTACCAGAATGGGAGAGGAAATGTAGTTTATATACTTGTCAATTAGGGCTGATAGACTGATTTTCCTGACCTTAGGCCAACCTAGGAAGATTATTTTCCAATTTGCAAACTTAAAGACCCGAAGCCCCATAAGAGACCGGGCCCAAAATAGGGCCAGGGACCAGGGCGCTGGGCGCCATGGTCCTGGGGGACCAGGGTGTTGGGCGCCCTAGTCCTTAAGGACCAGGGCGCTGGGCGCCATGGTCCCACCTCCAGGGGCAGCAGGGTGCAAGGAGGATCAGGCCAGGGTGCTGAAAAATGCAGTTTTTGGTGTCATGAACAAGTTTCGGGGTCTCCATTCAGGTTCCATGTTGCATCACCATCGTGAAGACCCAAATGCAGTCAAAATTGCAAGTGTCACAATTTTAGGATGCTACAATTGATACTACTAACACTAATGCTTGACTTGTCTTGTGTTCCTAACATCCTTTTTGCAGTGCATCACTTATCATAAGAGATAAACTTCTTCATAATTCTATGATAGATTCTGGGGATAGTACTATAGTAATGCCCAAACAAATAGTCGAGGTTTTAAAATTAGAATATGAGCCCTTAAATAGAGGAGTCATGCAACTTGATGGAAATAAAGTCCAAGCTATAGGTTTGATTAAGAACCTCTCACTGACCTTATTTGCTTGCCCAAGCATCATAGTCCTTCAGGAAGTAGTGGTAATCGATATTCCCCCTATTTTTGGCCTCTGTTTATCTAGAGATTTTACCGCCAAAATAGGAGGATACCTTTCCCTAGATTGGTCTTACCTGATTCTTAGAACCAAATACTGAACTAATTTGATAATACAATCTGAACCCCTACATACAGAGCATGTAGCTGATGAAGCCATGGTTAATTTTGAGGCCACTCATACTTCTATTACTGGAGATGAGATGAAGTATGTGGAACTGCTTGAATATGAAGAAGTAATTGGTAACCTCACCTCGGATTAGGAGGTTTTTCTTAATGAGTTCATAGATGCTAACCCCTATGGGAATTATCATGCCACTGGCCTTGGAACTTATGTGATATTTGATAAAGAACAGATAATCCCCAAACTGTCAAAGGACACAAGAAAAAGAAAAAGAAAAAGAAGAAAACAACCGAGTCTCAAAGCTCTGGACCTTGCATTTCGATACAGTAAGATACAAAACCAGATCTGGAGAAGGCATTTGTGTGACATCTCCCTCTGAAGAATAGATCCTTAGGTCTTACTATTTTTATTTTTCTTGCTCAAATAATGAAGCAGAATATGAGGGGTTGATCCTTGGGCTAAGATTGGTAGAACGTTTAGGCATCAAATAGCTAAGAGTCTTGGGAGATTTTGAGTTAGTAGTCTAGCAAGTCTAGGGCATGTCCGTCACAAAACATGTCTGCATGCACTCCTTCCATTAGCAAGTCTAGGATTTGATCAAGAATTTTGAAGCTTTTAATATCTAGAGAGTTCATTACAAACAAAATGAAGTCGTGGATTGTATGGCTACAATAGGATCTCAGTTCAACCCTGTTTCAAAATTGTTAGAAAATAAGCACTCGATCAGGGTAGTTGTCAGACTAGATATACTAGAATATGATTTACACTAGCAAGTTTCTAAAAATGATGAACATATAGCAATGTTCATACAACAATCATGTTAGTTTGTTGAACAGGTACAACCTAAAGTTGTTGAAGCATATGGTGACCAAGTAATTCAACTAAAATCAAACAAGATTCCAAGAGGCCTAATCACATTAGAAAATATTTTTGATTGTGATGATGAAAGAAATGGTAAAAGAAAATTTGCAGCTGATAAGGGAGATTACATTGATCTCTAGGTTGCAGAGGGTAAAAGGCTTAAAGTTGGGAAGAATGTCCCTCAATGGGACAAAGACATATTAATACATTTTTGTACAAAGTATAAGGGATTAATTGTGTGGTCTTATAATCAGCATAAAGGCTACAATCCTGACATAATTCAACACACCATTGACCTTGCTGAAGGAGAAAAAAATAGTCCGATAGAAGAAGCGGCCAGTGAATCCCAAAATTAAGTCATTGATGTCTCAGGAACTCTGGAAGATGATTGATTCTCAAATCATTTATTTGATCAATCATAGCACATGGGTTTCCAATCTGGTACCTATTTACAAAAATAATGGATATATCCACCTTTTTGTGGATTTTCGAGATTTAAATAGGGCATCTTTAAAGGATGATTACCCTCTTGCCTCTATGGAGAAACTTTTACACACATTAGTTGGTTCTAAAATATTTTCCATGTTTGATGGCTTTTTGGGGTACAACCAGTTGTTGGTTAAGCAAGAAGACCAACATAAGATGACATTCACCACAAAGTGGGGAATGTTCACATATGCTAAAATGCCTTTTGGCCTTTCAAATGTCGGAGCCATTTTCCAAAGAGAAACATATATTTCTTTCAAAGAGCTCATAAATAAAATCATCCTTATCTATCTAGATGATTTGAAAGTATTTTCAAAACATAAGGAGGATCATTTTGATCACTTGGAGCTTGTTTTTAAAAAATGCTTAGAGTTTGAAGTGTTCCTCAACCTGAAGAAGTGTATCTTTGGTATTCCTCAAGGCAAACTATTAAGACATCTAGTGTCAAAAGATGGGGCATCCATTGATCCAGACTATGTGAAGGCAATTAAAGAGCTTCCCTTTCCTATAAACAAGAAAGGCGTTTGAACAGTCTTTCCTTGGCAAAATCAATTTTATTAGCATATTCATATTTGACTTTGTCAGAATGTTCAGATCAATCACTCTAATGTTGAAGAAGGATTTGTACTTTAAGTGGACCTAGGAAGCTAAAGAGACGTTCAAAAAAAATAAAGAGGCTATTTCATCTACCCCTATTTTGGTTAACCCTGGCCCTTAAGTTCCCCCTACCCCTATGTCTCTACTTTCCTAGGGGTATGCTTCAGCGCGTAATTGCCTGACATGAGGAAGGTAGGCATGCACGGGTAGATTGTTAATTATATAGAATCTGGTAGTTGTTAATTGTTCATCCCTCACCTTCAGATTTTGGATAATACCTCGTGTGTGTCTTCAGCAATCCACTTTTCGATGATAAAGAGGGTCTGATGAATAGGTTGTGTCAAAACATATAGAGGAAGGGGGTGTCGGGCCTACCAATAGGGCCCCTCTATTATGAGATAATTTTTGATGAGTGAGTATTACATACTTATTATGGATGGATGGGAGCTCCCATCTTTTTTTAAGTTGTCGGCTATCCTATAGTTTCTATTTTAGTACTAGTTACTCTTTCTCACAGCTAAGAGATTACTGCATATGAAACTGCGAGTTCTTCCTTTATCTCTACCATTGGTGGTTATGGATCTATAGGCTCTGACTTGTCCATGGACTTCCAAAGGTATATTTATGCAGGTGATTTTAGCATTGGTGTAGTGTTGACACATAAAGGTGATGAAGGAAAAGGAGAGCACCCGATTGATTTCCATTCAAAAACTCTGAAAGATTACAAAGTCAAATACAACTTCCTAGAGAAGCAAGCATTTGCAATTGTTAAAGAACTGAAGAAGTTCAGACATTTTATTGCTTGCAATAAAACTATGATGTATGTTGCCCACCCGAGCGTTCGGGAATACATAATGGAAGGAGAAATCACTGAAAAGAGAGCTAATTAGATTACAAAGATCCTAGAGTATGACATTGATGTAAGACCAACAAAAGTAATCTAAGGAAAAGGCCTCTGTGAGAATTTATCCCCAGAAGTAGAGATTCCTGAAGAGGAGCAAAATGAAACAATCATTTTAAATGAGTCCGCAGATGAAGCTAGCTAGATAAGAGATAGGATGGAGTTCATGCAGACCGATAAATATCCATGTGGTCTTCCCAACCATAAGCGAAGATTCTATATATTACAAAACAGTGGATATCGCCTAATTGAAGGGGTTTTGTTCAAAATAAATTTTAATGAAGTGCTTCTTCATCGTGTGAACAAGAAACAAGTACATAATATTTTGTATGAGTTTCAGGATGGCTCCGCAAAGAGGCCTTTTTAAAGCCTAGATAATGGCCACCAAGGTCACCCATGCAAGGTGTTATTGGACCTCCCTTTTTAATGATGTGCATGTCATGGTCTGGGTATGCAAGGAATGCCAATTCTATGTTGGCAAGCGCAGGAATGTAGCTATGCCCCTATTACCTATAATAGTAGATGAACCCTTTGCCAAATGGGGTTTGGATTTCATAGGGATGGTCAATCCATTATCAATAGTTGGTCACAAATGGATCCTAGCTACAATAGAATACTTCACTAGGTGAATGAAAGCGGTTCCTCTAAAAAATGCTACAGAGATGGAGATTCTAGGATTCCTAGAAGAGCTTGTTTCCAAATTTGGCCCCCCAAAGACCATTATTTTAGATAGCACTAAGGAATTTATGGGCTCTTGAGTCACGCAGTTTCCCCTTGATCATGGTATAAACTTGAAGATATCTTCTAACTATTATCCATAAGGGAATGGTTTAGCATAATCGACAAATAAGAACCTGATCCGACTCATTAAGAGGATACGGGAAGAGCATAAAAGGGAATTGCTAAAACATTTGTAAAGTGCATTGTGGGAAAACCACATAACCCCCAAGCAAATACTGAAGGCCTCCCCATATGAGATGGTTTACAAAAAAGAGGATCAAATTTTTTTTCCTTAGAAATCCCATCTCTGCAATTGCTCAAATTATTGGAATTGGAGGACAATGAATCTATGGAGGTTTGTTTGGTAGAGCTTCAAGAATTACAGGAAGAAAGGGAGAAATATTTTAATGCTTTAAGTATCAAAAAAAAAATTGTCAAGAAATAGTTTGATAGAAAAAGCTCAGACCCTGGTTTCAAGTGTGGGGATCTTGTATAAAGTATAACGAGTGGGGTGCCAAGCCAAACAAACATGCCAAATTTGATAGCCTATGGGAAGGCCCTTTCCACATTTATGAGTGTAAGGAATTCAATGCTTTCAAGATAGAAAATATGCAAGGTGATACGCTAGGGATTCCTGTCAATGGAATCCATCTCAATCATTTCAATTAATTTCCTTTCGAGTTTAGGCATGTAAATATTGTAAATAGTGTGTGTTTTTCACTTTCCTTGAGGCCTCATTTTTTGTCCTAGCCTAAAATCTAAAATTTTGAAATCCTTAAGCCTTTTAAAATATTTGAATGATATAAAATACAAAAGGCATAAATAAATGTCATACATTCCAAGAAAATAGAGCCATGCAATGCAAATTATAGTAGAACTATTATATTGTATTATGTACTAATATTTTCTTTACATATTACATAGAAAAATTGGCTCTTAGGCCTTGTAGCTCATGAGAAAAAGGACTAAAAGTAGTAGTTGAGAGTTAGAGCCTAGTCATCATCATCATCGTCATCATCATCATCATCCTCATCGTCGTCGTCGTCGTCATCATCATTGTCGTCGTCGTCATTGTCGTCATCGTCATCATCGTCGTCTTCCTCATCATCATCATCATCATCATCATCATCATCATCATCATCATCATCATCCTCCTCCTCCTCCTCCTCCTCATCATCGTCCTCCTCCTCCTCCTCCTCCTCCTCGTCATCGTCATTGTCATCGTCATTATCATCATCATCATCATCATCATCGTCATCGTCATCATCATCATCATCGTCATCATCCTCGTCCTCGTCCTCGTCGTCGTCATTGTCATCATCGTCGTCATCATCATCGTCATCATCATCGTCATCATCATCATCATCATCGTCGTCGTCCTCATCATCATCGTCATCGTCCTCATCATCATCATCGTCATCCTCATCATCGTCATCCTCATCATCATTGTCCTTGTCATCGTCATCGTCATTGTCATCCTCGTCATCGTCATCGTCGTCATCATCGTCATCATCATCATCATCATCATCATCATCATCATCATCGTCGTCGTCATCATTGTCATCGTCATCGTCGTCATCGTCATCATCATCATCATCATCATCATCGTTGTCGTCATCGTCATCGTCATCATCATCATCATCGTCTTCATCATCGTCATCATCATCATCATCATCATCATCGTCGTCATCATCATCTCATCATCATCATCATCGTCATCATCATCGTCATCATCTCATCGTCATCATCATCATCTTCATCCGTCATCATCATCCCTCATCATCATCATCATCATCATCATCATCATCATCGTCATCGTCGTCATCATCTGCCATCATCATCCGTCATCATCATCCGTCATCATCATCATCATCATCGTCCTCGTCATCCTCCGTCATCATCATCACCATCATCGTCCTCGTCATCCTCGTCCTCGCCATCATTGTCCTCGTCCTCGTCCTCGTCGCCATTGTCGTCGTCGTCATCATCGTCGTCATCGTCGCCATCGTCGTCATCGTCGTCATCGTCATCATCGTCGTCATCGTCATCATCATCATCATCATCCTCATCATCCTCATCATCATCCTCATCGTCGTCATCATTGTCATCATCGTCATCTTCATCATCGTCATCATCGTCATCATCGTCATCATCATCATCATCATCATCATCATCTTCTTCTTCTTCTTCTTCTTCTTCTTCTTCTTCTTCTTCTTCCTCTTCTTCTTCCTCCACGTACTCAGAATCGGAGTCAAAGAAGAGCATGATCACTTGGAGAACTGAAGGGTCATCAGGGGTCAAAATCCTTGGGAAGATGTAATCTTGAAAGTCGGAGTACCAAGTAACTTCATCTGAGTCTACTAGACAATACAATAGTAGCAAAAAATCTAAGGCACACCACATCCGATCTTGGTGTTGTGCCAGAGACATGGTTTTCAAGCCGAAAACAAAGGGAAGCCATGGAACTACTTCCCCATGGTCAATAAAGCACCTCAAGTCCGACGTTATGGGGATTCTCAGATAAGGAACTGTGAATTCCACCACCTCCTCCAATCTGCCCAGATATTTTTTCAGGAAAAAGTACTTCAGTGAGGTGTATAATGAGGTACCTTGACAAATTGATGTCAAGCAATGAAGCGACAGAGCAAGAACAGATATCCATGTTTATATGGTACCTATCCTTCAAAGTCACAAATTCCTCACTCAGTACCCACTTAATTGCCACAATGAGCACCTGGTTTCTCTGACCTATCATTCTTTGCAAGCGACGGTCAAAGATATTACCTAAGAAAGCTATCTAAGTCCCAGTGCTTCTTAACCTAATGGGGGTATCCATAGCTTCTATACTTAGCCACTAAAATCAAAAGCCCAATGTGAATGTGATTATTCTTTTGGGGGATATTTATAGAAATGAAATGTTGAAACCAAGATTAAAATCTCATAAACCAGCACAAAATGACACTTAATGATAATTCATTTCACGACAAGCGAGAGGAATTGAAAAGGATTATAATCCAGTTGTATAGAGGCTTGGAGAGTGTGCAAAACACGATATTTAGCCATGCGTCCCTCCATAGAATTTCATTATTGCACAAGATCTTAAGTATCCCCTCACTCATATATGTTTAGCAGGTTGTCGTAAATATGCAATAGACAAGTGAATATGGTATTCCCAAAAGAGATGTATGAACTTTTAAATGACGATGGCAAGAAGTGTAATAGCTTTTTAGCTTGATGAGGTGGTAGCTGCGCGGTTGTCATGTGGGTTAATTTCCCATGAATGTGTGAGATGGTGCATGCATCAAGCATAATGAATAATTAATGCACCATTCAGTGCAATAATCAAGGCTTGCAGCTTCTTGAAGAAGATTAATAGTGTGTAAGAGTGCACGCAAAGACAATGTTATGTAAAAAGAACTTTTATTTGCACCAAGGTGGAATTTTGAAAGCAAAAGAATAGAAGAGTGGCTTCAAAAGTAGGAATTCTGGATGAGGTTGCCAGTTGCTCCATAGCTAATTCATCTGTGAACATATTTGGAGACATATCCTATGCCTCCCATGTCATGCCTCCAAAGCCTATTTATTCGAAGACTTGGCCCAAGGCAAAAGGCATGACCAAAAACCCTGTTGCGTTGGTAGATATATGATGAGTTTTATGAACCAGAGCTACATGAGAATCCAAAGAATCTTCAAGAAGGCGATTTCCAAAGGATTTTGAATAAGAAGGTTAATCCAAAAGTGCTCTCTATCAAGCTCTGGAATTCTGGCCTTCCACAATACATGGTCCCAATGGTTCCTCATTGCCCTAAATTTATTAATGCATGTTGGTGTAGTCACCACTTAGGAAGGACCTCAAAGAGATCAATTTGGACAAGTCAGCAAGAGTAAACACAATGGAAATACAAGGATATGATGGAGGCAATGCAAAACTGAATGAATTGTATCATGAAAACTATTTACAATAAGTGAAGATTCTATAGATAACAAAATAGTGGATATCACCTAATTGAAGGGGTTTTGTTCAAAATAAATTTTGACGAAGTGCTTCTTCATTGTGTGAACAAGAAACAAGTACAAAATATTTTGTATGAATTTCATGATGGCTTTGCAAGAGGCCATTTTTAAGCCCAGACAATGGCCATCAAGATCACCCACGCAGGGTATTATTGGACCTCCCTTTTTAATGATGTGCATGTCATAGTTTGGGTATGCAAGGAATGCCACTTTTATGTTGGCAAGCACAAGAATGTAGCTATGCTCCTGATACCTATAACAATAGATGAACCCTTTGCGAAATAGGGTTTGGATTTCATAGGGATGGTCAATCCATTGTCAACGGCTGGTCACAAATGGATCCTAGCTGCAATAGACTACTTCACTAAGTGGATAGAAGCGGTTTCTCTAAAAAATGATACAGAGGCGGAGATTCTGGGATTCCTAGAAGAGTTCGTTTCCAAATTTGTCCCCCCAAAGATCATTATTTCAGATAATGCTAAGGCATTTATGGGCTCTCAAGTCACACAGTTTGCCCTTGATCATGGTATAAACTTGAAGACATCTTCTAACTATTATCCACAAGGGAATGGTTTAGCATAATCGACAAATAAGAACCTAATCTGACTCATTAAGACGATAGGGGAAGAGCACAAAAGGGAATTGCACAAACATTTGCAAAGTGCACTCTAGGCAGACCACATAACCCCCAAGCAAATATAGAAGACCTCCCCATATGAAATGGTTTAAGAAAAAGAGGCTCAATTTTTTTTTTCCTTAGAAATCCCATCTCTGCAATTGCTCAAATCACTAGAATTAGAGGAGAACAAATCTATGGAGGTCTGTTTGGTAGAGCTTCAAGAATTATAGGAAGAAAGGGAGAAATATTTTAATGCTTTAAATAACAGACAACAGATTGTCTAGAAATAGTTTGATAGAAAAAGATCAGACCCCGGTTTCAACTGTGGGGATCTTGTTCTAAAGTCTAACGAGTGGGGTGCCAAGCCAGGCCAACATGCCAAATTTGATAGCCTATGGGAAGGCCCTTTCCATATTTATGAGTGTAAGGAATTCAATGCTTTCAAGGTAGAAAATATGTAAGGTGATGCGCTAGGGATTCCAATCAATGGAATCCATCTCAAACTTTTCAATTAATTTCCTTTCGAGTTTAGGCATGTAAATATTGTAAATAGTGTGTGTTTTTCACTTTCCTTGAGGCCTCATTTTTTATCCTAGCCTAGAATCTGATATTTTGAAATCCTTAAGCCTTTTCGAATATTTGAATGATATAAAATACAAAAGGCATAAATAAATGCCATACATTCCAAGAAAAGAGAGTCATGCGACGCAAATTGTAGTAGAACTATTATATTGTATTATGTACTAATATTTTCTTTACATATTAAATAGCAAAATTGGCTCTTAGGTGTTGTAGCTCATGAGCGAAAGGACTAAAAGTAGTAGCTAAGAGGGAGGGCCTAGTCTTCTTCATCTTTGGCATCATCATCATCATCTTCTTCTTCTTCTTCTTCTTCTTCTTCCTCCACGTAGTCAGAATGAGAGTCAAAGAAGAGCATGATCACCTAGAGAACTGAAGGGTAATCAGGGGTCATAATCCTCGGGAAGATGTAATCCTGAAATTCACAGTACCAAGTAACTTCATCCGAGTCTACTAGACAAAGTAACCACATCAAAAAATCTAAGGCACGCAAACTTGATCTCGGTGTTGTGCCAGAGACATGGTTTTGAAGCTGAAAACAAAGGGAAGCTATGGGACTACTTCCTTGTGGTCAATAAAGAACCTCCAGTCTGACATTGTGGGGATTCCCACGTAAGGAACTATGAATTCCACCACCTCCTCTAATCTGCCTAGATATTTTCAAGAAAAGTACTTCAATGAGGTGTATAATGAGGTGCCCCGACAAATTGATGTCAAGCAATGAAGCGAAAAAGTAAGAATATATATCCATGTTTTCATGGTATCTATCCTTTGAAGTCACAAAGTCCTCACCCAGTACCCACTTAATTGCCATAGTGAGCACATGGTTTCTCTGACCTGTCATTCTCTACAAGCAACAGTAAAATATATTACCTAAGAAATCTATCTAATTCCCAATGCTTACTAACCTAATGGGTGAAATGGTGGGGCTTCTTGCCTGTAGTGCCTACAACCTAGGTTCAAACCCCGCGGGTTCATCTCTACCGTGTTGACAATGGAGTATGTTTGTCCATGGGGAGAACCTTAGAGAAATGGTGGGGCTTATTGCCTGTAGAGCCTACATCCTTGGTTCAAACCATACAATTTTCCTAGGTTCAAACCCCGCGGGTTCATCTCTACCATGTTGACAATGGAGCATGTTTGTCCATGGGGAGAACCTTGGAGAAATGGTGGGGCTTCTTGCATGTAGAGCCTACATCCTTGGTTCAAACCATACCATTTTAATTCTGAGGAGAAGAAGAATCCTAAGGGGTTGCTGAAGAAGAAAAGTAAAAACCAAACCCAGACCCGGAAAAAGCATAAGAAAAAAGAGGAGACTGGCAAGGAACCGAAAGCTGACAAGCAAGCTAGGACCCTAGAAGTTGAGCACAACCAGGATAAGGAGACTATGGAAGAGACTCTCAGGGCTGCCGACACTATTTCTGCCGTCCATATCCCTAAAGATGAACAGGTAACCCCTGGAAAAGTGACTCCCTCTGCTGGCCCTCCTCCTGAGGCCTTGAATGGTTTTATGAAAACTATGGAATGGCTCATTGATGGGTACAAGAAAGCTGTGGATGAGTATAAAAAACTTTGCAACAGAGTCCTGATTCTAGAGACCATTAATGTTGGAGAGGGGAATACAATGGCTAACTATATCGAGGATCTGAAAAACACCATTGCTAAAGCAGAAGACATCAGAGATGCTTTTAACCCCAGGTTTGAGAAGATTGAAAAGGAGATGCTGGACAGAAAAACCCTAGCGGAAACTAGTGAAAAAACACTCTCGGATACAGTCACCAAAGTGGAGAAAATTGAGGAGTGCTTTAAGAATATCGTGGAGTAGAGGCTTAGTATTCTGAAAATCTTGGCCAATAATACTCATACCCTCATCAGTAAGCTTGATGATGACAAGGAAATCCAGGAAATTGATCTGGATGCTGAAGGAACAGGGGAAGCCCAAGGTCCCAGAACCCGCACCAGAGGCAAGAGGAAGGAAAAGAAAATGAATAAGGATCTGGAAGTGCAGAAAGCAGTCAGGGCAACCTATGATGAGCTAGTGATAAAGGCAAAGGATCTGCTAATGAAAATTGCTATGTAGTGGCTCCTTGGTTTCTTTGTTGTGTTTTGTTGTTTTGCTGGTCTTTCTGTTCGCTGGTCTTTTGGCCAGTTGTTTTGTATGTGGACTTTTTTTCCTTTTGCTTCTCTCTTCCTTTCTATGATGTAATGGTTTCGGGTCCTTAAAACCTACTTTTTAATCAATCAGAACCTAATGGGGGTATTTATAGCTTCTATACTTAGCAGCTAAAACCAAAATCCCAATGTGAATGTGATTATTGTTTTGATGACTATTTATACAAATGAAATGTTGAAACCAAGATTAAAAGATGGTAAACCAGCACACAATGATACTTAATGATAATTCATTTCATAAGCACGAGGAATTGAAAAAGATTTTAATCTAGTTGTACAGAGGCTTGGAGAGTGTGCAAAACGCAAGCTTTAGCAACACGTCCCTCCATAGAATTTCCTTATTGCAGAAGATATTAAGTATCCCCTCACTCATATATGTTTAGCAGGTTGTCATAAATATGCAATAGGCAAGAGAATGTGCTATTCCCAAAAAAGATGTCTGAACTTTTAAATGACAGCGACAAGAAGTGTAATAGCTTTTCAGTTTGATGAGGTGGTAGCCACGCGGTTGTCATGCAGGTTAATTTCCCATGAATGTGTGAGATAGCGCATGCATCAAGCGGAACGAATAAATATTGCACCATTCAGTGCAAAAAAAAAGGCATGCATCTTCTTGAGGAAGATTAATACTATGTAAGAGTGCATGCAAAGACAAGGTTCTGTAAAAAGAACTTTTATTTGCGCCAAGGTGGAATTTTGAAAGAAAAATAACAGAAGAGTGGATTCAGAAGTAGGCATTCTGGATGAGGTTGCAGGTTCCTCCATATCTAATTCATCTATGAACATATTTGGAGACATATCCTATGCCTCCCATGTCATGCTCCCAAAGCCTATTTATTTGAAGACCCAACCCAAGGCAAAAGGCATGACCAAGAACCCTGTTGCAGTGGTAGATAGATATGAAGAGGTTTATGAACTAGAGCTACATGAGAATCCAAAGAATCTTCAAGAAGGAACTTTCCAAAGGATGTTCAATAAGAAGGGTAATCCAAAAGTGCTTTCTATCAGTCTCTAGAATTATGGCCTTCCACAATACATGGTCCCAATGGTTCCTCATTTACCTGAATTTTTTGATGCATGTTGGTGCAGTCACCAGTTAGGAGGGACCTCAAAGAGATCAATCTGGACCAGTTAGCAAGAGTAAACACAATCGAAACAAAATAATATTATGGAGGCAATGCAAAACCGAATGAATTATATCATGAAAATTGTTTACAATAAGTGAAGATTCTATAGATTACAAAATAGTGGATATCGCCTAATTAAAGGGGTTTTGTTCATAATTAATTTTGATGAAGTGCGTCTTCATTGTGTGAACAAGAAACAAGTAGAGAATATTTTGTATGAATTTCATGATGGCTTCGCAAGAGGCCATTTTTAAGCCCATACAATGGCCATTGATATCACCCACGCAGGGTATTATTGGACCTCCCTTTTTAATGATCCACATGTCACGATCTAGGTATGCAAGGAATGCTAATTCTATGTTGGCAAACACAAGAATGCAACTATGCCCCTAATACCTATAACAATAGATGACCCTTTGCTAAATGGGGTTTGGATTCCATAGGGATGGTCAATCCATTGTCAACAGTTGTTCACAAATGGATCTTAGCTACAATAGACTACTTGACTAGGTGCACAGAAGTGGTTCCTCTAAAAAATGCTACAGAGACAGAGATTCTAGGATTCCTAGAAGAGCTCATTTCCAAATTTGGCCCCCCAAAGACTATTATTTCATATAATGCTGTCATTTATGGGCTCTTGAGTCACGCAATTTTCCCTTTATCATGGTATAAACTTGAAGAAATCTTCTAACTATTATCCACAAGGGTGGTTTAGCATAATCACCAAACAAGAACCTAATCCGACTCATTCAGAGGATATGAGAAGAGCACAAAAGGGAATTGCACAAACATTTGCAAATTGCACTCTGGGAAGACCACATAACCCCCAAGCAAATAATAAAGACCTCCCCATATGAGATGGTTTACGGAAAAGAGGCTCAAATTTTTATTTCCTTAGAATTCCCATCTTTGCGATTGCTCAAATCATTGGAATTAGTGGAGAACAAATCTATGGAGGTCTTCTTGGTAGAGCTTCAAGAATTACAGGAAGAAAAGGAGAAAGCTTTTAATGCTTTAAATAATAGACAACAGATTGTCAATAAATAGTTTGATAGAAAAATATCAGACCCTGGTTTTAAGTGTGGGGATCTTGTTCTAAAGTATAACGAGTGGGGTTCCAAGTAGGCCAGCATCTCAAATTTGATAGCTTGTGGGAAGGCCCTTTTGCATTTATGAGTGTAAGGAATTCAATGCTTTCAAGCTATAAAATATGCAAGGTGATGCGCTAGGGATTCTTGTCAATGGAATCCATCTCAAGCATTTCAATTAATTTCCTTTCGAGTTTAGGCATGTAAATATTGTAAATATTGTGTATGTTTCACTTTCCTTGAGGCCTCATTTTTTGTCCTATCCTAGAATTTGAAATTTTGAAATCTTTAAGCCTTTTAAAATATTTGAATGATATAAAATGCAAAAGGCATAAATAAAAGCCATACATTCCAAGAAAAGAGAGCCATGTGACACAAATTATAGTAGAACTATTATATTGAATTATGTACTGATATTTTCTTTACATATTACATAGAAAAATTGGCTCTTAGGCCTTTTAGCTCATGAGCGAAAGGACTAAAAGTAGTAGCTGAGAGGGAGGGCCTAGTCTTCTTCATCCTCGTCATCATCATCATCTTCTTCTTCTTCTTCCTACATGTAGTCCGAATAGGAGTCAAAGAAGAGAATGATCACTCGGAGAACTGAAGGTTCATCATGGGTCAGAATCCTCAGGAAGATGTAATCCTAAAAGTCAGAGTACCAAGTAACTTCATCCGAGTCTACTAGACAATGCAACCGCAACAAAAAATCTAAGCCACGCCACACCCGATCTCGGTGTTGTGCTAGAGACATGATTTTGAAGCCGAAAAAAAAGGGATGCCATGGGATTACTTCCCTATGGTCAATAAAGCACCTCAAGTCTGACATTGTGGGGATTCCTACATAACGAACTATGAATTCCACCACCTCCTCCAATCTACCCAGATATTTTTCAGGAAAAAGTACTTCAGTGAGGTGTATAATGAGATACCCCGATAAATTTATATCAGGCAATGAAGCAACAAAGCAAGAACAGATATCCATGTTTACATGGTATCTATCCTTCGAAGTCACAAAGTCCTCACCCAATACCCACTTAATTGCCACAGTGAAAACCTATTTTCTTTGACCTGTCATTCTCTACAAGTGACGGTCAAAGATATTACCTAAGAAATATATCTAGGTCCCAGTGCTTACTAACCTAATGGGGGTATCCATAGCTTCTATACTTAGCAGCTAAAATGAAAAGCCCAGTGTGAATGTGATTATTGTTTTGAGGGATATTTATAGAAATGAAATGTTGAAACCACTATTAAAAGCTCGTAAACCAGCACAAAATGATACTTAATGATAATTCATTTCACGACAAGCGAGAGGACTTGAAAAATATTATAATCCAGTTGTACAAAGGCTTGGAGAGTGTACAAAACATGAGCTTTAGCCACATGTCCCTCCATAGAATTTCCTTATTGCAGAAGATCTTAAGTATCCCCTCACTCATATATGTTTAGCAGGTTGTCATAAATATGCAATAGGCAAGAGAATGTGCTATTCCCAAAAAAGATGTATGAACTTTTAAATGATGGTGAAAAGAAGTGTAATAGCTTTTTAGCTTGATGTGGTGGTAGCTACATGGTTGTCATGCAAGTTAATTTCCCATGAATGTGTGAGATGGCACATGCATCAAGCGTAATGAATAGCTAATGCACCATTCCGTGCAAAAATTAAGACTTGCAGCTTCTTGAGGAAGATTAATAGTGTGTAAGAGTGCATGCCAAGACAGTGTTCTGTAAAAAGAACTTTTATTTGCGCCAAGGTGGAATTTTGAAAGTAAAATAACAGAAGAGTGGCTTTAGAAGTAGGCATTCAATATGAGGTTCTAGGTTCCTCCATATCTAATTCATCTGTGAACATATTTGGAGACATATCCTACGCCTCCCATGTCATGCCCCCAAAGCCTATTTATTCGAAGACCCGACTCAAGGCAAAAGGCATGACCAAGAACCCTATTGCGGTGGTAGATAGATATGAAGAGGTTTATGAACTAGAGATACATGAGAATCCAAATAATCTTCAAGAAGGTTCTTTCCAAAGGATGTTGAATAAGAAGGGTAATCCAAAAGTGCCCGCTATCAATCTTTGGAATAATGGCCTTTTACAATACATGGTCCCAATGGTTCCTCATTTACCCGAATTTATTGATGCATGTTGGTGCAGTCCCCAGATAGGAGGGACCTCAAAGAGATCAATCCGGACCAGTCAGCAAGAGTAAACACAATGGAAACACAAGGATATGATGGAGGAAATGTAAAACTGAATGAATTATATCATGAAAATTGTTTACAATAAGCGAAAATTCTATAGATTACAAAACAGTGGATATCGCCTAATTGAAGGTGTTTTGTTCAAAATAAATTTTGACGAAGTGCTTCTTTGTTGTGTGAACAAGAAACAAGTAGAGAATATTTTGTATGAATTTCATGATGGCTCCGCAAGAGGCCATTTTTAAGCCCAGACAATGGCCATCAAGATCACCCACACAGGGTATTATTGGACATCCCTTTTTAATGATTTGCATGTCACACACTGGGTATGAAAGGAATGCCAATTCTATGTTGGCAAGCACAGGAATGCAGCTATGCCCTTGATACATATAACAATAGATGAACCATTTGCCAAATGGGGTTTGGATTCCATAGGGATGGTCAATCCATTATCAACAGCTGGTCACAAATGGATCCTAGCTACAACAGACTACTTCACTAGGTGGACGGAAGTGGTTCCTCTAAAAAATGCTATAGAGACAGAGATTCTAGGATTCCTAAAAGAGCTCATTTCCAAATTTGGCCCCCAAAAGACCATTATTTCAGATAATGCTAAGGTGTTTATGGGATCTTGAGTCACATAGTTTTCCCTTGATCATGGTATAAACTTGAAGACATCTTCTAACTATTATCCACAAGGGAATGGTCTAGCATAATAGACAAACAAGAACTTGATCCAACTCATTAAGAGGATAGGGGAAGAGCACAAAAGGGAAATGCAAAAACATTTGCAAAGTGCACTCGGGGCAGACCACATAACCCCCAAGAAAGTATGGGGATCTTGTTCTAAAGTATAACGAGTGGGGTTCCAAGATAGGCTAGCATGCCAAATTTGATAGCCTATGGGAAGGCCCTTTCCGCATTTATGAGTGTAAGGAATTCAATTCTTTCAAGCTAGAAAATATTCAAGGTGATGTGCTAGGGATTACTATCAATGGAATCCATCTCAAGCATTTCAATTAATTTCCTTTCGAGTTTAGGCATGTAAATATTGTAAATAGTGTGTGTATTTCACTTTCCTTGAGGCCTCATTTCTTATCTTAGCCTAGAATCTGAAATTTTGAAATCCTTAAGCCTTTTAAAATATTTGAATGATATAATATACAAAGGGCATAAATAAAAGCCATACTTTCCAATAAAAGAGAGACATGTGATGCAAATTGTAGTAGAACTATTATATTGTATTATGCACTGATATTTTCTTTACATATTACATAGAAAAGTTAGCTCTTAGGCCTTGTAGCTCATGAGCAAAAGGACTAAAAGTAGTAGCTAAGAGGGAGGGCTGAGTCTTCTTCATCTTCATCATCATCATCATCATCATCATCATCTTCTTCTTCTTCTTCTTCTTCTTCTTCTTCCTCCATGTAGTTGAAATCAGAGTCAAAGACGAGCATGATCACTTGGACAAATGAAGGGTCATCAGGGGTTAGAATCCTTAGGAAGATGTAATCCTGAAAGTCGAAGTACCAAGTAACTTCATTCAAATCTACTAGACAATGCAACCACAGCAAAAAATCTAAGGCATGCCACAACGATCTTGGTGTTGTGCTAGAGACATGGTTTTGAAGCCGAAAAAAAGGGAAGCCATGGGACTACTTCCTCATCGTCAATAAAGCACCTGAAGTATGATGTTGTGGGGATTCCCACATAAGGAATTGTGAATTCCACCACCTCCTCCAATCTGCCTAGATATTTTTCAAGAAAAATTACTTCAATGAGGTGTATAATGAGGTGCCCCGACAAATTAATGGCAAGAAATGAAGCGACAAAGAAAGAACAGATATCCATGTTTACATGGTATCTATCCTTCGAAGTCACAAAGTCCTCGCCCAGTACCCACTTAATTGCCACAGTGAGCACCCAATTTCTCTAACCTGTCATTCTCTGCAAGCAATGGTCAAAGATATTGCCTAATAAAGATATCTAAGTCATAGTGCTTACTAAGCTAATGGGGGTATCCATAGCTTCTATACATAGCAGCTAAAACCAAAAGCCCAGTGTGAATGTGATTATTCTTTTGAGGGTTATTTATAGAAATGAAATGTTGAAATCAAGATTAAAAGCTCGTAAACCAATGCAAAATGATATTTAATGATAATGCATTTCACGACAAGCGAGAGGAATTGAAAAAGATTGTAATCCAGTTGTACAGAGGCTTGGAGAGTGTGCAAAACACGAGCTTTGGCCATGCGTCCCTTCATAGAATTTCCATATTACAAAAGATCTTAAGTATCCCCTCACTCATATATGTTTAGCATGTTGTTGTAAATATGCAATAGGCAAGAGAATGTGCTATTCCCAAAAAAGATGTTTCAACTTTTAAATGATGGCGGCAAGAAGTGTAATAGCTTTTCAGCTTGATGAGGTGGTAGCCACGCGGTTGTCCTGCAGGTTAATTTCCCATGAATGTGTGAGATGGCGCATGCATCAAGGGGAACAAATAATCAATGCACCATTCAGTGAGAAAATCAAGGCTTTCAACTTCTTGAGGAAGATTAATAGTGTGTAAGAGTGCATGCAAAGACAATGTTGTGTAAAAAGAACTTTTATTTACACCAAGGTGGAATTTTGAAAGCAAAAGAACATAACGGTGGCTTCAGAAGTAGGCATTTTGGATGAGGTTGCGGGTTCCTCCACAACTAATTCATTTGTGAACATATTTGGAGACATATCCTATGCCTCCCATGTCATTCCCCCAAAGCCTATTTATTCGAAGACCTGGGCCAAGGAAAAAGGCATGACCAAGAACCCTGTTGCAGTGGTAGATAGATATGAAGAGGTTTATGAACCAGAGCTACATGAGAATCCAAAGAATCTTCAAGAAGGCATTTTCCAAAGGATGTTGAATAAGAAGGGTAATCCAAAAGCACCTGCTATCAAGTTGTGGAATTCTGGCCTCTCACAATACATGATCCCAATGGTTCCTCCTTACCCTTAATTTATTGATGCATGTTGGTGTAGTCATCGGTTATGAGGGACCTCAAAGAGATCAATCCAGACTAGTCAGAAAGAGTAAACACAATGGAAACACAAGGATGTGATGGAGGCAATACAAAACTAAATGAATTATATCATGAAAATTATTTACAATCAATCGATAACAATCAGGTTACAGAAACCGGCTCACTGGCCTGCTAAAACATGCTTAATTACAGAACAGGTCACAACTAGGACCTCAAATCTTAAGATCTATATTTTTATGTTCTATATCCTCGCTGTCTCTATTATAATGCTCAATTACAATGATTTATGTGATCCAAGGGGATCCGATCGGCCCAAAAAATGATCAAATGCTGAAGAACAAGACCTAACATGTAAGAACAAGGTCGGCCTCCACCAAAGAAATTCCTCCGTAAAATCCAAATGATGAAGTGCAAATCAAAGGGAAAGTCTTCCGCATGCTAAGGAACATCGAGCAACGCTCAGGGCTCCACAAGCCACGGAAAGGATCTGGTAGATTCTGGTAGATTACAAATGCAAATAGGTCCAAGCAACCGGTACGAGAAAACTATCTTGGAAACCGGTAGCAATAACTTGCCAGAAAATGATCCAAATGCTTAGCGGTTTGGGAATAAGGTAGATGATCAAGTCCTCAAGTAAAAATCCAACTCCTCAAGATTTGGTGAGTCAATGCTAGAGAATGAAAAATGAAATGCTGAAACTGCAAAACAGAAAGGAAATATTTTTTGTTGATGTCAGTTTACCAAGAACTAGGGATGCTCCTGCATTAGAAATCTGGCGTTGTTGAAAAAGTGAGTCTCTTACTTTGCTGGGGTCAGAGGAAAGCCAAGGCGGTCTACCTCTACCTAAGAAATCCAAGATGAATCTTCAATTGGTTTTTCCTTCCACTTTACAAGATACTCCTTATACTGACTGCTCTGGGTACTACGCCCAATCCTACTGTCCAAAATGTCTTCAATCTGATCTGGTTCCTTCTGGGGAAACTATCTCTCCATCTGCAATACTATCCTCACTGAATTCTAGTTCATGATATGGATGTACATCTACAATGTTAAATATAGGTAAAATACTCAGACTATCTGGTAACTCCACTTCATATGCATTTACGAAACTGAACTTTCTCAAAATATTACAAAGTCCAAAATTCCTCATCTGCAACTTGTTATAAGTTCCAACCGAGAATCTTTCTTTTCTTAGATACACTATCACTTCATCACCAACTTCAAATTCCTTATGTCTCCTCTTCTCATCTACTTTCTCCTTATACTTGTTGTTCATGTCCTCCAAATGTTGCTTAACTTGAATATGTAAGTCCTTTATGTGATCTACAAATTCTTCTCCTTATGAACTTCTCCTGTTTTCACTACTGATATCTCTTAATTCTGATATACCTTTGGGGTGTGCTCCGATAACAATCTCAAAAGGTGTCCTTTCGGTACTCGTGTTTACTGAATTATTTTAGGCAAACTCTGCTTGTGCAAGAATTAAATCCCAACTTCTGGTTTTGTATCCAACTAAGCATCTTTACAAATTTCCCAAGCTCCGATTAACTACTTATGTCCATCCATCAGTCTGTGGGTGAAAAGTAGAACTGAACTTCAAATCTGTTTTCATCTTCTTCAAAAGTGCTCTCCAAAAATAACCAACAAACTTATTATTTCTGTCTGAAACTATGCTCTTGGGTAATCCATGCCATCTCACTACTTCCTTGAAAAATAGGTCATCTACATGCACTGCATCTGATGTCTTCTTACAAGGTATGAAATGATCCATCTTCGAGAATCTATCCACTACCACCAATATAGAATCATTTCCTCTCTATGTTTTGTTGGTTCCCAAAAATGGACGGGTTTACACTGCCACAGAGCAGAGACCAAGCTGATTCCTCCAAATATCTATGGAGAGCCACCTCCAACTATCAATATCCGTCAGGATTGGACCAACATTAACAAGGACATAAAATCTTTCTACACTTCAGGCTCTACAGGACCTGAGAGGGTGATCCCTTCAATAAATCTCCTGCTCTGTGCAACTATACTCAGGAATTTACTAAAAACAAAGCAAATTATCTCATGAAAGGACTCAAAAGAAAGGGAGAATTCTCAAGGATGGCAAGTCCTTCAGTGATCCTCAACCTTAAGCTGGAGTATGAGAAGGGTATGACAAATTTTCAAAAGAAACATAAAACTTAACAAATGATATTCTGATGTTTTAAGAGATTTGTAGAGATTCATCAGTTGAAAGCAAAACAAGGTTGGTAAACAAAACCGGTTACAAGCATTGATGAGTGCCTTACTCAATTGGACATTTGAAAGATATAAAACACAAACCTGAAAATGTGACAGAATTTGATCTGATAACATAAAATCTGAGATGATACTGCCTTACAATATCTCATTTGTAACCCTGACCCAAAACTACTTATCTAAAATACTTGCATAAGCCCTATCATTCTGTAACTCCATTTAAGCGATTTAATTGACCCCTTGGGCCGAAGCATAAACAGAAAGCTACATACATCATAACAATGCACTAAATGAAATAAACCCTTGATTCATTTCATTTAAAAATTGATAGAATGATACAATGGAGAGAAAAATGTCACAATTCTATTTTTCTTTAAACAAAATGCTATCTCTGTCATAAGATAAAATTTATTCATAACTCCTTCAAGAACCTGTAAAAAATTTGACACAAAAACATTTCTTTATTTTCTCTGTAAAAAATTTTACAGCTTGTTTGCTTCACTTTGACTCGCTACTAGAAATAGACTAGGAAAAACCCAAGAAACAAGAAAAACTTAACCTACAAGATATTTCCAACAAGTTTGAACCCTTCTTCTGGCCATGATTTCCCTTTTTTATAGAATAAAGGGAGCAACAAGCTTCTGGCTGGAAGACACATGTTCAGAGTGGATTCATTCTTAACAATTAGCCCTAGAAGGCCATATGCAATTATTTTACAAAATTGTTTACATGTCTATGAGCTGGCACCTATGAATCATCATTCTTAACTGATAATTGGTAGGGGAAAAACTATTTGAGCCATGTCGTTATCACCATAACACCTTCGGATAGAGTGTGAGATGTTGTACTTTTGTCCTATTTAGTGTTTCCCTTCTAGGAAAGGAAACGGGGTCCCGACAAGAAGAAAAGTCGCCTCTAAACTAGAAAAAGGAGCTTCAACCTTCATGCCCAAGATAAAAGGTAGTGGGAGGGGGAATTAGGGGGGAAACATAATATGTTGGGGATGGGTCACAGCGTCCATGTAGCTACATGGATGGATTGCTACCATTCCCTACCTAGACATGTTCCTTTTTCATTTCTCCAAGGGATCTCTCTTAGAACCCCCTGCCATCCAGTGGCATAGTAGACACAAAGGTTATACCATGTGTGGCCTTTCTTCATAAGAAAAGGCTTTCACACCCCGTCTGGAAATCCTCCCCACTTTCACATCCCCTCTGGCAATAGACATACTCACACATGAGAGAAAAATTCCATCCAGTATCACAGAGTATATTGCAACTCCATTTACAAGCTTGCTCAAACATCATTCCCTTTGCAGAAGGAAAAACTGCATTTAGAAAATGAAAAGGCTTCATACTCTCCTACCAACTTGATCACCACCTTGTTATATTTATAGTTAAACCATACTTCATCAAGTAGTGCCTGTTCGTGAAACATCATCACTCTGGTGCTCTTAATTCAATATGTCGGCTATGGACACTAGAATTTATGCATATCACATCCACTATATTCTTCTGTCAAGGTTCATTTGATGTGAGTGATTTATCCTAATTTTATTCTTCTATGGGTGTACATTCTTTTGCTTTAGGAAATCTGTCAACAAGCAAATCTTTGAATTCATAAGAGAACTCATGATCCATCACAATTGAACCGGAAGCTCATCCTAATCCTTTCAGATCTCTGAGATATCATCCTTGCCTTGTCGAATCAGTCATTTGCTCAATAGAAAATTTGAAAATAATCCTCCTAGACTAGGTCAGCATCAAAATCTATGAACTAGTCACTAATCATCCTAAGTGGAAAAGTTTGTATCTTGTTCATTCTGCCTCTCCCGTGCAAGCTATGACCAATGCCTTCTATGATCCCTCCTAATTTCACATTTGAAACTCAATCACAGATCTTACCTAGCCTGGCAAATCTAACGATCATTGCATGTCGAATCGGCATTTGTCCTTCCATCTGTATCCGCGGACCCACCAAGTCCCGACTAAATAGTGTCATGTCATCTTTCAACTAGAATTTGGCATCGGACCCACCATAGGTCTTTCTGGTCAGCCTGGGACACGTGTCATCATCTCATCATGTTGTGGTCCATAACCTCCTTGCAACTTCCATCGTGAGGATACGGGGGCCATCAGATCTATTCAAACTTTACTGCTTAGCACAATGCCCATTAATTCCTCAAGAATTAAAAATCGAGCACCTTTTACCTCAGGATAAAACATCTTTGTTCATTTTGAACACATGCAAATTGAGAAGGCTATTAGTAAACTGACCTTTACCACCTGAGAACTGGTAACACAATGCTTTGATCGATTATACTACCAACCTTGTCGGTTTCCATTGAAAACATGTGGCACAATCTTGCAGTGTCGTAGTGTTTATCATCCTTGCATCTTTGATCACGGGGAAGCGTGAACCGTTGGATTCATTTTGTCTTTAGCAACTAGCTGAAATACTTAGGACTTTCGGACTTAGGGAAATTATGGGCGCAAATATTTAGAGGAAGACCAGTCATAGGGAAATTTATGTGCATGACTTAGGAAAAATCACATTTCATAAACTAGTTGACCACTACTTAATACTTAGGGAACAAAATGGCCCCGCCCATGGTAAACAACCCTTAGCTTTAAGTGGGAAAAAGTAACAATAGAATATATCATTGCTAGGGTTTTATTCACAAAATGTAAGAAATATTGATAAACCCTAGACCTTGGATCATTTATAGAGGATACAAATAAAATGAAAAAATTAATATTTGAGCTCAAAATTGAAATTTTCATGCAATCAATTTTCAGAGCTATCATGTTTTAGGAAATCCAAGTGTGAAATCCATGCTTATATCTTCCCAATGTCTCTCTGGTACTATCAAAGGTTTATACAATCCCACATTCTGACTACTACCTTTTGCAACTTGACAAACTCTACAAATTTGCACATATTTCCTAACATCCTTACGAATCTGGGGCCAAAAGTAATACTCACTCACCAATGCTAGTGTTTTATCAACATCAAAGTGTCTGGCTAATCCTCCACTATGTTTCTCCTTTATCAGATTCTCCCTCATAGAACTCTTAGGTATGCACAATTGAAATTCTCTGAATAACATCCCATCCTAAATGAAGTAATCCAACCACTTGCTTCTATCTACTGTAATTGGTTTTCTACATGCTCTCCAAGGTTCTACAAAATCCAGGTCATCATCATACAAGGTCTTCAACTCCTCAAATCCTAATACTATCACTCTCATCTCTGACAATAAATTCCTTCTTCTACTCAATGCATCAACAAATTTTTAAGATTTCCCACTTCTATGCTTCAACACAAAGGTGTAACTCTACAAAAGTTCTACCCATATCATATGTCTCTGATTCAACTTACTCTAACTATTCAAATACTACAAATCTTGATGATCCATATACAACAAACTCCTTAGGAAACAAGTAATGTCTCCACTTCTTCAAGGCTTGAACTATGACATAAAATTCTTGATCATACACTGAATATCTCCTTCGAGCATCATTCAACTTCTCATTAAAATAAGCTAATGCTCTCCCTTCCTGACTCAATATGGCTCCAATTGTTGTTCCATTTGTATCACAATTCACTTGAAATACTTTGTTGAAATCCGGTAATGCTAACACAGGTTGCTCAATCACTTTTTGCTTCAGCAATTCAAAACTTTTGTTTGCTCTAGTGATCCTTTTGAATTATTTCTTATCTCCCCTCATTGTCTCAGTCATAGGGTTACAAACTGAACTGAAATGTCTGATCAACTTTCAGTAGAAGCTAGCCAATCCATGAAATGATCTTACCTCTCCAATGCTTTCTGGTGTAGGCCATTCAACAATTGCGTTTACTTTCTCAGGGTCCATCTTCAAACCATCCTCAGATATCACAAATCCCAAATAGACTAACTCTTCCTTCATGAAAGTATACTTCTTAAGATTTATCAGCAACTTTTCTTCTCTCAACCTCTACAAAACTTGTCTTAAATGCAACAAATGCTCCTCTTTTGTCTTACTAAAAATCAAAATGTCATTCAAATATACAATAACAAACTTACCCAAGAATTTCTTCAATACCTCATTCATCAACCTCATGAAAGTACTCGGTGCATTAGTCAATCCAAAAGGCATCACCAACCATTCATACAGTCCCTCATTTGTCTTGAATTTTGTCTTCCACTCATCTCCTTCTCTGATCCTAATCTGATGATATCCACTCTTCAAGTCTATCTTTGTAAATTATTTGGCTCCACTCAAACAGTCCATTATATCATCCATCCTAGACAGTGGAAACCGATATTTAACTATGATCTTGTTTATTGCTTTAGAATTGGTACACATCCTCCATTCTCCATTCTTCTTAGGTGCTAATATTGTTGGTACTGCACAAGGACTCAAACTTTCTCCGACCAAACCTTTCTTCAACAACTCTTGCACTTATCTATTCAACTCTTTATTCTCTATCGGTGTCACTCGATGTGCAGCTTTGTTAGGCAAACTAGCTCTGAGAATCAGGTCCATACAATGACTAATACTTCTCATAGGTGGTAATCCATCAGACACATTATCTAAAATGATGTCTTCATACTCAGTCAGCAAGTCTTTTATCTCTTCCGGATGTTCTTCTTCATGCTTCGGGTTCTCAGTCTTCTTCGGAAATAAGGCAAAACACACATTCTGATGTCTCATTCCATCCAGGAATTTCCTTCCATCCATCAAACATATTTTAGCATTCATACATAATTCACTCTTCAAATTCTCTTCCTAGGGCAACAAGGTTTGCTTCATCCCATTGGCCACAATAGTGTATGTATTCTTTCTCCCATCATGTTTTGCCTATCTATCAAACTATCAAGGTCTACCCAACAAAAGATGACAAATATCCATAGACATAATATCACACAAGACTTCATCATGATAATTCCCAATTTTCAATTTCACCAAACATTTCTCACTTACCAAAAACTTATGATCATCCCTAATCCATGCTATCTGATAAGGCTTAGGGTGTTTCAATATTTCCAAATTCAACTTATTCACCACCTCTTCTGAAACAAGGTTTTTTGAACTACCACTATCAATAACAACTTTACAACACTTACCGAATACCTTATATCTGGTCTTGAACAAATTCTTCCTCTGCAAGGGCTCTTCATCTTCTTCGGTATGACACAAAGATCTCCTCATCATCAACAATTCTCCATCTTCCATTTTATTAGCTAATCCGATGGGGCTTTCTTCTACCAATGTTGTTCTCCCGGTATTCTCTGTCTTCTTACACTTGAAAGAATGATGTCCTTATCCTCCACATTTATAGAAAGTTCCTCTAAACACTCTATCTTGTCTTCGATCATCTTTTCCAAAATTCTCATTCCGGTAGCCATTCAGTTCTCTCCTTTGATAGAAATTTTTATTGTCCTTCCAGTATGAATTACCTTCTTTGGTTACTTCCTTGTCCTTGTTATGATCCATATAGGTTCCTCTTCCTTTGGTATATCCTCTTCCTCCTTCAAATCTTCCTCTGGAAAACCTTCCACCTCTAGCTCTCTACCTCTGCTCGTGTCTTTTGTTCAGCTTCTCTTCTACTTTCAAGGCATACTGGTAAGCTTCTTCAACACTCTGCAACTTGATCAAACTGAGTTCATCTTGTATAGAAATCCACAATCAATTCAAATATCTTGGAACTTGTTCAACTTCATCATCAACATGTCTAGATTTGATATTCAACTTGTAAAATGCTTCGGTGTACTCCTTCACACTAGATTCCTTCTGCCTCAAATTCTGCAACTTCTGGAACATATTCACTTGATAATCAGCTGGCATAAATTTTGATTTGAACTTAGCAACCATCTGATCCCATGTCTTGATCTTCTCTTTACCTCTTCTCTATCTATCAACTTGCAAATGCTCCCACCAAATACATGCATGACCCTTCAACCGGGTATAGGCATATTTCACCTTTCTTTCCTCTGCAGTGTTCTCAAAATCAAAATATTTCTCCATCTCTGAGATCCAATTGATCAATTCATCTGAATGCAACTTTCCATCAAGTTCAGATGGGGTAAAATGTGGTTTAGCATTTGCCCTACTCAAAACCCTAAAAATTACTCTCTTCATCTGGATCAATCGTTGATGGGTTTAGTTATTTTGTCAGGGCTTCTTCTCCTTCATCTTCATCTTCACTCACATATTCAATATATTGGCCTCTTCTCTGGGTTTTCTTAACGGCTTCAAACCGGGATGCAATTCCTCACAACATTTCCATCACAGTAGGGTCTGCATTCCCATGTGCTCCACCATTCCTATTTCCCCTTCGTGCCATCTTTACACCAGTCCTCTGTAGCTATAGTTTGGATCCATAGTCTGCCACCCTACAAAAAAATTTCTTAGGACAATGCAATCTCTAGAATGAAAGCTCGCTCTGATACCACTTGGTGCAGTCACCGGTTAGGAGGGACCTCAAAGAGATCAATCCAGACCAGTCAGCAAGAGTAAACACAATGGAAACACATGGATATGATGGAGGCAATACAGAACTGAATTAATTATACCATGAAAATTGTTTGCAATCAACTGGTAACAACTGGGTTACAGAAACTGGCTCACTAGCCTGCTAAAACATGCTTAATTACATAACAAGTCAGAATGGAGACCTCAAATCTTAAGATCTATCTTCTATGTTTTATATCTTCACTGATCTCTATTATAATTCTCAATTACAATTATTTATACAATCCAAGGGGATCCAGTTGGCCCAAAAAAGGATCAAACGCCGAAGAACAAGACCTACCGTGTAAGAACAACAAGGTCGACCTCTGCCAAAGAAATTCCTCTAGAAAATCCAAAGGATGAAGTGTAGATCAAAGGGAAGGTTGACCACATGCCAAGAAACATCGGAATCAACACTTAGGGTTGCACAAGCTACAGAAGGTATCCGGGAGATCGCGGTAGATTACAAATGCAAATAGGTCCAGGAAACCGGTACCAGAAAAATGTCTCAGAAATCGGTAGTGATAACTTGCCAGAAAATGATCCAAATGCTCTGTGGTTTGGGAATTAGGTAGATGATCAAGTCCTCAGGAAAAATTCCAACTCCTCGAGATCTGGTGAACCAATGCTAGAGAATGCAGAATGAAATGTTGAAACTGCAAAACACAAAGCAAAACAGAAAGGAAATATTTTTGGTTGATGCAAGATTGCTAATAACCAGGGATGCTCCTGCATCACATGCACTGCAAATTACAAGACAAACCCACCAATAATTCAAGGTAAATCACTTAGGGTAGTGATAAGTGTAGACACTATCAAGGACATGTTGTGTATTCCCTTGCTTGATGACAACACATAAATTTTCCGCAAAGAAGTATTGGATGTATATTGGCAAGGCAGGAGAGATGATGTAAGTTTTTGTAATGATGCAATGGACAGAGACATAAGTATTGAATACCTTCCATAGTTTTCATTGTCATATTGTTATCTAAAGCAAAAGGATATGAAGGATGTTGCCTCCATGCTGGCATATATTTTTTATTTTTATAATGATGACAACATCTATCATTTCCAGATGGGTTTCTTGTTCAAATTCTGGATGCAGAAAGAGATTTTCTAGTATGACTTTGCAGACATCTTTGTTCAAGGATTGTGGAGCAGTTAACGAATTTCCCAAAGCAATATAGGTTCAGGTACACTTCATTTCTTGTCCATATGTTCCTACATCAAAACATAGATTTCTTTCTTAAATATATGGACCTGTCAATTTTTTATAAACAAAAGAAGAAGAAGCCAGTAACTATGTGGACCCACATTTTTTCTACTACAGATGATGCATATGCATTTTTTGATGTTTTCTTGGCTCCCACCATGCAAGATTTAGATAAGTAAGACCCAGACTCTATTGTTCACTTTTCTAAAGGCCAAATTGGTTGGATTTTGGCATGCCAACCCCCTTGTGACTGGTTCTTGGGCCAAGATTCTTCCTTCATCAAAGTCCATGGTTTCATAGAAGAGCCTTTCCATCTTCCCCAATCAATCACTAATCGTACCTTAACCCTAGAAATGTTTAGGTAATTGGCTATGATCAAGAGCCATATATGTACAAGGAAACAAAATTTACATAGCACAAGATCATAGGATCATATGGCCCATTTTTCTTGACAGAAGGCTACAAGCAAAGGGTGTGCTCACTTAAAAGTTAGTTTAGTTGGGCCTAGTAATTATTGATGAAAAATAGAGTTACGAATCAGATGGCTGTCTTTCATAAAGGAATATACCTGTAGTGCACATACCACGTAGTCCCACCTTGGAGGCTTGGAGAAATCTGCGAGAAGATGACCCAAAGCGGTATGTGAATCTAGCCCTCAGTCCTAAAGAGGAGCGACTGCCATGGTTGAAGTTCTATCAATTGATAGGGAAAGTTGATCCTGCAAAGAAGTTGCCAACTATTCAGTAGAAAAAAATGGATGATGGTGCTTGGCCTAAGGATAAGAAATAAGCCTTTTGGATGTACAGGCAATAAATTTAGCAAACCCGAGTGGGGTTGGGTAATCTCCCTACAAACGAGGCTTTTGAGAAACAATGACAAATATAATGGTGATGATGATGAAGAGCCAAATTAAATTCATCCTCACGATGGCACTGATTCACTAGATCCAGTTTTTATGGAAGAAAAAGGAAAGAAGATTGAGATAAGATCATTTGACCCATCCTATGGCCCCAAGGTCACATATGAAGCTATAAAGAAGCCTGGTAGTAGGCCCCACTCACAAGTCTCGAGGAAGAGGCCTAGTGAGACATCTCAACCGCAAAGTCCTCCAAGCACTGGCATGGCCCCCCAGAAGAAGAAGCAAAACATAGCTGATGTTCCCAAAAGTACTCAAAAGCAAGTGCCTGTAGCCACCCAAGTTCTAGACACACCAGTAGCATCTTCAACTCAAATACTATTTTCTTCCCCTCTTCTCTCTTCATAGTCTCTAGTCTCACCCATGGCCTCGTCTTCGCATGGCGTCTACTATTGTATCTAGTTCCCCAATCATGGTAATATATTCTACAACCATTGTACAATCCCTATTAGTTCTTGTATCTGCTAGCCTTGTCAAGTCATCCCCGCTTAGTGTCACATCATTCGTCATAGTAGTAAGTGCTTCTCACTTTTCTCAAACCCAAAGTCAATCAGAAGCCACATCCTTAGTAGTGCGAGCTTTAGATTTTGCAAGTTATACATCCCTAGTGTCATCAAGTGTTGGCCCACTATTTTCCTCCCCTATTTGTGTTTTGCAAGGAATCCCTTCTTTCTCCCTTGTTGCTCTCACTTCGCTTACACAAACTCATTCACAAGCCCATGTTGTCCTAATTCCATTTTCTTTTCCACCCGAGGGCCCTTTTGCAGTGCAAATGATTCCTTATCCATCAGAGTTCCCGCAACATGTAGATTTCGCTAGACAAGCTTGAGCTCAGAGAGCACAAAAAAGAAAAACAAAATATTCTCAAAAACCTGCCCAACCCAACATACAGATGCTTTATAGACGAGACCATGATAATTTGTTGTTCTCAACTATGATTCCTAATGTCATCAAGCCAGTAGGTAAAATGCAACCAAAAGATTATGCAGTACATATCGTTGGCATTGATTTAAAGCAAGCACAACTACAAGATAAAGTGAAGCTCATGGAGGAAACTCAAAAAGTGGTGTCATATAATTACTTGAAGCATACTCAACAACTAGAAAACATCATAGTTGAGTTGGATGCAGTTAAAGATATAGTTGAATGATTGTAGAGAGAGGGAAGAGCCAGAGAAGCAGAAATCACTCACCTTCAGTCAATAGTGCAGCAAGAAAAGGTAGAAAAAGATAGAATCCATTGTGCATTGAATAATGTATCAACCATGTTGCAAGTAGAGCATGCCACAAAAAATAAACTAACCAAGGAGTTCTATGACAAAGAACAAGAGATTTTGTAAATGCGGGCAAGTTCCTCAGATGTAACTCAAATCTAGGCCTAATTGTAGACTACTATTAAATAAAAAGATTAATATTATTAGGAGTTGACTAATGCACAAGCCCTCCTTGCCGAAGAGAGAAAGGTTAAAGATCAAGCCCTACAGGAACTGCAACAAAAATAAGCCTAGTTTGAGAGAGAGCTCTAGGATTCAAAGTTGGCTTTGGAAAATGAACGAACAAATAATAATTAGCTATAGAGAGAAGTGCAGGATAAAAGCACCTGGATGATAGTTTTACAGAATCAAGTATCTACTTTAGCTGAGAAAATGAAATAATTGTATTAGAGGATAGAGTCCAAAGAGGCCGAAGTTGAACTCCTCTCAAAACCCTCTATGCCTCCTCTTGCTCCTCTCGCGGATTTCACTCCCATAGTTCAAAAACCTTTATGTTTCTTATTGGAAGAAAATAAAATAATTTTGTCCCTTCTTGCAGCCAATCTTGAAGTTCTTAGTAGACTCCCACTCCCTGTGCACCGAAGCAAGCACCACCATTGAATAGGTAGTGTAGTTCATCACATCAAAAATCCTTGATGCTCAGAAGTTAGTAAACTATTTATATATTTCTTTCAACTAAGAGTAAGTTGCCATGGGAATTGGAGATCATAAATAAGTGATAAGGAGGGATAATCAATTTTTAAATTACAAAAAGGTAGCAGCGCAGGCTGCATCAAGCCTGTCGACATTGATATCCTCGACCGCATTCATAAAGGAATGCTCTGAATGTTTCACAAGTCTTGGCCTACCTTCGCCTTTCCTCTTTGATGGTTCAATCATGAATGTCAAGCGGGTTAAAAGCTTGATAATACAACAACAACATAATCATTCATACCTCCAGGTTTTAAGCAACCCACCTGAAGCAAGCGAAATGGGAAATTTGATCCATCCCTTGGCTTAGCTCCTCGCTCTTTGAATTAACTTACAAGGAACTACATGATTTTCCTTTCAAGGAAATCATGTAATTAGATCAAAATTATCAATCCCTCAATTCTCAAGCTCTGCCCTTAGAAGATGATTGGCTTCTCTTGCAGTAGATCTTCAACAAACTTTTCAAAGAAAAGGCATAAATATGGTTTGAAGAACCAAAAATGTTGGGTATCGACTTCTTACAGGCAGGATTTCCCCAGAAGTCACCAAAAAACTATGAATTTTAATTCACATTGCACCCACAAAGTTTCCCCTTTTCTTTTTGGGTCTAAGTATGGTTTTATCCTTGCTTAGGGTGTTTTGAGTTGTAGTTTACATGTGCCCGCCATGTGTTGGCACGAGGTGCCTTTTCGATACTTTCATTTTCCCTTAGTCATGAATCCCCACCGACTTTCACATGCTATTGTCTCTTTTTTCCCATGAAGACTCGCTCACTTTTAAGTGGGACGCATATTGAAAGACACGTGGTAGCCTCACGGGACCTTTTGGGTTGCAGTTTCACTAAAAGGTGAAACTCCCCGTCCTATCGCCACATGTCCATCCGGAGTAGTTTCTAGAAAGCTTCACACGTTTGATTTTCAGAAGTAGGGAATTTTTCATGAGGTGAACAATGGAATGGTTAACTACAAACCAAATTTGCAGGGGCTTCATTCCATATAAGTCCATGGGGTTTGTTGCAGGGAAACAGTAAGGATGCTTTTCCTAATCCGATTAACAAAAAAATGTGTTTGTTTATGCATAAGGCTAGAGCGGTCATTACTTCCATGGTATTTGATGAATGCGCAAGATAAGGATAGAGTTCCATCTGGTCTATTGTCTTGGTGTCCTCTTGTTTCCAGTAGTAGGTAGTTGAGGCGCTCCTCTTTAAAAGAGGAATGTTTGTATAATAAAGAGTTCTGAACTTTTATTTCACTAGGAGGGATATAGAGATAAGATTTCTAGGCAAGAATTTAGCCTCAAAGCTGTTATTGTATTTCTGAATTAAGATAATCAAACTGTGCCTTAGGCCTCTGGGACTATTTTTTTCAGCATGCATTGATATTTTATGTGCAACCTTAAATTCAGGCTTGACTCTAGTAATGTATGCTTAAGCTCTACTAATTAAATCATGTTATATACTCTTTTATTTAGTAGATGTTATTATGTGTGTGTTGCTTTATGTTTTAAGAGATTTTTAATGTATCTTGATTAGTGTTCAAGACATGTAGATTGTTGAATGGGCCTTAGAATTACATGTATACGAAGTTCTCTGTGCCATTTATTTTGACAAAAATATATGTTCAAGCGCATTGCTTTAGATTAGATTTATTTTTATGTTCTTTCTTCCTCTTTTCCCTCTCAATGAATGAAGAGTCGACTTTTAAAATCCCGAAGGTTACTCAGTGAAAATGCACATGTTCCCCATCACTGAGTTTCCCATAAAGTTGTATTTCTAGAAGTAATTTTAGAGCTCAACACTCACCATGTCCAAAAGCTATCATTTCTCATATATCATTAAGCCTTTACCAAAGTTGATGGTAATGTGGAAGTTAACAAGGCCATTGAAATAGAATAGCATTGCCTTCTTTCTCATAAATTATAACCATCCTCTTCCAATATAACAATAGTGCACCCCAATACACAATAAAGATGCAATAAAATACACAGGATGAATTTTTTGATCTATCTATACAAGACTAGACAGAAGCAAGAGCACATGGATGAAACAAAATATTAAGTGGATGAATAAATGGGACATTAACCTAAAATATTTCCCAAATAACAATGGAGAATAAAAGAAATATGTGCAAGAAAAATTCAAAGAAAGCATGTGGACAAGTCAAATAGGGAGGAAAAAAGAATACTATACCAAACATTTCAACCCCACACATGACCATACATAAAAGAACTATATAGGAATGGACATAAAGTGGAAGGAAAAAATGCTAATTGCTCATATAAGGACTAGCTCACATCAACTTAGATGTGAAATGGGGAGATGGATGATACCCAAAGAGGAATGGGAAGATAGAAGATGTAGATATTGCACTCAAGGGGTGATGGAGACAGAATGACATTATATCATGGAGTGTCAAGCCTATAATGACATTCAGATAAATTATGCTGAGACACTAAATGTAAACACCTTGACGAACCTATTTGATGAAGAAAAGATAACTGGAGTTGCAAATTCCTAACCAAGATAAACAACAAAAGATCCAAGTTGTATAACAAGGAAGAGGTTTAGTAGTCATAGTTTTTTTGGGGGGGGTTTGTTTGGGCTTCGCATGCTTTGCTTTCTATCCATGGATCCCATAGGTTGTTTGGCCTTGTAGACATTATTAAAAGCATTCATTCATACATACATGGGACATGCCTGTGAAAGTCAACTTAGGGCAAAAACAAGAAACCCTTAAATGGTGCCTTAAAAAATGTATTAGAGCTTAAAACCAAATAAGAGTTTGATTTACTTGTTGATGTGGCAGACTATACTTCAACCCCCATTGCAACTCGATACTTGTTGGAGCCTTTGAACTCTCCCAATGAGCCTGTGAGCTCAATCCTCCCTTGCTTTTGTCTTGTTCATTCAGAAGGGCCCCACAAGTCCTAACTTGTGCCTTCACTTCATCTTTTAAACATAAAAGGCTAGACATCTCGATGCTCATTCATATTCTTTATTCATTCCAACGAGCCCTGAGTGAATGATTTTCCACTCATTGCATGACATTAACATAGGCCCACCATTGTTTGAAATTACCTTTTAAAAATTATTTTTCCGTCAGTGCATTCAACTTAAGAGGCAGGCCCCACATAAATTTTATTTAAAACTATCTCCTTATGTCCCCATTCCTTATATATGTATGTATGTATGTATGTATGTATTTATGTATGTATGTATGTATATATATGTATGTATGTATGTATGTATGTATGTATACATATATATACATGTATATACATACATATAGATAGACACATGTATATACATGTATATACATATGTCTATGTATATGTATGTATATGTGTCTGTGTCTATGTGCACACACACACACACACACACACACACACAGATATGTGTGTGTGTGTGTGTGTGTGTGTGTGTTTTTGTGTGTGTATGTATATGTATATGTATATATGTCTATACATACATATATATATACATATATATCTACATGTATATGTATATGCATATATGTATATGTATACATATATATACACACATACATACATACATATACATATACATATACATATATATATATATATGTATATGTATATGTATGTATGTATGCGTATATATATGTCTATATATACATATACATATACACATTTATATATATATATATATCTGTATGTATGAATGTGTATATATATATGTGTGTATACATACATACATACATATGTATATGTATATATGTATATATATATATATATATATGTGTGTGTGTGTGTGTATGTATGTGTATATGTATATATACATATATACATATACACATACATATACATACATATACATACACACACACACACACACACATATATATATATATATGTATGTGTGTATGTATATATATGTATATATGTATATATATATAGACACACACATATATATACATATATATACATACACACATACATATACATATATATATATATATACACATACACACACACACATAGATATGCGTATATACATATATACACATACACATACACACACATATATATACATATATATGTATATATGTATATATGTATGTATATATGTATACACACACACACACACACACACACACACATACATACATTTATACATATATACATATACATGTGTGTGTGTGTGTGTGCATGCGCATGCGTATGTTATCCACATACATATGCAAAGATTATAATAGTGTTGGTAAACAGATTTGTCACTGCGGTCGTTTACCTGAAACTGGCCTTGTTTGCCCGATAAGCAGTGACAAACATTCCAACAGTTGGAGAGATCGTTCTGTGAAACACGATCTTCCTCTGTGTTTGAGAGGGGAAACTCCCTCGTATGATAGGGGTGTTTAGGATTTTCGTGTACTTTTAGCCTAAAAGTACATAAAGGAGAAAACATAGAACTTAAACAAGATTAATAACAGAAACCCTACTAGAAGACATACGAACAACAAGTAGGATTCCATAAATGATAACAATCACAAAAGGGGTTACCACCAAAAAGGTTAGTCATGCAACAATGATGAAAGAAGTACAATAAACCTCGACACACAAAGAGATAGGTTGTACTAGCACATGCAAGTCAAGATACCGTGAAATGATGTGTTTCATCAATGGATTTCACCAATACATAAAGGGATTACTAATTCAACATATGCAAAATTAGCAACAATAACTCATGAATAGATTCAAGACACACGAACTCAATGCATTCTTCATTATGCTTTTTAAAAGTATACAAGTTCAAAAACCCCTTAGTCAAAGGTATGAATATCATCAAGATCTCACTTAGTTTCTCTACAAAATTCTGTAGAGTTTTCCCCCTCTGTAAGAGTCCCCTTTACATTACAAATAGCCTTGTATTTATAGGCTTCCCAAAATAACCACCTTAGTAACTAACTTTAATCTTGGGTTAATAACTAACTCTTTTTTGCATGAATTTCAATGAGTTAGTAACCTACACTTTTATGCGTAGAAGAAGTCAACTTTCTAATCTTGGGTTACAATAAGCGACATAAGTCACTTTTTACAAAAATAATATCAAACCCATTACATTGAAGAAATAATTTGTTTGTTGATTTTGTCGAGGTGGCCTCCATCTTCATTTGCTTCATTTGATCTTGTAATCATCTCACCAATTGAATTCATGTCTACAAGTTCTCGAACATCCTTATCCATCATGAACATAATGTTTCTTTGAACAATAAGAAGGCTTATATGATGAGGACATTATCATGTTCATGACATTATTTCCGTGGTCTCCTAGCTTTTGTGTGTCATTCCACTGCGGTTTGAGAATGTTGGTTGAGGTTCATGAGATTAGTGTTGCAATCTACCAAACCCTTGAAGTTCTTTGACTATGGTTCCACAAGCTCTGCACTTAGATCTTCCCAACAAATATATTTGTCTATTCCTTGTGATCAATGTGAGCCATGAGTAATGCCATTACATTTGTTTGAAATCACTGCAAGTCGTGAGATGAATTCCAGGTGTTATGTAAAATGAATAGCACGTCTTATCTTATGCTTCACATTCTTCATCTATGATGACAATGGCTTTATATTTGACAACAATCCTCATTTATTTAGTGTTGTGATGAATTTACAAACACTGTTTCAAAGTTTTCATTTTACATAGGCATGGAGGGTGGCGGCAAATAATTTGACTCTATACCTGCCAATTGCATTCACTTTAAAGTTTCTATCACTTTTACAATAAGTGCATGTGTGTATCGCTGCCATCATTTCATTATATTCCTCGGATGGAATCTCTTCGAGGCACTTTAACAAACAATTTGTGGGCTTGGTCTATGTTTCCATATTTCACCTTTCGCATCCTATCAAATGGTTCACTTGTTGTGCATATCAACTTGAACATTTCTAACTATAATATCCGATAGAGATCTGCCTTTAATCATGCTTTGATGGATATCTCTTCACTACTCAAAAACTCACATTTTGACACAGGCCAGAAAGATGCTGGAAAAGGTCGTGGAATTTTGATGAATGTCTTTTTAGGCTGATTACATTTGCTTGAACATCTCTGAGGCCTTTTCAGCAAACCCATTCTGTGCATATCCCAAGATCATCGCACTTCATGAGACCACATTATTTCGCGCATTTTTCCAAATGGTTCACTTGCCTTGCCGATGCTTGTACCGGGGTTTCATGGCCTATCATCTCTACACAAGCAGGAGGGATGCTAGTAAAGCTTGTGGAATTTGGCTTTACACCTGTTAATTGCATTAGCTTGAAACTTTCTAGAGTTTTTTTTTATCATATTCATTTTCTCTACATTTTGCAAGCATATTTATCGTAGCAGTTGCAACTACATCTAACGAGATTCCTCTGTTCTATGCGGTTTGATGAATATCGTGATTGGTTTTGTGTATATCCATATTCTGCATCTGTTGTGTCCTTTTCTAAAACTTCATGTGTGCTAGCTATGCTTCCACAATTTGCATTTGTCTGATGTTTCATGAAATGTCTGTGCAGTTGTGGCGTCCTGTCAGATATCATGACATGGCTATGCGACCACCTTCTTAGAAGCATTATGTTAGATAGTTCACTTGTGTTATCTATGATAGCCACGTTCTGCATCAATGACTACCAGAGCGGCTATGACTACAACATGTGACGCAAGCCCTCTCTCTTTTTATGTTTTGATGAATGTCCATACTGTGGCCAAAAACTCCCATTTTAACATAGACCAAAAGGATGGTTGCAAAGTTGATGGAATTTGGTTATACACCTGTTAATACATCTCTTTAGAGAATTTTATCAAACACTTCGCTAGATGTCTATGCTTCATGGCTTATACTCCACGGTTCCCATAACGCTATGTCCCAACGGTTCATGTGCCAACATGGTGCTCCCATTCTCTGCGGATTTTTTCTCTAAACCATATGACATTTCTTCAAGGCATCTGGTCAAACAATCCACATGTCATGACAAGGCTTTCTATGCACTTTTTTTGCAGTATCAACATGGAGGTGGATGACTCCAGCCGGTGAGGAGAGTGGAGATTGCAGCAAAGTTAACTAGGCGTTAATTCTGCAGTGCCTGCATACCGTGATGAGGTGACATTTTTTTAAGGCATTTTGTTAGACAATTTGCATGCCATAAGTATGTAACCTATTTTGCACACAAATCTACCCAAACATCTCGCAGTATAATTATTTTTGCTCCCACAATTTAGATGCATTTCAAAATCTAATGTTTGGCAAAACCTATGTATCTTCACTCTTGGTTCGAATCTTCCATTTTATCGTTGGCAGGGAGTATTCGACAAAAATCCTCTATCTCTGCTACTTAAACGGTTTCCACCTTGGTTCGCTGGATAGTTTGTCTGTCGTGATTTTATTTTACAATGCACATGTATTTTAACTGCGGTGTATATCTATTAAAACCATGTTTCTTTAAGGCATTTTATCAGATAGTTTGCAGCCTATTTATGTCTTCTACATTCTACATACATGTTTGCATTTCACAACATATATATGCTTCCTTATATGTGTTTTATCAGCATGCCAATGCGTTATTTATTCTTATTCCTTCTACAAACATGGCGGCCAAAACGTTCTCATAACACTTTGGTGGATGTCGATACTTATTCCAGATCTTCCATTTTAGCAAGGGTAGGGAGTATGCTGATGTGAGTTAGAGAGTCTACCAATGCAATGCATGATGGAATCTTGACTCCATGTTGGCATGTGTATTTCCTTAGCAACTGCAACTTCAAGCTCAGATGAAACCATTTCCTCTCTCCAATACATTTGATGAATATTCATAACCTGGTATTTGAAGTTTCTTTTTATTCCTTTTCATGAAATTTATAAGAGGTTAAAAATGCTCAAAAAGTGAGCATTTCTAACCTTCTTGACAAAGTGGGGCCCGCGGGGTTAAGAAATGAGGTTAGGAATGCTCAATTTTTTAGCATTCTTAACCCTTTTTTGTGTTGTGAGAGGTTAGAAATATGGGTTAGGAATGCTCAAAAAGTGAGCATTTCTAACTTTCTTGGCAAAAGGTTAAGAAACGAGGTTAAGAATGCTCAAAAAGTGAGCATTTCCAACCTTCTGCTTCAATGAACTATCCTTTAGACCTTCGAAACCATTGATCATAGAGAGGAATCAAGGAAGAATGGAACCAATATTTTTGGACAACTTTTTATTGCAAATGACCAGACATATTAAAATAATTTAAAATATTAAATTATTATTTAAGAAATAATTTAAATATTTTAAATTTATTGCTTTGGCTGGAGAAAAATGATATAACTTTCAAATGGTAGGGAGTTAGATCCTGAAATTTGAAAAACGCGTCAATGGTAGGGAAATAGGTCTGCACAATTATTTACACCTCATGATGAATCCTAGGATGAGATATTTTAATCATTTTGAGGCAACAAACACCAAAAATTGAAAGTTTAATATATGACAAATTACGAACTAGGTTCAAGCAAAAATTGGCCACATGACACAAAATGATGCTAATGACATTCTTATCAAATGGTTTCCCTTAGTTATTGGTAATTTCCAAAATTAATCCACTTTTCATATTCTGACTGGTAAGGACCTTGGATTGTGTGTTCACTGTTTACACATAAACACCTATTGGATATTTATTCAACATTGGGATCAATTTGAAATTCAAATTTTAGGTATGCCAAATATGGGGGCAACAAATAGAAAGTACTAATATTCTTTCCTATTAGGAATCTCATGCTACTAAACCATTTGAAGAACCATATGATACAACAAGAATGCACATAGTCTAATTATCCAATTTCTTAAACCAACCTAAGATCTCAATCTTATCATAATGAACAACCTTGCAAAATAAACCATACAATGAATACAACATCTCATTCCATTACAAGATCATAATCACAACTTCTACAACATGTCATATTTCAAGTGCATAGTCTCGTTTACATTTACAATATCGTCATGATACAAATAACTATCTCGGTACATAGAAATCAGCTCCACAACTATCTGCATAATGAAGAAGCATAGAATCCATATCCACACATGCTAGCATCGAAGAAGCACATTCCAATGGAAGAATGCATCAAACCACCTGACCATGCAGAACCAAATAGAAACCACCCCTCATGCTAGGAGATGACATGGGTTCCAACTCACGCTCAAGACATAGGCTGACACATAACAACCAATGAACTCAACACAACACCCACAAGACTACATCCAAGAATAAAGAATCAAAACACATCACAAGGCTAATCATAAATCAATAAACTCCCAGAGGCATAATAAAAAATGAAGACATAAGGATAATGGATACATGTAGGGAAAGAGTGTCATCACATGTAGTCACCATGGGAACCTGGGAACCTATCATGGCATTTGTGATACTCATGCGGAGCCGTCTCAACCTACGAGGATATCAAGGGAGTTTGGCTTACCTGGATCACCAAGGTCTTCTCAACATTCCCAGATCAACATAAACACCCCAAGGACATGAGTTGAGGCCACAAATTCATTTCTTATCTTATTAAGGTGATTTACTTCTACCCAACTCACTTATGATTAATTAATTATGTTATCGCTTGATTATAGAATAAACTCCCAATGAGATATCCTAGCGGTCTAGACTCTGGGTAACCCAGTTGTCTAATCCTCATGACCTCATTCACTCAAATAGAAGCCCACTCTCCTTGGCCATGGACCAATACCTTAGGGTGAACATAAACCACAATGATATCACAACAACAATATGAAGGCTCTCCAAAGATATAACCACAGTCACAACATCGTTGATACAACTAAAGCATAATATGAATCATATACCCAATATCCTCCACCAAAATAATACAACAATGAACTAAGGAAATTACATGAGATCAAAATATAGTCCAAAATCAATACCAATCCTCAACAATGAGGCATAATCATCCCACTGGAGCTCTAATAACCATCCTTCGACGGCAAGGCATTCATCCTCTCGCTGAAGATAAGCATCACATATGCACAACCCTCAGCAGTCAGATACACATCATCCTACCGGAACCATATATAATCATGAAAGGATCAAAATCAAATCAAAAACTCCTTTGAGAACATCAATATCAATCACAAAATCCTTTGGTAAAAGATCGACATCCAAAAACATGATCAAATGGAGCAAAACCGAGAAAATTGACAACTTTGGGCAGAACAACGCACCAAAAACCTAGTTTAGTGCATCCATGACATATTATAGCATTTTGGGGTCTTCTTTTGGCATTTTGGTTCGAAACATTAGTGTTTCTAGTCCAAAGAGCAAAAATCAATGAAAACGGACAAACAGGTTGACGAAACTTGACCAAATCGCACATAGGCTCACAAAACAAATAGATAAAGCTCCCAAAAAGTATGGGAGGAAAAAATAGTGCTATAACAAAAATAAATTGGATTACCAAAGTCACATAAAATAATTTCAACCTCAAATCCCCACACCTCCTTTACACAAACTCACATAGAAACTCGTGGAGATGCAATATACCATAATGGAAAACAAAAAAACAATACAAAAGCATTTTAAAGCCCAAAAAGGACTCAAGAAGAGGAAAACACAAATTCATAAGTGTAGTGTCGTAAATTGTACACCCTTGCTAGGGTGGTACAATTTCACACTTAGGTTAGCACCCGCCTTAGTGTGTTTGCATCTTGTGAAGTCATATTTCATCACTTCATAGATTATAAAATTGGGCCCTTTACCCTAAGTGTGCCCCTTTTATTTTCTTCCTCCAATAAATCATTTAATCATAAACCCTAATTATGTCCTATTTCGACTTTAAGACCCAATTTTGCATATCAAAACACCTTGAAATTAGTTGTAACTTTGGGAATCTCTCTAATACCATCATATCTAACGGCCTTGAAAATTTGGTGAAAAGTTGGTCGAACCATGGCGGGAGTGCACATGGTCCTCGACTTTTTCTCAAAATTTTGGGAGCACAATTCTATGATATTATAATGCTTAACCCCAAAAGATTGGCGAGAAATTCAATTCCTAGGTCATCCTAAAGGTGGAATTAAGTCAAAATTAAGATCTAGGGTTTCATACATAGAAGCTATCTTTCTTCATTTGAAGGGATGGATGGATCTTTCTAAGAATCTAAGAGCAGGATTTTGTAGCACAAGGAGCCTTCTATGTAGTGAAAGAGAAGCCTATGTGGAGTCTTCAACAACATTCAACAACATTCATCAAGCATTTGTCAAGCATTCATCACCAATTAAGAGCCTTGAAGACATTGAAGAATAATAGGAGATCTAATGGCAATATCTCTCCCTTGGGGATTGGTATGATTTCATTTTATTTTCATGTCTTTGTATGAGGTTCTTTACATTAATTTTCATATTTACATTCATGTTTTATATCATTTAGCATATTTGGTTTGAAGCATTGTTATTTACATTCACATTTACATTTAGTGTTTACTCTCGTGCGTAGGGTAGCTCTAGTTTCTTATCATTTAGGTTCTTGCATACACACAAGGTTCTAGCACACACATTTTCAGTACATTATCGACTATTTGTGGAGATGGAAATCACCAACACAGGGGTTTGACCGAGGCAAAACCCTATATAGCCACCCAAACATTCCCTTTTCAGTTGCAAGTGCAGAAACAGGTACTCGGAGGCACTTTCAACTCAACAAAAGGCACAAGAACCACCCAGAATCATCAGATCTGCCCTAATCTGCTTTGGATAGGGGCGTGGCACCCTTTTCCTTCCTAGGACAGTGGCGTGGCACCATGGTTCCTCTACTTTTCAATGATTTTTAGCAGGTTGCAGCTTCAGGTCATCATATTTGCAGTCTTTCAGTTGCGGCCTCTTGTCTGCAAAAATAGGACAGTGGCATGGCACCCTGGTCCAAGTCATTTTTTTTCAATTTACAGCATTAGGTACACATCCAAAATCCTCTCCCTTTCATGCTTTCAGTATATCAGTTTCAGATTTGTAGGTTTGTTCAATTTTGAGTTCATTTATGCTTCATTCTTTATCTCCTAGCCTAGTTGATCATTCAAACCCTAGTTTTTTCTCATCATTTGCAACAAGAGGAATATAAACCCTAAGAGGTAATCCTTGGCTCTCTCTTTCTCACAAGAAGTAGCCAAAGTGATCTATCTCCCTAGGCTCTTTCGTATTCCCAATGTGTTGGCAAAAGTAGGATTAGGTCCTAGTCACCCGATCTCGCTTTTCCCCCCTCCATAATAAGACAATATGCATAAATAGATTTCCCAAAAATACTCCATTTCTCTTATTTTACGCATACATGCATATAACCATAAATCAATCTTTCCCAAACCATAATGTAAACTTATACTCTAAAATCTCCCTCACATTTAATCTTTTGGCAAATGCAAGGAAGACAATCTTTTTGCATTAAAATACAGAGAGAACTTGAAGTTCCAGCTTGGAAATCACAACCAAGGCAATAAATCAACTTGAAGAAGAGCAAACAAAATCCCATGAATCTAACCACACAATCCTCAAATTAAATCCACACATATTCAACAATCCAAGCTTCAAATGAAATCCAACTCCAAAATCTGGCAAAGTTCTTCTGAATGGTAACCCGACAATATTCTCAGAAAACTCAATAAATAAGCAATTAATGTAAAACTATAGAAAATCATCCACCAATCAAAATATTTCATAAAACCATATATTATACCTACCATGCACACTACCAAGGCAAGTAATATTTAATAATATTATTTACTTACCTCCCACCATTCAGCCAATAGGGTAAAAGGGTAGGTAAGTTATATAATATACCCAGTATGGATGTAATAACAAAGGTTAATATATATTTAATAACAATAGTATCAACTCATCTCATGTTATCATCATCATCAAATAGGGGTTAGTATCATCATTACAAATAATATAATCCACATAAGAGTATCAAATACATATAGATCCATGAGCATATAGATCTATCCATCACGATAATCCAAAAGTATCATCATCCATATGGATAATAGAGTATGGTATGTAACATAGTATGTCTAGCATCATCAAGTGTCAACTAGGGTATAAATAGAATCATAAATAATCAACAAAATATCAATATTATGTCTAAATAGGTCTATCAAAGCACAAAAGGGAAAAGATGAATCAAGGAGAGGCACTACATGACCCTTTAGTATACTACTCACAACAAGCAAGTAGCCTCTGAAACTACTCTCAAAAACTGACCAAATGATGTTATAAGGCCATAACACTAAACAAGAACACTGACTAATGTGCTAATAATCATATTGTAAAATAATTTTGCATGACATCACCTGAGGTGCGAAATTTCAATCCTCAAAGTTGGTTACTTTGTTATTTTTGCAGTTGAACATGTATGAATACTTGTGAAACCCTGTTACCATGCAATTGAAAAAAAAAACAATTCTCTGGGAAGCCACCACTGAGAATATTAGTTCATGTAGGTGCACAAAGGACATGTTCCAAGGAAAAACTCATGACTCAACCTTTGATGCAAGATACTAATGGTCAAAGTTGACTATTCTAAAACTGTTATAAACATACAAATGTCAAAACTCTGTAAATTGCATTTCATTTTTTCTTTGAAAAAATAGCAAACCTCACCCCGAGACTTTGCAAGAGAAAACATGGCTACATTAATATGTGGACAACCCATTTGACATGAAAGTCATCTGGTAGCCAAATATTGATCTATGAAAATGTCTACCTGGAAGACATAACATTGTGCATGCAGAAAATCAAAACAAATTGCATTTTCTTTGGGTTTGACAAAAATACCAAATGAGGGCTTGGGGTTATGAAAATGGATATGGGGGTACACTAATATGCTAGAAATATTGAAGAACAATCCTTTTATCACGACAATTGATTGGATGTGAAATATGAACCCTCAAAGTGAGCCCTCTGATAGACATTTCTTTGTGCAAACTGCAAATCATTGTGAATTGTAAATGATTTAAACTTGGTAAAATTATCAAACAAACTCCTAGGACTCTAAAAATTTGCATATAATAATATTGACATACTTGAAATTGTGGGCAAAAACTATCTTCTCATGACAATCAACCGGTCACAAATTACAAGCCTCCAAAGTAGGCTACTCCAACAATTTTGAAAATGTTCAGAATGCAAACCTATGTTGACCCCTCAAACTAAGTGTATCAAACACATGTCAAATCTGACTGTGGGGAGTTGCAAATGGACACATGCACTTATTGATAGTATGTGAACACAATCACAAAGTTATTTCTCATGACAATCACCAAGCTTTCACTTATTCACTTTCAAACAAGACCAATCAAACAAACTTTTTAGGTGTGTACCTATATGCCTTTAAAAAAATTACATTAAAAACACTTCAAATCAAATCCTTAGAGTGTTTTTGTAAAATAGTTTTTTTTTAAAGGATTTTTCTTTTTTTTCACCCAAGTGGGTGTCAACTGATGAATAACTATATAGAGAAATGAGACCCTATTATGGGTTGTGTACCCACTTGTATAGTTACATAAAATATCATATTGAATAGAACTACATCTTTATGTACACCTAGTTCTCTTGTACCTTGATCCCATGGTACAAAGAATGTAGGTAGTTTGATGGATGAAAATGTTCCTATTATGCATATATAGAGAGAATTGTTATGTCTTATAACTCTACTCTTAAAGTTTAAGTAAACTCTGAATCTATAACCAAGATTTTTTTTAAAATAAATGGAATCAATTCTCAAATAATTTTTAGGGTGTATTACTTATACTTGGTGGGTAGGTTGAAAATTGAGGGAAGATACTTAAGATACTTTTTTATATATTTTTTCTAATGGATAAAGTCCTTGACACAATACTATGGGCATATTATGGTCTTTTAGGGAGTGATTTAAGATCTTTTTGGCCTCAATGAGTCTCTTGACCAAATCATAGTGAATATCACCTATCCTTATAAGTTAATATGGTTAAGTATGATTGTTGTCCTATATAGATAGTGGAATTGCCTAGATTGGCATGTTAATAATTTATTCATTCTATATAGACAAGTAATCCCAAGGGATAGAAGACCTAGGGTTGGATAATGAATTTGAATGTCTTATGATGGACAAGATGGACTAAACTATCTATTATGATTTCTTAAATATTCAAATAAGTGAAAAGAGCATGAACCTTAACTTTGAGCAACTTTTAACCCAACTTCACTCTACTTTGTGACTTTAAATGAAGAAATTTGTTGTTAGACCGAGTGGATGCCATTACATATACTCTATTTGGTTAATTAGATGCTCTTATTCGGACTATTTATAGATTTTTAAGCATCTCATTTAGAAATTTTAATAAAAAAAACTTTTAAAGGAACCCTTAAATGCAATTTATAAAGTATAAAAAATAAATATATTCTTTGACTTTCAATAACTATTAACAATTGGAAAGTACCAATGCACTTACTAACATGTGGGAGGAAAAAAGGAATACCACTAAAAGGGCTCGAATAAATTATTGTTTTTCTATATAATATCTTTTAAGTGCCCTTGAATCGTATAACTTATCAATCCATAAATTATGAAGGACATCTACAAAAGTGTAAGATTACCAATATCAGTTATATTTTCTAGATCAAAATCCAATAGCTACACAATTATAATAATATTTTGCATATTAATTTTTAAAGGAAAAGTAGGGGGGTGGTATAATACCTTGGCAAAGACACATAAAAGTTTGAAATTGAAACATAATATATATCAAAAAAATCCAGATATTAAAATTAGAAAATTAGTAAGTTAGGAAACATTGATTTCAAAAGAAAATAGCAGCTAAATCCTAGAGGGTGATAGATTTGATGGGTTCACAAAATTGAAAAGTTCTAAATACAATATATATTTTCAAATATCTAGACTAAATAAATTTTAAAAAACAATCATTTCAATATATAACCTAAGAAAAAATAGTTGGGAGTGTAACAACAAAGCAACACAATTTTCAAAATAATAAATGTTCATGAACTTGAATTTTGAAAGCAGAATATATTTTTTTGTCATGGATTGTGCCTAATGATCAAACCTAATGTTATGAAATCAAATATAAAACTACGATGCTCAAATAAATATGAAACTATGATGCTCAAATAAATTGTTGGATGTGTTCTCTCTTGTTTCGCTCTAATTAAGAGATTGTGATATCGATTGCCACATTTATAAATTTGAGGTTCATTTATGGAAATGACTTAAAAAACTTACATTCAATATCTAGATTGATTGGTATCTACACATACTTCTTGAGGTTTTGTTCAAAAAGATTTTTCATAGTCAAACTTCTTGATCTTATATAACCATCTAAAGAAGACAAGTAAAATACCCAAACAAGATATCTAATACATCACTATGATTTAGATACTAATATAAGTTGATATCCTAATCTTCTAATGATGCCTTCAATACAATGAATGCTACGATATCAAATAGATCCATTAGACAACTGAAATAAATTAAGATTTGTTCACTTATACAACACTCTAAAATACAAATCCCAAATTTGAGACTAAGCCAACAAATAACAAATAGTAGAAAGCTTATTCACCAATTATCCAGGCCAAATTGTTGGTCCTCATAAAGAGCGGCATCTCAATGCATGAGCAATATAAAATCTCCTTTCACCAACCCATGTTCCTATAACCTTGCAATATCTAGTTTGAATGGTATCTACATATACTTTTAAGAGTTTCTTGTTAAACAAACTACTTCAAAATCAAATCTCTTGATTGGTTATAATCATTTAAAGACAAGTAAAATCGTCATTCAAGAAGTCTAATTTATCATTACGATGTAGATGCCGATATAAGTTAATATTAAGATGTTGTAATGATGTCATTGATAAAATGAATGATGTTCTGACTCTATATCAGATAGACCTATTATATAGATATACAAATACATTAAGATTTCTTTGAAAGAAAGAAACGAAAGAAGGATTCTTTTATAATCCATGATGTCAGGCAGTCTGTATATGGATCTACAACTAGCTTATAGCTATATATCTTACCTTGTACTACCTTGTACTCTTTACGAGACATACTTAACTGTACTACAAACGAGGCATACATATCTTACCTCCCATATGATTTGTCCACAGAAAACTCTAAAATAGAAATCTCAAATTGAATGCCGATTATAGATCCTATGAAGAAAGCTTATTCGCCAATATAAACTCTCCTTTCACCAACCCACTGGTTTTCTTAGGAGGACATACGACTTGCATGTGACCGACCCCGGGGCTGTGCTCGGATCTTGACAGGCGGTGTCCTAGCTGTGTATTCATCTCTGGTCTAACTTTAGCAGGTGAATTAACATCCTTTACGCTTTTAACATTGTGCATTCGGCCTCCATATGACCCTTCGGTATAGGATGCTATTAGAATATAAATGAGCAGTACTAGAGCCATCTTCATTCTTGGAAACAGCCTCAAATATTTGATGAAAGGAAAAGTACAGGAATACAAATGTATTGAAGTTCAGAGGGAAAGGTCAGCAATGTAAATAGTTGGTGAACTGAAATTGTATATGCTTAAATTGACTTTTAGCCTCTTTTTTAATCGTTATTCAAAGTCTACAAAGAGTTGGTGAACTGGAACGTAGATAAATAATAGAGATTGAATGAGGATTTTGGCACGCCATGTCTGAATATTGAAGACACCTGTATTGAAACCATCATATGAAAATTGTGAATATTATGATAAAATTCACAATTTTGACACCTGTAAAGAAACCATCATCTTATATTGTTCTGTTACAGTCGCTACTTCATGGTCAAAGTTTCAGCCTGAGCTGTAGCTGACGATATGATAATGAAAGACAATATTTAAAACAATTATTATTTAGTAGGATATTCTTTTTGCTCTATTTTATTTTGTTGAAACTCTTCTTTGAAAGAATATGAGGATGTTGTAGGAAGTTTGTTGTTTTGGTGTATGGGTTTGTTCTAGGGGAGATGGATTAATAGTCATGTAATGTAATTTTTTAAGCATCTAGTAAGTATATGAAATTTTTTAGGATTTCTATTTTCAGTATCCAAATGAGGTTTCGAACTGTAGTCATATTAGAGAGGTTTACTAATATTTTTTATGCTTCAAACTAGATCACACATGGTTTAGACTAGGAAAATTAGTCGACATGTGAATTAGTTTATTGTAGATTCACACTTTTACAATTTGTTTTTCTATTTACCTATGCTTGTACCTACATTTGAAAAAACAGTGATAAAAAATTAAATAGTTTTGAGGATTTTATATAGATTGAATGAAGGTTGTTGACTTTCTTGATAGAAATCATGCCTTATGACCAATGCAATTGGATTAGAAACACAACAAATACAAAATACAAAATCATGACAAACTAAGAGTGATGTAACTAAAGTGAGAGGACTCTTTGTAATGACTTATTCTGCATTAAAGTCAATGACTACTAAAACTTAAAAATTAAATTTAACTAGTTATCATTGTCAAGAACATGCAATAAATAAAAAAATTTAGCATCCTCAAAAATATAATATCACATAAAAGTTAAAATATAGTGTCAATTGCATTTATCATTCATAACTGCAATTTAAATTTTCCTAAGTGTACAATAAATCTAGTGAAATATAAAAAGTGATGAGCTAACCATTTATCTATGACTAATAGTCATGTACACAAACAAAAACAAAACAAAAAAAAAAATTGAATCTCTCTTATGTTTCCTAATTGCAACAAATTCATTAATTAAATTATAATTATAGTCAAGACAAAGCTTTGTCTAAGTACTACTAGAATGAAAAGTAAATTGGGATTTGTGTAATTGAAACAAAAAAAGTGAAGTAAACTAAGAAGTATCAAATATCTTCTTTGTTTTATCTATTATTTCTTCATCTTGAACATCTTTGAGCAATTAACATAGTATAACAAAGAATTGAGCCTGTGCACAAATATGAAGGACCAAATAGTGACCACAACCATTTTCTAGCCTATGAAAAGAAAAATATAACATAACATAGGAGTTAAAATATAGTGACAACTGCATTTATCCTTTTTTAAGAAAAATGTATATATTATATTAATATTATAATAGTTACATATTTAAGTAGATACAACATATGGTGTAATTGGGAGAAATACAATTGCATTTATTATTCATAACTACAATTTATATTTTTCTATTTGTATAATAAATCTAGTGAAATATAAAAGTAATGAATCAATCATTTATCTATGACTAATAATCATGTCCCCAAACATCATTTAATATCTTCCATGTTTCCTAATTGTAACAAAATCACTAATGAGAATTATTCAATTAATCAAATTAGTCCTAATTATAGTTGAGACAAATCTTAGTCTACTTATACTAGAATGGAAAATAAATTGGGATTTATATAACTGAAACAAATAAAGTGAAATAAATAAGAAGCAACAAAGAGATTATTTGGTTTATGGGTAAGTGCACCAAGATGGTGAACAGAAAAGTGGCCACATGCAAAAAAAAAAAATTCCGCAAACCTAATGGGAATGTTCACAATTCCTCATAACCCGTACGGGTTATGCAAAACTAGAAGTTTTGGCCTTAGTTTTGCATAACCCGTATGGGTTATGCAGAACTAGGAACCAAAGAGGAAGTGGAGAGAGAGAGAGAGAGAGAGAGAGAGAGAGAGAGAGAGAGAGAGAGAGAGAGAGAGAGAGAGAGAGAGAGAGAGAGAGAGAGCAGGGGAAAGAAAGAGAAGGGAGAGAGGGTGAGAATAGGATAGAGAGAGAGAGGGGGGGGGAGAGAGAGAATAGGATAAGATAACGAGAGGGGGAGGGAGAGGGGGGGGAGGGAGAGGGAGGGGGGAGAAAGATAGAGAAGGGGGAGAGGGTGAGAATAGGATAGGGTAACGAGAGAGAGAGAGAGAGAGAGAGAGAGAGAGAGAGAGATAGAATAGGGTAAGATAACGAGAGGGGAGGGAAAGGGGGAGGGGGAGAGGGAGGGGGAGAAAGATAGAGAAGGGGGAGAGGGTGAGAATAGAGGGGAGAGGGGGAGAGGGAGAGGGAGGGGGTAGAAAGATAGAGAAGGGGGAGAGGGTGAGAATAGGATATGGTAACAAGAGAGAGAGAGAGAGAGGGGGTAGGAGAAGGAGGAGAGGGTGAGAGACATGAGGTATCTAGAGAGAACGAGAAGGAGAAGAGGGTGAGAGACTCGGCAGAGAGAGAAGTGTGAGGGGGAGAGAGATGAGATAGAACTCAGGGAGGATAATTAGGGCTCAGAATAAGAGACGGTGATGGGGGAAGGAAGATGAGAGAGAGGGGGGAAAAGAAGAGATACATGCATGTATACAAACATTTATACATATATCTATATAAATATATGTATATATAATTATAGATATGCATATATACATACATTTAAATGTATTATATATGTATGTCTATACATATGTGTAGTAAATTTTAAGTTTACAGGCATACATTTTGATGTCTTCATAACCCGTACGGGTTTTGTGAAACTCAGAATGATGGTTTTAGTTCTACATAACCCATTCGGGTTATGTAGAACTATGAATGGTACTTTTTGTTTTTCAAAACCCGAGAGGGTTATCTTGCACAACAGAACCCATGCGGGTTTTGGCTTGGTAAGAGGGTTGGAAAATGACCCTAAGACTTGCAAGCCCCTCCCTCTCCACTTCTCTCCCTAACTATTTTCCCCTCTTTCTCACTTTATGAAATCTCTCTCCCTCACCTATCTACCTTTACCCTCACTTTTATAGGGTGTTGAAGGTGAGACTTTTGGGCATTAATGTTCTCCTCACCTTTACCACAACTATGGATCTATCTATTATTATTATGGATCAAAGGATGTTAAGGAAACACACACTACAAAGGATTCTCTATAGCTTTATAGTATGGTAGATAGGGCCATGAGGAGGATACATCTATATTAGACAATATTATGTTAATAGATGAGTTACTTGATAGCAATTTCAACACTAATTGATAAGTAATTTCAATAAGGTTCTTAAATTTATTGTATTTTTATTTAAAATCTAATATTAACTATATTGATCTATTATGAATGAAAAATAATGTAAAACGCTATATATAATAATAAAATTCTAAGGTTAGATAGTTTATCTTACATTTATCTATTCTTCATCTCCTAATTATTCAACCATGTTGAGTCCATAGCTATATAATTTGTAACAAAATAATAAATATACTATATATAATTGATTATATATTAATGATAATCTTAAAATTAACATTTAATGGTAAATAAGTGGATGTTGGACCTTCAATATCACCACTTAATAGTAGTGGTTATGATGAGAGAGGGATGAACTGAGCCTTATCAGTCTAAGCAAAATTGTGCTTGAAATAGAAAATCTTGTAATCACAATTTGCAAAATCAAAACTTAAAATGAGAAGTCCTCCAAATTTTATTGCACGCACACCAAACTAGTTACAATGTCTGGAGTAAGTTTCTACTCCTATAACATTCAGTATACTGGTAATGCAGAGGTCTTGTGCCTAGCTCTCGAATTCACCCTTACCCACCCCAACTCCTCAACTCACCCTTCTACTCAAGCTCCTCCAAGGTAACTTGTTAGGGTACACTTATTAGACCTCCAAGGCCTAAAATATATTTTCTTGCCTCCTAGGTATAGCCTCTTGAGGTTTCTTGTTGGTTTTGACCCCAAATCCCTGATTTTGAGATGGTCTCGTACTAGTTTCCCAAAACTCCAGCTAGGCTCCAAAGACCTCCACCAAGGATCTTCACTCTAACCATGTTTAAAGTTTGTGGTTATGTTTTTCAGGTATTTTCAAGGTCATTTTATTCATTATGAAGGTCTGCACCTTCCTCCCAAGCCCTAGGATTTCAACTTGCTTCTACCGACTGCTATTAGGCCTATTTGACTAGCCCTTCTTGGACTATTTTTTGGTATTTTTCCCCCAAACTTTCCTAAAAACCCCTAGATATTTTTACATATTCAGATACCCATTTGGAAGCTAAACAACATCGCAAATTTTTCCATCTGGGTTTGTCGTACAACTAGGGTAACTGAAAAAAGAACTATTTTTAAGAGGTTTAGGGCTTCCAGGCAGTTTTGGAAGATGTGCTCCAAACTCTTCACCAGTCAAAATCACCAACCCAAACAATCTTGGATTATTTTGGTACACCCATAGACCTTTCGAAAACACTATGTCTTGTTGGGGTATCACTTCTCCATGGCACTGAAAATGAGCAATCTCTGCTGCCCCCACACACTAGCTACAAGCTTGTGTGTTATTCATCTCACCCATTCTCCTCCTTGTGGCCTGCAAAAACACAAAAGGCCTACTCTAAAACTATTTACAGATCCTACCCAAGCCATCCAATGGATTTCAACTTGTGCCATTCATGGATGCTAAAGTAAAATGCATTTTTAAAATCAAAACCCCAAATTTCAAGGGTTTGTGAGCAATGTTTTTACAAAAACAATGATAACTTTTGATCCAAAGCACTTCAGACCTTCATATTATACTTGTTGGAAAGATAAAAAAAAATTATAACTTCCTATTCTACTATGAGAACTGTACCAGACCATACAGGTCATAGAAAATAAAAAATTCAAAGCACAAACAGTCCAAATGTGAGAAAAAGCATAGGAAACCCTTGGCAAATGAATTGAATGCAAACCAAAAGTTTATTAACCTCGTATTGGAGATTTTTAGAAGGTTTTATACACAATTTCAATTTGGTTCCAACCAACTTCCAATGCCATTTCCTTCATGGACAACTTTTGCCTAAAAATGCAAAAGTTGTCATGACAATTTTGACAACTTTTACCTATGAGTGCAAAAACACACTCCAAGGCTCTCAAGGCCTTAAAAATTACTCAAATGGCATCCTACAATGGATTTAAACCATTTCCAAACATTCTATCAAGTTTCCAGACATCCACCTGGTACAAACCAAAAATTGACATTTTGACAATATTTCAGGATAATGACAATTTTGGATCCTAAGCACAACAAAAGTGTGGACAACCAAACTATGGCTTCAAAAATCATAATAGGATATCTTCCACCTTATTACAACATAAAATAACTTGGAATCACACAAAAATTCTAAAATGCAAGAAAAGACAACTTTGAGCTAGGTGCTCTACACCATACTCCCCTGGGGCAAGGAACTCAAGTCCCTTGAGTTATCAGGTCTGCTAGTTGCACTCCATGATGAATTATGTCAGCATCTGACATCCACATAGCCTCTGAATCAAGTAGACCTACCCACTTCACAAGATAATTTTTGTTTAGATGCCCTTTCTTGTCTTCTTGATCACCTTTGTATCCAAGATGCTTTCCAACTGAACCGGTTGACTAATTAGTAAATCCTTCACCCAATCCTCTTCAGATTGCAATGTGGTATCCATCTGAGAGGTCTGAGATTATCCTTTATAGGGATACAAGTCACAATATTGAAAATAGGAGATATGGCCAAAGAAGGAGCTAGTTCAACCTCATAGGCATTTTGGCCAAACTTATGCACAATCTTGATTGGCCCAATCTTCTTCATCATCAACTTGGTTGGCTATCCTTTTGGAAGTCTTTCCTTTTTGAGATAAGCCAAAACTAAGTCTCCAACCTTAAATTGCAAGTTCCTCCTTGATTGATCAGCTTGTTCCTTATATTTTTCTGATTTTTGTTGCAAGGACTGCCATACTTTGTCATGAATTTCCTTAATACCTTCAGCAAAACTCTCTCCTTGAGCACTCTTGTGGGTCATTGTACTGATATCACTAAGTTCTAAGACACCTCTAGGATGCATTCCATAAACAATTTCAAAAGGACTTCTACCTGTGCTCCGGTTGACTGAATCATTGTATGCATACTCTGCTTGGCTGATCACCAAGTCCCAAGACTGACCATGCTACTTAGTGAGACACCTTAGGAGATTACCCAAGGACCTATTGACCACCTCAGTCTGACCATCTGATTGTGGATGGTAGGCAGATGAAAATGAGATTCTAGTACCCAACTTCTTCCATAAGGTTCTCCAGAAGTCACTCAAAAACTTAACATCCCTATCACTCACAATGCTAACTGGAAGTCCATGGATTCTTACTATTTCTTTGAAGAAAAGACCTGCAATATAGGTGGCATCATTGGTACTCTTACAAGGGATGAAGTGAGCCATTTTGTTGAACCTATCTACCACCACATAAACACTATCAAATCCTCTTGGTGTTCTTGGTAAACCCAACACAAAGTCTATGCTCAAACATTCCCAAGGCCTTTGGGGTATGACTAAGGGCTGATATAAACCTGCATTACTTGTTGTTCCTTTTTCTCTCTGACATATGGCACATTGTTCAACAAATCTCGTTACTTCTGATTGCAACTTGGGCCAATAGTAGAACCGACTAACCTGCTCCATTGTTTTATCATTGCTAAAATGACCTCCTAGACCCCCTTGATGTTTCTCTTGAATGATGTTTTGTCTCATAGAGCATTGGGGTATACAAAGGAGATGTTCTTTAAACAACAAACCTTCCTGTATCATATACTCTGAGTAGGAAACATGAGAAGTGTTAGAAAAATCAGAACATGTAGCATGCAATTTAACCTCTTGTATGGTCATGACTCTCCTACTGAGTGCATCAGCAACTTTATTTGAGGTGCCCTTCTTATGCTTTATAGTGAAGGTATAAGATTGTAGGTATTCTACCCACTTGAGGTGCTTCTGATTCAACTTCTCTTGTCCATTGAGAAAACTAAGGGCATGGTTGTCAGTATAGACCACAAACTCTTTGGGTAGTGAGTAATGACGCCACTTCTTCAAGGCTTGCACCATGGCATACAACTCCAAGTCATACATAGAGTACTTTTGTTTTGCTTCATTCAACTTTTCAGAGAAAAAGGCTATGGGAAGACCCTCTTGACTCAAAACAGCCCCTATTGCTCTTTGACTAGCATCACACTCAACTATAAATAACTGATTGAAATCAAGTAACCTAAGGGTAGGTAGCTCAGCTATCTTCTTTTTCAACAACTCAAATCCCTTTTGGGCCTCCTCTGTCCACCTAAACTGACACTTGACTCCCCGTTTGATAGTATTGAGAACAGAAGCACACACATGACTAAAGTTTCTTACAAACTTCCTATAAAAGGATGCTAACCCATGAAATCTCCTAACATCACTAATATTCTTAGGTGTAGGCCAACTAAGTATTGCCTCAACCTTACTGGGATCCATTTTTAGACAACCTTGTGCAATGACAAAACCAAGATATACAAGTTCAGTCTTGAGAAACTCACACTTTTCAAGGTTGGTTTTGAGTTGTGCCTTTTTTAGCTTCTTCAAGACCATCTCCACATCCTTGAGATGTTCTTCTTTGGACCTGCTAAATATTAGAATATCATCAAGATATACAATCACAAATTTACCTATGAACTCAGCCAAGACTTCATTCATGAGCCTTTGAAAGGTGCTAGGTGCATTGGTAAGGCCAAATGGCATGACCAACCACTCATAGAGGCCGGCATTGGTCCTAAAGGCTATCTTCCATTCATCCCCTGGTCTGATTCTTTTTTGATGATAACCTAATTTTAAACCCACCTTTGTGAAGTAGCTTGCACCCCCAAGATTGTCCAACAAGTCTTCTATCCTTGGCATAGGGAACCGATACCTTATAGTGATCTTATTGATTGCTCTGGAATCTGTACACATTCTCCATTTTCCCCCTTTCTTGGGTGCTAAGACAGTAGGTATAGCACATGGACTCAAACTCTTTTTGATGAATCCTTTGTCCAAGAGCTCCTGCACTTGTTTGGCAATTTCTTCATTTTGACTAGGTGTCATTTTGTAGGCAGCCTTGTTAGGCAAACTTACCCCTGGAATCAGGTCTATTTGGTGATTTACATCCCTCATTGGTGGCAAAGAATTAGGTAGATCTTCTCCTATTACTTCTGCATATTGTTTGAGTAGACCCTTCACCTCTTATGGCACTTCTTCCATTGGATCTGCCTTACCTTCTTCACTAGGTTTGAGCACAATAGCATATCCTTGATCTCCTTCTTGTTTCATCACCTTAAGAAAATCTTTCCCACTCATCATCATCACACTTGATCCCACTTGTGTTTCCTCTTTTGGATCAGGTAATGGATCCATTTGATACCTCTTACCATTCTTGATAATGATATAGCTATTCTTTTCTCCATCATGTTGAGCCTTTACATCAAATTGCCATGGACGTCCCAATAGCAAATGGCAAGCATCCATAGGCAATATATCACATAAAATCTTGTCCTTATACTCACCAATCTCATAGTCTACCCATTCTTGCTCATCAACTAAGACATGTTGGCCTCGGTTGAGCCATGACACCTTGTAGGGAGTGAGATGTGGCAGCCTCTTTAACTTGAGTTTATCCACCATTTCAGTTAAAACTATATTCTCAGTTGAACCTGAGTCTACAATCACTTTGCAAATCTTTCCTTGAGACTTACAAGTTGTTCTAAACAAAATCTTCCTTTGTGGTGGCTCTTGAGCTTGAGGAATCTTCAACAAAGACCTTCTTAGCATTAAACTTTCACCATCTATCATTGGGTCTGCCTTGTTGAGAGGGGAAGACACACTTTGATTGTCTTCTTCCTGCACTAATTGTGTTCTTCTCTCACCCATGTATGAGTGTGAAGAGTTGGTTGCTTTCTCCGGACACCTTCCCATTGTGTGGCCAACTTGATTACAATTGTAACATCTACCAGTGAAAACTGAATTTCCTCTTCCCGAGCTTCCAAATCTGCCCCTAGAATTGCTTCTTCCTCTAAAGGATCCTCTAAATGGCCCCCTTGAAGAGTCTCCACCACCTTCTTGCCTTGAGTTTTCTTCATTCCTTGATGTTTGTTGTCCTCTATTAAAAGTGTCCCTTCCTCTAAAGGATCTGCCACCTCTAAACTTTTGATTTTGTTCACTCCTCCTCTTGATTTTTTCTTCTGCCCTTAATGCTAACTGAAAACACTTATGAATGGTATCAGGAGTAAGGATACTGACTTCATCTTGTATATTTTGTCTCAATCCATTCATGTATCTAGCCAATTTCTCCACCTCATTCTCATGCTTCTTAGCTTTGAGGCTTAGCTTATGGAATTCTTTCGTGTAAGCATTGACATCTAGCTCCCTTTGTTTTAGATTTTGCAGTCTCTTATGAATTTGAACCTCATAATCTCCTAGAAGGAATTGTGCCTTAAGTTTGATCTTCATACGCTCCCATGAAGTTATCTTCATTTTTTCCTTCTTGTATCCTTTCTTCTTGCATCATATTCCACCAAACCAATGTTGATCCTCTCATTCTTGATTTGGCCACATTAACTCTTTTCTCTTCTGCTACCTCTTTGTAATCAAAATGATTATTGAGAGCTTCTATCCAATCTAGCAACTCTTCTCCATTGAGGTTTCCTCCATATGTGGGTAATCCATCTAGATTGTCCTTAGAAATGGATTTGACTGCATCTAGGAATAACTTTTGGTCTTGAGGCATAGCTACTGCTGCTAGTTCCTCTCCATCTTCCACTTCTTCATCAGTCTCATCACCCCAATCTGTCTTAACCTTTCCCTTCTCCTTCTTTGTCTCTCTGGTTCCTCTGCTTCCTTTTGTATCCTTCAATCCTTCTATCATCTTTGCCACCATCTGTCGAATGGCTTTTGGAGTCATTGCCTTTGGAGGCATTGAACTTGCTTCTGACTCTTCACAATCTGACATACACCAAATCTTTCAAAGAATGGCTCTGATACCACTCTGATGCAAAGGTCTTGTGCCTAGCTCTCCAATTCACCCTTACTCACCCCAACTCCTTGACTCGCCCTTCTACTCAAGCTCCTCCAAGGTAACTTGTTAGGGTACACTTCTTAGACCTCCAAGGCCTAAAATATATTGGCTTGCCTCCTAGGTATAGCCTCTTGAGGTTACTTTTTGGTTTTGACCCCAAATCTCTGATTTTGAGATGGTCTCCTACTAGTTTCCCAAAACTCCAGCTAGGCTCCAAAGACCTCCGCCAAGGATCTTCACTCTAACCATGTTTAAAGTTTGTGGTTATGTTTTGCAGGTATTTTCAAGGTCATTTTATTCATTATAAAGTTCTTCACCTTCCACCCAAGCTCTAGGATTTCAACTTGCTTCTACCGGCTGCTATTAGGCCTATTTGACTAGCCCTTCTTAGATATTTTTTGGTATTTTTTCCCCAAACTTTCCTAACAACCCCTAGATATTTTTACATATTCAGATACCCATTTGGAATTTAAACAAGATCACAAATTTTCTCATCTAGTTTTGTTGTACAACTAGGGTAACTGAAAAAAGAGCTATTTTTAAGGGGTTTAGGGCTTCCAGGCAGTTTTGGAAGATGTGCTCCAAACTCTTCACCAGTCAAAATCACCAACCCAAAAAATCTTTCATTATTTTGGTACACCCATAGACCTTTCCAAAACACTATGGATTGTTGGGGTATCACTTCTCCATGACACTAAAAATGAGCAATCTCTGCTGCCCCCACACACTAGCTACAAGCTTGTGTGTTATTCATCTCACCCATTCTCCTCCTTGTGCCCTAAAAAACAACAAAATGCCTACTCTAAAACCATTTAAAGATCCTAACCAATCCATCCAATGGATTTAAACTTGTTCCATTCATGGATGCTCAAGTAAAATGCATTTTTACAATCAAAACCCAAAATTTCAAGAGTTTGTGAGCAATGTTTTTACAAAAACAGTGATAACTTTTGATCCAAAGCACTTCAGACCTTCATATTATACTTGTTGGAAAGGTAAAAAAAAATTCTAACTTCCTATGCTACTATAAGTAGCGTACCAGACCGTACAGGTCATACAAAATAAAAAAGTCAAAGCACAAATAGTCCAAATGTGAGAAAAAGCATAGGAAACCCTTGGCAACTTAATTGAATGCAAACCAAAAGTTGATTAACCTCATATTGGAGATGTTTAGAATTTTTTATACACAATTTCAAGTTGTTTCCAACCAACTTCCAACGCCATTTCCTTCATGGACAACTTTTGCCTAAAAATGCAAAAGTTGTCATGACAATTTTGACAACTTTTACCTATGAGTGCAAAAACACACTCCAAGGCTCTCAAGGCCTTAAAAATCACTCAAATGGCATCCTAAAATGTATTTAAACCATTTCCAAACATTCTAGCAATTTTCCAAACATCCACCTGGTACAAACCAAAAATTGACATTTTCACAATATTTCAGGATAATGACAATTTTGGATCCTGAGCACAACAAAAGTGTGGACAACCAAACTATGGCTTCAAAAAGCATCATACATTTTCTTCCACCTTATTACAACATAAAATAACTTGAAATCACACAAGAATTCTAAAATGCAAGAAAATACAACTTTGAGCTAGGTGCTTTGCACCAACTGGGAACCAAAATTACATTATCCACATGCTCTATTCACTCTCATACAAGAACAATTTTTCAACTTCAAAGCTTGCAAATACTAGTATTCCCACATTGGCTTATCTCTTCTACTCCTTCACTGTTTCTCCATGTACTAGTATTCCCACTTATGCAAATCCAAATTCTCCTTACCATACACAATCTTGGTTCCCATGTAATTCTACCTCTATTTGCACAATTTTTTTGCTATCTTATATCTCTACATACGCAGGTCTCTTCTTTTCTACATTTATTTATGCCTTCCTCTTTCTTTCCCTATTGCGCATGCACCATATACCCTATTGACCTTTTGTATTCAAATCTTATCCCACTTAAATAATAATAAAAAATAAAGCTTTCTATTAAAACAATAATCTATTTTTGCTATAGCTTGATGATGGTGATTTTCCTTTATTTTGTGATGAGAGGAGCAGTCAAAGTAAATTAAATATCTGAAGAAAACACAATATAAAACATGGATTTACAACATTGGATTTGATAATCTCTTCTATTTGGTAGACAATGCCTTTGCTTTGATAGTCAAAATTAGCTTCTTGAAATCACTAACTTCTAAGGAGTATCTGTTGATAGGATAAGAGGCTATTTTTCTCAACAAAGATCAATTATTGGAATGCAACCATCCATCCATGATGATTGTACATTAATGGAGAGATGAAAAAAGAAACCAAACCAAAAATTGAGAAAATAAAAAACAAAAGATATGTTTTTTGGTGGTGTTGATTGCCTATATGCTCAGGTGCTCCTACATCAGACATGTCAAGTAAGAGAAATGTTTCTTGAGATGGGATTGGGAGCTCGAGAACATTGGTAGATGCATGGCATGGTAATCCCATGTTTGTTTCTGATCTACTTTTACTCCTTATCCATGGGAGCCTTCCCTCTTCCACTTTTTTGTCCAACCTCAACACACAAGTTGCCTTCATTGATGTTATTTTGTATCTCTGAGCAACTTCTCACATGTACACACCTCTAACTACCATATTCTTTTAGACTAATATTCGCATATCCTTTACTACACCACAACAATAAATCTAATCCACCATTTCCCCTTGAAACATGTTCTAGATCATGGATGTTTTCAAATCAGCTCTATACATTATTTTTCATCACTACAACAAACAATGGAGTTTGATTCTTTTGCTTGCTTCTCCTTCTCCCTTAAAGGATTCAACACATTCTTTTGACCATCTTTCTAGATAGTGTACGCATTCTTACAACCATCATGAATGCCCTTCCTAGCAAATTGGTACGGCCTTCCCAACAACACATGACAAGCACTCATAGGCATCACATCACACACCATTCCATCTCTATAAGATCCAAAATGAAAACTAATTAAACACCACTCAAGTTTACAGTCATCTCATGTTCCCTTTGCAACCCAGAAACTTTGTACGGACTAGGCTGCTTACACCTTTTCAAACCTAGCTTTTCTACCATCTCCTCTGAAATTGGGTTATCCATACTACCAATGGGTATTTGCACCATGATGTGGTACCAAAAAGGGGTCTTAAGATGCCACTTTTTTTTTTGAAATTAACAAAGTCTGAACTTCGACAATAAATTGAACATAGTCATATTCCAAATTTGAAGATGTGACAAGAACAAGAATCAAAGTTCTCAGAGTCTACTTTCTAAACTACTAGTTTGTTTTGAAAATGGAGATTTAGGGTTTCAAAAAGAGGAGCCACAAAAAATGGTCCAATTTTTATGTAAAAAACATAACATAGCATTTTTTGTGGACCCCTAAAATATTTTTAAAAATTTTTTAAATCTCTTTGATGAGAAATTAGCTAACACCTAATAGTTTATGTTGGATTTTTCGGCTATTTTTTTAATGAGTATATGATTTTTTATTAATTATCAAAGTGGACACATCCTGAAAAAAAAAAAAAAAAAAAATTGACAATGCTCCCCCCTAAAATCATTGAAATCTAATCAAAAGTGAAAACATTTTTTTTTCAAAATGTGTAGAATGGAATCTAGTTTCTATAAATGTAAGTTGTTACAAATTTCGATGAACATGTAACAACTATACCCAAAATAGAAAATGTTGGTTTTTGACAAAAAATGGAAACACTAAGAAAATAAATTAAAGAGGAAAGCCTTTAAAAATAAAAATGTGAAACAAATTACATGGTTGAATAGCTAAGAGAGAGCTTAACAATATTATGGTGTTTTTTTAGTTGCGTTGAAACACATGCAAATCTGATGGATAGTACGGCCAAAAATATGTAAAAACTTTCAATCTTCTGATAAAAAGACTTCTCTGGCATGAAATGGTCATCCAAACCTTTGGGTTGGGTGCCCAAGGAAAATCTAACCCATAGGTTTGGTGTTTCCCAATGCAAATAATTTATCGCCCTATTTGGCGCATGTCAAATTCAAAAAATGGACTTTTCACATTTGGTGCTAGCCAAATGTGAAAAGTTCATTATTTTCATTTGGAGAGTGCCAAATATGCAACTATCCAAATGGTCAACATTGAAACGATGTCTTTCATTCTCACTTTCTTTCCTAGTTTAATTGAATGTTTGGAACTCAATTCAAACTCAACCTCTCTCTCCCGACTTTTCTACCTCACATTCCCTCCTTAGCCCCATCTCTACGCCTACCTTCCTCTCACATTTTTTCTCTTGATCACTACCTATTATTCCCACCCCCTCTCTCCCCATCTATAGGTATCTCCTTCCCTCTTTACCTCGGTACCTATCCCTCCTTGTCTCATTAGATATATCTCTCTCCTTCTCTATCTATCTTAGCTCTATCTCTACCTCCTATTACTCTCACCCCTCCCTCCATAGGCTCTAAGTATGTCACCTCTATATCTCTCACCCCTTTTTATTTCCCTCCCTCTCCACTTCTCTCCCTAATTATTTGCCCCTCTTTCTCAATTTGTGAAATCTCTCTCCCTCGCCTATCTACCTTTACCATCACTTTTATATTGTGTTGAAGGTGAGACTTTTGGGCATTAATGTTCTCCTCACCTTTACCACAACTATGGATCTATCTATTATTATTATGGATCAAAGGATGTTAAGGAAACACACACTACAAAGGATTCTCTATAGCTTTATAGTATGGTAGATAGGGCCATGAGGAGGATACATCTATATTAGACAATATATTGTTAATAGATGAGTTACTCGATAACACCTTCAACACTAATTGATAAGTAATTTCAATAAGGTTCTTAAATTTATTGTATTTTTATTTTAAATCTAATATTAACTATACTGATCTATTATGAATGAAAATTAATGTAAAACACTATATATAATAATAAAATTCCAAGGTTAGATAATTTATCTTACATAATTTATCTATTCTTCATCTCCTAATTATTCAACCATGTTGAGTCCATAGCTATATAATTTGTAACATAATAATAAATATACTATATATAAATGATTATATATTAATGATAATCTTAAAATTAACATTTAATGGTAAATAAGTGGATGTTGGACCTTCAATATCACCACTTAATAGTAGTGGTTATGATGCAAGAGGGATGAACTGAGCCTTATCAGTCTAAGCAAAATTGTGCTTGAAATAGAAAATCTTGCAATCACAATTTGCAAATTCAAAACTTAAAACGAGAAGTCCTCCAAATTTTGTTGCATACACACCAAACTAGTTACATTCAGTTTCTATGTTATACTGGGAACCAAAATTACATTATCCACATGCTCTATTCACTCTCATACAGGAACAATTTTTCACCTTCAAAGCTTGCAAATACTAGTATTCCCACATTGGCTTATCTCCTCTACTCCTTCACTGCTGCTCCATGTACTAGTATTACCACTTATGCAAATCCAAATTCTCCTTACCATACACAATCTTGGTTCCCATGTAATTCTACCTCTATTTGCACAATTTTTTTGCTATCTTATATCTCTACATACACATGTGTCTTCTTTTCTACATTTATTTATGCCTTCCTCTTTCTTTCCCTATTGTGCATGCACCATATAGCCTATTGACCTTTTGTATTCAAATCTTATCCCACTTAAATAATAATAAAAAATAAAGCTTTTTATTAAAACAATAATCTATTTTTGCTATAGCTTGATGATGGTGATTTTCCTTTATTTTGTGATGAGAGGAGCAGTCAAAGTAAATTAAATATCTGAAGGAAACACAATATAAAACATACGTTTACAACATTGGATTTGATAATCTCTTCTATTCGGTAGACAATGCATTTGCTTTGATAGTCAAAATTAGCTTCTTGAAATCACTAACTTCTAAGGAGTATCGGTTGACAGGACAAGAGGCTATTTTTCTCAACAAAGATCAATTATTGGAATGTGACCATCTGTCCATGATGATTGTACATTAATTGAGAGATGAAAAAACAAACCAAACCAAAAAATGAGAAAATAAAAAACAAAAGATATGTTTTTTGGTGGTGTTGATTGCCTATATGCTCAGGTGCTCCTACATCAGACATGTCAGGTAAGAGAAATGTTTCTTGAGATGGGATTGGGAGCTCGAGAACATTGGTAGATGCATGGCATGGTAATCCCATTTTTGTTTATGATCTACTTTTACTCCTTATCCATGGGAGCCTTTCCTCTTCCACTTTTTTCTTCAACCTCAACACACAAGTTGCCTTCATTGATGTTATTTTGTATCTCTGAGCAACTTCTCACATGTACACACCTCTAACTACCATATTCTTTTAGACTAATATTCTCATATCCTTTACTACACCACAGCAATAAACTAGAATCTAATCTACCATTTCCCCTTGAAACATGTTCTAGATCATGGATGTTTTCAAATCAACGTGTCCAGCCTTCTCCCTTTCCTCTATACATTATTTTTCAGCACTACAACAAACAATAACAAACAATGGAGTTTGATTCTTTTGCTTGCTTCTCCTTCTCACTTAAAGGATTCAACACATGCTTTTGACCATCTTTCTAGATGGTGTACGCATTCTTACAACCATCATGAATAGACTTCCTAGCAAATTGGCATGGCCTTCCCAACAACACATGACAAGCATTCATAGGCATCACATCACACAGCATTTCATCTCTATAAGATCCAACCTGAAAACTAATTAAACACCACTCAAGTTTACAGTCATCTCATGTTCCTTTTGCAACCAAGAAACTTTGTATGAACTAAAGTGCTTACACCTTTTCAAACCTAGCTTTTCTACCATCTCCTATGAAACTAGGTTATCTCTACTACCAATGGGTATTTGCACCATGATGTGGTACCAAAAGGGGGTCTTAAGATGCCACTTTTTTTAAAAAAAATCTAACAATGTCTGAACTTCGACAACAAATTGAACATAGTTACACTCCAAATTTCAAGATGTGACAAGAACAAGAGTCAAAGTGCTCCGAGTCTACTTTCTAAACTACTAATTTGTTTTGAAAATGGAAATTAGGGGTTTCAAAAAGGGGGGCCACAAAAAGTGGTCCTGTTTTTATGTAAAAAACATAACATAGCATTTTTTGTGGACCCCTAAAATGTTTTTTAGAATTTTTAAAATCTCTTTGATGAGAAATTAGCTAACACCTAGTAGTTTATATTGTATTTTTCGGCTATTTTTTTAATGAGTATATGATTTACTAATTATCAAAGTGGACACATTTTGAAAAAAAGAAATTTGATCATGCTCCCCCCTAAAATCATTGAAATCTAATCAAAATTCAAAACTTTTTTTTTTCAAAATGTGTAGAATGGAATCTAGTTTCTACAAATGTGAGTTGTTACAAATTTTGATGAATGTGTAAAAACTATACCCAAAATAGCACATGTTGGTTTTTGACAAAAATCATAAACACTAACAAAATAAATTAAAGAGGAAAGCCTTTAAGAATCAAAATGTGAAACAAATTACATGGTTGAATAGCTAAGAGAGGGCTTAACGATATTATGGTGTTTTTCTTAGTTGCGTTGAAACACATGCAAATCTAATGGATAGTACAACCAAAAATATGTAAAAGAATTCAATATTCTAATAAAAACACTTCTCTGGCATGAAATGGTCATCCAAACCTTTGGGTTGGGTGCCCAAGGAAAATCCAACACATAGGTTTGGTGTTTCCCAATGCAAATAATTTATCGCCCTGTTTGACGCATGCCAAATTCAAAAAATGGACTTTTCACATTTCGCTAGCACCAAATTTGGCGCTAGCCAAATGTAAAAAGTTCATTATTTGCATTTGGAGAGTGCCAAATATTGCACTATCTAAATGTTCAACATTGAAACAATGTCTTTGATTCTCACTTTCTTTCCTAGTTTAATTCAACGTTTGGAACTCAATTCAAACTCAACCTCTCTCTCCCGACCTTTCTACCTCACATTCCCTCCTTAGCCCCATCGCTATGCCTACCTTCCTCTCACATTTTTTCTCTCAACCACTAACTATTATTCCCATCCCCTCTCTCCCCATCTATAGGTATATCCCTCCCTCTTTACCTCAGTACCTATCCCTCCTTGTCTCATTAGCTATCTCTCTCTCCTTCTCTATCTATCTTAGCTCTATCTCTACCTCATATTACTCTCACCCCTCCCTCCTTAGGCTCTAAGTATGTCACCTCTATATCTCTCCCCCCTTTTTCTTTCCCTCCCTCTCCACTTCTCTCCCTACCTATTTGCCCCTCTTTCTCACTTTGTGAACCCTCTCCCCCTCACCTATCTACCTTTACCCTCACTTTGTGAACTCGTTTAAAGGGCTTGTAGCAACTGCAACATTAAATCTCTAGTTGAACCTAGCTAAAGCATTGGGCCTCGATGGATTCATAACCCTTATCTTCCAAAACAATTGGGAATTTATGGGAAAAGACATACTAGAGATAGTGGAAAAATCCAGGAAGAAGAGAATCATCTACAAAGATATGAACAACACAAACATTAACTTAATACCCAAGAAACAAAAGATGCAATAATTTTTTGACTTTCATCATATCTCACTATGCAATACACTATACAAAATACTCGTGAAAGAAATGGCTAATAGCTTAAAAAAAATCCTTCCAAAGATCATATTACTACAGTAAAGTGGGTTTGTGCCTAATAGGAATATAGTTGATTTAGACAACATGAAAGGAATGATACTAAAACTCAATGCAAAGAAAGCCTATGACCATGTACAATGAAGGTTCTTAATTTTGACATTGAAGAAATTTGACTTATGCGATAAATGGGTGGAGTGGGTATATAGGTGTACATCTCCCCCAAGGTATTATGTTCTAATCAATGACGATCCTTGTGGTTTCTTCCAAGGTAGTAGGGGGCTATGATAGGTAGATCCACTTTCCTCATTTTTATTTGTGATAATGGTTCATGCACTAAGCAGGAAGATAAATGCAGTAACTTGATCAGGATCTTGGAGGGGAATTAACGTTGTTCCATCATTATCCTCTTTTTCACATCAATTCTTTGCCGATAACACTATTCTATATGAAGAATCCTCATTGAAGGAAGTCATGTGCGTCAAAACAAAACAAAACAAAAAAGTGCTAGATGAATACTATGTAGCCTCTAGACAACTAATCAACAAAGAAAAGTTGAGGATTTACTTTTTCAACAAAAGGCAATCCCTATAGAGAAAGATAGTTACCATTCTAGGCTTTGCAGTAGATAATCTCCCAACGACTTACCTCTAGGTGTTCCACTCTTCGGTGAAACAATAAAAAATAGATTATGGAGCTACGTAGTGGTAGAATATGGAAATAAATCATAAAGATGGAAAGGTAGATGGGTTACCATGGCTGGATGAATTGCATTGATTAAATCAGTACTAGAAACAATCCCAATATACATGTTATCAACTGTGGAAGTCACAAACAAATCTGCATAGGAGATGACTTATCATATGAGAATTTTTTTGTGGGATGAAGCGAATGAAAAGCACAAAATCCCACTGGTTGAATGGGACATAGTTAAAATAACCAAGGAAGCAAGTGGTGTAGGGATCCGAGATATCTTGCTGCAAAAACAAGATTTGGTAGAAAATCTTATATGACGTATATATAAAGACCCAGATACACTATGGTGTAAAGTCCTCCAAAATAAATATTTGGACGAAGATCCACCCAAATGGATATTGACGATTGCCAATCCACCCAATGGTTCAACAATATGGGATTTTGATGAACCACTGCAGAGATGTTATTACAGAACATTAATCTTGGAGAATTACAAATGGATGGAGAGCAGATTTTTGGATAAATTCCTAGAATGGGTATAAACCACTTGTTAACCTTCCCGAAATGCTAAGGGCAAAGGAAATCTCTCACCAATTATTGGGGACAAGGTTAAGGATTATATGGTGATCTCATGGGATAACTGCATAACTTCTTTCAAGTGGAAGAAATTGCAAATGTTGGACGAAGAATACAGGAAAATATTGAGTGAATAACTAGCACAAAGACAAATTGTCATTGTGAAAGGGGATGATGAGATCTTCTAGTGTGCAACTAAGACTGGTGAATATTCACCCAAACTTGGTAAAAAGTGACCAAAAGGAAACGAGACTAATGTACATTAGACAAAATTATGTTGGGATCCACATATGCTCCCAAAGGCTAGTGCTTCAAGGACTGATTCTCATAGGGGAGAGACTGATGAAACTTGGTTTTATGGGCCTATTTAGATGTATGATGTGTGGTAAAAATGAGGAAACTCTCAATCACTTATTTGTTCAGTGTGACATGGCACAGGAATGTTGGAAATTATTTTCCTAAGGAAACTTAACAATAGTGGACCATTGTCGCTGACATTGAAAGAAATTTGTACAAGTTGGTCGATGTTTTATAAAGTTGTTGTGTGAGGTGGACTGTGCTATCCAATCCCCATTGTTCTAATATAGCATATATGGAGAGAAAGAAATCAATGCATCTTCAATGATAAGGAATCAGGCCTTTCCTCAATTTTAAATCAAATTGAGATTGTTGTTTGTGAAATATCAATGTAAAGGTGGTCGACAGAAACATCTATACGTTTACATCTTGGGACAATCGAGTATCAAAAGTATGGCCAAACTTAATTTCCCTAAGGGGAGACACAATATAGAATTAGAATTACTGAAGAGATGACGAGTGGTGTCTTCCCCCAAGTGGTCGTCTAAAGTTAAACTTCGACAACACAACGTGGGGCAATCTGGGTCTGTCAGGAGTAGGATTCATTATAAGGAATGACAAGGGGATAATGATCTAGGGTGGGTTTGTTAAACTAGTAGATGGCACCACCGAGTACGCCGCCCTGATGAATGGTATTAGACTATGTAAATAAAAAGGGTTGAAGAACATAGACATTGAGGGTGATTCCCTAAACGTTATGCATGTCATAACCACTAGTAAGACATTGAGTTGAAAATCGAGGATGTGGTTGGATGGCATAAGGGAGATATTGGTGGATATGGGAGAGTACACTATAAAACACATATACATAGAGGCCAATATGGAAGCAGATTTCCTCTCCAAACATGTTATTGACTAGGAGGAGAAGTCAATTATATCTAGTGATGTGAAGGCTTGGGTAGGACTGAGTGATGCAAATGGACAGATTGAATAGACAACCAAGCAGAAAATATTTGATGTCTTTGAGCACAAGGGAACGATAGAATGTGGTGTAAAATCTGAAACACGGAGATTATAAAGAAATACAGAACCAGAGAAAACAGAGCACTGTTAAAGCAAAGAAACGGAGACAAAGAACAAAGATTATTTTACACACATAAAAGTCTTTATTTAGAATTCAAAGGATTACATACAGAAGTCTTTTTCTATATGAATGCAACTCAGAATATGACATCTCTATATAGAGAATACGATCCTAAAATAAAAGATTAAAGCAACACTTATACTGTGCTTATTTGTTTAATGCATTACATGAATTGTATTTTGTAATCGCTAGATCTAAAATCAATGCAAATTAAATCCTATATTAAATCACTATATAGCTGAGCCACTAACTGCAGCAAGAATTTATTGCACACCACTGCATGGTCGGTGCATGGTAATAGACTTGAGTTTAATGGCAGCATCAAATGCCAATATACTCCCCCTTATGCTGAGACTTACTATATGATCTCAAAGCTTTGACAAACTAGATTTTGAAGCTTTAACCAACTCCCCCTTAATTTTGAGCATGAATGCTTCAGCAATCAAATTCCCTTACTCGTGACTACAATCCTTTTGTCTCTTTCTAATATCCAAGTCTTCAGAGTTTCTCCAATATTATTTTGTTTGATAACTTCTAACCATCTCTAGATGTGTTGATCTTTCCTTTCTTTTGGCTTTCCTCCAACTGTTATGGCAGTTCTTCAAACCTTCAAAACTTCAATTTGAATTTTCTTACAAACTCATTATTTGTAGACATCTTGCTAGACAATATTTTCCTTTGAACTGAACATTCAACCCTTGATGATTCCTCTCATTCACATATGAACTTTTATACCTGAACAGATTTTTTATCATATCTGTAACTGTTTGCCAACTTGATCCATAAATCCATACACACTATATTTTCATGCAACCTATCATGGATTCTTTATTCCAACATGTCTTTTCAGAATGATTTTTCAATCCACAAATTTAACATGGGTGAAGATCCCAACATTTATCTTCTTTATATCCTTTGTGACAATGCAAACATTGTATTCTTTCAGTTGATTTTCTTGAACTTGAAATACTAGCAACTTCAAATCTATATTTCTTGTCATATCCAAGACCTTCATACTTAGGTCTCATAACAAGCTAAATGGGCTCCTGAATTCCTTGTCCATGTTTTCCTAATCCTTTTCCTTTATATCCCATTTTTTGCATCATCTTCCAACCAACATTATTTTCAAAACAACCTTTGTCATCACAAATCACACTTGGAGATTTACACATATCCTTACCTTCAACTTGACCAACTTCACCTGAACAAACTTTAGGTACACCATCAATATCAACTAAAGGACACAAATCACTTGTATCACATGCAACATCACACACTATTGATTTTGATTTTAAATCTCATTTTCTTTTTCCAACAGCTTCAACTTCTTTTTCAAATCTTCATTCACTTTTTTGATTTCATCAAACAATTTTAATTGTGCTTCTAATTCTTTATTTTTTACTTTAATATTCTGCATTTCTTTTTCAAGATTCTCAATTTCACATAAATATTGGCATCTTTCTTTTGTAAACTCCTTTAAATTTCTTATCAACTGTGAATTACACTTCTTAATTTCCATCAATTCTTCCTTTAAAATATATTTCTCACAAATTAGATTTGCTTTTTATTTCCTTACCTTTTTGCCTGATTTTCCTATTAGAACAAACAATTAAACTCACCTTATTCAATTGGTTTACTTTCTTTGATTATGCAATCTTTATATACCCAGATTCGTCCTCCTTCAATTTGCCTTCTCACAATAACACTCTTTCTTCAAGTTGCTTGTAGATATTTCCACTTGGCGGCTTCTTCAATAGTTCTAAACACTTCCTTTAACTTTGCAGATTTGTCTTTGATTAAAACCTCTCTCTAGCAGCTTTCTTCTTGGCGGTTTAGGTTCTGACCTTTTTTTTTAACTACAACAATCCTTCTACAAATGGGCTCATAATTTCTTGGCAGCGTATCTTTTCCTTTTGACCAGTTATATTCACCTTCCATAATATTTTTGTTTTACTGGCAATGACCTATAATCTCCATTTGAAATCGGCATCCACATCTTTTCGTCAGCTCAGACTTTCACTTTTCAAAACTCCATGAACCAGGCTCTTTTTCCACCCAAGATCTTCAACCTCTGTGATATTTAATTTATTTCACCTCTCTAGATCGCTAGCCTGCTCTGATACCAATATGTAGAATCTGAAACACACAGATTATAAGGAAATACAAAACCAAAGAAAACAGAGGAAACAGGGCACCGTTAAAGCAAAGAAACAAAGATTATTTTCCACGCATAGAAGTCTTTATTTAGAATTCAAAGGATTACATTGCATACTGCCTCATACAGAAGTCTTTTTCTATATGAATGCAACTCAGAATATGACATCTCTATATAGAGTATATGATCCTAAAATAAAATATTAAAGCGGCACTTATACTATGCTTATTTGTTTCATGCATTACATGCATTGTATTTTGTAATTGGTAGATCAAAAATCAATGCAAATTAATTCCTATATTAAATCATTATATAGCTGAGCCACAAACTGCAGCATGAATTTCTTGCACGACATTGCATGGTTGGTGCATGGTAATAGACTTGAGTTTAATGGCAGCATCACATGCCAACATGTGGCAATCCTCATTGTCTCTGAATCTGAATTGAAATGACTCATCAACGACAATATGTTGAGTCAAGCCTTGTGATGCAGGAGCACTAGTCTAGTTTTTATCAATTGATGGAGTTTGCAGTGGAATTGCTTGAGATCATGGCATTTCTTCGTGTTTGAGAGTTTAGTGTTATGGTTTTGGGTTTATTCCCTTGTGTTCGTTGTCTTTGTCGTGTTCGAGTTTCATGGCATTTAGATTTAATCCCGGTGAGTTATCAATTCCGGTATTGGCCGGGTTGATATGTTCTTACCAGTTAGTCTCGCAGTGTGTTGAGCGAAGTTGGATTAGGTTGTGGTTGATCTCCGTGACTTGCGGATCGTTGATTTATGTTTCTTGTGACGTCTCTGATGTTCCCGAAGGACCGCGCATTGTTTTATGATTTTTGGAGATGTTCTTAGTGATTTGACTTGACATATTACCATTGGCACGTTTCATGAACCGATTGGTCTTTGGGCCGACTTGATTAAGTTGTTATTATTTGCGAATGGTTTAAATGGAAGTTTGTGAATCATTTTAGAAGATGAAAGATTGAAGATTGAAGATTGAAGTTCAAGATCGAGTGAAGATGTAGTTTCCGGAGAGATTCTGGTCCAAGCAGACGGAAGCCAGGATGGCTGAAGTCCGGACCAGTGCAGACTGTTACTGAAGACCCATTCGTCGAGCAGAAGATCTGCAAATCTTAGATTTGTATATTGATTTCGAAGAGATTCTAGTCTAGGGAGACTGAAGTCGGGATGGCTGAGGTCTAGATCAGTGCAAAACAGTGGAAGTTGTCATCAGATGATGATTTGTTGAGAGGATGATCTGCGGATCATAGATCTAAGTTGTAAGAGTTGTTTTGTAATCTCGAGCTGCGGTCCAACATGTGGCATATGTAATTCTTCAGACTGTAATAAGAATTATTCATATTGTTTACCGTTTATGTATTATGTGATGTTACCAGTTGTTCTTTCTGCTATTTTTGGCATTGTGTTACCGATTACTGATATATTTTGCATGGTGTTTGTGTTAGGCTGGAAGGATGGGTTGTCCTTCATTATATCTCCCTACCTTGACTGCATAACCTTGGCTATAAAACACTATCCCCAATGGTAGGAGACACATCACCTAGTTTGTTCACAGAAACAAGCATGACAAGTTCCTCTTCAAACAGTATGGATGAGAAGGAGACAATCATAATACCTAAGTGCAAGTGCAGTTGTGAGTAAGCGTTGAGAACGGATCATCTTAAGGAGGTGTTTGCAATAAATGGTGGTGTAGAGGAGGATTTGGTGTGTAAGATCATTGGGTACAGGGTGTTGGAAGTATCTCACACACATAGCATTGTTCTACTGGAATGTTTTGTGTATAATGTTGTGTAGACTACCAATGACAACGAGGTCACAAAGAGAGTAGTGAATCGATTGGTTTCTCCACATCTTAGGGCTCCTATTATCAAGGCACTGAAGAAACTTAGGTCAAACTCATTCAAAGGGCTCATAGCGGATGCATTCAAGATTGAGGAGATAATCAATAACAAAGACATGATTGACACCATTTGGCCATGAGGGATGGTTTGAGCGAGAACAGTTTGGAAATGTATGAATATATGATGAAAGTAAATGGGGGCATGTTCCCCGATGCACAGCTGGAGAGAGCCTAGGAGGTCATTGAGGCCATTAGGACCCCAACTTTCTCTTTTTGTTACATTGATTTCATGTATCTTTATTTTATGAGATAAAATAAGGTAATATCATCAATGACAAAAAAATAAGATTAATAAAGCATGACAATAGGCATGATGGGACTTCCAAAGAAAAGAACCACAAAGATACATGGTAAAGATACAATAATTAAGCATAAATAAAAAAAGGATGAGTGGGTAAGGATCAAAGGGAAAGGAAAGAATGAAATCCCAAACCTTATAATATAGAGAAATGAAGCATAAGTAAAGGTGGATCCAAATCTTAATGAAATATGATTTTAAATATAAGCAATCAAAAATACCAAATTTCAAAATCAAAGATATTAAGAAGGTCAAAAGTATAGGGTATAATTCTAGAGGGGTTTAAATGTTAGGTTCATCAAAATGTAAAGAAATCAAAATGAATTTTTTTCTTCAATAAAATCTAGATTCAATAAATATAACAAGTAATAAAATCCAATGAACCTAATTTAGAGTTGTAACAAATCATGTGACATAACTTAGAAAACTAGAAATTAAATGAAGTGAATGTACTTAGCTGATTTTGATATTTGATAAGTAGATGTCCATGAGCTTTTGATCTTATCTTTTGAAATGTACATTAAAATCACTTAAACTTAGATAGATTATATGTAGAATAACAAATTTTGAATTGGTTCATTCTCATACTTTGGCTAAGGTCAAATATGTAAGTGTATAAATGAACTAGATCAATCCAACGTACATAGAAATAGACTTTGACTTATAAAAATGAACCTATGACCTATAAATCTTTTGTAGCCACAAATAAACACAAGCTTTGATATATAGACTTGAACTTAAGAAAGGCGATGCTGATAAACACCTTTGAGAGCTTGGTAAGATATAACAAACTCATTATTTAATATAATGATAATTTTTTGAAAATATTTGACAAATAAGAAACAATAATGCAAGTGATATTAATGCAGCTATGATAATGCTCAGTGATTGAGATTGAAATGTAATGCAATAAATATTTTGAATGACCTAGTGCACTTGAGTCAAGTTTTACTCATTTGTTATAAGAGTTAATGCAAAACAACTAAATAATAAATGATGAGTGGCTCTTTCTAAAATATAAATGCAATAGACTTATCGTAATAATAAATGAATTGCTTAAATGTTTGATGGATAAATGAAAGATACTTGTATAAATGACTTACAATAGCTTATTTATTGTACACCTTAAATATGTAAGGTAAAGCATTTTTCATTTACTCGATTTTACAAATCCATTTTTTTATAAATATTATAGATAATGTATTTATTCTCTAATAAGGTCAATATGTATTTATTTATTTTTATTATCATTTGGACTTTATTTTCTACAATTTTAGCCTTCTCTTGTCTTTCAAATCTCTTTGAGTTCTGTGTGCTTCCTTCCCCATTCTCCCATCTTCCCATCCCTCTTTTTTATTGTGTCTTGGTCTACAACTTACCATTTCTCCTTCTCTTTATGGATCACAGAGTGTGATATGAAACATTATGCAAAAGCTCACACACAATCAAGCAATGTTATGCCAAAACTCTTACACAATCAAAATCAGAAATAACAAATTATCAGTATAATAGATTGTGAAATCTAATATCATTAATTTTATAATCCTTCTAAAATATAAACATATTTACACATCAAATAATTCTATAAATAAGAGTACTCCAAAATCATATAGGGAAAAGGATCCAGTAGTTGAGCGCATTCCAATTCTTGTGATAGAAGTTGTCGATTTAATACCCCCATACTTGTTGATTTAAAGTCCAACTTTTGTACAACATTGCACCAATAGTTGTATGATAAGTACCAATAATTGAATGAAATATACCATTTGTTGTGAAAAGTAACCAATCATGTGATGCTACATCAACTGCACAAGTATTGGGGCCTTTTTGCACACCTATTGGTCTCACTTTTTGGGGGGTTGTTTTGGACACCTTGGCAAAAAGCAAGCTGATGTGGCATCATATTTGATGATGTGGCCCTGAAACCTTAGTTATAAGCAGGGGACTTGCCAAGTAAGTTGCTGTAAAAAATTCAGAGATTTGAAATTTCCACGTAAGATTTTGGAAAACACTAAGTTAGGGTGCACAACTACTAGATCCTCTCCCCTATATACACTCAAACTAGTGTAAAACAAGAAAAAAAAAGTCAAAAGAATGGATTTTTTCACTTCTACACATTAGACCCTTCTTAAAATTTTGACTATACTATACGGCAAAATTTGATGAATACGGCCATCAAATTTCACCACAGGATATGGAACGCTTGCAAGCTGTTATATTGTACGGAATAGTTGTACAACATTTAAAGCACTTGGGATTTGATGATTTTATCTGTGGCTGTTCAGTCTCATCCATGATCTAAAAGCATACAGTTACCTGGAATCCAATAAAAGTTGCTACACATAAATCCATGGCACCCGTAAAGGATGAACTACTAATCCTTCGACCTCACACATTCTTTCTACTTTTTTGGTCTAAAGCAATTGCAGGGAAGGAAATTTTCAGGACCATTCATTTTTTATGGAAGAAATTGCAGGGAAGGAAACTCTCAGGACCATTCATTTTCATGGAGGAAATCGCTTATTCTTGTAAAGTAGACCAGGAAATCAGATCTCTTGAGTATCTCTGTTAGTTACCATACGTTGGGAAGATAGCACAACGCAGATTCTTTTCTAAAAAGCATGTTATATTCTTCTCAGAATCATATGCTCCTGAGATAATCTTCCAAGATATCAACAATATACAGATTTATACGATACACAGCTGGCACATTTCTTTACCCCAAAAGTTCAGATACTAAACCCAAATCCCATCTTCTTCTGATTCATCTCAATCAAGATTGGATAAAGATGAGGCCCGGAAAGAAGTGTCCCATGCTGGCTTCACATTTTGCAGATAATTTTTTCCATATTTTATATTTTATGCTTCCTGAATGGAACAGATTGGACCAATGGTGTCAGACCCATTTGCTTTTCTTTCTTGTTGGGGCATCTCCACCATGAATTAAGCTCAGAACAGTTAAGCACCCATATGCTTAAAGTTTACGAGGATAAGGGATATTGCTCTGCTTTTATGACAGATTCCCACAAGAACATGATGCATATAGATATTATTAAAAAAGGGAACTTATTCAGAGTATAAAATGACAATCCAGAAGCAGAGTTTTCATAAGTTTTCTGTCTCTAAATCTTCTTGTCACAAAACCAAATCTGTGAGATCAAAGATTTTTTGTTCTTGGCAAAGTTCTGAGCATCTAATGGGAAAGTCTGTGATTGAGACTCTGCCTCCTCAGATCATTAGAGTAGAGAGGCGCCTGTCTGATAAGAGACTAGATACAATTTTTGAGGATAGTGCTCTTCTTCTTACAAAGGAAATCAAGCAAATTTCTAATGAACAGGACCAGATCAATAAAGTTTCTTGCAGATATGCACCTCTGGTGCCTCCTGGGCGTTGAGGAGCATGTTCAGAAGGGCATCTCTACAGATATATGACTGTTCTGAGGAATCTGTTTAATAGATTGATGTAAATGATTATGAAGGGTTTGATTTGATCTCAAATTTTCATGTAATGTGTATGTACTGCAAATGATAATATAAATGTTAAGAGATACTTTTCCTAGCCATGAGAGTTGTACAGAGGAGAGCAAGGGGCATTTTGGGTGCAGATCAAAGCATATTTTATCTCATATAAATGGGTTTTAACTAAGATTGATTGAATGAACATGTATGATTCCTGGCATGGTGAAAGGATTAATGGGTAATTATGTATTGTTGGCATTTGTATAGTGTGATGGTTAAGTTGTGGTGTTGTTCTTGTCATCAAAGTTCAAATTATGTTGAAGTGCTATTCTTGAATATTTAAATGGGGACTACAAATCAAAAAAATGGTGCATAATAGAGATGTAAAGAAAGAAGGGAGAAAAAGGAGTTCAATTTTATTTTTTTAAATAAATTTAATTAACAACAATATCTTATTGTTGAATGTTTAAATGGGGACTCCAAATCAAAAAAATGGTACATAAAGGGATGTAAAGAAATTAGAGAGAAAAAGGAGTTCAATTTATACTTTAAATACATGTAATTAACAACAATATATGTTGGTTTACAAGACATAATACTTGTTGAAGGTTTTATAAATGGGATAGCAAGTTAAATGGGTTTTGTCTCGGAAAACCTTTGTAGTTAAGTACACTTAAATTAGGGTAGCATTAAGATGGGTGCGTTAGTACATGACGTCATAGATCTCAAATCCCTCAGGTTGAATCTTCTCCCAAGTGCTAGGGGTGTTAAACTTGGGAAGAAAACCATAAAACCTATGAACATGTGTAAAAGGGCAAGGACAAATTGTTGAGGTGAGTTAAACCTCCTTAACTTCTAGCTACATCAAACCAAGGGGGGCTTTCCTAAGGTGTTGTAATAAACATCATTATAAAAAAAATGTTTATCTTGATGCAAACCACATTATACACCTATTTTGGTTGTCAATTCATACCAATAGGTTAGTTTGTATCATTCAACGTCAATCATCTTATTAGAACAAATAACCTTCCAGTCAAACTATCCAAGAATATGATATGTGATAGCCCTTGGTGTTGTTATGCACATTTGTACATTGTAGATAAAACACACTTAATCAAATTAAATTGAAAAAATGGTTAAATTGATTTGTTGTGCGTGTATTGTGATGATGAGAGGTGGAGCCTAAGGTAGACCGATGTCTATATCTAATTTGACAACAAAGTCACTAAATTCATACAAAAATGTGCAATAACTAGAATCACATATGACACCTTAATGAAGATATCATTAAAGACTACACTTAATACACAACAGTAAGCTAGGCTATGCAAACACATGAAAAAATCAAAGATAATTGTAGAATATTAAATGAGACTAATCAATATTTGTGTATTCATATCCATACATTTACTTTATTGCCCTGAAAAATATTTTGCAAAAGATTTGTCAAAAATCATCTAGTTGGCTAAGCAACAATACATTCAAAAATTGCAAACCATACGAAAGAGACACTCAACCTAGGTCCATCCTATCATTAGATTTATTCTTCAAAGGTTCAAATAACTTTATTACACATTTGGGATGAACCTATGTCATTAAATATCAAAATGCATTATCAAGAGTGAACCTATAAACCCTAAAGTTTTTCTAAATAAATTTTCTCTTCTGTTTTACAATGAAATTTCAGATTTAGGTACCCTTTTACAAGTTATAGCTAAGGGCAAGGGATGCAAATCTATAAGAAACCTCCAAAAATTTAGGCAATCGTAAAAGAAGACATGTAAACCTGTATGAAATCCCAAAAACATGGGACTAACACAAACATCATTCCTCCACTATTTCTTCTCAATCAAATGTTAATGGAAAGCATGGGAAACAATCCATTTGATTTCCAACTTGTTTATTTTATTAATAGAACTTCTATATTGGTGTGCTTAGGCATGGGACAAGCACACAAATATTATAGGAGAAACCCTTAGGGGTTATATGATATTCAATTAATAGTTGAGGGATTTTCAAATGGCAAGAGGGTAGGTGGAAATAAGGTTGAGCCCATTTTAGTGGTCCATGTCTTATGAAAAAAATCTCAATGGGGATAGATGCCTAAGCTTTTAAACCCCTACTCATATAATGGGTGTGCTTTTAAAAAAGAAATGAGTACCATTTATATTTAGATCATATATCCATTCTTTTTTTTAAATGGGTACATGCATGTACAAAATTTCAAATTTGAATCATGATTTTCTTTCATTTTAAACTTGGAAACTAAACTCTTGATCTTGGATTTAGAAGTACAATGTCATATTAACAAGAGAAAAATTGTCTTTAGCAATATGAGTGATAATTTTTTCTAGAATTTTTGGACTAGATTAAAATTCATTATAGATAACAATGTATACTTATAAATATGGAATTTTTTTCACTATTGAAAATATTTTTCCTTGCTCTTAATTAATTTTTAAATAAAGATACCTATAAACTTTAAATGGCATATATTAATTTTTTAGAGTAACTTTTAATTTTCAATTTTTTTAACAAAAATTATGTCTTTCCAATTTAGACACCATTCTCTACATGAAATAAATATATTTTGCAATTAGTTTAGCTCAAATTGTGTTGGTCATATAGGAGTAGTTCTAAAGAATATAAATTAGGCTTGATAAAAAATTAATAAGATTTTATTTATTAAAAAATATCCTAATCAAACTTCACCATTTTTTGCATCTTTTCACAAAAAAAATTATAATAACAATTCTCTAGGTCAAATTATGTTGGTCGTATGCATACATGTTTTAGCCCAAAATATATGATTTTAAAAAGCCTCTTCTATACATACTATACAAAACTAATTTTTATCATCTAGATATTATATTAAATTACATATTTAAAAACTCGAAACAAAATCTTACATTTTATGTTTTTACACCATGTTAATATTCTATGTAAATGCTTCAAATTTTTACTCCAACTATGACAAACTTTGTTTTTTTAGGAAAAAAAAATCACTTTTTGACCAAAAAAATGCACCCATTATCTTGCACTTGCCCAAAGAAAAAAGCACCAAGCCATTGGGTCTTTTAATTGAACTAGAACAATGGTAGAACTTTGGGAATTTAAGACACCTAAGGACATGTGTCAAAGTGTAGGTGAAGACTAAAGTCATCAAGAGGAGGAATGTGAGATAAAGAGTAGGGGCGAGATATACCAAAATATATAAAATAGGATGAAGATACAAAGATTACAAAATATCATAAAATTCCAAAATCTAGGATGAGAGGAGAGAATGGGATTTGAAGGAAAAGAGGGATTAGGGAAATGAGTAGAAGAGAATAAAGAGTTAGAGTATTTGGGAATTCAAGGGAAACTCAAAACATGCACAAAATTTGAAGGTGAGAGGTTCACTTGAAACTCCAAAGTCTAACTTGAAGGGAGTAACTTTTGGGAATCAAATTTGAGGGCTTGCAACTAGAATATTGAAGGGGTTAGGGTTTTGAATCATGAAGGACGTTGAGAACTTTGCATCAAGTACAAAGACAACAAATTCTTCTAAAAGCATGGAGTCAAAAGGCAAGATGATATTGGAGCTTGGAACTCAAAAGGGAATGGAAACTAAGAGTTTTTGGTTTTGAGGAAACCTAAAACAATTACACAAAGTGCAAAGGTTCATAAAACCCCCAAAACTATAGGGTCTAGGGAAGAAAAAGAGATCAAGGTTTTGGGACAAAAGGGACTAGGGTTTTGATTTTTTTAGGAAGTCTAAAGCTCTAGTATAAAATGGATTAAACACAAAGAAGGCAAAGGTTTATGTTTTTAGAGGAACTTAACACCTTAGCACTTGGGGCAAAGGTGCTAATTTATTTTCAAAGTATAAAACCTGACAAAGAAAAAAATAACTCTCAAATATTAAAATGGACATGAAAATTTTATATTTTTCCCAATCCACCACCAATTCCATTATGATGAATTTAACATAATTTAATATGACCCCTAGGGACCACAAACCCAAGACAAATAAATTTTCCATTTTTGTGATGATTCAAGGGACCAAAGTAACTAAAGAACCAAGGACAAGTTCCAATGTCCTTGAAAATTCTAAACATTTGAAAAGGCTTAAAATAACTTCAGGAATGACCATATTACAAGACACCAACCACAAGCATATACCACTAAATAATTTATATAAGTAATTTTGCTATAAAAACACATTGATTATGTATTTTTAGGAAACATATAACATAGTGAACCAAACTAGAGATTTCTTAGGTCAATTATCAATGATGAGTAAATGGGATCGCACAAAGTGAGAGAAAAACATGAAGAAATGGAACACATTAAATTGAAGTACCAACAAGGTCGCCTCTTATAAAGTCTCAATGTTTCATCCCTGTGAACATTTATTAGATGTAATAAGTGTTAAGTGATGTTAAATATCCGGGCAACTAAGAGGGGGGGGTGTGAATTAGTTGACAACTTAAATTTTCTTAAATTATTTCACAGATCTAGAATAACCAACAGAATTAATTAAAGTATGTATAACATGAAAACACACACACAAAACAGATCACACAATAAACACTAGATATGACGTGGAAAAACCAAGAAGGGAAAAACCACGGAGAATGTTATTTCTGAATATATAGCACCAGTTAAGGTGACATCAATTAAGGTGGTTTTTACAAAAGGGTGGCTCACTACCAGAATGCTCTTTACAGGAGGGCTCACTACCCAGAAAGGCTCACTATCAGAGGGCTCACTGCCCAGAAAGGCTCATTGTCAAAGGAAGAAGAAAGAAAAGAGAATCCACCATTGAGACATAATTTTCAATATCGAAACTGCTTTTGGTGCCTCTCAACAACAACACACTTCGCATATCAACATCAATTGGATTTTTCCTTTTAGTCTTGCACATCTCTCATACTTCCACACAATCAAATCATCTTCTTATATAAACTATCTTCGGACCATATAATCTTCTAAGTCAGCCAAACAAAGATTTGAATAGGTCACCAATAAACATTTTGGCGGTGGAAGGGAATGAGAAGTAGACCATACCACAATGCACTTCATCGATCAAATCAACATGTTACATTCATCATAAATACCAGACCCAAATCATGACTCATATGCTACACAAATTTCGTTACACATTTTCCAATTATGGATCGAACAGGACCCAAAATAGCACTACCCAACTTAGCAAAAATAAGAATGAAACCAAGATACTCATGAATACAATCGGTCAATACCATATCTAGTAAATAGAGAAATCTAGATCACCATCAACACGAACAAACAACACTAAACATTAACTGTAACACATCTTATGGAGCACCAAACATTCTAGGAACACATCTTATGGATTACCAACATAAAATAATATGTTGACATCAATGACAATCATTAATGACAAACGTCAAAATCACATTTTTAACAAGTGAGTCATTCATTCTCATGCTAGATGTGTTTATGTGAGCCCCTACTTATATTATATGGGTCGATGAGTTTGAATCAATCAAAACTATGCAATTGAATCCTAATAAAACATCACACTTTAATATATTTGAAGATAACTTATTGATTATCAATGGATGAGATAAAGGGGTTTTCTCATGAATGGTTTGTAAGACACAAAACTTGCATATGGTTTTCTAAATAGGCTAGTGAGCTAAAAGGTCTTCAACTTGGGGGAAAAAACATTGTTAAACACAATTATTTTGGAGTAGCACTAGGATGGATAACTGCTTGATAAGTCTCAATGCTTCACCTTTAAGCATCACCTGGATGCAATGAGTGCTACAAGGATCTCTCATTCTTATTAGAGATGGGCTCATGTGAAAATTTTATCATAGAATATAGGTGAATGAGTTTGAATTAAACCTACATAGTTGAATCTTGATAAAACGTCATAATTTGATAAATTATGAAAATACCTCCTAATTGTATATGGATGAGCTGAAGGGACTAGAATTTTTGAATGGATCATAAGACACAACACTTGTTGAAATTGTTGGAAATAAGGTAGAAAGATGTGTGGGCTTGAGCTTTGGGAAAACTTGATGGTTAGTGCACTTGAGTCAAAGTATTATTAGGATGGGTGACCTCATAAGAAGTATTGATACTTCACCCATATGTAGTACATCTCCTAGATACAATACATGCTTAGTTTATTATTCATGCTTGTGGGAATGGGTTTGTGTGAATCCCTACGTATGTAATATAGATCAATGAGTTTGACTAAAAATTATGTAGTTCAATCCAAATAAAATATCATAATTGCATATGCTACAGAAAATACCATTAAATTATCAATGGAGGAGATAATCCAGGGCTCAATCATTAATGCATCAAAATCACTACATTTGTTGAATCTTTTGCAAATGAAATAGCAAGCTAAATGGGTTTGATCTTGTCGGAAGCTTCATGTTTAAGCATACTTTAATTGGAACGATCTACTAGGATGGGTTTCCTCTTGGGAAGTCCCAATGTTTTACCCCTATAAGCATCTAAGTTCTAAGTGGACCATTCAAGCTCATGAGAGATGTGGTTGTGTGATCCCTTACTCTTTCAATATAAACTAAAGTATTTTACTTAAACCACAAAGTTGAATATTTATAAAAAATCATAATATCTACTAGATAAAGAGTTCCGGTTTGGCTTATATGAACCTATGGTATGCTTTGAATATGGTTTAGGGTTTCTTATTTTGTCCTAATCATTTTCACAAACTTCTTAAATTGGATTTCCTCAAGACTTATCACAATATTTTTTCCTTTAATCCTAGACTTAGGGTGGATTAAGATTATTTACATAATACCCAAAATCAAATTTTCTACAAATGTTTCTAAATCCTCATTTAATTGTGGAAAAATTAGGGATAACTAAAACTATTATGTAGAATAGACATCTAAACCCTATTTGACAAATGATCCTAAAAGTACAAAAGAACAATAGGGACAACTTCCATGATTGAGAAACAAACACAAGATTGCAAGATAGGAAATAGCTCAACACAATATGCATTAACCAAAAATATTATATTACATGAATTTATAAGCATGCAAGATGAGTGGACACATAAATAGACAAGATAGGAGCAGATACAACCAACAAGAGAAGTAACTACAACTACCAAAAAATAGATGGGAGCTACACTCATTGAAGATGTCATCCACCTTAATAATAACCAATTCACAACTACCTAAAATAAATCTAAACAATTGTGTGGGAAAATACATAATATCTAACTAAGAAAAATAAAAAAACATATATTAACACTCCTTTAAGTATAAATTATGTGGGTGAAAACATGGGTCCCTACAAATGAATCATAATGAGATACCCATGTACATTGAAACCCCCCTCAAAGAAAAGAAGCCTTAAAGTAAAGAGATAAGGAAAAGAGAGGAGACTCCATAATAAAGAGAGAAAGGAAAGGTCTTCCAAAGTAGAGAGATAAAGGAAGGGCTAAGTAGCCCTCTAAAAGATGAAGCCTCTTATAGCATCGTAAAGTGTGCTTCTTAATCCAATACAAACCTAATTTCACATTTTGTTTGGCATTTGCTTTAGTTTTCATTACCCTAGTTAATTCTAGGACCATTTCTAGCCTTGGCCTTGCCCCTAAAGCAAGAGATGTGTCCTATGTAAGCATAAAACTTCATCATTAATCCTACACTTAAACCTTCATCAAATGCCAAATTTGAAACTAGGTGATATTTCATGGGTCCAAATATTTGGGCTCCCCCTTGAAAGGGCCAATTTAGGGTGGACTTGGGCATCCAACACCCCTGTCCTAGTAAAATTGGTCAAAAAATTGGGCACTATAAGTGTCATCCTTTTCCTTTTGTGATCGGGATTGTTGGCTTGATGATGATTGTAATGAATAACCTCATATGTTGTCATTGATGAAACACATACACACACATATGTTCATATTGTCTACCAATGTGACTTCAAAGTTGTTTATATTACAAAAGGTATACTAGAAGTTTATATCTAATCGGTACATGGTGACAACCAGTATATACATGGAGATAACCAGTGTGTATTTATATATGGATATACATAACTTGGCGACAACCTGAAGATCTAGCAGAGATTATCAAAGGAGAATCAAAGAAAAAATGGTTTATATGTTTAACTCCAACTGGTATTGTTATTTCAACAGATATTCATTGTGTAGACGTATAAAAATGACCATATTCCTAAATGAATATTTTATATTCATTCCTCTATTTAATTAAATCTAATTCAATTAAATCACCCACATTCCTCTATTTAATTAAGTAAATTATTCAATTTATTTAGTTAAATTCACTTAAGCCCTTTTTGCATCATTTAATTGAATAAATCATTTTATTTAATTAAAACCCTTCTCTCTACTTTTTAATTAAATTCACATTTAATTAAATAGTTTATCCCAATTAAATAAATCTAATTTATTTAAAATCCCCAACTTGCAACCAAATTGAAATAAAGCAATTTATTTTAATTAATTCTATTTTCCATCTCCCACTTGCATCCTAAACCCTATTCCTAAATTCTTCTAGAATCCATCTAATCCTAATCAATTAACCCAAACCCATCAATTATCCCCTTTCCCTAAATTTGAGGAGTTCACTTCTCAAATTTGGAGTAAAGTCTTCAAAATGCATTAAAGCCTTTATCCATAACTTGTTGAATGCCCCCAAATTTGGAAGGACTCTTACAAATTTGTCCCCAAAGTCTTCAAACCATTAATGGTTAACTAACCCTTAGTGGCATGGTTAGAGACTTTCTGCCTAACTTAACCTCCATCTAACCCTAGGGTCTCATCAAGCATTTATTGCTTTGACCATGGTTATTCCTTTAGCCCTTTCACGAGAGTTTATCCTTTGGGTAAAAGCTTTATCCAATGGATAACCTTAACCTAACCTTAACCCTTACCCCCTAGGGTAACCATGAGGTCTTCTCAGGCATTTAATACTTCTTACATCTCCTCTCAACCAACCTTATATTGACAATTGTCACCATTTCATTAGTGAGAATTGTAAACATGGATTGACAACTTTCAATCTTGGCCCTTGATTAACTCTTTCAGTCCTGACCATCCATTGCCCTATTTTTGCTTTAAATAGAGCTCTCCTTCCTCCATTTTGGGGATCCATGAATCTAAGAAATCTATTATCTAAAATCCATGCAAGCTTTAGTATCTCATTTATGCTCAATTTTAGCACATCTAGTCTCTCTTTGCAAAAGGAATTAATCTAATAAACATTTTAGACTACTTCCTTTATCATTAGCTTAAATCATATAACTAGTATATCATGTTAGGATAGTATTACTACTAATCTTGTCATCTTATAATCTAGTTTATTGCATTTAAAGGATCATGCATAGATAGGATGCATTCTCATGTTAAAATCAATCAAAAGCATCCCTCATTCTTGCATTTGTCATCCCTAAGCCACTTTGCTAGTGATCTGAGAGAAAAGGCATTGGCTTGAGGGACCTTGTGAGATAGAGAACCATGGAACCATCCTTGGGAAGTTGAGTCATTCTTCGTGACTCCATAACTTGCACCAAGAAGTCCTATGGGTGTGTTCACAAGCCTCTTGGAGCTTCCTTTTTCACATTTTGAGTTTCATAGCCCCGCTTTTCCCGCATACACATTGATTATGTGATGAGTTATCACTAGTCGTGATGAGTTATCCTAATCAAAAAAATTTGGTGGTATTTTTGTGATGAGTTATGATTGTTTGACCGGATACATTGCACCTAGGAAATTTTGATATGATTTCTAGAGGCCAACGTGAAATCTAAATGTTTATATATTGATATCACAATGAATTATTTTGCATGAGCGAAGGAGATATGTTATGTGATGATTTGATGTGAATGCAGAAGTGTTAAGTTGCAGAGTATGTTGGTAATGAATTTTTGAGTGCACGGAAGAGGATCTATTCAAGCAAGTTGTGCTACTACCAGATCACACCCCCTGTTGTTTTCTAATCACTACAACAGTCAAATCCCCTAACCGGGTAAGCTTTAACAAGCTTCATTGTACAAATCCTATAACCAGGTGATCCATTAATTTGGATTCAGAAATCCTCTACTGAGGTTACTCCTTACAGGGTACTACCTTTAACAGGGTATAGATTTTAACTAAGCTTAGGGATCTTTAACAAGATTCGCTCCTAATAGAGCAACTTTTTGTAGACCTTAACTGGTCAGTTATCTATTATTGCAGATAGTTAACTTGTGAGTCTCATCTCACCGTGGTTTTTCCCATTTGGGTTTTCCACATATAAACACTTGTGTTATGGTGGATGTTTTACTTATTGTGGATGTTGTTATATCATTTTGGATTGCATGCATATTGTTTAACAAAATTATTAAGTGTATCTACTGGTCAGTGTTTAAAGTAGTATTGTTTTTGGTGTCATTGATTCACCCCGCCCTCTCAGTGCTATACAAGTCCATCAATTAGTATCAGAGCCTAACTTCTTTAAATCCTAATAGCTTGGAAGGAAACCCTAAAGCCACCATGGGGGATATGAGCTACTTTGAGATGGCTAGAGAACTTGAAGCTAGTAGAAATGATCTTGAAACCCTAAGGGTCAAACTGAAAGCTTCTCAAGTCAAAAGGAGAGAGCTAACTAAACAACTGTTAGAAATATTTGATAATATTTCTTCAGGTGAGGCCAATATTGATGCTTTAGCTGAGGAAGTTGAAAAACTAAACAATGAAAAGCTAAATCTGAGGAGAAAGCTAGAAGGCCTAACTATCCGCATGAGTCAAGAACTGGAAGCCAGGAGGACTGCTAAAGATCTCATCAAAGAAAGAGATCATGAAATTGCCAAGATCAAGCAAGGGAATACTACTTTGCATGAGAATTGGAATGTTGAGAAAGAAGAAAAAGAGAACTTACAACTTGATCTTGAATTGGCATCATCTTTGCGAGAGACTCTGTCAAAACATAATGAAGATCTTACCAGACAGCTCACTGAAGCCAATGGGAAACTGGAAAAGTTCAACAAAAGTTCTACCTTACTAGTTAAGAAAATTTTGTCACAAAGGATGAAAGGTGATACCTCTGGAATTGGTTTTAACACATCTAAGAAAGGAGAATCTTCCAAACAAAGAGCAACATTCATAAGGAAAAAACTGCTCCTAAGGCTAAAAAGCCTACCGGTAAGAAGGTTTTTAAACATGTTTGCTTTGTTTGTCATAAACCTGGTCATACTGCAAATGTGTGTAGAAACAAACCTAATGGAAATGCAAGCTACAATACAAATACTAGGTATATGTCCAAGAAATTTGAAGGTCATTGTTTCACATGCAAAATGTATGGACATAGATCAGTTGAATGCAGATATGGAGCAAATAATCCATTACCACATATGAATCCAAGACCAAATGGCAACTAGATGAGAAATTATGATAATTGGGGTAACATGAACTGGCAAAGACCCTATGTCAACTGGTTTAGTCCATTTGAGATGGAAAAGGTAACAAATGTCATTTGCACCATCTGCAACAATTTTGGTCATGTGGCTATGAATTGCAGAAGGAGAACTAGAAGAGGCAATGCAGGACCTTAGAGATCATCTAGAATGGCCAGCTATCATTGTCATAAACTAGGACACATGGCAAAGTTTTGTAGATCCAGAAAGAACAAACCGGTTAATCATTCTAAAGATCAAAAAGGCAAGCAAAAGGTAAATATTGAAGAAACCAGAGAAGAAATGAATCGAATATGGAAAAAGAAGAGTGATGATATACTTGGAGAAGAAACTAATCCTTCACCCAGTGTGGAGAATCCCGCACCGGTGAACTGAGCCTTTCAATATGGCTAAGGGGAGCATAATGGTAAATCTACTTTCGGACCCCTTGAAAAGAATGAGTGGTAAGAGAATTTGAATGCATGAAATTTTGATAACTTTATGTCAATTGGTTATCAACCGGTTTTACATCTGTCAATATTGTATGCATCATTAAGCGATGTAATTAGGGTTTGTAACCCTAACAAGCAAGCATTTAATGGAATAGGTAAAAAGGATAAAAGTGAGTTTTACTTTGTTATTTTTACCCTAATGCATTTGAGAGAGAAAACTTGAGCACTTGCAGAGCTAAGAAAGGATTGCTAGCTGATTTTAGTCGAAGTTGTATCGCAATTTGCGTGATCAATCTGATTTGAAGGTTAGTAAAGACTGAACTGGTGTGCACTTGAGTAATCAACCGGTAAACAAGGCAGCGTACGTAAACTAAGATTTTGAAGAGGAACATATCCAAATTATTCTGAGTCGTGTTCATGGGGAAAACATGTATTTGGAAAGGACACACACTATAACCAAGGAGGCTACTCAAATAGTAACCGGTTTTTGCTCAACCGGTGAAGTACCTAAGCTGAGGAGAATTTCAAAAGAGATAGTAAACACTTTAACCTCATCAACCTTTGATGGGCGTGCTTTTTCTATCAATAACATTAAGGACCCAGCGGTTAAGTTGGCAGCTATTGTTATAGGCTACTGGATATTCTATTCCAGTAGAATGAACAGTGTACCATCTGTAGCAGTGCATGCTGCTTATAAAATGATAGCTGAAAATGTTAATTATGACCTATGTGAGGCCATAAGGAGCCAATTAATGTTGAATCTTCATTCTATCAAGAAGGACATTAGTCAAAAGTTTAAATTTGGTCAGTTGTTGATTGGTCTTTTCTTTTATTTCCAAAATTTTCTACCAATAATTGGTGATCTTGAATGGTTTAAGGATCTACCAGAAACTGCCCAGATTGAGAACAACATTAAGGCTGTGAGGAACACCTTCTCTGTTGCAATGAATAAATATTTTAATGAATTTTAGAAGAAAATGAGTATGAGGGTAAGGCTACTTGAGGATGTGGTGAAAAACTTTGCTAAGAACATTATTTTCACAGTCACCACTGATTTTTGTCTGATGGAGGCTATTGAACCTAGAGAAGATGAAATGGAAGACATGAGCTATGAAGTCAATTATAACTTATTGATGGATTATGCCAATAACTTATTGGCATCTCCAGTGGACAAAAAGAAGACAAGATTGGATACAATTGAAGTTCAAACTATAAAAGTTGAAACTAGTAGTGTTCCAACCATAAGTGGTAAAGGCGAGAGGAAGAAGGCTGAGAAAGCATCTCTGGTGATAAAAAGTACTAGAGTGACACAAAGTGTCCAAACTAAAAAGGAACTGGAACCTAAAGTATACGTAAAGAAGGAGACTATATCAAAGAAAAGAGGTCAGAATATGATTCTCCAAACAGAATCTGAAAGTACCGATACTGAGGAGGAACCCAAGAAAGTGAAAGCAACTGGTAAAGCAACCAAACTAGTGAAAGAAGTGTCAAAGGCAAATGTGCATATTAATGTCTTAACTTACAAGCCTGAGACTAACTTTGAGAGAATGGTGAAGACATTAGGAAGAAACAGATTTGATAATGTCAAAGATCATTTTGATTCATTCAATGAAGATCAGAAGGAACAAATTGTTCAACAGGTAATCAATTATTTGTGCCATTACAATAGATTGCCTCATGATCTTGAAAAGGATATTTCTAATTCCTTATATTCTATTCTTTTGAATAAATGGGAGGAAACTGTGAAGAAAGAAAAAGAAATTATTATAGATGATGTATTTGTGCAATATTTTTCTGATTTGTCAAAGGATGAGTTAAATGAATTGCTTGATAAGTACAAAGTCCAATTTTGTTTCAATGCAAGAAGATTGAAGCTACTTAGTGGAAAGGTGCAACATGTTGAAACTGAGACTCATCAGATTGCTCGTAATATCCGATGGATGCAAGAGCTTATACATTCTTCTAAGGATGAGCAAGATATTGTTGATGTACTGGAAATGGATAAGGAAGAAATTGTGCAAGTTGGTGTTGTCTATCCTGTCAAGAAGAAGGATGACACTATTTCCCAATGAGTCATACTTGTTGATGATATTCAGGAAGCAATAGATCTATCTGAAAATGTTACTGCACCAGATATGCAGCCACCCACAATTTCAGACTCACAGGTTACTTCAGTTGAGATACCCACAAATCAACCAAAAGTGGATATTCCACTAGCCAAAGGACAACTAGTAAAACCCCAACTCCCACCGGTTTCATAGGCCACTCAAAAGGAATCTGATGAAAAATTTGATACACGTATTTCTGAATAGGAACCAAAGAAAGAACAAGAGAAAGAAAAGATTAATAAGGTAACATCTATTGATCCGATAGAATCATTAGTCATACGTCAGACTGATGAAGATTTGATGACTCATTAGGCATCTCAGGGCCTATAATTGTTGATAACATGAGTGCATCAGAAATGATGAAGAGTGCAACTATCATGCAATCTAGGGCACACAAGAAGAGACTTACAAAATAGAGAATGGAAGCAGAAACCATTCAGAATGTTGTGGATATTCTGACAAGTCTACTATCGGAAATTGCTACAGGGCATTTGTCAACTCCTATTTGTAAACTTGGTCAATTGGTTGTTGATGCATCTGACCAACTTAAATCCCTAGAAGAAGCAGTGCAAGCTTATGCTGAGAACAGTGATAGGAAGAAGCGTGGAGAGCAGCTTATGAAAGAGATTGAAAGAGGAAAAATTTCTCTATCTCTTAATAAAGATTTATTAAGAAAAGATATTGAAATGGGAGTGAAAATTCTTGCATCTACTTCTAATGTTTCATTCTTTTATTCTAATATCAATAACAGGTGAATTGAAACAAGGCAAGAGCTAGAAAAGATATGCAATGCATATGTACCATTACAAGATTCTATTTTTGCTTTTGGCAAATATGTGGATGATTTGCAAAACAAGTTAGATACCTATGATTTTGAAAAGGCAAAAAGACTTCGATCCCTGAAGGAATTGAAGAATCTACTCATACCCCAAGTGGACATATTGCAAAGAGCCTACAAGAATGCAGAAGCAATTTTGGCTACTCAGAAACATGTACACTTGATTCAATGGAAGAGTTATGTACTCAGATTGTGACCACAATTGAGATCACTGAGAACTTGATGGAGACATGGGAACATGCTTTTTCTCAATTGAAGAGTAACTTTAGTGACATTTTTCTGAGGATCACACTGCATACATCTTGATTTAGATTTCCAAAGTTTTTGTATATATAAAATATTTTGATACAAATTTTTCTATATATATATGTATTTTGCTTTTCAATTTGGCATTGTTGTCAAAGGGGGAGTAGAATTATGTATGTGTGTTGTGAAAATTTTGTATGTTGTATGTAGTAAGGGGGAGTATATATATATATGTGTATAATTTTTTTGTAAGCACACTTAGTGGTATTGCTATAAAATTTTCTAAGTGTTGCCATCAATGCCAAAGGGGGAGATTGTTGTCTTGGTGATGGTTGTAATGAATAACCCCATATGTTATCATTGATGAAACACATACACACACATATGTTCATATTGTCTACCGATGTGACTTCAAAGTTGTTTATATTACAACTGGTATACTAGAAGTTTATATCTAATTGGTACATGGTGACAATCAGTATATACATCATGGAGACAACCAATGTGTATTTATATGTGGATATACATAACTCGGCAACAACCTGAAGATCCTGTGGAGATTATCAAAGGAGCATCAAAGGACAAACAATTTATATGTTTAACTCCAACCAGTATTGTTGTTCCAACCGATATTTATTGATGATGTGACGAGTTATCACTAGTCATGATGAGTTATCCTAACCGAAAACTTTTGGCGGTATTTTTGTGATGAGTTATGATTGTTTGACCAAATACACTACACCTAGGAAATTGTGATATGATTTCTAGAGGCTGACATGAAATCTAAATGTCTATATATTGACATCACAATGAATTATTTTGTATGAGCGAAGGAGATATGTTATGAGATGATTTGATGCGAAGGCAGAAGTGCTAAGTTGCAGAGTATGTTGGTAATGAAGTTTTGAGTGCGTAGAAGAGGATCTATTCAAGCAAGTTGTGCTACTACTAGATCACACCACCTATTATTTTCTAATCTGCAACAGTCAAATCCCCTAACCGAGTTAGCTCTAACAAGCTTCATTGTACAAATCCTCTAACCAGGTGATCCATTAGTTTGGATTCAGAAATACTCTACCAAGGTTACTCCTTACAGGGTACTACCTTTAATAGGGTATAGCTTTTAACTAAGCTTAGGGATCTTTAACAGGATTTTCTCCTAGCAGAGCAACTTTTTGTAGACCTTAACTAGTCAGTTATCTATTATTGTAGATAGTTAACTTGTGAGTCCCATCTCACCATGGTTTTTCGCTTTTGTGTTTTCCATTTATAAACACTTGTTTTATGGTGGATGTTTTAATTGTTGTGGATGTTGTTATATCATTTTGGATTGCATGCATATTGTTTAACAAACTTGTTAATTATATCTACCGATTAGTGCTTAAAGTAGTATTGTTTTTGGTGTCACTGATTCACCCCCCCTCTTAGTGCTTTACAAGTCCATCAGGGTCTTGATTTTTGTATTTGATCAATATCTATTAGCCTACACCTAAAAGTAACCTTTTCATCCCTCTATAAGCTAGTAGCTTTGTCATTGTGAAACAATAATTGATTTCAATAGTGAAGCCCTACTGTAAAGCGGAAAATCGTGATCGAACCCTAGTTGCTCTCCCCTCTTCCAACTCCAAGGAGAGAGAAGGGAGGTTACTAGGGTTGATGGTTTTCACTTAGGGGAGAGACTTTACATTCAAAAGAGGGGTTGAAACCCACAAGATCCAATCCCACACAATGCAAGATTGGATGCTAAATGTGTTTCAAGGGTTAAGAAAGCAAGGCTACCCTCTTTTGTAAAGAATGTTGATAGAAGAATTAAGCTAGGAATGCATAGAAAGTGACAAAGATTCGCTTATAAACTGAGATAGGGATATAGTATGAAGCTGGGGACCTGGAATTAGCAGTAAAATGTCGATACGGCGCTATCCTGCAAATTTGAGCAAAAGTTGTCGGGACGATGGCGCCCGGCGCCACGGTCCTCCGAAAAATCCGTGAAACGAAGGGGGATCTGTTCGTCTCTGCACAAGGATTCCAAATCTTCAATTTTAGCCGCGTACCTGCAACCTACACACAGAAAAGAGAAGACGATTGGGGGGTTAGGGATTAGGGGTTTGCCTTTAGGTCAAACCCCGATTTTGGAATTAACCAAGAAATGAGAAATGCTGTAAATGTAAATGTATGTAATGTAAAACAAGTACTAATACCTTGTTGTAAGGATGTTTGTATCCTTATGTGCGAAGGTATAGATGTTGTTGTTTGTTGTATGTTGTAGCATGTAGTAAGTGATCTCCTCTTCAATGGTTGAATCCTTGTCTTGAATGCAACACTTAGCCTTGAATGGAGACTTGAAATGATCAATTACTTGAAGGAATGCTTGAATGCTTGAATGCTTGAGTATAGTTTCCACGCTTGTACACATATGTCCTTCTTACCCAAATGGGAGAGGAAAATGCCATTTATATACTTGCCAATTAGGGTTAATAGACTGATTTTCCCGACCTTAGGCCGACCAGGAAAGTTAATTTCCAAATTGCAAACAAAAAGACCCGAGACCCCATAGGAGACCAGGCCCAAAATAGGCCCAGGGACCAGGGCGCTGGGCGCTATGGTCCCACGTCCCGGGACAGCAGGGTGCCAAGGAGGTTCAGGCCAGGGTGCTAGAAAATGCAGTTTTTGGTGTCAAAAACAGGTTTCGGGGTCTCCGTTCAGGTTGCGTGTTGCGTCGCCATCGTGAAGACCGAAATGCAGTCGAAATTGCAAGTGTCGCAATTTTAGGACGCTACATTTAGCCCCCACTTTAGCGGGAGTATGTATGCTCATACTTCCGGTAAAGTACAAGGAAACAACATTGAAAGACTTTCACCACGTCAAGGAGGCAAGATACACCAAGCCCCCAGTGGACTAGGGATCTTACGACTTCGATTGACAAAGTAAAAGGGAAGATCACGAGGGAGAACCATGACTGTCAGTAGTAAGGTTCCCTCACTATGAGTCATGCAAAAGAAATACCAAAAATTTTCAAGGCAAAGCTAAGTTCACCAAGAAATTTTCAAGTATCTTGAAAGGATAGACAGGGTGTAGCCCCCCTACGTTAAAGCGATCACACACGCCTCAATGGGGGTGATTGTTTTAACGTAGTGATACACATAAGAAATGAGAAAGGAAAGGAGCACGTTATCACAAAGATTTAGCCCCCAAGTGTGAGATAAACCCCAGGATAATAGACACAAACACAAAGCACGAGGTGACTTCGCTTTCCTCGGGGTCAGTATGCTGTATGATAATTCATGTATATATATCATATGTATGTATGCATAATTGTTCTTCATTCCCCAATCAAGGAAGGTCACCTAGAAGAAGGGAACACATGTGTCTTTTGAGTCAACATGAGAGAGACCAAAAGAGATCTCAATGCTTTGCATCGTCCTCAAGTAGACAACACTAAGGACAACAAATAGAAGAATGAGAATAACATATAGAAGAAGTAACAAAAGAGAGGAGGAGAGAATCTGCTATGCTAATGTAACTAGTCTAGCACGTCATCTACCCCCCGATCTTGCTGATCAATGTTTTGGGAAGGCAGGGAACACGCTAGAGGAAGAACATCCAACACAGCAGATGGAGCTATCACAAGATCCAAACAAGGGCTATGTTCATGTCCCGAGCCACGTTGTTCTTGTCTAGGAGCTAGGATAAGTGCTTTAGAAAATTCGTTAGATAAATGGTTATCAACATCAACAAGTTCATATTCACTGTCAGAAGCAAGAGAAGTAACATGTTCATCATGAATAACATTTTCGTCTATAGCATCATCAAGATTTATAAAAATAGGATCTTTAACTCGCACAGGATCAAGACCATCATGCATCTTATGTTTAGGAGATTTTGGAGAAAATGGAATAATGCTTGTTGAAGGTGTTTTTGGAGATTGCAAAGTTTGAGAAGCAGCTGCTTGAGCTCTAAGACGACGCTTTCCTCGACATTCACGTGCAGAACGATTTCGTCTAGTCTTAGTAGGAAGTGGATAAGATTGAGGAGGAGGAATGTTCTCATCCTTATCACTTGAGTGTTTAGGTTGTGGTCTCTTAGGCTAGATAATAGGAGGAGAGGAAGGTCTCTTCTCTCTATAAAAGGAAGGAGGAGGAACTGCTCCATATAAAGGAGGAATTTTTGGTTTAGGAAGAAGACCAAGTCCATCGTGACGAGGAGGTATAGGCCTACTTTTAGAAGGTTTATTAGGCATAGACATAGTCACATCCATGGGAACGGGTTGGGAATCTTCTTGAGGAAAGACATTAGTTTTATCTTTCAAAGGAAGAACTTCCTTCTCAAGAATGATAGGAATATCAAGTTTGGGTGTTCTAGGTTCACTTAAAGATAGGATCATATCTGTTTTCCACTTTTGATAAGATTTGAAAAGATGATCACTTCGCGGAGGAAGAGATTGGAATTGTTTAGGCCAAAAGTAATCAATAGGAACACTAGAGGTTCTTTCAGCTGGTTTAAAGAGACTATGATTGACAGTAACAACTTCACCATTATGGGGAAATTTCAAACACTTATGTATAGGAGAAGCAATAGCTTTCATGGAAGATAGCCAAGGATAGCCAAGCTTCACACGAAATTGTTCGGATGAAGGAATAATAGCAAAGTTTACATCAAGGGATTTGTTATGGACCTCAATAGGCAATGTAATAGAACCAATTGCAGCAGAAGAAAATGCATCAAATAGTTTCATAATCAAATCTGTTTTGTCATAGATCACTTGATTCAATTGCAAAGTAAAAAGAAATTCTTCAGTAATAACATTAACCATGCACGAAGGATCAATAAGCACTCCACGACAAGGTGTATTCTTGACTTTTGCAACTATGTATAAAGGACCATCAGGTGCCCTGATAGTTTCACTAGAATCAAATGTGATGGAAGGTTCTTTAGGGTTTTCTTGCTGCTCTACAAATTTAATCACATTCGGAGTCATAGACACAAGACCATCAGATGAGAGAGAGGAATCATTAGCCTCAATCGCATTAGAGGTATGAGAAGGTAATGGATCAGTAAAAATCTGAAGATTTTGGTTAGGAGGAGCTACAGATGCGTTGCCTTTATCATTCACTCCAGAAACAGAGATAGTATTATTATCAATCAAATCTTGAATTTTACCCTTTAAAGAAAAACATTTTTCAGTATCATGCCCAGACTGACGATGAAATTGACAAAAAGATTTGTTATCAAAATAAGGTGAAGTAATCTTTGCAGGATCAATTTGCCTTATAGGAGGAAGAGTAAGCACATTTTGTTCCAATAACTTATTCATAATACTATGCAATGATTCATTCAAAGGAGTATACTTTCTTTCTTTCTTGAAAAATTTAGAAATAGGAGGCACACCTGATGCTGCATTCACATTGTTGTTGATGATGTTTTCATTGAATTTGATGGAATCTTTGTTCGGTTTAAACTTCCCAAATGGTTGTTGACTGCTATCACCCTTATCACTCGGAGCCATAGGATGTGATTGTTCCATTTGACTCACAGTCAGTTGATAATTGTGAAGAGTTGCACACAACTGTTGGAAAGAAGTAAACTCAGAAAACAGAAGTTTGTCTCTAATATATTTTTGTAAATTAGAAATAAAGATTCTTTGAATATCATTTTCAGGCACTGGAAAAGAAATTTGAGCATACAAATGCTTATATCTACCAATGAAATCAGTCACTTTTTCTTTAACACCTTGTTTACAATGCATTAAATCAATCAAAGTAACTTTAGGACTTATATTGTTTTGAAATTGTTGAATGAAAGCATTTGCAAGTTGTTCGAAAGAAGTAATAGAATAAGAAGGCAACGAGCAATACCATTGTAGGGCTTTGTCTCTTAATGTTCTAGTAAACAGTTTTGCAAGCAACCTTTGGTCATAAGCAAAATCGGTACAAATTGTTTGAAAAGTCTTAACATGTGTTAGAGGATCACCTTTACCATTATAAAGCTCCAAATGCGGGATTTCAACATGTTTAGGAGGGATAGCTCGAACAATGTCAAGAGAAAGTGGGCTCGCAACATCAAATGTGGGCACACTAAACTTAGATTGATTCATAGAGGCAATTTGTTGCTGTAAAGAAGAGACAGTTTGTGCAAGTTTGTTAATGGTCGCTTCAGTCGAAGAATTCATATTAGATGTGTTAGATTGAGATGGAGGTGTTATGTTATTGAATGAAGGTAAAGAGTAAGGTGGCGGGACTCTATGATAATTAGTCATAGGAGATGATTGGACAGGAGAAATGCTACAAGGAGGAATGGAATGGTGGAATGAATTGCCCCCTTGCGTCATGTTCATTTGTGAAGATGTAATAGGAACACTCATTGAAGGGATGAATGAAGAAGTCGGATTGAATGAAGGAAGAGGGTTAATTGAAGAAGAGGGATTGCCCCCATGACTGGTGATCATAGGAGGAATGTCTTGTATAGAAGTAGTCATTATGTTTGGTGTAAAAGTAGGTATGCTAGCAATAGAAGTTGTCGAAGGAATAGAATGATTAACTTGAGTGGGAGGTTGTGTATAACCTAAAGTTTTGGCACAACTCTTCATAGGCATCACATTTGAATCCACAATGTGTGCAATACCACGCAAAATATCAATTCCATTCTTATCACTTTGAAGCATATGTTTTAGACCCTCAATTAAAGGAAGAGCTTGACTATCGGGATACTCATGAGACATCCATTGGTGAAAATCATCAAATTGATTATCCAATTTCGAAAGTTGTTCTACAGAAACCTCATGGAGAGCTTCTTCATCATTAGGAGGATTAGAGGAATTACCCATGTCCTCGTTAAAAAGACTACTCAAATTAGGTTCCATCTCCTCGGTAGTTAAACCTCGGAAAGACTTAATTCTACGGCTTCGTCTAACGGGAATAGTGGAAGTAGGGCTTATTGTTGTAAAACTCATGCACTAGAAAGAGAGAGAAGATTTTGAATTTAGAGGTAGCAATTTTCAGTGAAATCAGCCAATCTTCTGGATTTAAGCTGTTAAATGCAATCACGACAGTCTCCCGAAATTTCGGAAAAAATGTCCAGGACCGTGGCGCTCGGAGTGCACACGGTCCTTGCAACTTTTTTCGAAATTTGCAGGGATGAAAGTTATGATGATTTTAGAGCTAATCTGAAAAAATTGAGTGATTTTACGATCTGTAGATAGGCCAAATTAAAGTTGCAATCTCAAAATTGAATCCTACCAAGATTGTCGAAAAATGCAAAATTTGAATTTTGAAAAAGAGAGGGAAACTGAAATTTTGAATTTTATGATTTTAGAGGGAATACCAAAAGCAATGCAAGTTTTGAAATTCAAAAGTTGTCTCAATTTCACGCAAAATTCAATTTTGAAAGCGGAAATCAAAGTTGTTGTAATTAAGCACTTAATTTCAAAAGTCACAAATTGCAAGAATTTGAATAAAGCACTGATATTTTGAATGAATGCAAACACACTTTTCAGATTTAGGACAGTAAGAACACAATTTTGACACAAAATTTCAATTTCAACAATTTTTGAATGATTAGGAGCCTTAAACCAAGCAATCACAAGACCAACTTTGACTGTACTTTTGAAAGTGTTAGATTTGATAAAATCAGCCAAAATTCTGGATTTTAGCAGAAAAATACAGTAAGATCTAGCTCCCAAAATTTCAGAAAAAATGTCGGGGACGATGGCGCTCGGAGTGCACACGGTCCTCGCAACTTTTTTCCAAATTTTCAAGGATGAAAGATATTGTGATTTTATTGCAGAATCCAAAGTTACAGCTGATTTGGAGATGTTTTGATCAGTGAAATTGTCGGACAAAGGTTGAATCAAGAGGGTTTCAAAAATTAGGGTTTTGACACTTAACCACTTAATTTTCAAAAATAAAGCATAGATATGAATTGATAATTTGTAATAGAAGGGCAGATCTGAAATAAGCATTAACAATTAAACATTTCACAAGTTCAATTACCCAAAAAGAAAATTTTAGGGTTTTTATGCAATCAACCTCTAAAATTTGCAAAAGATCAAACATGGAAATGTAACCAAGGAATCAAATTTTCAGATGTAACCATGAATAATCAGAAAGGATGTTCACGTCGGGTTCACCAAAATGTAAAGCGGAAAATCGCGATCGAACCCTAGTTGCTCTCCCCTCTTCCAACTCCAAGGAGAGAGAAGGGAGGTTACTAGGGTTGATGGTTTTCACTTAGGGGAGAGACTTTACATTCAAAAGAGGGGTTGAAACCCACAAGATCCAATCCCACACAATGCAAGATTGGATGCTAAATGTGTTTCAAGGGTTAAGAAAGCAAGGCTACCCTCTTTTGTAAAGAATGTTGATAGAAGAATTAAGCTAGGAATGCATAGAAAGTGACAAAGATTCGCTTATAAACTGAGATAGGGATATAGTATGAAGCTGCGGACCTGGAATTAGCAGTAAAATGTCGATACGGCACTGTCCTGCAAATTTGAGCAAAAGTTGTCGGGACGATGGCGCCCGGCGCCACGATCCTCCGAAAAATCCGCGAAACGAAGGGGGATCTGTTCGTCTCTGCACAAGGATTCCAGATCTTCAATTTCAGCCGCGTACCTGCAACCTACACACAGAAAAGCGAAGACGATTGGGGGGTTAGGGATTAGGGGTTTGCCTTTAAGTCAAACCCTGGTTTTGGAATTAACCAAGAAATGAGAAATGCTGTAAATGTAAACGTATGTAATGTAAAACAAGTACTAATACCTTGTTGTAAGGACGTTTGTATCCTTATGTGCGAAGGTATAGATGTTGTTGTTTGTTGTATGTTGTAGCATGTAGTAAGTGATCTCCTCTTCAATGGTTGAATCCTTGTCTTGAATGCAACACTTAGCCTTGAATGGAGACTTGAAATGATCAATTACTTGAAGGAATGCTTGAATGCTTGAATGCTTGAGTATAGTTTCCACGCTTGTACACATATGTCCTTCTTACCCAAATGGGAGAGGAAAATTCCATTTATATACTTGCCAATTAGGGTTAATAGACTGATTTTCCCGACCTTAGGCCAACCAGGAAAGTTAATTTCCAAATTGCAAACAAAAAGACCCGAGACCCCATAGGAGACCGGGCCCAAAATAGGCCCAGGGACCAGGGCGCTGGGCGCTATGGTCCTGGGGGACCAGGGCGCTGGGCGCCCTAGTCCTGAAGGACCAGGGCGCTGGGCACTCTGGTCCCACCTCTCGGGACAGCAGGGTGCAAAGGAGGTTCAGGCCAGGGTGCTAGAAAATGCAGTTTTTGGTGTCAAAAACAGGTTTCGGGGTCTCCATTCAGGTTGCGTGTTGCGTTGCCATCGTGAAGACCGAAATGTAGTCGAAATTGCAAGTGTCGCAATTTTAGGTCGCTACACCTACCAAATTGATTACTCTTTTCTACAATCCTAAAGTATTACTTGTATTTTTTTAACAAGTTATTCTACATGGAATATTTGACATTGTTACAATATGATTGAAGCTTCAAGGATGTTGACTACTGACTAATGTTCAATGTTTATCTCTCCTCAAGGGTTTGGTATTGTTCTTGAGCTATTCTCACATTTTGTGTTTAGATCTCTTAATCTAAATTATATATCTTTCCCTTGGGTTGGACTTTGCACTACCTTTTGTTTAATACTCCATTCTAATGCACTTGACTAGGGTTTTATGTTTTGATCATTGTATATTTTATTTCTTGTCAGGATCTTAGGCATGCTTAAGGTTTAGAGCACACACTCTTATCAAATTTCAACTCAACTATTCATAGAGGTAGGAATTCCAAAATGGGGGATTGACTAAGGCAAGCTCCTATATAACCACAACTATTTTTTCCTCTCTTTCTACTTGTACAGGTGCAAATATGGATTTTTACGACAAAGAAAAGGTATATAAATATGGAGTGGATAGTGAAGAGATAGTCAGCACAAATTTTAAAGAAAACTCTAGGACAATGGTGTCCAATACTTGTTTCCTGCTAATTCAGCCTATTAGATAACTAGATAACATCTCAAACAATCAATCCTCTTTACAAAAAAGGACTAGAACCCAAGTAGTTTGACTCTATTTGGAAGCAGTTAACCGAACTTGACACCTTTGGTCCATTTGTATTCCAATGTTTTGTGGAGCAAGGTTGATCTTGGTTAAATTACTAGTTAGTTTAGATCCTTTCTTTTTCATAAAATATTTTGATGAACTCAACTTCTATTATATTTGCATAACTTTTGTGGTATTTGATTGATTAGTTAATTGATTAGATTTCGTGCCTTTGTTATTTCATTAAAATATATCATTAAAACCTTGTTAAAATAATTTTTTCTTTTCTTTTAGATAACAAAACCAAACTTGAAAAAAAATCATTTATCCCTTAACCATCATTTTTCATCTTATTATCATTTTTTTCTACTTCTCTCTCTTCTCCTTTATTCTATCAACATAAATCTTTGAAAATTCAAGATTATCCAACTACATTGGATCTCTTTTTACAATATTTTTGTGTATTTAATGAGTCATTTAGTAGTGATGATTTTGATATGTTAGATGAAGCTCTTGGTAACTTTATCTCAATGGAATCATCTCTATGTCTCCTAAAACATATCTTTGTTGCAAATTAATCAATATGATCCATGTTTCTAGTTATAAAAATAAACTTGAGAAAACTAAAATCATAGTGCATGTTTTCCTAGATCTTTCCCAACCACAAAAAAAAAACCTATTATCAATATTCAAGGTGTTAAAAACCCATCTTGATTCCCTAGTTACTATAAGTAAGTTAAGTAGCGGAACAACTTCCTACACTAACCTTGAGAGGAGGGAAATGCAAAAACTTTTACATATCATTACAGTAGTTACATAAACTTAGCATAAATAAACTTAATATCATGCATACTAGAACACAACAACACGGTGATTTACATGGGGAAAACCCTTTCAGGAGAAAAACCCCACATTCCAAAAGTAGCTCAATATATCATTTAGCAACTTGCAGAGAAAGCTCTTCACAAGAGTACCACTAATAAGAGATTCAAAGGTAACTCAATAGCCATAATACTCTTACACACAACCTTTATCTCACACACCTCATATATAGGAGATGCAATACAAGAAACCATCAAACAGTATTACAAAACCATGGGCTAAAACCACCCAATAAAGTAGAGCCGACCTTATCTCCATTCTAAATGCCCTATGACATGTCAAAACACACATCAACACATTTTCCTCCCTTTTACAACTTATTTATGTGTCCGATGCAAATTATATTTCCTATTTCAGGAGTCCAAACTTTCGGAGGCCATAACTTGTGAACTGTGTGTCCGATTGACAAACTGTTTGAAGTGCCAAAAAGCTAATGGAGTTCTCTATCACCTTGTAAAATGCTATGCCATTTATGCCCACTTTTCAGGGCATTTTGGAGACTCTAAATTCCTCAAAATTAATTTTAAACCTTTCATTGCACCCTTCAAAACAAAAACTTTAATATCTTCAAAACTAGCTGTGATCTTGTTACATAAATTTACCAACATGCTTATCTAGCCAACCAGAAGCTTAGGGGAGAATTTTGCACCATTTCATACTCAAACAAAAACTTACTATAAATAGTAACCTCATGTAAATGCAAGGTTGAGACACTATTTTCCCCAAAGTCTCCCACTTGTCAAACACGTTGCAAGAGAAAAGGGAGTATCAACACAATAATTTAATTGCTAGGGGCCATGAGGCCCATATACTTTGAGCACCATCTCAACTTCTCTGTGTTCACAACCTTAGTTAAAGAATCTGCAACTTTCATCAAAGTCTCTACCTTAAGCAACTTCACCCTACCACCTTCGACCATATCTCTGACAAAATGATACTGAACATCAATGTGTTTGGTCAGGGCATGAAATGTTGAGTTCTTAGCTAGGCAAATGATACTCTGATTGTCACAATAAACTATCACTATACCTTGTTTTATTCCAATATCTTAACAGAGTCGCTTAAGACAAATGGCTTCTTTACAAGCATGAGTAGTTGTCATATACTCTACTTCTGTAGTGGACAAAGCAATCACAACCTGTCACTTACAAATCCAACTAATTGCACCACCAAATAAAGTAAATGCATAAGCACTGGTAGATCTTCTACTATCAATATCACCTGCCCAGTCTAAATCCACATAACCATGACTATCAAGGGAAATCATGTCTCCAACCAAATTACCATGATAACACAAACATTACTCTGAGGTACCCTTCAAATATTTGAACACTCTTTTGACTGCATCCCAATGAACTTCTACCAGGATTAGACATATAACTGGAAATAACTCTTATTGCTTGGGCAATGTTTGGTCTAGTATAGACCATGGCATACATCAAACTTCTAAATTCAATCTGGTAAGGCACTCTGATCATGTCTTTCATCTCTAATTGAGATTTAGGACAATTTGAAATAGATAATTTCATTCCAACTATGAAGGGAACACATAATGGTCTACAATCCTGCATGTTTAACCTCTGTAAAATTTAATTCACATACTTACTCTAGCCTAGCCAAATCTTTTTGTTTACTCTATCTCTTCTAATTTCCATCCCAAGAATGTGTTTCGCTGCACCAAGATCTTTCATTTCAAATTTAGTAGCAAGCTAAGACTCACAGGGGCTTCACTTAGTGAACCTGGGTTATAACACGTGCGTTCATGGCATACTAAAGAATCCCCCTTTTTTCAAAAAAATATTGCCCTAAACTCCTTTTTGTCACCCCATCCCAATACATATCTTGAATTAAAAACCCCCTTATTTTCACCAAATCTTGTATTTTTTCATATCCAGAATTAAAAACCTCCTTATTTTCATAGATAGGCAATATATTGCACCCTCATTTTTGGGATATTAAACCCCTCAGTATGAATGCACGTGATATAATATTGCCTAGAGAGTGAAGCCCCCATGCTGAAACTTTAGTTCTAAAATCATACCTTTCCATTTACCAAGGAATAACATATCATCAACATATAATGCAATGTATAGGAAACAATCGCCATCAGAATTATAGTAAACACAGTGATCTGATATAGAATTCTCAAATCCCAAACTCAACACATATGTATCAAATTTTCAATACAACATCCAAGGACTTTGTTTGAGGCTATACAAATATTTCTTCAATTTACAGACCAAATTACCTTTACCTTTCACAACATAGTGCTTTGGCTGTGTCGTATAAATATCCTCCTCCAAATCACCATGAAGAAAAGTAGTTTTCACATCCATTTGCTCAACCTCTAAATCATAAGCAGCAACAATAGAAATAAAAAATCTAATGGATGTCATTTTTGCAACAAGAGAAAATATCTCACCATAATCAACACCTTCAACCTAAGAGTAGCCTTTTGCAACCAACCTTGTTTTATACTTCTCAATGCTTCCATCTGAACCAATATTTTTCTTGAACACCCATTTGCAGCCAACAAGCTTCCATCCTTCGGGAAATGGTACAAGATCCCATGTATCATTAGTTTTCAAAGTTGTCATTTCTTCTTCCATAGCAATCTTCTACGATTCTACATCATTCATACCTAATGCCTCTTCTACAGATCTAGGTTCATCCACATTAGTATTCAAAGAAAAAATAAATCTCCAATCATCAACTAAATACCTTTCAGGTGGTTGTCTATGTCTTGTAGATCTTCAAACAAGCTAAGTTGGAGGTTCTTCCTCCTCTTCTGAAGATTCAGATCTAGATGAGTTCTCCTCAACTTCTTGCCTATCAAGTGGTCTCGATTCAACTCTTTCAAGCGTAGAAGGGAATTGAATCATGTCTTCCTATTTAGTTCATTCTAGTTGCAATGTAACAGAAGGATATTTTATTTCTCTAAAAATAACACTTCTACTATGAATTACCTTTTGTGCAACAGGGTTCCAAAGTTTGTATCCTTTCACACCATTATTGTAACTGATGAAGATACATTTTATAGCCTTGTTCTCCAACTTTGTTCGCTTCTCCTTTGGCACATGTGCATATGCCTCACAACCAAAAACTCTAAGATGTCTTAATGAAGGCTTGTGACCTGACCATGCTCCATAGGTGTTTTATCAACAAGAGTTGATGTAGGAGAACTATTAATTAGGTAGCAAGTAGTGGTAGCAGATTCAACCCAAAAAATTTGTTCTAGACCAACACCACTCAACATACTCCTAGCCTTCTCTATCGGTGTCTTGTTCATTCCTTCTACAACTCCATTCTGATGTGGAGAATACAGAGTTGTCTTATGTTTGTTAACATCATAGTCTTTATAGAATCTATCAAAATCATTAGATACAAATATACCACCATTATCAGTCCTCAAACATTTAATTTTCTTTCCACTCTACAACTCAATTATTGCTTTAAATTCTTTAAAATGACCGAAAACTTCATATTTACTCTTTATAAATTATACCCATGTCCTACTAAAATCATCAATAAATGAATCATAATGTGTGAATTTTCCAATGGAAGGAACATATATAGGACCAAACACATCATAATGAATAAGATTCAAAACACCGCAAGATTTATGAGAACTCGAGTAAAATTGAACATAGTTTTGTTTTCCAGAAATGCAATGCTCACAGAAATGAAAGTAAAGATTACAATCATTCAAACCTTCAACAAGGATTTTATTTTTCAAGGTCCTTATTTTCTCCAATGTGGCCAAGTCTCTAGTGCCATAACATAGTCTTCTCTATAAGTAACTTTTCTTCAGAAGAAAGTGCACCCTTAGGTACCCAAAAGCCATGTCCATCCGTTGAAGGTGAAACCTTCAAATCTTCTGACGAAGTATCCACATATTTAGTTTTATAGAAGTGTTATTACACTCAACAATGTATGCCTCTAGCTTATACAAAGTGTCAAACCTGATACCTCTAGCAATCATCATAATATCGTTAATCATCTTATATCTTGCATTAGAAAAGACTACTGGCACACTCACATCTATCAGTTTTCTCACAGATAATAAATTTTGTTTTAATCCAGGGATATGCAAAACACCACTAATACTTTTTATTCTATCATCAGGAGACTTGATCCTAACTTTTCCTTGACCAACAATGTCTAAATGTGAATCATCACCCAAGTACACCTTGCCTCCATTAAATTCTTCATATTTAGAAAACCAATCTTTATTGGAAATCATATGAAAAGATGCACCTGAGTCAATTAACCATGCATCATTACTTGCATGAGTAGCCAAAGTTGCAATGAATGCATCACCATCTTCCTTCTCGGACTCAGAATCAGAATTGAACTATTTATTTTTCTTCTTCTTTTTTTCTTTGTGGTCCTTACAGATGTGACCTAGATTATCGCAATTCCAGCAAAATGTCTTTGGACTTCCCAGGAGATTTCAATCTCCCTTTTGATTTGGACTTATTGCACTTCTCATTCTTCTTGCCTTCTTCCTTAAGCCTTCCACAAATAGTTAGGGCTTCCTTTGAACTGATGTATACCTTCCTTCGCATCTCTTCACCAAGTAGGGCACCCACCATGTCTTCAGACTTCAAAACAGCATAAGTACTATTGATAGCCATAACAAGAGAATCCCATGAATTAGACAAAGAACAAAGAAAGATCTGGCATTTCTCCTCTTGATACCAATTGAGCCACCAACATATTAAATGATTCCAGGTGATCTATAATTTATCCACCCTCTTCCATCTTCAAGGAATACAATTTCTTCCTCAAGAAATTCTGATTTAATAAATATTTGGCTTGATACATCTCACCAAGTTTAGTCCATAACTTCTTTGCACGGTTCTCTTCATGGACATTGATTAGAATGGATTCCGTTAGGCACAATCTGATTAGACCCCTGGCTTTATGGTCCATAACATCATATTGAGCAGTCGCAGTAGGATTTAAGGGTCTTGAGACATTTAGATAAACAAAATCCCACATATCTCGATTTATTAGCAGATCTTCCATCTTTAGCTTCCACATCTCAAAATTACTACCATTAAATTTCTCCACCTCTATTCTCCTTGATGAACTTGCCATCTAAAAATTCTTGCAACAAGATCAAAAAGTATCTTTTGCACAAGATCCCACTCAAATCTAGATTAGTTCAAAAAACCCAACAACCCACAACTGAAACCAAAGGTGATTAGGCTTTGATACCACTTGTAAGGAGGTTAAGTAGCGAAACAATTTCCTACACTAACCTTGAGAGGAGGGTAATGCAAAAAATTTTACAGATCGTTATAGTAGTTATAGAAACTTAACAGAAATAAACATAATATCATGCATACCACAACACAACAACACAATGATTTATGTGGGGAAAACCCGTTCGGGAGAAAAACCCCACACTCCAAAAGTAGCTCAATATATAATTCAATAATCAATAACAAAATACAATATATTTTCAAAGAAAGCTCTTCTAATCATAGATTCAGAGGTAACTCAATAGCCATAAGACTCTTATACACAACCTCTATCTCACACACCTCATATATAGGAGATACAATACAAGAAACCATCAAACGATATTATAAAACCATGGGCTAAAACCACCCAATAAAGTAGAGTCAACCCTATCTCTATTGTAAATGCCCTATGACATGTCAAAACACACATCAAAACGTGTTCCTCCCTTTTACAACTCATTTATGTGTCTGATGCAATTTATATTTCCTATTTCAAGAGTCCAAACTTTCGAAGGCCATAGCTTGTGAACCGTGTGTCCGATTGATGAACTATTTGAAGTGCCAAAAAACTTGCAAAGTTCTCTATCATCTTGTAAACACTACACCATTTGTTACCACCTTTTTAGGGTTTTTAGGGCCTCTAAAGTCCTCAAAATAAATTTTAAACCTTTCATCACACCCTTAAAAAACAGAAACTTTAATATCTTCAAAACTAGTTGTGATCTTGTGATGAAAATTTACCGGCATACTTATATAGCCAACCTAAGCTTCGGGGAGAATTACACCATTTTATGCTAAAAAAAAAACTTACTATAACTAGTAACCTCATGTAAATGTAAGGTTGAGACACCATTTTCTCAACAATTACGACTTAAAATTTAGAAAACAACTCACTCAAAACTATGAAATTAATCAACATGTGTCACTAAAAATGATAAATAACCTAAAACTATATTATTATTTTCCTACTTTGTCTCTTCCACCTTCTCAACCCAAGCTTCCTTTTGCACCTTGTCTTCCTCAACATCTTGGTAAGAAGTATGATCTTGTTGGGCAACTTTGTGCCACTCTGACTAAGATCTCCCTTTTTGAAATTGATTTAAACTTTGCCTACATACCATAGAATGCTCCAAGAGACCTTGCAAAAGATAGTTGTTCCACCTTCTAGAAGACCAATGTTGGATATTGTTGATATTATGCTGCAAATATGTGCTTGAGAGATATTTGAGGATGTTTGAGAGATGTGTTGTCATTGATGTCAACATATTTTTCTATCTATGACAGTGATGCATGAGTTGGTTTGTTCTATATGATGATGATAAGAGTTTACGGATTAGAGGGTTTTTAGAGGATTGTGTATAGATAATTCAATATAGTTTTCAAAGGTCCGCATGAAGATTTGAGCGAGTTATGGATATATGTGTTGTGGTTGGTTTTTCTGTTGTTTAGTGTTGCCAGAGTGTTCAGTATTTTTTATCTACATTACTCTGCATTGTAATATCTTGATCTGCAGATCTGGGGGAATGGTTGGGATATTGATGTGTATCTTCAATTCAATTTGTTCATAGTTTGGAGCTCCACAATTTATTTTTCTAGGTTGATAGTCGTTGCAGTTAGTGTTCTTGAAGTTCAGTATAATGATGATGTGATTCTAGTAATTTGAGTTGTTGTGGATGTTGCGGTGATAATTCATGATGCTTGTGGATGTTTATGGATCATGCGTCTTTTGTGTTGGTGGTGTGCATTGATTGTTGTGCGATTAATTGATGATTTTCTCTGATGTGTTGGTGTTCTTCATTGTTTTGGTTGGCTAGATGCTTGTAGCATGTTGCAGATGTTCAATGCATAATTATTTGAGGTGTTTCGCATTCAAGGCATGTGATATGGGTCTATGCTATGTCTTAGCGGACATTGCTTGGTCTGCATGATATTTTGTAGCGTGTGTTTATATTTTTGCAATTAGGTGATGAGTGTTGAGCCGACCTTGGTGAGGTTGATGTTATGTGTAAATAGATGTAATATCTTTATAATTGTGAAAACGTACAGATGAGAATCAGAAGTGTATGAACAAATAATTTATACATCTTTTGGAAGCGAAGAAGAAGTGTGAGAAGAATTTGTTATGTGCTTAACCAGAACTGTAACCAGACATTAGGAGATGCTATTTTCTCAGTTCATGATCTTCCGGATGTAATCCGAACCTTCTTGTAAGATAGTGAGTCTTCCCTGGGTTGTAGCCTTTTCTTTTTTTTGAGCAGTGAGCTCTAGGCAGTGTGCCTGAATGCATGTGCATTCCCATTGTAATATTTCATATACTTCTAACAAAGTATCATCATATTATGGGTAGGCTCCCACCATGGTTTTTCCCTTGATCGGGTTTTCCATGTCAAAAATCTTGGTGTTATGTGTGTTCTTGATGTGTTGTTGATTTATGCTTTCATGGTTAATAATCAGACTAGAGTTTAAGTTTAATTTGTGTGAATTTTAAGACAACTGATTCACCCCCACTCTCAGTTGTCTGCTCGAAATCAGACCTATTTCATCAACCAAACCAAATGATGTATTAGCCTTGTTAGATTGTATGCATGCAATAAAGATGGACATCATGTTCTCACAACATGAATTCCCTTCTTTGAAAGTTCAAAATCAATATGATCCACTTATAATTCTAGTTATCATTAATTGACATGGAATAAATCATTACCCTAATTCATATCTAATTATTCCTTAATGTTTGAATCATAGACCTATTACATAAGATCAATGTGGAGGTGTCCCTTACACAACCTTATTGTCTTTGTATTTATGGCTTTGAAAATGTTGGTAGACAATCATTAGGTACAATCACACTACCAATTTAGGTAGGACCTCTGACTTTACCCACACCTATCCATATCATGCTTGATCCTCTTTTAGACAATTTCCTTCTAGGTAGACTATGGATCCATGTTATTGGAGAAATCTTGTCTAGACACTTCATCACACAATAAAGTTCATATACAATAATAAACTATACATGGTAGAGGCTGATAAAAATAAGGAAAGTTGTTTAGAAACAAAATCAAGAGCTAAATGCCCTCTTAAAACTTTTTATTTCCTCTTTAACTAAAGTAAATAGACTGTCTCTTGTCGATAATAGTAAAACTCTCAATTAACTACGAATGCATTCTTAGGTGATGATTAGGGTTCATTATATCTTATAACTTCCTTTATTGGAGTATATAAAGTCTTATCAAACAAATCCTAAAACCTTAAACATTGCATCAGTGGCATCTATAAAATCTTCTCCCTTTTCTAACAAACCTAAGATTAATTTCAAAAATGTATCTACTTCAACAATTTTTGTTGATTATTCTTCTACATATGATATGAAGACTCATGATAATCCACCATATCTAACAAAAAATTGTGTCACATTATGCTCATAGTTTTCACATCTTATCTAAGCATGGACATAGAGGCTAATGGTTGTGGTGTAAAGGACCAAGGTATTAATATTCTCATGGAATTCAACTTACATGATGTTTTGGTTGGTCTTAGTAACCATCCTTTGAATCCCACCAAATCTTCTCATCAACCACCTCTCAATGTAAATATGATATCTATTTATTGTAAGGAAGTTGGGTAGAAAAACAACTTCCTACACTAACCTTGATAGAAGGGTAATGCAAAAACTTTTACAAATCATTACAACCATTACATAAATTTAATAGAAATAATCATAAATGGCATGCATAGCACAACCCAAAGATTTACGTGGGGATAACCCTTTCAGGAGAAAAACCCCACACTCCAAAAGTTGTCCAATATATTATTTGGGAATCAATAACATATTACAATATACTTGTAGAGAAATCTTATCACAAGAGCATCACCAACAAGAGATTCATAGATAACTCAATAGCTATAAGAATTTTACACACACCTTATATATAGGAGATGCAATACATGAAACTGTCAAACAATATTACAAAACCATGGGCTAAAACCACCCAATAAAGTGGAACAGACCTTATCTCCAATCTAGATGCCCTATGATGTGTCAAAAGACACATCAACATGTTTAACTCCCTTTTACAACTCATTTATGTGTCTGATGCATTTTTATATTTCCTATTTTAGGAGACCAAACTTCTGGAGGCCATAACTTGTGAACTCGGTGTCTGATTGATGAATCATTTGAAGCACCAGAAAGCTCATGTCCTTCTCTATCACCTCGTAACCTGCTACATTGGTCACACCCACTTTTTAGGCTATTTCAGAGCCTCTAAATTCCTCAAAATTTAACTTGAAACATTTATCACAATTTCCAAAATAAAAATTTTAATATCTTCAATTCTAGTTATGATATTGCAACAAAAGTTTACTGCCATGCTTATCTAGCCAATCTGAAGCTTTGGGGAAAATTTCGAACCAATTCATGCTCAAACAAAAAATTAATATAAATAGTAACCTTATGTAAATGCAAGGATTGAGACACCATTTTCCTAACATTTCTTTTAAGTCACTTTAATCTATCCTAAAATAATAGACATTAGTTTCACTTTCACTATGTTTTCTTTTGACATATTTTCAATGGATGAGTCTTTGGTTGAATTCAAGAGAGTTTATAAAAATCTTCCTCAATATCATCGTATTTGTGGATGTCCTTATTGTTTAAATGCTAAAGCATACTTTAGAAAAGATATTGATTTATTGAATGATGCATGTTGTCATGAAGGATTGTGCCCTAGCATAGTGTAAACTCAATTATCTTGTGAAACATGGGATCATCCTCAGGCTGTGGGTCACCTATGATGAGAATGAACCTTCAAAGAGGGTTGGTTCCCCTAAAAGACTTCCTAAAAATACTAAATTCATATGAAAAAGGGAAGATAGCTTGAACTAGAAACCTATATCTCTAGGAGGTGACACACAAAATTTGTGAAGCTTGAATGTCGTCCTAACTCATAATTTGTTTCAATAGACTTAAATTTTTTCACAAATCAAATTGAAACATGTAATAGATAGTCTTTCATAGGAAGGTTTAGATTCAATCATTTGTTTGAAGGAAAATACAGTTTTCACAACTTCAGTCTATTGGAATCATATTAACACAACCTTTGACATGCATCTAACATGGGTTCTCTCACTTCAATATTGCATGAATGAGACATAATCAAAGGATTCATAATTAAACCACAATAATTGCATCAAATCATTCATCCATAACATTAAACAAGAGCTATTTGAGAAGCAATCATTGCTTCTTTTATTTAAATGAAAGGAGTTTCTTGCATACAATACTGAAAATCTAAAAAATAACCGAGTTACAATAATTTTTACTTTTTCTAATTGCAAAAAGAAAGAATAAATAACTATAAAACAAAGATTATAATGAATGTTTTATAGGAATGAAGTCTCTTTTCCTAACTGAAAGATGGATCTTTTGTGAGCTCCACCTTGATTTGTATGAAAGACTAAAACTCCACTTCAACTGATGGTTTTCATCTTTGGTTTCTCCTCCAATTTGTATGATGCCTTCTTCCTTGGTCACACAAAAGGGAAAATCATGCAAATAAGATCCTAGGATTGCCCCAAACCGACTATTAGTGGGCCCAAAACTTGTCTCAACTGATGTACTACCCATGTGGGGTCTTGAATTGAGCCTTAATTCATGCATTTACGTTCAAAACTTATCTTTTTATGCTTCAAACTGACCTTGAACTGACTGCATGATGTATCAAAGGATTTTTTGATCTCTTGGGTGATTTCATGATATAAGGGCCTGGTGATCTGACTTGAAGTTTAACTAGCCTAGTATTCTCAAAGTGTAGGATAACTTCAAGAAGCCTTAATTTCTACATGACTCATCATACACTGTTCATATTATCCTCCTAGGAATTGAATATCCTTATGCACTCCATGTTGTTTCATATATAAATATATAAGGAGTATCTCTTCACAAAGACTATTCTTATGACCTCAATGCTCATTGCTATTCTAGGACCTCTAATTGTGCCTCAAGTCTGTCACTTTTGATTGCATTTCATTGGCATAGAATGCTACTACTATTCTTTGATGTTTTTCCTTTTGACTTTTATTACCGTTGCTTGAAGTTTGTCATGACAAATCCTTTGTGAATTGTCTATAGGTTGCAAAAGGAGGATTTTGCTTCATGATTTATATGTATATCTTCTCATCATTGTTGATCATTTATTTTCATCGAATCCTCTTGAACAACCCTCTATATTTGTTGCTTTCAATTGTTATAAAGGAACTTGTCACTACTATTGACTGAAGAATGCATTCATACTATAATAACCTTGGGACTATTCATTGATTTTATATTGTCTTTAAACTTTTGGGTCATATGTTGATAGATGCACTATCATATGGACTAATGCATTAGTGTTTTTCATGTCAATATTCATCATTCTCTTGTTGATGACAAAAAACCTTTAATCAAATCTTCATCATCAAATTTACCCTACTAGTTTGAATTCACATCATGATTGAGACCACTTCCTCTTAAGGATTGAAATATATATGTATTTCTTCTTGAAGCTCATCTAGGGTTTCAAAGGACTGTCATTGAGTTTTGATATTGGACTATCATAATTCATAACCTTATTAGGGATTGAATTCTTCAGTTATCTTTTGAGACATCCATTGGCTTGTTGCCTTCTCAACATGACATTGGCAATGAGCTTGATGACTATCATTAGGCTTGTGAAGATCTTGTATTGCATTTCTCACCTTTATGTCATTGCATCTTATACTATCTTTTTCATATGTTTAAGACTGCACTCTTTGACTATTTTGAACTCTTCATCACCATGATGGCATTTCATCTGTCTCAACATGGTTGTGGTTGAGTCTTTTACTGCCCTAAAAAATATTTTCTTTATAACAATGATTGCCATTTTCCTCATGACTATCACAAACAATCTCTCAATTTTTCTCTCCTCTTTAATGATTATCTTTTCTCTAGGATCTAAAAGGGAGACTATTATCCTTCTAATCCTTTGACTGTATTCTTTATTCTTAAATTGGTCTGAACAGTGATCAAGATAGTCTCTATAGTGGCCTTTCATTATACATTTTCATGCCTTTTGGAACTTGTCATTAGCTTACATCATGAAACCCTTGATTGCATTCTCTATTCTTGAACTGTGTATGCACTTTGAACTCTTCTATGTCTTGATCACTGCTCTCTTCATGCATGCTAGAGACTATCACTGTCATAAATAATCTCCTTTGGCAATGATCTTTTGTCTTGAATGATAGCTTGTCCTCATTAGGATTGTCTTCTTTGCCCTAGATCTCTTGTCATGAACATGTCACAATCATTTCTTCAAACTACATACCCATGATGCCTTTAAGCCCTTGATGACTGTATTTAGTCAATTTGAATAGTCCTAATGACACTATGACAATTTTCTATGACAAGTTTTATGAAACTTATTATTTATGTGTTGCATCCAGGTGTATCTAACTTGTCATGACTATGCAATCCTTTACTCCTATTGTACTAAAAGGCATTATTGTTTATTGACTGCAATTATTTTGATTCTAAACATGTTTATTAATCACTTGGGACTACATGATTCACAAAGTCGAGTGTATTCTGAGTTGGACAATGGATTTGTCCTTGGGTCACTTGCATTTATTTTTCACAAACTCCCATTATGGTTACAATTTCCATCACACTTCATATTTTGAACTTAGATAATAATACTTATGTTGTTTACGAGGCTTTGTGAGTGTCTTTCCAATATATTCTTTGTCCAACTTTGTTAGGGTTTACTCTTTCATTTATGGATTTTTGTCTTCAATTGCCAATTGATTCCTAGGCACATAGGGGGATGGTGGAAGAGAGTCCGCAATCTTGGATTCAATTTCTGCCTGTAGGGATTTGGTCTTCTCTATCAGTGTGAGAAGATCTTGTTGGCTCTCACTTTGACCACAGGAGGGGGGGACTATGATCAAAGGGGTTGCCTCTGTTAGTGTAACATTCTCCTTCTCAAGAGTATCGTTGCAAAGGGCATCCCCAAAGTCATCGGTAATGAGAGGTTCCGGTTGCAGTTTATCTTCAATAGGAGATTGCATACAGGAATAATTTCGATGTATCGTAGCCGAGATGTCACAACTAATACCAGAATGATCCAAGGAGAAGCATTTAGGACAAATATGCAGCTGATCTTCCCTGTCAATCTTTTGAATCCAGATCTTTCCAGCCCCAATAATTCTGACTTCGTCAGGTATCTTGTTGATTTGATGTGTGCTAATACAAATTCTGAGAAAGCTTCCCCATAGTTTATCTTCCAAGATATCATCAACCGATATAAAGGTACCAAGGTTTTTGCATATGTCCTTAATGACATCAATGTGCCAATAATCTGAGGGACAATTATATAGTCTTATCCATACCTTGCTATCCGGCAAGACATATGTTCGGGGATTGAAATTGGGCTGCCAATCAATGATGTGAACTTCAATGCCATCTAGGGTATATGGACCTCTGTTTTTTAGCTTGCCATTGCTCCTTATTGCTCTTAAATTCAATCATATAGAAATCGTTCAAGAGAATATTAATATTAACATCCTTTCCCCACTGCACTCTACACCAGGATTCAAAGTTGTCCTTAACCCGCTTTCCACCACCCCACTTGATAAAAAGGCAAGACTCAAGCAAATTTGACCAAGCGGAATTAATTTTATTCTCATCCAGAAAGATAGTGGGTCTTGAGGTTTTACTTACTGGATTATGAAAACGGGGCCGCTGAGAGAGAGAGAGAGCCTGCTCTCTGAAAATCTGGGTGTCTTTCCAGATTCGGTCGAGGGTTCTGATTAATCAGACGGAAGTTAGATCTCCAAAACCTTGCTTGATCTGCCTTAGAGTTTCCTTGCCTGAAGCTCCCATTCCATTTTTGGAAGTTACCATGATCAGTCAAGGGAGCCAAAAAAGAGTCGGTATAAGGGATGTCTCTCTCGAGCAGCGCATCGGAAGTGTTACGTTTAGGCGGTGGATACCAATTTCTGGGGCCCTCAGATACGAGATGGTTAGCCTTGCGGAACCAGCCTTTATTGTTCCAACTAAAACCATTCGCCTTCCACTTGTGCGGGTCAATAGGGCACAGATTACCACTTGAGTAGGAATTTCCATGGTTTAACCGCGGATTGGAATATTTGGAGCCCTGAAACCTATCTGTTACCCCCGCTTTATCTGGTTCCTGGACTGCTTGCATTCTACTAGTCTTAATGGGAAAAGCAATGTCCGCTTCATCGCTCCAAGAACCAACCTTCGTGGACTGGGAGCTAGAATACCTTAGATTGGTAACCCTGTTCTGTTTGCCAACACCGCTCCTGCTGTCGTCCAGTGCCGCCATCTCATCGAAAACTTAGCTTACGTGTAGTATTAACTATTTTCCAAGTTAATATTTTTGGAATGTAACGAGATCGAGACAATTTATGTTGTCCTACAACCAATTGCAAAATTTGGTATTTTTGGTCTTGTAAAAATGATATTTCTATCATTTCATTAATTTAGTTTCATTAGGTTAGCGTTAGTTATTTAGGGGATTTCGTTTGTAATTGAAGCTATAACCAAAGGTTTTCTTTTTTTTGGTTCTTTCCTCCCAATATGCTTGTCGAGCCACATTTTGTATCTTATATATTTTTTGTATTTAAAAATATAATATTAACTTATTAATTATTATTTTCAAATACACAATTATTACATTTATATTTATAATTATGTAACCATATTTAATATGATTATATTCATTTCATACGTAGTAATAAAATTTATTATGTTTTATACTTTTCCCACTTTTTTGTATTAGTAAAAGTTGCACATTTTCATTTATTTGTATTTTAAAACTTAATAATTTACCTAATCAAAATCCGTTAATAATTTAAAATAAATAAATAATTTTAATAATAACGAATTAACAAAAAACAATGACAAAATCTCACATACTTATTTTATTATATTTATTATTTTTATTACAATATTTAACCAGACAAGTACCCTATATGACACTTGTTTAATTACTATACATATTTATATTTTCACTTAATTAATTAGCCTACATTAGATGGCATTTTCCCTTCATAATCTCTCATGTAGGATGAATTCTGAATATTTATGCTGCCTAATTATCTATGTGAAAGGGATTTTATTCTCGCTTTTGTCTTGAAAAAACATAAATCAATGTATCAGGAACATGATTCGAATCTTTCCCTTCCACTACACACAATTTGTGGCTAATTGGGTGGTTCAAACATTTGCAAATGTCAATTAGGTACATAGATTTTTAATTGCTTCTCATTTATTTTCTGGTGAACTGAAAGCTTCAGCATGATTTAATGGCACCCATACGGCACCCAATAAAAGAGGCCTTGTCATTCTCGATATTGATTCCTGCTGGTACCATGTCTTCTAAAGAAATAAGTGCGTGCAAAGAAAACAGTGGGTGGGTATGTTCGTTCTATCAGATCGGATACAATTCGTCATACTGGCATTCTAATATAAGTATGGCCAGTCGTGTATATCCTTACTTGTGCTTACCTTTCTTCTTCATCTTTGACCCACTTCTTTGTTTTGTAAGACTAATTCTAACCGAAACATAGGATGCAGGAAACAATTAAATGATGGTGAAACAGAACATTTCCCTGGTGGTCATATTGGCTGAGCTACTTTTAGCGGTAGCCTCGAATGGGGTTTGCTCACCGGGGAGTTGCCAGGCTCACGACATTTGTGCCAAAGATAGTGACTGTGCAGCTGATCTTAAATGCACGAATTGCAGTTCTGCGGATGACATGAATTACAGATGCACCAGGTTTAGTGTCACTGATCCTGTTTCTCAAGTACCTAGTTTTACATTGCTTTTGGGTCAATTTATTGTGTAGGAAATGTGTTTATTAACTTCATTTATCATATAAACATTCTTCTAAATATACAAGCACGAATTGCTTTGATGGGTGGTACAAAGTTCAGACCATTTTGTCCTAAAGGTTGATTGAAGTCATTATATCTTTTAAGTTACAAACCTTGCAGATTCAGTGGTCTCAAAAATGTTGGTTTGTCAGACATATCTTTCATTTAAGATTGTTTTGTCCACAGTGTATTGGATTGTAGTTTTCTTAGAATTGTAATATTCTTCTGGGATCAGCTGCCTGTTAGATTAAGTTCCAGTGTTTCAAGCCTCTCTACTGAGCCCATCGTCAGGGATAAGGATAAATTTTATCTTCGGTTGCACGCCTTACATATTATTTGTTTTCACAGTTCAAAATGCATTTGCTATAGTGAATATCTTATTTTTTATTTACGCACCTGAACTATTTTCAACGTTATACAGGATATTTTTGTGTATTTGATGTGGATAGGTAGGCGATCTGCCCTTCAACAGATATTCATGGCTTACAACCCACAACTCCTTTGCAATTGTTGGAGAGAAATCCTACACGGGCACCGAACGGATAACATTCTGTAACCAAGAGGATAGTGTGACCAATCAGCTGAATGTATGTTATATACCCTTGAATTGTTACTTTTATTTCTTGTAAGTCCCAACAGTGCGATGAGGGTCTCTGGTTCTTCTAGTAATTTTGCAAAATGGTACTCATCCTTTTCTTCTTAGTGCTTTAAGATAATGTTTGATGGGGTTATTGGTTTCTTGCAGAATGGTGTGAGAGGACTTATGTTGGACATGTACGATTTCGAGAATGATGTTTGGCTTTGCCACTCTAATGGTACCTGCTTCAACGTTACAGCTTTTGTAAGTCAAGTTCTTAACCTCTTTTTCGCCCAAAGGGTTTTGAACTAGTAACAGCACCGTAAGGGGTAATGATTATAAGATAGTTGCCAGTGACCTATGCATGCAATTGTAGCTCTTCATTCATTTCCACATAGAGCTCTTGTAAATGCTGCACACCCAAAAATTGATGGGATGCACATAATGGTGGAATAAAAACAATCAAAAAAACAAAAACAATGCTTATAGTAACAGAATCGAGTAGGAAGCAAATACAATTGCAGCCATTTCACTACCAGTAATAAACAAGCTCTAAGGACAAAGCACCATGTCTTTGAAGTCTGAAAAGATATCAGTACAAAATGAATTGATAAACTTGTTGACTTACTCTACCCATCATTTGCTATATTTTTCCAAAAGCACTTTGGCATACCATTGAAAGTTCAGCGATGTCTACTCAATCATCAGGATGTACATTTGATGGTATTTATTAATTAAATGAAAATAAAAAACACATTATATTTTATTTTTAATTAATTAATAAGTCTGGTGAAAGGTGCAGTCTGATGTTTAGATAGATAGTACGTGAAAGTTTCGGACTGTATGCAACAACAAAAATATTGAAGCCTCACTCAACTCAGATCAGACTCTACCATTCCCACATGAATGGTTTGGTTTTGCCTGACAGAGAAGCTACCGGGAAAGCATTGGTTTTCTCCAAAATTTTAAACTATTAAGAATGTGGTTGGTGGTTCAAAACCGATGTCCTACTTGGGATAATATGTGCAAGTGGGCCTTCCAGGGTCCCTCGATGTGCGTTTTGTGTTGTAATAGTGAGGAGTGTGTTTCTCATCTTTTTTTTCAGTGCTCCTTTTCCAAGGAGATATGGTACTTCTGGTGGTGTGTTTTGTGTTTGGAACCAGGCCTGCTGGCATGTCTCTTCTTTGTCTGAGTTTTGGGCTCACTAGGGTAAGGCCCTTATCAAGACTTTTTTTCTTTAGGTTGCTTGGGCTTTTGGTCCCACCTTTATCATCTGGCATATTTGGTTGGAGAGAAATTGTAGGATTTTTCATAATGCTAGGATGTTTGCTCAACACTTGTGGTGGAAAATTATTCATTCTCTTCGGGAGACTGTCTTGGCAAAGTGTGACTTGGTTGGAGATGTGGATCCTGGAGATGTTGCTCTTTGCAATCATCTCAATTTTCCTCTTTAGGGAGGTGCTCTGATGTGTGTTGGACAGGTCATGCAAAATAGATGTAGACATCTTTTGCGAAAGATACATCAAGAAGGACACTGGACCCCTCTTCCTTAGGGACTTTTGAAAATTAACAATGATGGTTCATCACGGGGGAATCTTGGTCATCCTAGTATTGGTGGGGTTGGGCGTGATAGCTCTGGTGATATTCAGTTTATCTTTTTAGTTTATAAGAATCTTCATACTAATAATTTCATGGAGGCTCTTGCCATTTTGTATGTTGTGAAGGGTGGTTGTGTTCTTGGTTGGCAAATGATTATTTGTGAATCTGATTCTCAGGTGGTGGTGACTTTGCTGAATGGACAACGGCTAGATGATGTTAGTTGGTACTTAGCTTTGGTTATTAGATAGATTCTTCAGTTGTGTGGCTCCATGGAATCTGTTACTTTTAGTCACATTCCTAGGGAGTGGAATGGAGTTGCGGATTGTTTGGCCAAATGGGCTTTTGATCAAATGCAGAGTTGGAATATTATGGATAGGGGACAATTACCTTTGGAATTGTCTCATGTGTTGGATCACTTAGTGGAAAATGATAGGGTTGTGTAATGCTCTTTCTTTGTTGAGCGGTTGGCCCTTCTTGCTTTGTATCTCCTTTTGTGATTTAATAAATTTTTACCCCTCTTTTGGTTTCAAACGAATAAAAGATGAATTTGATTTTTGTACGCTGTTCACACTAAAAATGATTTCAAATCTCACTGAGAAATTTATTACCCCTTTAAAATTAATCAGGTTGTTGTGAAAATAGGTTAATTCCTGACTGACATTTATTTTTTGATTGTCTAATTAATTATAACTGAAGGCTTTACCATTCAAGGCTTGCGGGGCACAAAATCTAGAGATCAAAAGGTGAAACAGGTAGAAGAGGTCAAAGGGTTGTAGTTCAATTAGTTGAGCACAATTGGTGAGGATGATGGTATGTGACAAAAAACCCTTCATCAACTTTCAAACCTCCAGAGGTGCATTCAGGCCAGTTTGATATTTAGGTAACTTTGTCAGACAGAATCCCCTGCACATGGCTGCTAAACAGGAATACAACTTCTAATTTAGATGTATGCTTACTCATATTGTTGTAATCCACTATATAAAGAAAGAGATGCCAACATCCATGTAATCTAACTATTTCCACAATACTAGAAGAAGGTAAAAGAGATGATAATAATTCACCGTCTCCTCCACCAGCAGGTAGTCTAAAGTTGAATTTTGATGAGGTAGCGAGAGGTAGTCCTGGGTCAGCTAGAGGTGGTTTTGCTATTAGAAATGAAGTAGGGAAATTTATTTATGGAGGCTCTCTTTTCCCAGGGATCTGCACAAACACCAGAGAATAGGAAGCTCTGATAGCTGGTCTCAGAGCTGCCAAAATGGAAAAACATTTGATTGTAGAAAATGATTCCTTCATTGTCATTAATTTGATGATTAAGAAGCAAAGTCCAAGTTGGATGTTAAATCGTATGACGAATAGGCTATCTGTATGAGTCAATCCTTTGATTCTACCCAATATGTCCATTGCAGAAGGCAGCTTAATGTTGTAGCAGATCTCTTAGCAAATGAAGGAACATACAGTCTCAATTTGAAGGCATGGCCTAATTTACAACCAAACCTACAGTTTTAACCCCCTTAATAAAAGTGGGTCTTTTCTAGGATGTTATCACTACAATAATTATTTCATGTTAGGTCGGCTTGAATGCAGAAGCAGATTATTAGTTGGTGAGCAGTACAGTTAGTTAAGCTCACTCATTCAAGGTGGTGACAGTAAGTATTTTTATCATTTGATGCATCATTTCTGAGAGTATACTGAGGTTTAACATTAGGTGTTGCAATGGTAATAATTGTGATGCGGTAAAAGTGCATTTATTTGTCATCATTAGAATGAAGGTTGTTGTTTGAAGAGTATGTGGAAGGTGGTGTTCGTCTTATGTTGCACCTGCATGATGTGATATTATTTGATAAGTAGGAGATATTTTCCACAGCAAGTCAAATTATGATATTGGTATCAGGATTCAACTGTGAGTTTTTGAATCAAACTCATTGACCCATGTTTCATGAGTAGTGATTCACGAGAACCCTTCTCTCATGAGAATGAATGATATACTTAGCACTCATTGCATCTAGGTGATGCTCACAAAGTTGGGTCAACCCGGGAGGTCACCCATCCTAGTACTACTCCAACTCAAACACACTTAACCATGGAGTTTCCCCAAGATTAAGTCCACTTAGCTTGCAGTTACCTAGATTCTAGACCATGTATATTAGGCAGTACAGTGGTAGCTACTCCTTAAGCCAGAAAGGGAAATAGTGGTTTGCTCTTCTATTATATGGATAGGTGGCGATGCTGGGCACAAGTGGAAAGTCCTAGAAAAATTTGCAGAGTGATTAATTGCCTAGCATGGAAGGGCTTTTTTTGGTGCAATGTGAAGGGATGGCTTTGTCTTAAGGAGGTATTTCAGATAGATGCCTACAATGCATATTTGCATGCAGGGATCCAGTCCTTTAGGGTTGGTTAAAGTTGTGTTGGGTGCACAGTTTCATTGGGATGGATGCTACTCCAAAACGGTGATTCAAGAGGTGTTCATTGCGAATCTAGTGCAATATCTCCCAATGTTGAAGTTTGCCGTCTAGGTTCTGAAAATATTTCTTCTGGATTAGTTTCTAGGCATGATGATTCCAGACATTGATTAAGTGGCTGGACTCAGGACTGAAGGTGCAAGAGTTTGAATTTTTCTGAATGTGTAGGCTCAATGTCTTCTCTGTATTTGCAGGAAGCATCACCAAATTTAGTAGAGAAGCTGAGGTGCGAGATACGTGTGTTGCGCGCATACTGTGACGATGTTGGCAAAGTTCTCTCTAGTTTGCATAGAAACCACTTTCGTGGTTGGTTGGAGGTTGGCAACAACTATACGATCCTTTTCTTCTATGGTTCCTCGGTTCATAGGTCTTGATAGTGCAGGGAAATCTGCTACAGAGTAAGGTTCCCCATGCTTCAAGGAATTTGCTGGGAGCAGGCTGGCAATCAGAACGCCCCTAGGGTGGCGGAAGGAGTGGATTCCATTCAAGGCCCACAGTGAGGAAGGGAATGGTGGGGTATTGTGTGTTAGGTTTATTTGGTCTTGTGGTAGGGTGGTTTCATGGTTGGATGTTCCTTCTTGGTATATCGCTAGTCTTGGGTATTGCATTTGAGGGTTGTAGTAGGTTGATCTATTGTTTTGTTAGTTTTTGCTTGATGGCTGTAGTTCACGGTCCGGTCATTATGCTATGCTTTCTCATCTGGATGATTATTTATTAATCTTGGTTATGGGCAGGGGCCCCTATAGAACCCCCCATTAATATAATTTATATATATATAAAAATTGTATCTGAGGCAGTGCAGGGGAATTGAATATTGAAATTTCAATGATCAATTAGTGTTGCAATTGACAAGAATGGTCATATCTAGAAACAGGATTGAAAAAGAATTTGATATGGCTACCCGTTACCCTGTTCACGTGATAATATTTTCAAAATTTTCAGCACAATTGGTTCAAACTTCAAGCAGTTAGCCAAAAAGGTTTTTTTTTGGCTGGGAGATATATTCTTCTATTTGTCTTGTTAGTGGCTGTAATAATTGAAGGTATGGAGGGGAATTAATGGTTGAAATTTCAACATTCAACCACCGTTGCAATCAGGAAGAAGTTCTAAACATTCAGATTGTATTTTTTTCAAGTTTGAAAATAAGCTTTAGATTTCACTAAGCACCATCACCCATTCACACCTAATATCCAAATAGTATGTAAACTCTCGTTGCCTGTAAACTAGTACAGACCTCGATGAGGGCTAGGTTTCATTTGATAAACATTTTAAAGGGGACTATTGGCGTAGCATCTCAAATGATTGTTGACACAAAATGGAAATCCACTTATGATATTCAAATTAGAGCAAGAATATGCCATTCTAGGAGATCACAATAGGGAGAGATCAAACCAAGTATTGTAATTAATTTATTATCAATAATTGCTTGAAAAATTATGCATGGACATAACAGCTGCAACCTTCATCCTCAAAGGACTCAATTTCTTTGTTATGTTGTAATACACATTTAATAGCAAAACAATATGGATTTAATATGGTTCGGTTCCTGAAGCTTTCTGCTAATGTTCCAAATATTTGAAATCAAAGTTGCCAATCAACCATAAGTTTAAGTCAAATCAACCACTAGCTCCAATAAGCCAAGTTGACTTTGAAATTCAGAGGGACCTCCATCTGCTACGGTTAGTCCAACTATTCCTAGAACCATTTGTTTAGGACCCCTAAAGAAACTCTTGAGATTCAGTTATTTTCAAATTCTGACTCGCTCATGTTATTTAGAGGTAGTGACAAATTCACTGGCTTATGTTATTTAGAGATTAGACGAATTGACAAATTCACCAAATCATGATCTCTTAAGATGGGTGGATGATCATTTTGAGAGGGCCCATCTCGTAAAATGAGTCCAGCAATTGCAAAGCCTTTTGCTCGACAGGCCTAAAGAAACTCTTAAGATTTGGCTATGTGCAAAGGCGAACCGGTTCTTGTAATCAAGAGGCAATGACCAATTCACCAGGTCATGAACGGTCTCCTATGAATGGTGGATGATCGTTTGCAACGAGGCCTGCCTGGTGGGTAGCATCATGCCATTCACAGAAATCCACTACTATTAGGCAGGATAAATCGAGGCATATGTATCGTTATTTTATATAATTATATCACACATAACAGCTTCCAAATTCTACACATAAGCTGCAAATTTCTTTATTTTGTAACAATGCAATTAATTGGGTGGAAATAATGGCCTGAAACCAATAATGTTGAGCTTGGCTTCTATTGAATCATCAATGGCCAATCTCAAAGATTACCAATGGCTAATACCATACAATTTATATCAGAGATCTTAGTTGTAATATTGAAAGAAAAATGGTATAAAGTGACCTGTAGATAACTGTGAGCATTGTATGATGTAAGGCAGATAGAAATATTCCTAAGCTTGAATCTGCGAACATTAGTGTCTTTAACAAAGAGAATTTGTTAAGATATATATAATTTGAATTTAAGCTAGTGAGGCTCAGGGCTCAAAAAATACCCCATGCTTATTAGGATAACCGAGTGTAAAGCTCTTCACTGAAGAATATTTTCAGCAGTGGGAATGCATTTGTTGCTAAGCCCGGGCAATCATGGTAACCAGGCAATTACACCTAATTGCAAAACAAATCACTCCAACCCTGCCTTGTGAATGGTGAAAGTCCAAATTCTCACCTCTACATAACTGGCAAGAGGTTTTGCACTACCAAATTAAAAAAATTATTCCATCTGCATGCCAATTGCTTTTCCAGTTATTGTGATTAAAAGAGTCTTTGCTTGATTTACCATTTTATTGTTTCTGTAAGGACTAAGGACAGATCATTAGAAAATTCCGTTCCTGCCTTTACTACTAATTTACTAAAGATGATATTATATGCAAGAAGTTTTTTTAAACTATAGTAACAAAATTCAATTAAAATTGAAATTCTCTATTCAGCAAGATAGGAAATTTAGTTGTGTTGCATAATGTTGCAATCGCAGGGGAAACAACTTCAAAAATCAGTTTATTTTTAAGTTTTATGATATCTGATGTTTCTATAAATATTTTTTTTGGACTACTTTTTTTCTTAACTCACTAAGTTTTACTTTTACAGATGCCTGCCATCATTACATTGAAAGAGATTGCGGCATTCCTGGCAGCCAATCCATCTGAAATCATCACAATCTTCATTGAAGACTATGTCAAAGCCCCCAAAGGCCTAACCAAAGTCTTCACTGCTGCTGGACTGATGAAATACTGGTTTCCAGTCTCAAGAATGCCCCAAAATGGCGAGGATTGGCCCACTGTAAATGACATGATCAGCAAAAACCAGCGCCTCATTGTCTTCACCTCTCAGTCATCTAAAGAGGCCTCTGAAGGAATTGCTTACGAGTGGAAATATGTGGTTGAGAATCAATGTAAGTTTAGTCATTCTCGAGTCCAATCCTAAACTTGATTCCTCTACTTTTGGTGTAGATTTATATTTGTGCATAGAGTGGTCCAATTTAATTAGGGGGAATTCCTTATTTTGGTCTTCAAGTGCATGGATTAGTTTTTAAAAGTAAATTGATCCTGATTCTTTAGGTGGATCTCTTCTTTTAGTTTTTGGGAATTTCTTTTTTTGATGAAGATTTGCATGCAAGTAAAATGATTTGAGTTGTCTAGAAAAAATCTTTTCTTTTGGTCTTTTGGTGTGGATTTACATTTACAAAGACAATGATCTGAGTCCTTGAGGAAAATTCCTTTTTTTGGTGTTTTACAGTGCATTTACATTTGCAGGCAAAGCAATCCTTTCTAAGATGATTTGAGTGCTTCATATGAATTCCTTTCTTGATTCTTTTTGTGTAGAATTACAAATACAAGTAAAATGATAAGCATGGCAGAGATATTTTTGTTTGCAGATGGTGATGAAGGTTTGCTAAATGGAAGCTGTGTGAATCGGGCCGAATCGAAAAACTTGACTTCTAAAAGCCAGTCGCTTTTCTTGGAGAATTTCTTCCCTACTATTCCCAGCATACCAGAGACCTGCAGCGTCAATTCTGACCGGTTATCAAACATGCTTAATGTGTGTTATGAGAAAGCAGGCAAAAGATGGGCTAATTTTCTAGCAGTGAATTTCTACAAGGTAGGTGCTCCAATCTCTCCTAATAACTAAAAAAAATGATTTTGTGGGTGAACAGAGTTACAGAAGTATATACAATAGAATTTAGTATGTCTTTGTATACCATACGTGCAGAGAAGCTATGGGGGAGGTGCATTTCAAGCTGTTGATAAGCTGAATGGACAACTCATCTGTGGCCGCAATGATATTACAGAATGCCAGGTGTCTGAATTTCAACATTTTAACTCATCCTTTTAATGCTTTGTTATGCCCATGGGAATATAAATCTGGAATACCTTTGAATGTATCACAATCTAACTACACTCTTGTTTTGGGGGAGGCTATAGGCAGCCTTTAAGACTGGATTCAAATCCGCTGCATGCTTGATTGTAATCAAACATGTTTGAATGCACCCCAAGCTTCCTGCATATTATTGCTTATTAGAATTTTAGGCGAGTTAATGGAAAATCTTTATTGCAGGGTGGATTTAGATTGGCTAAGATTTGTTATGGTATCTCAACTGTTCCACCCTTTTTCTTATATAAATTTTGTGCAGGATTATCAGAGTCATTAAAGCAGTTTGGATTTCAATTTAGGTCACAGTTGAACCAATAGCATATTGTTATATGAATATCCGTGCAATCGTGCTACATATATTTTTCATTTGGTTTTATTATGGGCAAGGTTATGGGCAGCCTTTTAGATACTCTCTGTTTATGTGTACTACCAATCTTAGTCACTAGGTGAAACCTCTTGTGAGCTTCCATTAGGGTGTCTAATGTGAAGTAAATCTTGTTATATGCTGTATGACAATGTTCGGTTTATTCCCAAGTCCCAATCAAATGGTACCAAATTTTAACGATATATAGGGTCAATGGAAAGCAATCCGCTCGTAAACTCTTACCAGCAACCTTTGTCTTTTCGGAGGTAATTGTGAATTTAGATCTGAATTGTGTCTAAATTTATTTGACTTTCCTTATACCTCACATGAACAAATTGTATTTGATTTTCGGATTTTCCTTATAGCATTAGACAGCATCATACTTTTTTATAAATATTGAATAAGATTTATAGGCAGTTTGGGTCTAGATCAGGGTTATATGTGAAACAGTGACTGAATGTCACATTGCCATGTTTGTTATACTAAAACTACTTTTTCATGTCTTTTTAAAAAAAATGGATGAAACTGTAAGTACTCAAGAAATCTGAATGACTGTTACATAAACCTGATATTCCTTGTATCAAGGGTTTTTCATTTTTCATTTTTATTAAACCAATTCTAGGTGAGTTTATACGTACCCTAAGATGACAGAAGAGTAGAATCTTATGAAAGTTATGAGTGGGTATTTGTTTAGGAGAAATTGAGCAGGTCCTAGAAATGCAAGGATGTGTTTTACAGTCACGCCACAACCTTTTGGACAATTTTTTTCTTTCTCGAACAAGTTGCTAGTGGTATTCTTATTATTCTTTGTTGTGAAATAATTGCAGGCAAATGTTACTTCTGGAGTGTGTAATAACAGATATAATACAAAAGTGAGCCCAATGGGCAGTGCCTCCACTTAACTTGTAACAGACACCTCTGCAACCCCTCTTCTGTTGGATGTTCCATTTTCCTTCCGATGCTGCTTTTGTTGCCACACCTCATGAGTCTTTCTTATTCTTCCATGAATAAAGCTCTTGGAAATTGAATTTGTATGTAATTCTAATCCCAGAATGATTTCCAGCACTTTATGGCTTGTAGTGCACATTAGTAGGTTGTATACAGGCAAACTTTTTGTAGATTATAGTTGTCTATATCTACCTTACGATGTTTCCTTCGTTAACCATTTCCTGTATTAGCATTTGAAGGGCAACTTTGCATCGATAACAGTCATGGAATTCAGCCCAGTGTTCTATCTGAACCAGAGCATTCAACTATTCAACCCTGGTTGCTAGGGGGTCCTTCAAAATAATTGGTTATTTTGTAGTTATAAGGAAGTAAAATTAGCTAAGGGTAAACTTTATTCAATGTCAATCTAAAAGGCCAAGCTTTCAAGATATTAGTGTACATTGAAGTTGGGCATTATGATAGAAATTGGATGGATCATGTTATGGATGGAGGGTTTTTCTAAAATTTTACTTTCAAGTATGAAGAAATGTTAAAAATAATTAATTTTTTGGGTTGAAGGATAGACTTTCAATTGTTCAAAATGTTTAAAATGAGGACATAGGTAAATGATGTTTTAGAGTCATTTTGCACATTTATAATCTCAAAAAAAAAATTAAAATACATTTTTAATCAAATCACATAAAATGTAAGAATATATATTGTAGAAATATAATCTATTTAATAGCAATTAATTTCATCACATAACAATAAAACTCAAATTTAAAAGCAAAATCCTATTTAATTGGAAGGAAATCCATTTGACATCATTCTTCCAAGTAAAGTGCTCGGTGAATTCCTCCCTCATAGAGGTTAGTTAATATTTAAACAAATATTTTTTCAGCAATTTCTTTCCTTTTTCAAATTTTATTTGAAACAAATTTATACTTGGTTATGTTGCTTGTAGTTTGGAGTTAACTAATATTTATAAATATATTCAAAATTGAGTATCTATTTCCTATGGTATGATAAAAGAATAAGGATCCGGTCAACTACAGAGGGGGTGGGAAGGGGAGTAGATAGAAAAACTGATATAAACTTTCACCAATCTCATAATCAACTTCTCAAAGCAAACTCTAAACTAACAAGTTAAACCACTGAACTATAAATACAATATCACTGTTAGAATAAACCGGTTGACTGTTACAACAGATTAATTGTAAAACAACTTGAAACTCACAAACATCCAAACACTTTTATTGACATAAGTAAAATCTCATTTCAAATTGCTGCCGGTTATCATAACATATCAAAGTAGATTAAGCAGTTAAGAAATTCAACCATAGTAAACATAACCACAAAAACATTCACCACTTGACAATATTTTTGACGTGGAAACCCAAATGGGAAAAACCACGGTGAGATGAGACTTACAAGTTAACTATCTGAACTCTTCTGAAGTTCGCCCTGTTAGGAGCCAAGTCTGTTAAAGTTTTACAAAAAGTCTTGTTAAGAACAAATCTTGTTAGGGACCACCTGGTTAAGGGATTGACTACAATGCGCTATTAGAAGCAATACTCTGTGAGGAGTAACCTCAGTAGAGAGGATTTGAAATTCAAGCTAATGGACCACCTGGTTAGAAGATTTGAATAACACCAAGCTTGTTAGAGCTTACCCGGTTAGGGGATTTTAACTGTTGTAATTATTATAAAACAACAAGGATTTGTTTGAATAGCACTACACTTGTTTGTTTAGATCCTTTTCATGCTCTTATCTGCCTTTACACAAGCTGCAGATACATCATTTGGTTTGGCAACCACACACTCAACTACAACTTTGTCAACAATGAAATAAAACAACTCATTGACCTTATAAACAAATCAATAGGCCAGTAACACAACAAAAACCTAATTCTCATAGAGATTACAAACAAATCGGTTCAAGTATAACCGTTGGATTACATAACAATCTCTACACATCATTCAAGAAAGCCTTGATCGCTCCTTGATCACTGCTTCATCGAACTTTGTAACTCATCACGTGTTTTGCATTACATGCAATATACTTGCTCATTCCCAAGATAAAAACTGTTATCTCAACTCGCCAAAAACACTTTGAAACTCTCTTCATACAATATGCATACATGTCATAATCATTACTGCTCATCATCAAATCATAAACCAATACAACCAATTCACCAAACTTAATCGGTTAGGGTTTATCGAATCAACAGGTAGGATTTACTAATTCAACTCTTCAATACTTAGCAATATCGGTTCACTTCACAAACTTACCTACCGGTTACAAAACAATATTATAACAATATCATTACTGGTTAATTGACATCAATGACAACATAACATTTCATTAATGCAATCTTCATGCAAATGCCAACGTTTCCTTGCAAACGACCTCATCTAATTTAGAAAACAAAACCACTTCAACCCCCCTTTCTAACTTAACACTAAATTCTGATATTGTATATTTATGGAGTCAACGAGTTAAACAACACATGAAACACATCTCTAGTATTGATGGATCTATATAACTATTGAAAAATTATTGCTTGTACTTGCCCCATTCTAATTTGCCTATAGTTGGAAACCACTTTTTCTAGTTTCTTCAAACTGTCATGTCTTATTGTGTCAAGTTGATGCACAATGATAACAAAAATCAACAAAAAAATGGTTGTAGCTATAGGACAATATTTTTTCAATAAAAATAAATAATTTTTGCATGTTTCTATAGCAATGACAAACATCATACTTGTTATGATAGTGGTGCATATTTGGTGGTTGTGTGACTTCCAAAGGAGTCCCAACAACATTGGATTGTAGTTAGAATGTCTTTTTAGTAGCAGTTTTAAACACCTTGTTAGTAGTAGCTAAGCATTCTATCATACCTTCCCATTTCTATAGCTCACCTTATTGAACGACATGACTTTTTGTAGAAAACTTTATTTCTCTAACTTTTGTGGCAATTCGTTAGTTTTATATGTAATGCTATAGACAATGGGAAAGTTGAAGGTGTGAGATTTTGCCAAGATCAAGAGCTCAATGAAAAGTACAAAATAGAGACAAAATATTGATAGAAATAAACTGTATTCTATCAAGATGAAATACTGATCAACTGGATCATCAATCAATCAATTAATTAAATACAATGAATATGAGCTTGCTTATATAGGCAAGGCTATATGGATATGTAAACACACAAACATGACATGTGGCTCAATAAGAAACAAGGGTAGGTAGGAAATAGATGTGGTAGACAGAAGAAACAATATAATATTCCACACAAGGTGGATCACCCACCGAATGTGGAATGTAACAACAAGATAAGACCACAAAAGGTGGAAATTCTCCTACACACACTATCCCAATGTGGCACAAACACCCAAGTGTCTCATACCCAAACTACTATGATATGCATGTACCTAAGTAAACTTAAGTAAGGTGTAATAATATCCAACATGAATAATTAATTACACCAACACCCCCCCCCCCCCTTAAGTGCAACTTAGGAGAATGCACTTAAATCTACAATGCAACTAAGCAATGCAGATGGGTCCTGACTACTAGGCCATGTTAGGTACCCATATACAAATGCAAATGCATGCACAACAATGCAATCTCTCATAAAGCGGGAAAAGAGAGAAAAACCCAATGGGAAAAAACTCTCCCGAAAAAGAGAGATGAAAACTATATACAAAGAAATATCATAGAAGTATGTGAAGGACTAAACTCCATGTGAGGAAAAACTCCCCCACCATATGAGAGAAGAAGAAGAGAGACTAGGCAGCCCCCCCTAAATGTAGAATCTGCACCAATGGTAGAAGCACGAAGATGAATGAAGAAAGTGCTCCACGAACGTCAAACCACTTTCCTCCCCTTGGGAAGAAACAAAACCAAAAGTGTATCCATGAAGTCTCCCCAATCATGAAGGGAAGATGTAGGAAAAAAACTCATGATGTATGAAGTCTCCGAAAACTGCTCAAGTGTCCCCATGTCGATGTTGAAAGATGCCCCCTCCAAAGGTGGTGAACTGCTCCACACTGCTGAAAAAAGAACTCCAAGATCTAGTGGAGATGAATGTAGAACAATATCCAAAGACTCATGTCTCCTCTAAGGATAAAGAGACCTCCTCCAATTGATGTAGAAAAGTATCCACAATCATGTCAACCTCGAAAGAATGAACATGTAGAGAACGCACAAGAGGGTCAGAGTGTTCCCTCGCAACAATCGAAGAAGAATCATCTTCATCAAAGAGAAGATGAATGTCATCAAAAATGTCTCCCAAATTTGCAATGTGGGACTCCACAAACAAACCTGCAATGTCTGTCAAGTAGTCATCCCATGAAACTAAAGCTGGAAGACAAGGTATATCCTATTGCACTGAATCACAAGAAGGCAAAACTATCGCACTAGCTGCATCATTAGGTGCAATAGGTGAAGTGATATCAATAGGAGGAGATGAAATGGAAGGCTCAAGAACAGGGTCACATGTGAGAATCCCCAAGTTCAAGTACCCAAAGTTCTCAAAATCCGAATCATCAACATAGGAAGAATCAACCTCATCAATAGGACCAAAATGTGAAAAAGAGTACAACCGAGATGCATGATCAACCATCACAGTCGCAATGATAGCTCTAGTCTCCAAGTCTCTAATGATAACTGAATCAGGTGTGAACTCCACAATTTTCCTAGTTGCCCCATGTGTGATTTGATAGATAGAAAGAAGATTGTTTGTCAAGTGGGGTACACATAACACATCATTGAAGGATTTGTCCCCAATGGCAATAGATCCTTTCCCAATCACATCCATGTATGTATGATTGCCCATCAAAATCTGCGGCATGGTGCAAGGCTCAAATGAAGAGAACATAGACTGCGAAGATGCCATATGATGAGAAGCCCTTGAATCTAGAAGTCATCTCCCTGAATCATGACTCGTAGTATCACAAAGAGCTTGTCCCTTTCCTTCATCTATCCCAAAAGAGTGATCCTTTCCTTTATCTTTATCTTTGGAAGCCGAAGTAGACATTCTAAAAGGTATGTTGATTTTGTTCTTTTCAAGAAGATGCTTCAACTCATCAATATCCTTCTTGTAACAATGTTGTTCATCGTGTCAATATGCACAAAACAAATTGTCTTTATATGATTTCCTCTTAGGTGAGGATGTAGAATAACCTTGTTGTGGAGAGGAGGATTGTGTTCCATCTTGTTGTGGTATTGACTTAAGTTGCTTTTGATTCTTGCCTTTTCCTTGATTGCTTTGATTCCTTTTAGTAGCCACCAATGCTTGTGACTTTGAAGATTTGAGAATCTCCATCTTGGTCAACTTAGATTGCTCAAGTATCAACATCTCCGTGAATGCATCAAAGGAGGGAGAAGTGTATGAGGAACCTTGAACTAAGGGCAGGACCCCATGCGGCTACTTAGCTTATTTTGGCTAGCAGCTGCTGCTCAAATTTTTGAGCAGCAATTTGTGGAGCTGGTGGCCCCATGAAAGTTGAATTTTACTGTTTATAAAAACAAGCAGTTATTTTAAATTGTATTTTTAATATAATCTTTAATAATAATAAATTTTCACCTAAATTTTAGAGAAAAAAATGGAAACATAAAAAGAGGGAAAAAAATTGTGGAGCCACATATCATTTTTCTCAATAAGCAGTTGCTGCTTATTTTCAGCCCCCCCTTTTTTTGAAAGCTTATTTTTAATTTCTAAGCAGTAGCTGCTCCACTAAAATAGGGAGAGATTCCAATTTATCCAATTCCCCTAAATAAAAATTTGCATGGGGACACATCAACTGCTTAAATTTAAGCAGATAATGCACTTAAGTAGCCGCATGGGGACAGGGGGTAACCTATGGGTGTGAAAGCTAGATACAAAGGCTGCATACTCTGAAGGAAGCTTGTCCAACAAGTTATAAACCAATTGAGCATCCTTTTTGTCAAGTCCACAATCATTTAGCTTTGCTCTTAGCTCATTTGCTCTTGTGACATAATCTTGGATTGTATCAAAATCCTTGGGATCCAAAGTTGTGAGTTCACTATCAATCTTGTAGCCCTTAATCTCATCAACTTGACCATACAATTTCTGAGAAATATTCCAAGCCTCTTTAATTGTAGTACACTTATCAATGTGAAAAATGAGGTCATTTGATATATACTTTCTCAAAGTTCTAGGTGTCATAGCATTTTTAGTGAGCCATTCAATTTGAGCATTAGGATCAGGTGGCAATGTTATAGTTCCATTTACATAATGAATGTGTCATTTTTCCATTAGTTTACTCTATGCCTTAATCTTCCATGAAGCATAATTATGAGAAGTTAAAAGTGGAAATTTAGGAGAACCCATAGCACCAAAATGAATAAACACAAGATAGAGAGAGAGGTACAATCACACAAGACACCCCCCCCCCACAAATTCACTCAATCAAGAAACCCCCCCAAAAATGTGATTTGACACTTTATACTTAGTGCGTATACAATGGGCCACTTGCAAAACAAGGCAAGGTGGGCTTCTGATTTCAATCTTACAACTACCTCAAATAGGCTATAAGAGACTCCAAACAATACTGCAAGTGATCTAAACTGAGATCCAAGCAAAATACAAGTATCAAATAGGCCAAAAATGACCAAATATTGTAAGTACAATTCTACTCAAAATCACTGCACACTAATGGCAGATTATGAAAGTAGACGAAAAATTATGCACTTTCAAAAAAATGGCATTTGAAAAGGAGGTCGTATGACCTCGAATGAAGCCTCTGAAGTTGCAAAATCTGGGATTAGACAGGTACAGTCATGAAAATATGCAAATTCTGAAAAATCCGTCCATCAAAATCAGAAAACTCTTCCACCACTATGAAGAGCATGAAATTCTAGACTATTTCAAAAAAAAATTGCACCAAAAAAGGAGCAAAAATGAGTAAGATATAGCCATTTGAATTCGGACTACAAAACCGAAAATGCAAATGGAGAGGGTAAAAAATTTCAAAAAAATGCCAATGTGGTGCTAACGTCATCAAACTGCAATCTTAAAATTGACAGTCGTCTAGGTGTCGAAAAAACATCACCTCCCCCTACGTTGTTGTCCGTACTGTACAGACTATATAATGGACCAATGAGAACCTGACACGTGGCACTACAACTAAGTGTCTCCATACGGTCGCTGACTGGGCAAGGTATGTGGCACTGACGAGTTGGACATCGCAGGCTAGTGGCCGCCTGCCACATGGCAAATGCGACTACCAAAAGTCAATGGGGAGGAGGTCGACGGTTGCAAGGGCTGGCGATGGGCGAAATCATCGGAGCACGGTTAACGGGGCCGAGAGCAGTCGTTGGCGAAGGGGTCGGGAACAGTCGCCACCACGACAGGCCCTGCTGAGTCGGAGGTCGGGAGCAAGTTAACAATGGCCCTACAACCACGACGGGTCGGGAGCAACAACATATGGTGGCATGGGGCATGACCGGTATGGGTTTGCAGAACGAAACCAACGGCTTGGCGATGGGAGGACAACAGGGACGACCCCCACAAACTGCAGGTTGTTAGAAATGAAGTACGACACCTACACAACATAAAACACAGCAGGGTACGAAGGTCGGATGTGGGTAAAAACGCCCCCAAATTTTTTATTTTTTTTTTAATTTTTCAATAATAGAAAACGCTTTTACATTGAAAACTACGATTTATTTTTTTTAAATTGAATTTTTTTTTTTAATTGAAAAATTCGTACAAATATAGGAGAATTGGCAAAAAGTTTTCCCTCACCAAAATAGGTTGAGTTTATGCTCGATTTTGATGGAAACAGCCTGTCGCACACAATTGTGATGTCCGAATCGATGTAGGATGCCCCCAAAAAATTCAGATCCCCAAATCCGAAAATTGAAGCCTCCAAAATGACTAATCAAAGAAGCTCTTTAGGTTCTGATACCATGTGAGATTTTGCCAAGATCAAGAGCTCAATGAAAAGTACAAAATATTGATAGGAATAAATTGTAGTCTATCAAGATGAAATACTGATCAACTGGATCATCAATCAATCAATCAATTAATTACATACATTGAATATGAGTTTGCTTATATAGGCAAGGCTATATTGATATGTGAGCACACAAAAATGACATGTGGCTCAATAAGAAACAAGGGTAGGTAGGAAATAGGTGTGGTAGGTAGGAGAAACAATATAATATTCCACATGAGGTGGATCACCCACCGAATGTGGAATGTAACAACAAGATAAAACCACAAAAGGTGGAAATTTTCCTACACACATTATCCCAATGTGACACAAACACCCAAGTGTCTCATACCCAAACTACTATGATATGCATGTACCTAAGTAAACTTAAGTGAGGTGTAATAATATCCAACATGAATAATTAATTACACCAACATAAGAAAATAAACTTAAATGATCCATGCACAATTTTGTGCAACATAGTGATGCAATGGGTTAACACAATCACTTTTCACGTTATGATTTTCTCGTGTTCATTTGTAATGCCAAGATGCATTATGGATGACTGAACATTAGCAAAATGGCTTTGTGCACATTTATGCAAGCATTGAAAATGAATGGTATGCGATAGATGCAAATGTTTGATTTTGATAAAATGGTAAAATGTAAAATGTTCGTGTATGATAGTTAATGATGAATTGCAAGAAATGATGTGAATTTATGCAAGCATTGAAAATGAATGGTATGTGATAGATACAAATGTTTGATTTTGATAAAATGGTAAAATGTATAATGTTTGTGTATGATGTTTAATGATGAATGCAATAAATGATGTGAATGATATGATGATATGGATGATGTATGTCATGATTGATATATGTAATAACACTAACTGATGATATTTTAATGGCGAATGCAATAAATGATGTATGTAATGATACTAAATGATAATGTGAAATATTATGCACCTATCTATAATGCCAATTATCCTACATGATAAATGAATTATGAAATGAAATGTACCAATGCAAATGAGCTTAAAATAATAATGGTCATGCATTATGAATGGATCTAAACATAAATTAATTCATGCACCTAATGCAAATGCTAGAATGTAGATGTAAGGCGATGTGTATCATAGTACTCCATTGTGATTTTTACACTTAGCTTTCACATAGAAACTCTATTCCTTATGTATGCATGCACACAAAAAATTTACAATGTATGAATGAATAGATGTAGGGCGATGTGCAACAGAATGCAATATATATACATATGAGATGAAATAGACAATCCATGGGCTATTCATAATGTTTTATTTCCTCATCAAGCATGGTAGTACTAATCTTGGCCGAGGTATCAAAAACCAAAGTGCTCCACTTGTAAACAAACATCGCAGACAAGAAGGGTTCTCCTCCATTCTGATTCAAATACACATGGTTGAGGTATACGTTATAGTCAGTAAGCCATAGTGATCCATGACTCTGTATTTTTGCATAGGATCTCGTAGCTTAGTGAACTTCTTACGTAGATACCATTAGTATTTGCCCCGGAACTTCATTGGAACAATCCACATATAGAAAACAAAGAAAAATATATCATGAACCATCTTGGCCACTCTAATCGCGTTTGGATATCCTGGAGTAGCGTAGGAACCTGATATATAAAAAAGTAGCAAACTAACCAAATGCCTATCACCAACCAAAATCTTTTTGTCAAAGAGATATGTCATCATGCCTTGTTGTAAGGAAAGATGCATCCTTGTTATGACAGTTTTGTGTATGTTTTTCTCAGATGTTTGAGTGTTTGTTGATACGATAGTTGGTCATATTTGAGGTTGTTAGGTCCCGGAGACAACTGAGAGGGGGGGGGGTGAATCAGTTGTCTAATAAATTCAAACAAAAAACCACTTAACCAACTTAATGCTTAATACCGGTAAACCAGTTAAGTATGTCGATAGACAGTGTTAACAGTAAATTGTTGTACCGGTAAAGATTAATGCATGAAACATAACTACAAAGTCATCCACAACACATAACACCAATATTTGTACGTGGAAACCCTATAAGGGGAAAAACCACGGTGGGAAACCTTACCCACAATCAGATGATACTACTGCAGATAACAAGTGTACATAAATGGGGTCTGGACATGCAGAAAGGCCAACAGCCTAGAGCTCACTGCTCAATCATAAAATAGGAGTCACACTGACTACAGTTGGATGGTTAAATCCAATAAGAATGTACTGCACAAAATAGCATCTTCATATGTTGGTGTAAAGCGGAAAATCGAACCCTAGGTGTTCCCCCCACTCCAAGGAGAGAGAAAGGAGGTCACTAGGATCGACGGTTTTCACTTAGGAGAGACTTTACATTCAAAAGAGGGGTTGAAACTCACAAGATCCAATCTCACACAATGCAAGATTGAATTCTAAATGAGTTTCAAGGGTTGAGACAGCAAGGATAACCTCTTTTGTAAAGAATGTGGATAGAAGGATTGAACTAGGAGTGTATGTGAAAGTAAGAAAGATTCGCTTGTAGACGGAGATAGAGACCCAAGATGAAGCTACGGACCTGGAATTATCAGTAAAATGTCGAGACAATGTTGTCCTGCAAGTTTGAGCGAAAGTTGATGGGACGATGGAGCCCGGAGTGCATACGGTCCTCCGAAAAATCCGCGAAACGAAGGGGGATCTGTTCGTCTCTGCACAAGGATTCCAGACCTTCAATTACAGTCGCGTACCTACAACCTACACACAGAAAAGAGAGGACGATTGGGGGGTTAGGAATTATGGGTTTGCCTTCAGGTCAAACCCCGGTTTTGGAATTAACCAAGAAATGAGAATGCTGTAAATGTTTGTAATGTAATAAAGTATTGATACCTTGTTGTAAGAATGTTTGTATTCTTACATGCGAAGGTGTAATGATGTTGTATGTTGTAAGTGATCTCCTCTTCAATGGTTGAATCCTTGTCTTGAATGCAACACCTAGCCTTGAATGAAGACCTAGAATGCTCAATTGCTTGAAGGAATGCTTGAATGTTTGAATGTTTGCTTATCGCTTTTGCCTCTTGTACGCATATGTTTTTCCTCCTCTTTCTGGGAGGGGAAATGTAGTTTATATACTTGTCAATTAGGGTTAGGAGATTGATTTTTCCGACCTTAGGCCGACCTAGGAACATTATTTTCCAAATTGCAAACTTGAAGACCCGATGCCCAACAAGAGACCAGGCCCAAAATAGGGCCAGGGACCAAGGCGCTGGGTGCCATGGTCCCACCTCCCGGGACAGCAGGGTGCAAGGAGGATCAGGCCAAGGTGCAGAAAGATGCAATTTTTGATGTCGCAAACAGGTTTCGGGGTCTCCATTCAGGTTCAACGTTGTGCCACCATCGTGAAGACCCAAATGCAGTCGAAATTGCAAGTGTCGCAATTTTACAACGCTACATTTAGCCCCCACTTTAGCGGGAGTATAAGCGTATGCCCATACTTTCGGTAAAGTACAAGGAAACAACACTGAAAGACTTTCACCATGTCAAGGAGGCAAGATACACCAAGCCCCCAATGGACTAAGGATCTTATGACTTCGATTGACAAAGTAAAAGGGAAGATCACGAGGGAGAACCATGACTGTCAGTAGTAAGGTTCCCTCACTATGAGTCATGCAAGAAAAATACCAAAAATTTTCAAGGCAAAGCTAAGTTCGCCAAGAAATTTTCAAGAATCTTGAAGAGATATGGACGGAGTGTATGCCCTCTACGTTAAAGCGATCGCACACACCTCATTGGGGGTGATTGCTTTAAGGTAGTGATACACATAAGAAATGAGAAGGGAAAGGAGCATGTTATCACAAAGATTTAGCCCCCAAGTGTGAGATAAACCCAAGGATAATAGACACAAAACACAAATCACGAGGTGACTTCACTTTCCTTGGGGTCAGTATGTTGTATGATAATTCATGTATATCATATGTATGTATGCATAATTGTTCTTCATTCCCCAATCAAGGAAGGTCACCTAGAAGAAGAGAACACATGTGTCTTTTGAGTCAACATGAGAGAGACCAAAAGAGATCTCAATGCTTTGCATCGTCCTCAAGTAGGCAACACTAAGGACAACAAATAGAAGAATGAGAATAACACATAGAAGAAGTAACAAAAGAGATTAAGAGAGGAGGAGAGAGTCTGCTATGCTAATGAACTAGTCTAGTACATCATCCACCCCCCGATCTTGCTGATCAATATTTCGGGAAGGCAGGAAACACGCTAGAGGAGGAACATCCAACACAGCAGATGGAGCTATTGCAAGATCCAAACAAGGGCCATGTTCATGTTCCAGGCCACGTTGTTCTTGTCTAGGAGCTGGGATAAGTGCTTTAGAAAATTCGTTAGATAAATGGTTATCAATATCAACATATTCATATTCACTATCAGAAGCAAGAGAAGTAACATTTTCATCATGAATAACATTTTCATCTATATTATCATCAAGATTTATAAAAATAGGGTCCTTAACTTGCACAGGATCAAAACCATCATGCATCTTATGTTTAGGAGATTTTGACTCAATTTTCGGCTGAGGAGAAAATGGAATAATACTAGCTGAAGGTGTTTTTGGGGATTGCAAAGTTTGAGAAGCAGTTGCACGAACTCTAAGATGACGCTTTCATCGGCGTTCACGTGCAGAACAATTTCATCTAGTCTTAGTAGGAAGTTGAGAAGATTGAGGAGGAGGAATGTTCTCATCCTTATCACTTGGGTGTTTAGGTTGTGGTCTCTTAGGTTGGATAATAGGAGAAGAGGAAGGTCTCTTCTCTTTATAAGAGGAAGGAGGAGGAACTGCTCCATATAAAGGAGGAATATTTGGTTTAGGAAGGAGACCAAGTCCATCATGACGAGGAGATATAGGTCTACTTTTAGAAAGTTTATTAGACATAGGCATAGTCACATCCATAGGAATGGGCTGGGAATCTTCTTGAGGAAAGACATTAGTTTTATCTTTCAAAGGAAGAACTTCCTTCTCAAGAACGATAGGAATATCAAGTTTGGGTGTTCGAGGTTCACTTAGAGATAGGATCATATCTTTTTTCCACTTTTGATAAGATTTGAAAAGATGATCACTTCGCAGTGGAAGAGATTGGAATTGCTTAGGCCAAAAATAATCAATAGGAACGCTAGAAGTTCTTTCAGCTGGTTTAAAGAGACTATGATTAATAGTAACAACTTCACCATTATGGGAAAATTTCAAACACTTGTGAATAGGAGAAGCAATAGCTTTCATGGAAGATAGCCAAGGATAGCCTAGCTTCACACGAAATTGTTCGGATGATGGAATAATAGCAAAGCTCACATCAAGGGATTTGTTATGGACCTCAATAGGTAATGTAATAGAACCAATTGCAGGAGAAGAAAATGCATCAAATAATTTCACAACCACATTTGTTTTGTCATAGATCACTTGATTCAATTGCAAAGTAAAAAGAAATTCTTCAGTAATAACATTAACCATGCAAGAAGGATCAATAAGCACTCCACGGCAAGGTGTATTCTTGACTTTTGCAACTATATATAAAAGACCATCAGATGCCCTGATAGTTTCACTGGAATAAAATGTGATGGAAGGTTCTTTAGGGATTTTCTGCTGCTCTACAAAGTTAATCACATTCGGAGTCATAGACACAAGACCATCAGGTGAGAAAGAGGAATCATTAGTCTCAATCACATTAGAGGTATGAGAAGGTAATGGATCAGTAAAAATCTTAAGATTTTGGTTAGGACGAGCTACAGATGTGTTGCCTTTATCATTCACACCTAAAACAGAGATAGTATTATTATCAATCAAATCTTGAATTTTACCCTTTAAAGCAAAACATTTTTCAGTAGCATGCCCAGGTTGACGATGAAATTGACAAAAAGATTTGTTATCAAAAAAGATGAATTAATCTTTGCAGGATCTATTTGCTTTATAGGAGGGAGAGTAAGCACATTTTGTTCCAATAACTTATTCATAATACTATGCAATGATTCATTCAAAGGAGTAAACTCTCTTTCTTTCTTGAAAAACTTAGAAATAGGAGGCACACCTGATGCTGCATTCACATTGTTGTTGGTGATGTTTTCATTGAACTTAACGAACCCTCTGTTCGGTTTAAACTTCCCAAATGGTTGTTGACTACTATCACCCTTATCACTCGGAGCCATAGGATTTGCTTGTTCCATTTGACTCACAGTCAGTTGATAATTGTGAAGAGTTGCACACAACTGTTGGAAAGAAGTAAACTCAGAAAACAGAAGTTTTTCTCTAATATCTTTTTGTAAATTAGAAATAAAAATTCTTTGAATATCATTGTCAGGTACTGGAAAAGAAATTTGAGCACACAAATGCTTATATCTACCAATGAAATCAGTCACTTTTTCTTTAACACCTTGTTTACAATGCATTAAATCAATCAAAGTAACTTTAGGACTTATATTGTTTTGAAATTGTTGAATAAAAGCATTTGCAAGTTGTTGGAAAGAAGTAATAGAATAGGAAGGCAACGAGCAATACCATTGTAGAGCCTTATCTCTTAATGTTCTAGTAAACAGTTTTGCAAGCAACCTTTGGTCATGAGCAAAATCGGTACATATTGTTTGAAAGGTCTTAACATGTGTTAGAGGATCACCTTTACCATTATAAAGCTCCAACTGCGGGATTTCAACATGTTTAGGGGGGATAGCTCGAACAATGTCAAGAGAAAGTGGGCTCGCAACATCAAATGTGGGCACACTAAACTTAGATTGATTCATAGAGGCAATTTGTTGTTGTAACGAAGAGACAGTTTGTGCAAGATTGTTAATGGTCACTTCAGTCGAAGAGTTCATATTAGTCATGTTAGATTGTGATGGAGGTATTATGTTATTGAAAGAAGGTATTGATTGAGAGTAAGGTGGCGGGACACTATGATGGTTAGTCATAGGAGATGATTGGAAACAAGGAACACTACGAGGAGGAATGGAATGGTTGAATCAAGAGGGTTCTAAAAATTAGGGTTTTGACACTTAACCACTTAATTTTCAGAATTAAAGCACAAATATGAATTGACAATTTGCAATAGAAGGGTAGATCTGAAACAAGCATTAACAATTAGACATTTCACAAGCTCAATTACTAAAAAGAAAATTTAGGGTTTTTATGCAATTAACCACTAAAATTTGCAAAAGAAGCAAAAAAAATTTCAAATCTAACCATGAATAATCAGAATTAGGATGTTCACGTCGGGTTCACCAAAATGTAAAGCAGAAAATCGAACCCTAGGTGTTCCCCCCACTCCAAGGAGAGAGAAAGAAGGTCACTAGGATTGACGGTTTTCACTTAGGAGAGACTTTACATTCAAAAGATTGAAACTCACAAGATCCAATCCCACACAATGCAAGATTGAATTCTAAATGAGTTTCAAGGGTTGAGACAGCAAGGATACCCTCTTTTGTAAAGAATGTGGATAGAAGGATTGAACTAGGAGTGTATGTGAAAGTAAGAAAGATTCACTTGTAGACGGAGATAGAGACCCAGGATAAAGCTACGGACCTGGAATTAGTAGTAAAATGTCGAGACGATACTATCCTGCAAGTTTGTGCGAAAGTTGACGGGACGATGGCGCCCGGAGTGCACATGGTCCTCCAAAAAATATGCGAAACGAAGGGGGATTTGTTAGTCTCTGCACAAGGATTCCAGATCTTCAATTACAGCCGCGTACCTACAACCTACACACAAAAAAGAGAGGACGATTGGGGGGTTAGGGATTAGGGGTTTGCCTTCAGCTCAAACCCCGGTTTTGGAATTAACCAAGAAATGAGAATGCTGTAAATGTTTGTAATGTAATAAAGTACTGATACCTTGTTGTAAGAATGTTTGTATTCTTACATGCGAAGGTGTAATGATGTTGTATGTTGTATGTTGTAAGTGATCTCCTCTTCAATGGTTGAATCCTTGTCTTGACTGCAACACCTAGCCTTGAATGGAGACGTAGAATGCTCAATTGCTTGAAGGAATGTTTGAATGTTTGAATGTTTGCTTATCGCTTCGGCCTCTTGTACGCATATGTTTTTCCTCCTCTTTCTGGGAGGGGAAATGTAGTTTATATACTTGTCAATTAGGGTTAGGAGACTGATTTTTCCGACCTTAGGCTGACTTAGGAACATTATTTTCCAAATTGCAAACTTGAAGACCTGATGCCCAACAAGAGACCAGGCCCAAAATAGGGTCAGGGACCAGGGCGCTGGGCGCCATGGTCCTGAGGGGCCAGGGCGCTCGGCGCCATGGTCCCACCTCCCGGGACAGCAGGGTGCAAGGAGGATCAAGCCAAGGTGCAGAAAGATGCAGTTTTTGATGTCGCAAATAGGTTTCGGGGTCTCCATTCAGGTTCAACATTGCGCCACCATCGTGAAGACCCAAATGCAGTCAAAATTGCAAGTGTCGCAATTTTACGACGCTACAGTTGGATTCAGTACCGGTGTAATGCTAATATGCTTTCACAAAAACCTAACTTCACCTTCAAATGATGTCTTCGTGTATAGCTCTGCTTAATCTCGCATATACCTTCACACAATTCTTTTTTGCATTCCACATTTGATCTTACAAATAAGATCTTACATTTATACCATAACCTAAGACCAATTTTAGTAGGTCGACTTTACAAGATATTACAATAAAATCATTTTACAATCAATATAATATCTGATGCAATAACCAATTAAACATGTTGGCTTAATGCATTTACAACAATAATAAATCATCTTCATAGCGTGCCATGTTGATCTGGAAAAGATAAACCTGCTAGTGTAACCCTAGACCTATTTGTCGGTAAAAGCAAATATGCAAATATGAATATACCAATGATTAATTCTTCAAAACAAAGTGTCCACACGATGTCTTCGACATTACAAGGTGTCTTCCACATAATTCCAAGTGCCGGTGATCATTATATCCTACCGGTGAACTATATACCAGTAACTGTGCAATAGTTACTTGCTTGCCGATGAATGTTGCTGGATCTCCAAAGTGCTAGTGTTTTAGTAGGTGTTGACATCAATGACAAAACCATACCAAAATAGCAACAATCTGCCCCTTTGGCATTGATGGCAACACAAGATGGAAAAACCATCAAAGTGCCAAAGCAGAAATGCCAAATACCAAAAACCAACAATCTCCTTTAAACAACAATCTCTCCCCCTGGGAGAAATATGTGTTTATCTAAAGATTTTCAATACCAGTCTCTTAAAAGATAATGTGTTTTTCCATAGATATCTCTCCCCCTTTGACATCAAATGCTAAAGTTATAATAAAACCAAGTTCATATACAAAATACCAATCAATTCAATATACCAACTACTCCCCCAAAAATTCCAAGTGTCGGTGATCATTATATCCTGTCGGTGAACTATATACCAGTAACTGTGCAATAGTTACTTGCTTGCCAGTGAATGTTGTTGGATCTCCAGAGTGCTAGTGTTTTAGTAGGTGTTGACATCAATGACAAAACCATACCAAAATACCAATAGAGGTAGCTCAAATGTTGTTTTGCATCTCGCCCGATGTTTATGTAAAAGGAACAATTTTATTGCAATGTTTGAGATTGATTTTGATGTTTTCTAATGTTCTTGGGTTTGTTTTTGAATATTTTTTCTTTTTCTTCAAGATATTTTCCGAATGTTTTTGGGCTTTTTGAGATGCTACGAATGTTTTTGGATTATTTTAGGATATTTTCCGATTTAGTAACTCGAAAAATCACTAGTATTGAGAATCCACTCCCATTATTAGGTTAAAAAATTGCCCTCAGTTAGGTATCAGTGTGAAAGCAGGATGTGAGACACGTGAGGCAATAACCCTGATTACGGATCAATAACAAACCATGGTAGATATGGTGTATGAGCAGATGCATGGATGTGATTGCAACAAGTTTGAAAGACAATGGAGCTACAACCTTTATGAATGGCACCTGTTTGCTAGGTGTTGACCACCGTACTTATCCAAGGCGTCGTTGAAGTGGTTTTCACCATTTGGATGAATGACTTTTCTTTACTATTTTCTTGCTTTTTTCAAGACCTTTTTTGAATGTTTTTGGTCTTTTTGATATTTTTACGAGCTTGATGCTCTGCACAACTTATGTATGGAAATTTTTGAGATGCATGTTGTTTATTGGATCTACCAGTGGTTCCCCTTCTAAAGTCGCCAACTGATATGCCCCAGACTCGAAGATGGTAGTGATGACATATGGACCTAGTCAGTTGGATTCAAATTTGCCTCGATGTTCTTTGTTTGGTTGATTGTGGGGATTCTCTCTGAGAACAAGATCTCATAACTCAAATGCTTGAGGTCTAACCCTATGATTATAGCTTCTCATGCATTGCTGATACGCCTTCAGGTGATTGTAGGCAACTTGTTGCTTCTCATCAAACAATTCCAAGTCCCAAAGATGGGAGACTCGATACTTTTCATCATTAATCAAGTTGTTTAAGGAGACCTGTAGGGATGGTAATTCCACCTCAATAGGCAAGATATATTTTTCTCCATAAACATGTGAGTAGGGGGTTGTGCTTGTAGGGGTTTGAATGCTAATTCAATATGCCCATAGTGTGGGATTCAGATGAATGTGCCAATCACGACTGACATCATTGACTATCTTCTTTAAAATCCTCAATGTGTTCTTGTTTGAGGCTTTTGCTTGGCCATTTCCTTGTGGGTAATATGGGGTGGAGAAATGGTGTTGGATATAAAACTTCTCAAAGAGTTCCCGAACATCTTGATTTTTGAAGGGAAGTTCGTTATCTGTGATGATGGACATGGGTACACCATATCGACAGATGATGTAATTTAGGATGAATGAAGCGATCTCTTTGTCAGTGACTTGGGTGAGTGGAACGACTTTGATCCACTTTGTGAAGTACTATGTGGCGGTAATGATGAATTTATGGCCATCGGATGAAGATGGATGGATTTTACCCACGAGGTCAAGTCTCCATTGACAAAAGGGCCATGGTGTTGCAATAGGTTATAGTTCTTGCACAAGTGCATGTATCAAATCTCCATGTACTTAGCACTTACACTTTCTGACAAAGTAATAGAAGTCTTTTTCCATGGAGGGCCAATAGTATCCTGTTCTCATGAGTCTCTTAACCAATGAAGGGCCGCTTGAGTGGGCCCCACATATACCTTCATGTACTTCTTCTAAAGCTATGGTCACCTCACCTTGCTCTAAACATCGGAGGAGAATACCATCAAGACTTTGATATATTTTATTTTACAGGTTTAAGTATGAAGTTTTCAGATTTCCTTTTGTGAGGAGTGTCGGTTGAGGTGGCCCCATGTGGCCCCCATCTCACTTTATTTTTCCTTTTAAAGTTTTTTTTAAAAAACTTTTCAAACAAACTTTTTGAAAAAGGAAGAGATTATTTTATTATTATCAGGCATATGGTTAAATCAGATAATTTTTTTTTTTGACGTCAACATATCTAATGACATTTTTGGCCCCCCTTCCCATTTGCATTTTCAATCTGATAGATGATTTTCAAATGGTGATATCTCAGGCTCAGAACCTCCTATTCTAGTGCAATTGTTTTTTATTTGGGATAATTTTTTGTGCTCTTCGTAGTGGTGATGGATTTTTCTAATTTTGGTGGACATATTTTTCACAATTTTCAATTTTTCACAACTGTACCTATCCAATCCTTGATTTTGCAACTTTAGAGGCTTCATTCAAGTTCATACAACCTCCTTTTTAGGTGCCATTTTTTTTAAGTGCATAATTTTTTGTCTACTTTCATGTGGTGCTATTTGTTTTTCACCATTTTGAGTAGAAAATGTACTTTCAATATTTGGTCATTTTTGGCCTATTTGGTACTTGTAATTAGCTTGGATCTTGGTTTAGATCTATTGTGGTATTTGTTGAAGTCCCTTATAGCCTATTTAAAGTAGTTGTAAAGTTGAAATCAAAAGTCCACTTTAACATTTTTTGCAAGTGGTCCATTGTAATCGCACTAAGTATAAAGTGTCAAATCATCATTTTTTTAAAAAAAATTATTTTATTTTATTGGGGGGGTGTCTTACATGATTGTGCATCTCTCTATCTTGTTTTTTTTCATTTTGGTGCTATGGGTTCTCCTAAATTTCTACTTTTAACTCCACATAATTATGCATCATGGAAAATTAAAGCATGGAGTAAGCTAATGAAAAAAGGATTCATTCATTATGTCAATGGAACAATAACAACACCACCTAATCCTAAGGTTGATCCTAATTCTCAAGTCACTTGGAATTTTGAGAAAGTATGTATCAGATGACCTCATTTTTCACATTGAGAAATGTACTACAACCAAGGATGCTTGAGATATTTATGCCAAATTGTATGATCAAGTTGATGAGATTAAGGGCTACAAGCTTGATAGTGAACTCACAACATTGGATCCCAAGGATTTTGATACAATCCAAGATTATGGCACAAAAGCAAATGAGCTAAGAGCAAAGCTTAAGGATTGTGGCATTGACAAAAAGGATCTTCAATTGGTTTACAACTTGTTCGACAACTTCCATCAAAGTATGCAGCCTTTGTTTCTAGCTTTCACACCCATCGATTGGATCAAAGTGCCTCATACACTCCACCATCCTTTGTTGCATTCACGAAGATGTTGATAATTGAGCAATCTAAGTTGACCAAGGTGGGGATTCTCAAATCTTAAAAGCACAAGTGAACCAAGGGAAAACTCTTTGTCACAATGTTTGATTGAATCAATGAACAAAAGACATAAAACAACCATATAACGAAATATGAAGATAACCTTTATACCTTACCAAGAGAGTTCTTTTGTTCCTCTAATTTGAACTCTTGTTGAAGCCAAGAATGCGCCTCTTCCAAGCTTGATATGATTGGTCCAATGGGAATGATGTGGTTGGCTCTCCAATATTGTGCACAAATGATATAGGATGGATGGATGAAGAAGGATGGATTGATGATCAAAGGATGAAATGACTAAGTATGGATGAGTGCAAATTTTGGTATAGTGAGGGTATGAGGATGATTTCTTGGGCACAAAATAGCAGCTTGGAGTTACTAAACTTGGAGATGAGATATAAGGGGATGGAGTATTCAATTTATAGGAGGAGAAGAGGAGAAATAGAGGGCTAGGATTGACCCATGATGGAGGGTCAGGATTCCTTGTGAGCCCACACAAGGCCCAAGAAGAGATGACAAGACAAGTGTGGAGACCAAGAGATATGCCTTAAAGACATTTCTTGTCTCCACACTCCTCAAGGCTCATTGGGAAGAACAAGGAATAAAATATTCCTTGAGGGATGGGGATGAAGAATTAAAATTTCTTCAAAAAGGATGTTCGTGGGGATTGGAGGAATAAAGAGGAATTAAAAATTCCTTGGAGGATGGGATGCCTAGAGGAATGTAAAAATCTCATATTCACCTAGGAAAAGAGCATTTAAGGAAGGTGGTTGGATGGAAGGGACAAGGAGTTGACTTTGTGGCTAATCATGATGATTAACCACTATCAACTCATTAGGAGAGGGGTTAGAAGAATGATTAGGTGGGATTAGGGTAGACAAGATTTGTAGGAGGATTTGACTAGGAGAGAGAATAAGTGGGGGGAATTAAAAATTAGAAGAATAATGTTAAGTGAGTTTAGGGAGCTTCTAGAAGAATTCATTAGGTTAATGATGGATTAGGAAAAAGGCGAATTGTAGGAATCACCTAGATTAATTAATTAACTGAAATTAATTAATTAAAAGGAGGAATTTGAGAAGACTTAATATTAGAGATTTTTAGAAGAATAAAGGTGGATTGATTTATTAAATCAACAGACTATAGTGACAACATTAATTATATTGAATTAATATTGAGGAGGAATAAGAATTGGCACAATTAATAAATTAATTATGTCAAGAGCTTAAAATAATTAAAATAATTATTTTTAAGTGTCTACATTTTGCCCCTTTTTTATGCAACAACAAATTTGGTGATGGGTAAAAGATAGAAGAAAAAATAAATAGATGCCCCAGCATAAAGCATAGGTGGTGTATGCCCCCTCGAGAATTTTTTTGAATTTTTTGAATTTTAAAAATTGACAAAAAATTCTCAAAATGAAGAAGGAATAATTAGGGTAGAGGAGATAACTGAAAAAGAAAGAGGGAGTAGATGAAGAAAAACTAGAAGAGGGAATAGAAGGATATAGACCACGAAGGGAATGGGCCCTCAAGGGGGTCCATATAAGCCACAAAGGGCCCAATGAGGAGTCATTGTTACACACAAGCCTTGGAGCCAATCAAAGCCTAGAAGGAGAGAAGGAGAGATGGATCGCATTCCCACATGTGAGCATCATGCCGAGAGGATCCGACAGTACGACAGACCCATAGGCAATGGACCATCGGTACATAGAACTATCCTCCTTTGTGGATTTGTAGGTTTAGGGTAGAATTAGGGCTTAGTTTAGGGCCAAATTTAGGCGAGGCGGACGCATTGATCGCTGTTTCAGCGTGTGTGCCTATAGGGTAGCGCAAGTGCTCACGAACGATAGGCGGAAAGAAAGGGGGGTTTGGGGATTAACTGGTGTTTAGCGCGTGCGCTCGCACAACTGCATAGTTGCTCAAGGTATTGCATGGGTGCTCGCATTAGAGGATTTTTTAAGCTAGGGTTAGGATAGGCTAGGGTTGTTTGTTAGCACATGCACTTGCAGAATGGTACGAGCGCCATAGTTTTGGTGCGAGCGCGGAGTGAATCAGCGTGTGCGCTAGGGAAATAAAGAATTTGGAATAGGTTTAGAATTTTGGGATAGGTTGAAGGTATGGGTGTACCCAAGGGTAAAGTAGGACTCAAGGATGTGGAATGGTGAATTGGATTGTTGGATGCAGGTTGGGGTCATTGACGTCAAGGGAGCATTGACCCACTACCATGAGATTATATCGACGGTTGTGGTCGGATGAGTTGGAGATCTTAGCTGCTCTAGGGTTGCATTTTGTGGGCAGGTGGTCGAGGATTCGAGCTCATACTACGATGATGATGACTTTTGTTGAGAGGTGGGACAATAGATATAACACCTTCTGTCTGCCTACTGGCAAGGCGAAAGTGACTCTTTTGGATGTATGGAGGATCTTGAAGATCCTCGTTCGCGGTGTCATCTCGGAGTACCATTTAGATGCAGCTAATTTTTACCTACGAGAGGTTTGCGAGTATGAGACCCTGTCGATGTTGGACAAGAGTAGGATGCATTTGGGTAGGGCGATGGGTATTCGACATATTCCTCGCATGGTACTAGTGATTTGTGGATTTTTGGGTGGACGGATTATACTGGATCTTAGAGGGCATGGGTTTCTTGTTGGATGGAGAAGATGTCTTTATTTCATGGTACATGATGGCGCACAATATGTCTGGGGATTCGTGATGTTGGCTTAGTTATATCATGATATGCATCTGGTGGTGTACAGGGAGTATGCTAGCTTGTCCGCAGGAGTGACAGTTCTTCATATCTGGGCTTGGGAGCATATTGCGGTTACTCGGCCACTAGGTGTAGAGGACAGGTAGGGTCGTCGACCATATATAGACAGTCACAGGGGCCTGTTATATTATACTCAGATAGGATCTATATGGTTTTGGTGCCACATCTTCGATGAGCTTATGCAGTTTACATAGTGGCCATTTTTTGGTTGTGAGATGTGTAGGGAGGATTGGCAGCTACATTGGGCCGGAGTGGAGATGTGGATGTTCGACAGGTCAATTTATATCATGGAGTATTATGCACCATAAAGGGTAGCTAGACAATTCGGCCTGGTTCAGGACATAGTGGGAGACATATCATTATATCCCTGGATTACACGAGAGGTGAGATCTTGGGGCCCGACAGTGAGTCCATTAGAGGGCAAGACCAGTTTTCAGACAGCGTCATAATTGGTCTGGGATGAGTGGATGGGGGCAGGAGAGGATCCTGGGATGATAGGGGGATACATGAGCTGGTGGGAGGAACATTTTCTAGTGCGTTTTACCATTCCTAGGGTTCTGGAGGAGGATGAGATGCAACCAATAGTAGATCGGATAGTCAACGAAGAGGATGACGGATAGGTGAGAGGGTTGTGGTTGTAGCAAGGAGGGTTAGGATGGTATGGAGGAGGGATCCCAAGGTAGGAGAGGAGGAGGTAGGAGCAGTACCAGCAGGAGAGGCCATAGAGGGAGGGGTTGGTGGGGGAGAGGATGTTGTACCCATGGATATTCCCGAGGCACAGGTGGAGAGCAGGACAGGAGTATCACAGACTGATCTTGACAGAGTGCAGCATGAGAGAGATGTGACCCAGGCGAGGCTTCACTCCCTCAAGGATAACATATAGATAGAGAGAGCTGGGAGGGAGAGCCTGGAGGCAAAGATGGAGCAATTGCAGTGAGAGATAGCAGATTTGAAAGAGAGCCTCCATATAGTGAGGACAGAGGTAGATGCTCTGAGGGAGGAGAGGGAGGAGCCTAGTGGATTCTAGAGGAGGCACGAACAGGGATGGCTATTGAGGCCCTACACAATGCTCTTTGTCGGCAGGATGATGAGGTAGAGGAGCTATGGGGCCAAGCGCAGAGGGTAGAGGCATACATGACACGACTGCGGGGGGAGAGGGATGCGGCCCGTTAGATGTTGGTTCCTGTAGGGCTTGGGCAATTGTACTCTAACATGATGTAGCAGAGGGATAGGGAAGTTCGACAGTCAGGATACTGTAGGGGGCTATACCACGGAGCAATACCTGGGGCACAACGAGCAGCCTCGTACACTAAGAGTGTGCGATCCCATAGGACACAGAGTCAGGGGCCCACATAGAGTCAGCGGATCGGTGGATCGGTGGGTTTTAGGCCACCTAGAGGAGGGGGAGTAGGAGGATCAGATGGAGGAGGTGAAGAGGAGGGGGCTAGAGAGACAGGAGGGGAGAGTTATCTCCATTTTGGCTTGTGTATCATATTTTTGACCCTTCGAGGTGATCATTGTATTGTGACAGACATATTCATCTTTTTGAGCTTATATGCATATATATGATTTGCGGCAGCAAATGATGTGTGTATTTTATTATGATGGACTTTATTTATTTTTGTGATGTGATTCATAGATGATGATTATGGATATGTTGTGCTGACCTGTTTGTGGTGCAGCGTGGATGCTTATATATGTATGCTTATGATATGTTGTTGACATGATTATGGATGTAGGATGAGTGGTCATGTTTTGATGTGTATATATGTTGTATATGCAGATGTATGATGGATATGTAATGCAAAATGATTTATGATGAATGATTAATTAGTGTAGGTGCAATCTATATGAGGAATGAATGTAATGTTACTTATACAGCTATTGCGATGTAAATCATCAATGCTATGCAAATGATGTGATCTAAATGAATGATGGAATGTATGTGTAATATAATGTAATCTAAATGAATGAATTAATGTCATCTACTATGAATGGAGAATGCAACTTAAATAATGTATGCAATGAAATCTAAATGCAATCTATGTGGTAAATGTTTGTGAAAAATGAGAATCTAAATTAGTAATGTAATGAAATGAATAGGTAATGCAACCTAGATGGTTAGACAATGAAATCTATATGAATAATTCCACCTAAGTGGATAAAATGAATGAATAATGCAAAGAGAGAATATGTCGGTAGTAATATAATGATCTTAGATAGAATATAGAAGAATATTGAATAGTAGGGGGGGAGGGGAATTGAGGACTCCATTGGGTTATTAGATCAAAACTTTATGGAATGATGGTGAGATTTGTGCACAAAAAATGTGGAGAACCAACCTACTTTGATATTGCCCTAGGTAACCTACACCACTGATTATAGGAATCAGGATGCCATGAGAAACCCAAGGCATGGGCTGACCCATAGTCAAACAGGAATTCCCTACACACACCTATGCAAGTGTTGAGGAACACTAATACAAAGTTGTGGGTACATGCAAGGAAATGCTCAAACACACCGATACCTATTATACATGAGAAGGTAAGTGTTGATAAACACTAATACCAGGTCGTTGGTTCATACAAGAGAGATCCAAAACATGCCATACTATGAAAATATGCCCCAATATGCATCTATTGTAAACATACCTGGATATGGAAGATCCGGGCAGTCGTAGGGCAAAACATGCAAGTCTAAATGAAAAATCTAATAAAATCAAACAAGTCACTCATTCATGACCTACTGACACCTCTTTCCAAGAGTAGGATTAGGATGGAGGATTAAATTGCCAAGTGAGGGAAGGATTCATTCCTAGGGCAAAGGATAGAAGGGGTGGACTTTTGGATTAGGCAAGTGATCAGATGACCTTGAAGATTAACTTGTGGACTTGGGACTGACCTCAAGACTTGATGGAGCTCACACAAAGGCACACAAGCTTAGTTTGATGGGACACTTTTTATTCATGATCTAGGTAAAGACTCATCATCATACGCGTGATTTATTCCAAGGTGGGAGGGGGGGATGTCATGATGGGTGAATCGGATAATGAGGGTGATGGAGTACCGACCTGATAGACAATGGATCTAGATTATTTACCTTGGTGCCTGCATGGAGGTTTTCACCAAGGTACTTGCCCATAGCGCCACAAAGTGGTTTTCACTGATTGATGAATCATTTTGTTTTTTTTCGGTGTCACAAGGTGTCTGTTTACCAGGTTTTCACTAGAGTGATGGGTTTTTTTTAGGATCTTTTTCTCATTTTTATGTGTTTTTCATGATTTTTTTTATTTTTGACAATTTATGACTTTCTGAGGACTAGCCATAGAATCTTTTTAAGTGCATTATATTCATTGGATCATCCAGAGGATCTCCTTCAGGAGTAGCCAACTAATAGGCCCCTGATCCATATTTTGTTGTGATATACCTAGAGATGGTTCAAGGCCTTGAGGCGCCTTTCATCCAACAATTCCAGCTCTTGTAGTCTGGCAATTATGTATTCTTCATTTGGTAGGATATTCTGTAGCACCACCTTTATAGAGGGGATCTCGATCTCAAGCTGGAGGACAACTTCAAAGCCAAAGACAAGGGAATAGGGGGTGGCGCATGTGGGTGTGCGGTAGTCCGACAAAGCAGGGTGCAGTTGGAGGTGTCAATAACGATTAGCTTCATTGACTGGCTTTTTGAGGATTTTGATTAGGGTTTTGTTAGAAGCCTCAACTTGCCCATTACCTTGTGGGTAATATGGGGTGGAGAAGCGATGTTGGACATCGAATTTCTGGCATAGTTCTTTAACATCCCGGTTTTTGAATTATCTTCTATTATCTGTAATGATAACTTTTGGGATCCCATATTGATAGATCAAGTAGTTCAGGATGAATTTAGATATCTACTTACCAGTGGTGAAAGTAAGAGGGATGGCCTCTACCCACTTGGTGAAATAGTTGGTAGCGATGATAATGAATTTATGCCCATTGGAGGATGGAGGGTGGATTTTCCCAATGAGATCAAACCCCACTATGAGAAGGGCTAGGGTGTAATGAACTGTTGCCATTCTTGTGATGGCGCATGGATCTTGTCGCCATGTTGCTGGCAAGGGATGCATTTCTTCACATAGTTATATGCAGCTACTTCCATTTTAGGCCACTAATATCCTATTCTCAAAAGCTCTTTAGCCAAGGTGAGCCCACTTGAGTGTGCCACACTGATGCCTTTGTTCACTTCACGTAGTGCCCATTCAACCTCTTGTTTATCTAAACACCTTAGGAGGGAACTATCAAAATGTCTTCTAAATAAGGTGTCTTCAAGGATAGTGTAACGAGCACATCAACGGATGAAGGTTTGTTGTTGGGTTTTGGTAAGGTGTGGGTGAATGGTGTTATCTTTTAGGAAAGTGAAGGTCTCTTGGTACCAGGGGGATTCAGGACCAATGAGTACACACACCATTTCAGACTCTGGTAGATCGTATGCTGGTATGAATAACTGCTCGATCAAGAACTCACACTTCTGACTATGTGTTGGCATCTAAAGGAGGGAGCCAATGGTGGCCATTGCATCTGTAGCTCTATTGTTTGTTCGAAGGACTTGATCAAACTTGATTGTTGTGAAGTGTTGCTTAAGATCTTCAACCATGCTACGATAGGGGAGAAGTTTGTCATCTTTTGTTTGGTATTTTTCATTGACTTATTTTATGACAAGTTGAGAATCACCATAGACTTGTAATTCCTTTATCTTCCATTGGATAGCCAAGCATAGTCCTGTAATGAGTGACTCATATTTTGCGATGGTGTTGGTATATGCAAAAGCTATCTTGTATGACATTGGGATGCAATCTCCTTGAGGTGTGATCAATAGTATTCCTACCCACCATCCATTTTGGGTGCAAGAGCCATCAAAGTACAACTGCCATGTGGAGAATGTGGTGACAATCATTATGAATTCATCTGGCAGTTCTGTAAGGAAAGGATGGTCACCTGGAAGTGGAGCATCAGCCAGTTGGTCTACGATAACTTGTCCCTTGATTGCTTTTTTGTCTACATATTCAATGTCAAACTTGCTTAACAACATGACCCATTTAGCATTTATGCTCGTGAGGGTAGCTTTTGACAAGAGATATTTAAGAGGGTCAATCTTAGCAATCAGTTTTGTTTTGTTGTTTAGCATGTAGTGTCAAAGTTTATGTGTACTAAATACCAATGCCAAGCATTCTCTTTCAATGGGGGTATAATTGATTTCATACCCCACTAGTGTCTGACTGATATAATATATGACATGTTCCTTCCCTTGATCATATGTTTGTACTAATAATGCTCCCAATGCCACTGTAGTAGCACATATGTACAAAATAAGAGGCTTTCCAGGAGTAGGAGGCATAAGAACAGGAGGTGATGCCAGATATTCTTTGAGTTTTTCAAAGGCCTTTTAACACAAGTAGTCCCATTTGAATTTTATGTCTTTATGCAACAGGTGTGCAAATGGATGGCATTTATCTGCAAGTTGTGAAATAAAACATCTAATAGATTGGAGTTTCCCCTAGAGGCTGCGCAGTTGTCTAAGGTTCTTTGGGGGAGGCATTTCCATGATGGCTTTCACCTTTGCAGGATCAACCTCGATGCCTCTGCAAGAAATAATGAAACCTAATAGTTTTCCCGATGTGACACCAAAAACACACTTCTTAGGATTGAGGTGCAGTTTGTATTTTTCCAATATTTCAAAGATCTACCTTAAGATAGGGATGTGCTCATGTCTTGTCTTTGATTTTCCTAGAAGATTGTCCACATAGTCCTTCATAATTTTGCGCAAAAGGTCATGAAAAATTATTGTCATGGCATGTTGGTATGTGGCTCCAAAAATTTTGAGGCCAAAAGGCATGACTCGGTAACAGAAAGTCCCCCATGGTGTTGTGAACACAGTTTTGTGTTGATCTTTTTCTGCAATCCTAATATGATTATATCCAGAAAATCCATCCATAAGTGATAGCATCTCATGTCCTGTTGTAAGGTCCACAATCGTATCTGTGTTGGGAAGTGGGAAATCATCTTTAGGGCAAGCCTTGTTTAGATCTCGAAAATCGGTATAGATGCGGATGCCCCCAGCAAGTTTGCCAACAGGTACAATGTTGGATACCCATTCAGTGTAGTCTATTAGTTTGATGAATTTTGCGTCCAACATCTTTTGGAGTTCTACCTTGACCAAGAGTGCAATTTGTGGATGCATTTTGCGCAACTTCTATTTTACGGGTTTTGCATCTAGATAGACAGCAAGATTATGAACCACCAAGTCAGGATCTAGACTTGGAATGTCAGCATAGGACCATGTGAAGTTGATTTTTGTCTCTATGAGGAAATTGATGAAGTCTTGCTTCTCTTGCTTTGTGAGGGACTTGGCAATGAGAATGTTTTTGGTAATGTCTTTGGTGCCCATATTGATACTGTTTGTTTCCTCTATTAACAAATTTGACATGTCTTGTGGAAGGTGACCAATGTTAGGGATGTCAAGCCCCTTGTCCTCAAGTACCTTTTCTAGGTTTTCACATTTAGATACGCCCTTTGCTTTTACTTTTTGCTCATCCAAAGGTGCCTCAAAGAGGTTTTCACCTAAGGAATCATGTTTTTTCTTTTTATTATCTTTTTTGTGGCTAAGGGCATTGACTTGACTACCAAAGTATCCCTTTTCATGCAGTTGAATCATGTGTACTCTATTGCAGTCTTCCAAATTTCGCATAGTCGGGAGAGCAATGAGAGTGTTATCATCGACGCAGATATTTAAAGTGGGTTTGGGCCCTAGTCTATGAGTGCAGGATGGACAAGATGTAGCTTGTTTGAAATGGGAGGGGTTATGGGGGTGATGGTGTTGACGTGAGTGTCAAAGAAGATGTCATTTTCGTATTCATAAGGCATTTCATGGAACTCCTCTTCGTCAGAGTTTTCAATATCCAAAGAAGGACTTGAAGGGGCACCAGTGATAGTAATCTTAGGCACTGGGGTGTACCCCAAGCTCTGTTGTACTTGTATGAAATAGGATTTATGGGTGCTTTTCTTCCTTTCTCCTCTGGTCCCAAGCAATCTCCTTTGTAACCCATTTTTTCGACTATAGATGATGCTTTTGGATACATTTTTTTAGGTATTTTTGTTGGGTCTGCATCTTCTTCCCGGTACAACCATGAAGAGACATATATTGTCTAGGCTCTCCTCATCAAGTGGGCCCCATTGCTGAAAGGTGGTATCTTTGCATTGTATAACCGGTTTTTGATCTTTTTTGAGTTCTTTTGGTTTGCCAAATGACTTGGGAGGTAAGGGGAGGTTGCCCATTAATAAGACATCCTCCAATTTGTATTATCTACAATCATTATCCAGGATCTTGATTTGTGGGTCCGCTTGGGATGAGGTGGAGGCAACATTTGATGTGTCAGATGGAGGAGTTAGCGAGGGTCTATTTAGTGGGCAATGATATGGATGCTTCCCCTCTAAGAGCTTGCAATATTCAAAAGGTTGTGGATCACCTTTGATACTGATCTCTCTTCCACTAAAGGGGAATTTGACGCATTAATGATAAGTGGAGGGTACAACCTACAAGGAGTGAATCCATGGGCAACCGAGAAGGATATTGTAGGGGAGATCAAGATCTAGGACTTGGCAAGGGGTTTCAATTATGATAGGGCCCACTTGAAGAGGTAAGGTGATCATGCCTTTGGAAACTCTTTTTGCATCATCATATGTTTTTATTGTGATTCTTCTTGATGTATCTACCAGGTCCTCAGAAAGTCTCAACTGTATTATTAACTTGTATGTACACAAATTGAGTCCGGATCCACCATCTATCAAGATACGTTTGACCTTGTATTTCTGGATAAGTGCTTCGATGTGCAAAGTTTTATTATGGTCTTCATCTGTAGGAGCATCATTGGAAGTGAACACAAGGTGTTGTTGGGCGGCAAGGTTTCTAATGAGAACCTGAAATTGGGTAGCATTGATATTATCGAGAACACGAGACTCAAGGAGGGCTTGTTCCAAAATTTCCTTATGGACAGGGGAAGTTTGGAGAAGTTCTAGGATGGAGATCTATGCGGGGGTCTTCCCAAGTTGGTCAAGGAGGTCATATCGGTGGGTGGAAGACATGGGGGGAAGATTTAGTGGGGGAGGGGCTCCTTGAACAGTGACTCTGCCTTGGCGGGTGGTTATATTGCAGTCATTCTGAGAGTGGGAAACGAAAGGTGTAGCACCTTGAATGACTATCCTAGCAAGGTTAGGTCTGCTTTGGGAAGGGGGAGAGTTAGCTCCTTGGATAGTTATGACGTTGACATGGTTGTCTATGGGCTCAATGCAACCTACTAAAGAGTCAAAGCCTATTATATGGTTAGTGTAGTCATAGTTCACAGCATTAGATGATGAACCTTTTCCTTTATCATTTTTTGGGAAGGGTTCCTGGTACATTTTGAGTTTGTCATTGCTATTTCCAGGTTTTGAATTTTCTACCTCAATCTCACCCCTATCAATGAGATCTTGTATGTAGATTTTAAGCTTCATGCACTTTCGTGTATGATGCCCTTTGATATGATGATACTCACAATATTCATTCTCATTATACCACCTAGGTTTGGGTTGATTGGGATCAAACAGGCGAGTAATCGGGAAAACCACTATGGCTGCTTGAACAAGCTTTTAAAACACCACTTCAATGGGCTCAACAAGAGGAGTGAAACCTATTTGAGTCATGTTATTGGATCAAGGTGGTCACCCTTGGAGTGAGACATTGTTATGAGGTTTTTGAGATTGATTTTGATTATTTTGATTGTTGAATTGGCAGTTGGTGGTGGTGGGCTTTGGAGGAGCGGCCACAATCTAGACCCGTTTTGCATCAGTTACACTGTCATTGACTACATTCTTGTTTTTGAACCAGAATTTGGTTTATCATTATGATAAGAGGAAGAATTTTGACTTGATCTTTGGTAATGTTTCAAGGTTCCTTCCTCTAATAAGACACATTCAAGGGCTAGGCCCTTATCACTCAATTTTTGGAAATATTTAATACATTGATATGTTAGAGGCCTTGATAGTTTGGGCACTAGATTCTTTTGAAATAATTCAATTTGGTGTTGTTCTGGCAATGTCTCATTCGAATTTCTTGATGAGGTGTCGCCATCTTTGCAAGAAGTTAGCAAAAGTCTCTCTAGGCCTTTGCTTCGTCTTACAAAGGTCCATCATGGAAACATCATTAGCCATGTTGTAGGCATAGTGAGCCACAAACTTCTCTTCTAAGTCTAGGAAGGAGATAATGGAACCTTGTGGTAAGGATGAGAACCATGCAAGAGCATCTCCCGTGAGACTCTTAGGGAAGAGTCTTCGAAGGTATAGGTCGCTATAGGAGACTTCTTAACATGGGATGTGAAATTCCTGAACATGATCGCGGGGGTCCCCTTTGCCCTCATACTTCGTGAACTTAGGGATCTCAAACCTTGGGGGTCTGGTGCAACTGATATAGATGGGTCATAAGGAAAAGGACAAAATTCCTCAAACAAGTATGGTTTCCTTTTGTTAGTCCCTTCTTTCATGTCCTTGATGATGTTTTTTCGTGTCCCGAATTTCTTTAATGAGGTCTTGTTGTGGATTTTGGACATGATGAATTATGTTTGCCCCTAGAATCGGATCAGTCATGGAAGGTCCACCACCACTAATGTATTGATATGATGAGGAAGCGGGGATTTGAGATGTGATGATCAATGTCACAGGGACTTGAGTGATAGTTGGTTGCGACTTGCAAACTATCGTGACAAGAGTAAGTGAGGCTTGAATGAAGTTAGCGACATTGTTGATGGGAATGGAGGTTTGTGGAATATAAATGTATGGTCAAGTAGAAGAAGATGGTATAGAGGCATGTTGGAGAATAGACGAGATCAAATTTGATAGTGGTATAGATGGTAAGAAGGAAGAAGGTGGAATGGAGACCACAGGGAGAGATGTCATGTGCACTATTGATTGGGGTTGAATGATTGGCGAGGCCACAATTGATTGAGTTTGAATAACAGGTGCGGTGGTATGAGTGGGAGTAAGGTCTCCTTGTGTTTGTTGACCAAGAGTGGATCTATCAAAATCAGGTGGGAGTTGAGCTCCATTTTCAAGGAGAGTCTTTAGAAGCGCACTAGGATTGTGTTGGATAAATTTCTCCAACATTTCTCGATTATAAGAGTCTGCTAAGAAAGTTTGCACTTACGGAGAAAGTTCATCTTGGTCAACCATATTAGAATTTTGCGGTTGATTTTGAATGCTAGGTTGCACACTTTGTGTAGGATCTTCATATAGGACACTAATGTTCGGCATACCATATTTTTGTTTGGCCTTCTTTTTCTTTTGAGATCGAGTTGTGACCATACAATAATAGCCTTAGAAAAGATTTATTGAAGAAGGAAGAAATTTTGATGAGAGGACTTAGCAAGGCTCTTGGATTTTAGGATTTGAATTTGATGAAAATGGATTTTGTTGATTGATAGGGTCCTTGGATTAAGAAATGGATTTGATTAGGATTGCACCTTAGTCCTTGGATGAGGATTTTAAGTGGGGAATGTTGATGAAACCACAAGAGAGGTAATGACCAAGTTGGGTAGAATTTAGACCTTGGAATGATGATCAAAAGCCTTTCTTCCACTAAGGGTTGACTAATGCCCCTAAGTAAAACAAAGACGTGAGATAAGAGTCTTGATTGACTCAAAGGATAAGGCAAAGGTACTTGGAGAGGATTCTTCTTCAATCACAAAGCCAAGTGATTCATTGATTAAGGATGAGGTCTAAATGAAACTTCACAAGGCATGCAACCTTAACGTGAGGTTAAATTGGATTAAAGGATGATTTTATTTGGATTTGAGAATTGATTTGATAATTGAAGATGATTGATTTTGTGATCAATTGATGTGCTAAGTCCTTAGGAAAAGATTGAGGATGATTGATTGAAGAGGGATGATAGTGATGATTAGAAGAAATTTGGTAACTAGGCTATCCTTGGCATGGACATGACTCAATAGATGATTGGTTCGGATGACAAGTTGTACGAAGGGATACGACCACCCTGCTTTTGACGATGGTTGGTGTTAAAAGACAAACCTGAACCTTGATGGAGGGCAAGGACTCTTAATTCATCACTAGCATCAAACTCATTACTATGACCATGGACGTAATCGTGGTAATGATGCAAGAAGGTCCTATGTTTAAGTAAGAATTTGCAATTTGTGTACCAAAATTTCCGATGTCTAATGAGTTGTGCTTGTGTGAGCTTCTTCTTCTTGATAGGTTGGTGGATTGACTTCTTAGGATGCTTATGCGACTTGGGTTTATGAAACATGAGACGGAAGGTGTTTTGACGCAATTGGGACTTTGTGTGGGAGGTGACTAGGATGTGACTTGGCTATGACTATGATTGGAATTGTGACTAGGACTTTGACTTGGATGATTGTTTGTTTTTAGACAAGTGTTTTTACAAAGTGTTTGAGGATAATGATATGTTTAATCTAATTTTGGCAAGTAAGTATCAAGCAAAGCAAACACAATAATCAAATGAATTTTAGCTCAAAGACACTCATGCTCATATACAACATTCTTAAGGCTAGCAAGGACAATAGTGATTGGATCCCAATTGGTTTCCCAGCTACACTTACCCAGAGCAGACACTTAGATGCTTGACCCCACTAGCTCCCCTCCACGACACTCACTTCTCTGGGGCAACCAAGCATCAATTCCCATGAAAAATCCTCATGGCGAACTTTGTGTCTCTACTAAGGGCCGTAAAAATATGGGCGGCTTCAAAGGTCCGACCTCTTGCACCAATGACTAGAAGGTTTTTGGCCACTATGCACAAGGTGTTTAATATGGCTTCTCGTTAGGAGATACCCTTCATATTTGTGCAAGCGCAATTGAGGCCTATAGCCTAACGAAGCACCAAGAACTTAGTAGTCACGCAAGCATGATTGAGATCTCTAGGATCCTACTAAGCACCCAATGTGAGAGTGAACTCTCATATAGCCCCAACCATTGATTCTTTCGATCTCAATGGCCTATTTATTATAGTGAGTTGGGAATCATAGGTTCGGGTCTACTCACTTGGATTGTTCCCCTCTCACCGGCTCAGAGAGCAACTCGAGAGGGCAGACCCACTAAGGGTAAACATGCGACAAACATGAAAAGTTTGGAGGGTCTAGATTTCTGATCGTCTAGATAGACGAGAGCATACTCTCCTACCTTTACGCTTTTCACAAACACAAAAAACAATGATTTATTTACCCCCTAATTAGATCTAGGTGCCTAGTAAAAACAAGACACAATGTTTGTTTGAAACTCCTAGGCAACCTACAAAACCATTTGATTAGTAGTTTTGTATTTTTAAGTCTTGGACAATTGAATAAGCTGCACATCACAAAAAAAAATGCAATTAGTAGCCATAGGCCTGCAGAAATAGCGCATGCACTGATCTGCAGTCAAGCGCATTGAAGTGCCTGTGCAAGCGCTGAAATGCCTGCGTACGCGCTGAAGTGGGCTGAAAGAAAAAAAAGAATACAAAAAATAAAATAAAGCAGAAGTGTTGATTTATACCTGACTGTCGCGTTGTTTTGGATCGGTCACGATGAAGTGCTTGCGCTCGCACTACAGGGGAGCAAGAAAATAAATTTGAATATGGAGCGCTCGCGTTGATGCAAGTGTGCACACGTTGAAATGCCTTTCGCTCACGCTAATCCCGAATCGGTCGCGCTAATTTGCAAGCGCTCACACTATTCCGATACCTACAATCAAAACTCACAAAAAGAGCTAAAAAAATATTAAATTTCAAGGACGTGGGTCCCACCAAGCGTGCCAAAATGAACCAAGGGAAAAATCTTTGTCACAAGGTTAGATTGAATCAATGAATAAAAGACATAAAACAACCAAATGACGAAATATGAAGACAACCTTTATACCTTGCCAAGAGAGTTCTCTTGTTCCTTCGATTCAGACTCTTGTTGAAGCCAAGAACGCGCCTCTCCCTAGCTTGATATGATTAGACCAATTAGAATTTTATGTTTGGCTCTCCAATATTGTGCACAAATGATGTAGGATCCAAATGGATGAGGAAGGATGGATTGATGATCAAAGGATGAAATGGCTAAGTATGGATGAGTGCAAATTTTGGTATAGTGAGGGTATGAGGATGATTTCTTGGGCACAAAATATCAGCATGGAGTTACTAAACTTGGAGATGAGATATAAGGGGATGGAATCCTAAATTTATAGGAGAAGAAGAGGAGAAATGGAGGGTTGGGATTGACCCAAGATGGAGGGTCAGGATTTCTTGTGAGCCCACACAAGGGCCAAGAGGAGATGACAAGACAAGTGTGGAGACCAAGAGATATGTCTTAAAGGCATTTCTTGTCTCCACACTCCTCAAGGCTCATTGGGAAGACTTATTAATGTGCCTAGGGAAGAAAAAGGAATTAAATATTCCTTGAGGGATGGGGATGAAGAATTATAAATTCTTCAAAAAGGATGTTTATGGGAATTGGAGGAATAAGGAGGAATTAAAAATTCCTTAGAGGATGGGATGCCTAGAGGAATGTGAGATTTTTAAAATCTCACATTCACCTAGGAAAAGAGCATTTAAGAAAGGTGGTTGGATGGAAGGGACAAGGAGTTGACTTTGTGGCTAATTATGATGATTAGCCACTAGAAACTCATTAGGAGAGGGGTTAGAAGAATGATTAGGTGGGATCAGGGTAGACAAGATTTGTAGGAGGATTCAACTAGGAGAGAGAATAAGTGGGGGGAATTAAAAATTAGAAGAATAATGTTAAGTGAGTTTAGGGAGCTTCTAGAAGAATTCATTAGGTTAATGATGGATTAGGGAAAAAGTGACTTTTAGGAATCACCTAGATTAATTAATTAATTGAAATTAAATAATTAAAAGGAGGAATTCGAGAAGACTTAATATTAGGGATTTTTAAAAGAATAAAGGTGGATTGATTTATTAAATCAATCAACAGACTATAGTGACAACATTAATTATATTTAATTAATATTGAGGGGGAAGAAGAATTGATGCAATTAATAAATTAATTATGTCAAGAACTTAAAATAATTAAAATAATTATTTTTAAGTGTCTACAACAAGCTTTGGTGGCTAATAAAGGGAATCAAAGCAATCAATGAAAAGGCAAGAACCAAATGTAGTCTAAGCCAAAGCCATAACAAGATGGAGCACAATAATCCTCTCCACAACAAGGTGATTCTACATCCTCACTTAAGAGGAAATCATATAAGGACAATATTTTTGTGCATATTGCAAGAAGTCGGGACATGATGAAAGCCATTGTTACAAGAAGGATATTGATGAATTGAGACATCTTCTTGAGAAGAATAGAATCAATTTGCCTTCTAGAATGTCTACTTTGGCTTCTTCTTTGAAAGAAAAGGATAAAGGGAAGGATCATATTTTTGGGACAAGTAAAGGACAAGCTCTTTGTGCTATTGCAAGTCATGATTTAGGGAGATGGCTTCTAGATTCAGGAGCTTCTCATCATATGGCATCTTCGTAATCTATGTTCTCTTCATTTGAGCCTTGCAACGTGCCACAGATTTTGATGGGCAATCATACATATACGAATGTGATTGGAAAAGGATGTATTGCCATTGGGGATAACTCCTTAAATGATGTGTTGTGTGTACCCCATTTGAGAAACAATCTTCTTTTCATCTATCGGATCACTCATGGGGCAACAAGGAAAATTGTGTTCACACATGATTCAGTTATCATTAGAAAGTTCGAGAGTAGAGATATTATTGTAACTAGGGTAGTTGATCATGCATCTCAGTTGTACTTCTTTTCACATTTTGGTCTTATTGATGGGGTTGATTCTTCATATATTGATCACACTTCTTGTGATGATTCAGATATCGAGGAGAACTTTGGGTACTTAAACTTGGGTATTCTCACATGTGAATCCATTCTTGAGACTATAATTTCATCTACTCCTATTGATATCACATCATCTATTGCACCTGATGATGTGGATATTGCAACAATTTGCCTTCTTGTGATTTAGCACAACAGGATATTCCTTGTCTTCCAGCTTCAATTCATTGGGATGATTACTTGACAGACTTTGCAGGTTTGTTTGTGGAGTCCTACATTGCATATTTGGGAGACATCATTGATGACATTCATCTTCTCTTTGATGAATATGATCCTTCTTCAATTGTTGCGAGGGAACACTTTGACCATCTTGTTCATTCTCTACATGATCATTCTTTTGAGGTTTACATGATTATGGATTCTTATGTACAACATTTGACGAGGTCTCTTTATCCTTAGCGGAGACATGTGAGTCATTGGATCTTGTTCTACATTCATCTCCACTAGATCTTCAAGTGCCTTTTTCAACAGTGTGTACTAGTACACTCGACTTGGAGGGGGTAACTTTTAGCATTGATATGGGGACACTTTAAGCATTTTTCAGAGACACGACACATCTTGAGTTGTTTTCCTACATCGTCCCTTCATGATTGGGGAGGCTTCATGGATACACCTTTGGCTTTGTTTCTTCCCAAGGGGAGGGACGTTGTTCGATGATCGTGGAGCAGTTTCTTCATTCAATTTCGAGCTTCTACCATTGGTGCAGATTCTACATTGAGGGGGGGCTACTTGGTCTTTCCTCTTCTCTGTTATGGGGGGGACTTTTTCCTCACATGATATTTTGTCTTTCTCATACTTCATTGAGAGTTCTTTTGTATACTTTTCATCTCTCTTTTGGGGGGGAGTTCTTTTCCATTGGGTTTTTCTCTATTTCTCTATTTTTGAGAGATTGCATTGGTTTGCATGCATTTTCATTTGTATATGGGTACCTAACATGGCCTAGTAGACGGGACCCATCTTGCATTGTTAGCTTGAGTCTACATTCCCTTAAGTTGCACTTAACGGGGGGGTGTTGGTGTAAATTATGTCTCATAATTACACTTTGCTTAAGTTGACTTAGGGTAATGCATTTCATAGTAGTTTGGATATGAGACACTTAGGGAAGTGTGCACATAGGGATGATGTATGTAGGAGAAATTCCACCTTTTGTGATCTTATCTTGCTAATGCATTCCACCTTCGGTGGGTGATCCACCTCTTGTGAAATATTTTATTATTTCTCCTACGTACCCTTACCTACCCTTGTTTCTCATTGAGCCACATGTCATGATTGTGTGTACACATATTCATATGGTCTTTCCTTTATAAGAAGGCTCATCTACATTGTATGTAATTTTAATGATCCAGTTGATAGTATTTTGTGTCTTGATTAGAATACAATTTACTTTTATCAATCTTTTGTCTCTCTTATTGTGCTATTCATTGAGCTCTTGATCTTGGATATTTTTGACAAATTCTTACAATTACAATGTTTATGGGCACCAACCCAAAGGAGCACCAACCCCTGAAGTTTATGGGCACCAACCCCTAATCTGAGCACCCACTTAGATGATTACAATAACAAAAAAGTTATAGCTACAAATTGAGTACCTTGTTACAAATGATGTTTTGTAACACACAATGTTTTCTACACCTAAGAATGGCTCAACTCTTCTCTACTCACAGGCTTTGTCCTCTATTTTTTGATCTCTACTATTAATCGCTGCTCCTTGCCTCTTGTGCTCACAAATGGTCCGCGTGTAGGATGTATCCACGGTGGACTCATGAGCAAAGTTCTGAACTGGCGATAACACTGTCTATAAACGCAATGTGTTATCTGCTTCTCTTGTTGTGGTTTTGTAGCCACCTTGGTCAATGCACAGTGTACTTGGAGGATAGTGGGGCTTCACACTTCTTCCATCTTATTACCCCACGAGATCATTTTTCTCTACTCTTCCTTGTTGCAGGGTGGAAGAGCTACCTATTTATTCACTATGGTGATAAACACATTGTTTGATCTAATGCAGTATTATTACCCCACAAGGTCATTTTTCTCTAGTCTTCCTTATTGCAGGGTGGAGGGGCTACTTATTTCTTCACTGTGGTGATAAACACACTATTTTATCTAATGTGATAGTATTACCTCGTAGGGTCATTTTTCTCCAGTATTCCTTGTTGTGGGGTGGCAAGGCTACCTGTTTCTTCAATGTGGTGACAAAACACACTATTTTATCTAATGCAGTAGTATTACCCCATAGGGTCATTTTTCTCCAATCTTCCTTGTTACGGGGTGGCGGGGCTACCCGTTTCTTCACTGTGGTGATAAACACATTGTTTGATCTAATGCAGTAAACACATTGTGTGATTAAATCCAACCTCCCACGCTTCTGCTTATGTCATCTTTATTTGAGCAAACGCTTCTCCCCCTACATGTTCAACCAACTAATAAGATTTGCATCTGTGTATGTTAGTATCAATGACAACTCAATGCCAACATCCATCCACCTCTCTCTCTCTCTCTCTCTCTCTCTCTCTCTCTCTCTCTCTCTCTCTCTCTCTCTCTCTCTCTCTCTCTCTCTCTCAGGGTTCTCTCTCACATTCTACTCCCTCTTCACATGGGTTAGGTATGTGCAAATTGTAGGTCAAAAATAATATATAAGAGTCATCATGAAGAAAGAAATGTGTGTGGAGACTAAGCTTGATAGATCATGAACTAATCTTGTACATGTGTTACAGTATGCTATATTTACATCTTATTTGCCCTATCGATGTCTCACAACTTGCTTGCAATCATAAAATATGGTCTCTGCAATATTATGATAACCTTTATAATGAATTATTTGTTAATGTGACAAGATAATAGCAATCAAGAAAGGGAGAATAGGTATTTTGTGGGGAACCATGAAAGATTTTATATGTGGTTGACACCTTGAAATGGAAATGGGTGATACAAAAAATTATGGGAGCTCAAAAAATTTCAAGGTTCTAACAGGTCTTATTTTTCTAATGTAAGATAGTGGAGGCATAAAAGAGGGTGTGCAAAGGATAATAAATAAATATAGGGTTCTAATAGGATTTCATTGTATATGTGAAGTTGCAGGTTGAAATACCCATTGTGTTTTTCATATCTCTATTACTTGAAGAGGAAGATTGTAATAGGATTTCATTTTATAACAAAATAATATTAGGAATACAATTTTATTGGGGTGTGCATATCTCTATTACTTGAAGAGGAAGGTTGTGATATCAAACTAATCACTTGAGATATGTTGTCCAAAATGTGTTTTACACAAAAGTGAATTACACATTGTGTTTTTCAATTATTTCCTAAAGTATGAATTTGGAAATTTAGTAGATTTTTCATATGATTTAGGACTAGTGGTAAAGAAATTGATATCCCATAACAAATATTTATGCAACAGTTAGTAGGAACACACATTGCTATTTGAAAAATTTCCTCCTACTACATGCATTCAATGTAAGAGTGAGAATTATCAAAATGAATTCATTATAAATATGAAGTTGTAGGTTGAACTACACATCGTTCTTTTCAACCTCCACACAATTAGTTCATGTTCTGTAAGATGTACCTTTTTTGCTCATTTTATGTATCCTAAAATTAAAGGTTGCATATCACAACCATCCTTATTCGGTAAAAGAGTGCACCTTGATAGGATTTCATTGTAAATATAAAGTTATAGATTGAACTACACATCATGTTTTTAAGCCTATACAAACTTAGTTCATGGTTGGTAAGGTGATTTTTAATCTACATGGAATAAGTCTATTTCACCATTTAAAATAATATTCTTTAGAAACCAAGATGAAATAAATCACAAAAAAAGTTTGATGAAAGCAATTATGTAAGGATAAATGATAAAACATGGAATAATCCTACAAGAGTAAATATCATTTGAAAAACATAATGTGTTTTATAATCTACACTAAATTTACATTCAACTCAATATAAATATTAGTATCTCATTGCTATAACATTTGGATAACATAAAATGAGTATAGAAACAAAACTTACCAATCATGAACTAAGTTTGAGCACATTGAAAAACAGATTATGTATTTCAACCTATAAATTCACTTTTACAATTGCTTTTTATCACAAGCCTATAGAAATATAAAATAAGAAATACTCTTCTTTTGGGGTACACATAACTATGTTCCTGTTGACCATTTTTGTACCAACCCTCCCCTAAAGATAACCGATTTGATAAATCTTTTATTTTGCATAACCTACATGTTATGCGCCCTATGTTGGCAGTGTGCAAAAGGGCTCCCCTTTCCTTTGCATCTATTCAGGCTCCAAGTTCTATTTTTAGGCTGACTGGTCATGGCAGTCAAATCACTTAAGTTTCTACCAGTTGACGGGTCCTAGGTCTATGGCGGGACCGACCCCTTTCACCCACTACCGACTAGCACGGTTCACTCATCGCTTTGTCACATCGGACAAGAACACTTCCATTTTTGTTCCCTATTGCGATCTTTCATTTTCGCATGACAATGCGAAATGCAATGGTGGGTCCTGACCTGCAAGATAGAGAGGAGGGTTCTTTTTGGTGAGGGTTCCAATGGTGATAGGAGGGAAAAGGGTGTCTGGCCGAAAGGCCATAACTTGTCGAACTCCAACCGAGGTGGGGCCTCCATGCCATGTCACCTGCGGGGCCTAGTTACAAAAAGGTCATTGTTGTTTCATAGTGATAGATCAAGGGGCCTTTGGAACAAGATCTATTGTTTTGTTGTTCTATTTTCATGTAATATCACAATAAGAAATGCTACCGAAGGGAACAATAGGCAGTTTCTTATCTCGCAATGCCAACAAAGGCGAAAGAAGGATGCTTCGAGATAATAAAATGACAATGCGAAGGGTTGCCCTCCCCCTTATCCCACAAGGCAAATAGAGGTAGTTGGATGGCCATGCGAGGTAAGAATGTAATAGTGATATACAAGTGAGCTCGACCTACCACGTTGCATGTGTGTGGCCGTGGATTTTCACCTTAAAAGACTGATCAACGGTCACGACTTAATCTTCAGTTGGGCCTTTTTTGGGCATGTATGTTGCAAGATTTTATGTGAGATCTCTTGATCAACAATGAACATTTGAACTTGTGGAGGCCGTTGAATTTTGAATTCTCTCTATTAGGGGTGGTTGTTGACCCAGTAGTTGAGACATTTTTGGACTTTGTCGACGCCCGATCTCTGATCTGTTTTGCTTCCAACGACCAAATTTTCTTGCCATTACTCTATATTGGACTTATGCAGGCCAGTTTTGGATGTCATCCATGCCCATTCAATGCATTTTGAAAACTTTCTTGCCTCTACCATGCCGCCATTATGCACTTGCACACAGAGATATCTTCCTTGCAGAGAGATTTTGTTTCTTCAGAGAAAGAGGACGCCTTCAGAGGATTTTTCACACGCCATCGGATCAGTCGACCTAATCTTCTCCCTCCCTCTTGAAGATATTTTGTAACCTAACCCTAGGAGGGTAAGGGTTTCAGTTGTAGTTCATTTTGAGTTATGCCTCAACTATAAAGGCAAATCTGTAACATTTGTACAAGATCTTCTTTCTTTTTCTCTTACAGAATACATGTTTGTTCCTCTACAACTATAAATTATGCTTTTCCTTCACATTAATAAGATTATCTTGTCTTTCTTTTATTCAATTTAAGCAATTCGTGTAAATGTGTTGTAAAAAAGTCAAATAGCGGAACAACTTCCTACACTAACCTTGAGAGGAGGGTAATGTAAAAAAATTTATGGATCGTCACAACAGTAACAAATAACATAAATAGATATAATAACATTCCAACCATAACATAGTGATTTACGTGAGGAAAACCCTTTTCAGGAGAAAAACCCCACACTCCAAAAGTCACCCAATATATTATTCAGCAATCAAAAATAGATTACAATATACTTTCAGAGAAAGCTCTTCGCGGGAGTACCACTAATCAGAGATTCAAAGGTAACTCAATAGCCATAAGACTCTTACACACAACCTCTATCTCACGCACCCCAAAATAAAGGAGATACAATATAAGAAACCGTCAAATGGTATTATAAAACCATGGGTTTAAAACTACTCAATAAGGTGTAGCCATCCTTATCTCCCTTCTAGATTCCCTATGACGTGTCCCTCCCTATTTACACGTCATTTATGTGTCTAATGTATTTTATATTTCCTATTTCAGGAGTCAAACTTCTAGAGGCCATAACTTGAGAACCATGTATCCTATTGACGAACCATTTGAAGCACCAGAAAGTTTGAGAAGTTCTTTATTGCCTCATAAACCGCTACACTGCTTACGCCCACTTATCAAGTCGTTTAGGGGCCTGTGAAGTCCTCAAAATTAAATTTAAACCTTTCATTGAACCCCTCCAAAACAGAAAATTTAATATCTTCAAAACTAGTTGTGATCTTGCCACATAACTTTACCAGAATGCTTATCTAGCCAACCAGAAGCTTCGGGGAGAATTTCACACCATTTTTTGCTCAAATGAAAAATTACTATAAATAGTAACCACATGTAAATGCAAGGTTGAGAAACCATTTTTCCAACATGTGAATGCATTCTGTTTTTTTTCCCTTAATTGTAGGTGATTGTGTTGATCCCTTTATGGATGTTGATTGTGAACTAGTATTAATTTCTCTCCTCGTCTTGTAGAATTCCAACCTTCACTCACACCTAGGTGATGAATTAGGATAGAATATTGTGCATACCTGGGGTAGTGTTATTGATGTTTTGTGTTGTTATGGGCATTAAGATCACATTCTTTTCTAGGTGCAAACTGTTTTCCCCTCTTTCAAGCATCCCCTCTTTCTCCCTTTTCCCTATCAGATTAGTAGATTAGGATTTACCAGTGTTGGGTTGGTCCAACACTTTGCATTTAGATTGGAAAGGCAGTCGGCCATCTCCAGAGATTCAACCTCACTCTTGCAAGTCCCACACTTGGAAGGTTGTTTCCATGTTTCAAAAGGTTGATGATCAAGTTTGATCATCACAAGGTGCAACTTTTGTGACAACAGCTCCATAAAAAGGAACTTCATTTTTGTTAAAAGCTTATCTCAACACTATAGCAACATAAAATGAGGAATACACTTTTATTTAGGTGCACATATGTCTATTACCTAAAGAGGAAGGTTGTGAAATTTGACCACTCATTTGAGATTACATAAAATGAGTACAAAAATAAATAGAAAGGATTGCACAAGTGCAACCATTGGATTTGGTAGCAATACACACAATGATAAATAAAGGGAAATCTCAAAAGAAGCCCAAAATTCTCTTAGCCACTAGGGTAAAACAAAATAGGGAAAGGATTATTGAAAAAATAACTTCTATTGTAGATAAAGATGTAAGAGAAATGCACCTTCAAAATTGCCACATGACCTAAGTCAATTTGGGTAAACAAAAAGGGAAGAATAGGTCCAGCCTATCTAGAATCAACCACTGAAAATTTAAAGTTGAGAATTTCTAAAAATGAAGAAACTAAAAAATAACTCAAAGAATAAGTAAAACAATTGAGGAATATAGTAAAGATTTTATAACACCAGTGGCATTTGCACCTTGTAATTCTACAAATACCACGATTTTGATATCAAAGAGAGATTGATAACTTGTAAGTAATGACACAGAAGAATCAAACATTAGATAGTTGGATAGGTACAATGGTAAATGGATCTTGTGAATGGGTTGTAAATATACTTAGCAAGCTACTCATTTATATCAAATCATGAATCAATTTTTGAATCTCATAATCACATGATTATTATTATCTACATTACATGATTAATATTTTTATCTGCATTAGTACAACCCGAGTTGGCGTAGTGGTGGAGAACTTGTGCTCTTGAAAGAAAGGTCACGAGCTCAAATTCCACAAGGGGGTTAGGGTATGTACACCTTATCGGCTTCAACCCATTATATATATATATATATATATATATATATATGATTGTTATTATTATTATCTAAAACATTCTTAAGTTTTTTTAATTTATTCAATGAATATTCTATTTCATTTATGATCTATTTAATGGTTATTATATTTTATTTATATTGTATGATTTATTTTATTTTTTATTAATCAATCATTAAATGTATAGTCAATAATTTATCCAAATATTAATATTAACAATCATTATATTTATATACTATTATTATTATAATAACAATAATTATGTTGAATATTATTATGAGTTATAATATATTATATTATATTTATGTTTATTTTTATTTCTAATGCAGTGCAACGAAGTTCTTGCCAAGTTTTAATGACTATTTTGTTATAATAGTATAGGATACCAAATAATTAAGATATATATAAGCAACATGATATATATTGGTAAAGATGTGGGCAAAGTTTACAACATAAATATCACAAAGTTTACATGTGTTGCTAGTGTCTCCATGTCTTGGTTTTTTAAATGCAAGAAAAATGGTATAAAATTGTTATGTTATGGTTATGGTGATTTTTAAGAGGGTTTGAAAAAAACTACATGTATCCAATATAAGATTATTAAGGTCAGTGGTAGGTATGTTTCTTAAAGGTCTAGATTTTGGGATGTTTTATTTACAGTTGCATATGTAAATTTACTTTTGCACTTTTACGCCAATTTTAGTTGCATATCATTTTCAATTTCTTTACAATATTCTTCCATCTATATTGAAATTTTACAACTATTTATTTAATTTGATTGGCTATTCACTATTGTTTGACCTAGGTCATATTTGTTTGTCATTGTGATATAATTGATTTAATTAATATTTAAATAAAGCTACTAATAAAACTCAAATTAATTCCAACATTTGTAAGTTTTTAACATTTAAAACATATTAAGATATGTAATTTGAACTGTTTTAAAATACATTTATACCAAAACCTTTTTGTCTCTATACGAATAACACTATTTAATAATAAATAAAAATTAGTATAATCCATCAAGCTACATACACGATCGGTAAATCATTAGTTAAAGAATAACCCTTGCCAATAGTTTTATGCCTATAGCAAGAACTAAATAATCATTTTCTACACAACAATTAAAAAATTAAATTGTTCAAAATATTAATGATATCTTAAAAAAACCTATTATACCTAATAAAAAAGCCATTACGAGATCATTTTATCATAAATGATGGTAAACATAGTTGATGGTGGAAGCGATCAACTCAATCCGATTTGTTTTTATAATCAAACGGAATCGTATGGATTGATGTCCATTGTAACCGACTTTGTGAGCATGGTAATAATTTAGTACATTTCAATTCGAATTCTTCCACAGCATTATAGGGCTGCAGAACTAAACCTCTAATCAAAATAAATTTGAACTCGCAGCTAATATTTCACAGCTGCCAAGGTCTTGCGAGACCAATATATGTTGCTCTTGATGGAGAACACAATATCACATTTTTAAACAAAGAATGCTTGGGCAAGGGCCTTTGAATCACAAAAAATTGTGGAGTCGAAATGATGCTTAAGGTAGGCATGAAATTTGATGGTCACTCTTGCATATGATGGTTTAGTCATTCTAATGTCTTTTATTTTACGTTTTTTAAAAAATGTTAAGTGTCAATTTTTTTTTAATTTGTGAATAGTGTAATATAAATTCTTTAAGCTTCACAGAATCCAAATTCCAGTATCGAAATTCCAATAAAATTCAATTACAGTGAAAAGAAATAATTCCATGCAAAAAAAATAGTAAAAATTTAAAAAACAATGATAAATTAGTAATGCATTAAAAAAATCTTAAATTTACTTATAAGTTTCTAAATTCACACCCAAAAATCTTGTTTATTATAAAAATAGAAACTATTTTAGATTTTTTTATTACGATATTTTAAAAAATTAAAAATGATTATATTTTATCATTTCGATTGTTAGAAGTTCTTATATTGATATTTAAGAGAATCTTATAAAAAATGTTAAAAAATAAATTGACAAAGTTTCTAAATTTATATAAGAAAAAACATACCAAAAATTCATATAAAAAATAATATAAAATTAGAAACAATTATATCTTAATCCTACCATTTTAAAATATTCTAAATAAATTCGTATATTTATAATAAACGTTGTAAAATAATATATATCAATATATATCATCTATTATAATTTTTTATGGTTTATTAATAATTTTAAGTCATATATGCAGTTTTTGGAAAAAATAGTCTGTCCATACGATCCACTAATTTTATTAGTTGCAATATACGGTTTAAAAGTGCAAAAACGGCCATCGGCCATATAACCTGTCAAATTCCAGGCCTAGCTTAAGGGAAGTGTTGCTTAGGGTTAAATCAGGGGTTAAAATTTGTTTGCCATTTTATGGCATTTCACCTGCTGATCTTTGCTACTCCATTATATTTTATCATTTCGATTGTTAGAAGTTCTTATATTGATATTTAAGAGAATCTTATAAAAAATGTTAAAAAATAAATTGACAAAGTTTCTAAATTTATATAAGAAAAAACATACCAAAAATTCATATAAAAAATAATATAAAATTAGAAACAATTATATCTTAATCCTACCATTTTAAAATATTCTAAATAAATTCGTATATTTATAATAAACGTTGTAAAATAATATATATCAATATATATCATCTATTATAATTTTTTATGGTTTATTAATAATTTTAAGTCATATATGCAGTTTTTGGAAAAAATAGTCTGTCCATACGGTCCACTAATTTTATTAGTTGCAATATACGGTTTAAAAGTGCAAAAACGGCCATCGGCCATATAACCTGTCAAATTCCAGGCCTAGCTTAAGGGAAGTGTTGCTTAGGGTTAAATCTGGGGTTAAAATTTGTTTGCCATTTTATGGCATTTCACCTGCTGATCTTTGCTACTCCATTATATTTTATCATTTCGATTGTTAGAAGTTCTTATATTGATATTTAAGAGAATCCTATAAAAAATGTTAAAAAATAAACTGACAAAGTTTCTAAATTTATATAAGAAAAAACATACCAAAAATTCATATAAAAAATAATATAAAATTAGAAACAATTATATCTTAATCCTACCATTTTAAAATATTCTAAATAAATTCGTATATTTATAATAAACGTTGTAAAATAATATATATCAATATATATCATCTATTATAATTTTTTATGGTTTATTAATAATTTTAAGCCATATATACAGTTTTTGGAAAAAATAGTCTGTCCATACGGTCCACTAATTTTATTAGTTGCAATATATGATTTAAAAGTGCAAAAACGGCCATATAACCTGTCAAATTCCAGGCTTAGCTTAAGGGAAGTGTTGCTTAGGGTTGAATCCGGGGTTAAAATTTGTCTGCCATTTTATGGCATTTCACCTGCTGAGCTTTGCTACTCCAATGGACACAAACATAGAGAGAGAACTTCAAAAATCTTGAAAGTGAGCAAAGATTATCTATCGAGTCAATCCTTGAATGGAAAGGTGCATTAGAGACCGTTGCTAACATACCATGTAGCTGATTTCTTTAGTCTATCTTATTTGCATAATAAATTGTGTCACTACAGCCACCTTCCACTACCTTTGCCAACGTCCTCCCTGCGACGCATGGGAGCTTTTAGAACAGGGCATGGACATTCATCAGATGTTGTAGTTGCATCTGCCCTGATATACATGTAAGAAAAATGTGGAAGCATTGATAAGGCACGTGAACTGTTTGCCAAAATGCCTCAAAGAAATGTGATTTTATGGAATGTCGTGACTGCGGAAAATGCACAAAATGGGTTTGGTGAAAAAGCTCTAGAAACTTTCAAGCAAATGCCATTGGCATGTGTAAAGCCAAATTCCACAACCTTTGGCAGCATGCTCTTTGCTTGTACCAAAATGAGAGCTTTAGAACAGGGTATGGACATCCATAAAAGCTCAAAGGAAAGAGGAATATTGTCAGATATTGTAGTTGCAACTGGCCTGGTAGACGTGTATGCAAAATGTGGAAGCATTGACAAGGCACGTGAACTATTTCAGAGAATGCCTCAAAGAAATGTGGTCACAAGGAATGTGATGATTGCAAGATACACATAGAATGGATCTGTTGAAAAGGCTTTAGAATCATTCAAGCAAAAAGGATAGATAAATATCGACAGATCTTGTAGTTGCATACAATGTTTCTGCTGTAAGTTCACAACTATTTCAGAGATTCATGAATATTTCAATGATTAGAATGAGCAAAATTCTGATGTAATTCCTGTTATACTTTATTTTATGATCAAGCTATTGTTGGAACATGTTTTAGCCTCACCACAGTCTTATATGCTACTTATGTTAAGTCCATTGATTGAAATATGATGAATACTTCAGAATATTGATCTAAATTGGATGGTCAAAACATAAACCTTAGGGTGATTTTGAGCATAAGCATGTCTACCTTTAACAACAAATTGTATGATCAAAATTTCCATGTGTTTACTTTATAATTGTCTGGCTAACCTAAAAACCTTAGATCCAAGGAAGGGAACCAGTACATCTTTTGATTGGCATGGTCATTCAAACTCCACCTGAAACATTAAACATTGGCTATATCATTAGAGATCAGCACCTACATTTCAAGGAAATAAATCAGACCAATAAAAATTTTGTATGCATTTTGTAAACTCCATTTTGCATGTATGGCATCGAATTTGCATGCAGAGAGTCTCTACATTTGTGTTAAGTATTTTTCTTCTTGCATCACTTTTCCAACTAGCCATAATTAATATTTTCAATAGGTTTAAGTGATCAAAATTTTCATACTAACACCATGGGACATGCAAAGAAGAGATCATCTCTCAAATATTAATTTACCACCATAGATGCAATTAAATTGCTTCAAAAGGTTACTTCAAATTCAAAAGGATGGGCATATCATTAAATCTACAGTTTCATCATAATTCTCAAGCAGGGTGCAAAGATTCAAAGTATGGTTATAGATTCATGGTGTAAGGTTTCACCATTCTTCAGAAGTTATGGAGGGTTCATCAAGTTTCGATGAGAAAGATCACTTCAAATTCACAAAAGTCATTCACATGCAATGTGTTATATGCTCTCAAAAACTTTGAATTAATGAATCACTCTGGAACATATGTTGACATTGTAAGCTTTGTTTTTGCATGCAACCATGTAGGTTTAGTGGACGAAGGTTGTACATACATCAATCACATGAGTGAGCATTACTTGACGATGTGGAAGAGGACGAAAAAGAACTCTCTCTTTCACCATAGTGAAAAGTTGACAATTGCATTTTGTTTGTTAAACATGTCCTCTGGAACAATTATTTACTGCTCCCCACACTACAACAAAATTTATCTTCAAGATGGTTGGAGGTGCAATGGTTATGCTTATTATAGTTTACACAAAATGTTTTATAAATTGACAATAATTTTATAGTTGAACGTATAAATACTCTATTAAAGAATTGATACGACATCCAAATTTGATAAAAATGTCTTATTTTAAGTAATGACAATTCTCTTCTCTTATGGGTTGTGATTGTCAAGTACACCACTATTGTCAATTTGCTGAACATTTCTTTAGTTTAATAGATCGTCTTTCATATCTGTGACATAAATGTATTCTTCACAATATGAAAAAAAACAATTAACTTAAGAAATAAATTAGAGTACATTTTTTTCTCCCAAAATATTTATCCTTATTATCATAATACATTATAATAATATTTTAAAACATTTTGGGAGGATTATTTTCAGTTACTAAAATCTAATACTTAATCTTTGGATTTTCACTACCATTTTCCTTGTCCAATTGTGTAGCTAGTCTTTCTAATAGGTTTTATGAATGTCTCTAAGCTAGCTTTCCTTCAAAATTATAAGTACTTCATATCATCTAAACACTTTGAAAGTGAAAGCTTCAACAAGTAATTCTTCTTGACATACATTGTGTGTCAAAATAGATATAATCTTTGATTAATTGAAAAAAATTGTCTCTTTAGATTATTAGTTGCTTCTATGGGAAGGATGTCAAAGCCTAAATGGTAAAGTGTCTATAATATTTTAATGTTAGTCCTTAGAATCTACAAGAAGTTGATATCAAAAACGAAAGAATACATATAAATGGACTACATCAACTTTTGTATTTACTTCATACTGTTTCTATTACAAACATCAATTATATACTATACATAAATTCAATTCTCTCGAGTTTTCATACATTGTAAAAACATTTTGAACAATTTAGTTTTTAAATTAATTTGCAATCATTCGTATTTAGATTTTTATTTTAAAATCAATGTATTTATATTACAAATAATTATCACTAATAAATGCAATTTTTACATTTTTTTGATTTGGACCCTCAATATATTATTCATCAATATATTTTAGTATCAGCTTAACCATTGCACCACCTCCTTTTGGCGCAAGTGTTATTTTTATTTTAATTTAGACTTTTATCTTAGTATTTAATTTAATTCACATTATTTATTATTTTTCACTTGAAGTTATATTAAGAATTATTTTATTTATCTCAATGTCAAACCTTAATTTTATTTTATTTTTAAAAATACATTTAGACAAAAGAACAAAACAAAAAAAATTAGATGAACTCCTAGGGCAGGGCTTCAACACTCACAGCTACCAAATCAAAAAGAACATTAAGAGGACAATTGGTGAGGAAATTTTGTTCCCTCAGGCAAGACAACTCATTTTCCTATCTTAAATGGTTTATACCTTTCTGTCCAATGCCCTAGACTTATTGCAATCCCTGTCATTACTAGAAATAGTAGCAAGCAAGGTAGTCAGAGATGTTTTTCTTCCTGGCAATAAGTAACTTCTTGGAAAGGCCAAGCTCATATCGAGGGTCTCTTCCCTTGGCATTTTCTTCTAAATGGGCATGTTTATATTTCAATTTATAACAACATTAAGCATACTCTAGAGATGCAAATTTTTAGGTACATTCAGCTTGCATTAGATAGGCATAGGAGAGTGCTCGAGCAAGATTTAACAAAGAAAATAAAAGAAAATGTTAATGCATTGGGTGATGATCATTTGGAGGTTGTAGAACCTTGTATTCAGCCTTCTATTGCATAGGGCATTTGCACCCAAGGTAATGCACAATGTCTCAAGAATTGCAAGGATGTAATGAAATCAATCCAGAGGCAATGGAGGAATAATACATATGGCAGTATAGATCTTGTTCGCAATTTTGTTTTACAGAAAAAGGGAACATTTAGTAGGTGGCAGAGTATGCTAATATGATAAAATAGTGATCTCTCATATCGATAGTTGTAATCAAATCAAATTCTAGCTAATAAGAACCCTTTTGTATCTTCAAAACCTTTATAATATTAATATATATCAGACTTAATGCCTTTTTGCCTAATTAATTTTTGTACGATTTGCTATGTATGAGTGTCGGAAATGGCTCCAAAACCTTCAATTTGTACAGCATATTGTTGACAACTTAAAAAATCATGATTGTTTTTTTCTCAAAATGCTCCAAAACTTTCAATTTGTACAGCGTATTGTTGACAACTTAACAAATCGTGACTGTTTTTTTCAAAATCAAAATCAACTGTAGGGGAAGGGTATCAGTAGTGGACATAGTTCCAATAGTGGACACTTTTTTGTCAACCCAACCCCCCCTACTAGATTGCAAAGGAGCCCAACAAATTGATAATGGAAAGTTCATTAATGAATATCACATGTACCAATAGTAGATAATTTTGCACAAATGTCCCAGTAGTGGTGCACAAATGGGCTAATTATAGTATAAAAATGTCAAAAAAAAATGATCTACTACTGGAGCATTTGTCCACTACTACTACAAATTTTGAGTTATCTACTTTTGGTGTAAAGGAGTTCATGTGTGGGTAGACATTTTGAAATGACCACTTCTTGACCTTTCGACACAACGATTTTCACAGCGTGCATCTTCACTACCCAAAAGCCAGATCCTTAGTTATAATGATCAATAACCTGCGTATTATTGACTCCCTACTACGATTTTGAAACCAGAATAACTACAAACCTGAAAATATAACATTCAACTAAAAAGATGTCACAGGTGTCTTGTGGCCAGAGTTGAGACTTGACTAAATGGAACACATTAGAGCCTAAAATGAATATAAATTACTTAACTTGATTCTCAGCTCTAATACCCACTTTGTTTTCAGATCGTTGTCAGCATAATATCCTTAACGGCATGTGAAAGTATCCCATCTTAAGACAAGTTGAGGGCAGGTGATGCAGTCTATCACTATACCCCATTCACTTTGCCAGTCTTTACAGTGGACGCTTTAAAAAGTACCCTATTCAATTTGCCAGTTTTTAGAGTGGACAGTCTAAAATATACTTGTTGGTAAGGTGCATTCTTCACAATAAAAAGTACAATAAACGGGAAGTAAAAGACATCCCATACGGAAGTAAAAGACGTGTCAATGGATGGACCCTCATTCAATAGGGGTATTGTCCTACCCACTATGAAAGAAACAAACATACAAACAAACAAATTTTAATATTCACAAGATCAAGAATAGTTTATGGGACAGTCTATTCAATCTGAACCAACTTTTGAAGATCAGATCTTTGCCTATTCAAATTGATGATGCTCCTCGCACATCAACTATCAAATGTGGCTAGAAAATTTTAGATATGTTTTATGATCTAAAAATATTGTGAAGCTATCAAATCCAAATTTATGTGGAATAGCAATGATGTTTACAATGATCTTTCTATAAACCAGTAGTCTATTTAACGGTCACTGGATTTTCATATCAAAACTAGTTACAGCAATCACCAATAATTTTCAGCTTCGGCAGTCCATAAAATCATAGTCCTCTGAAGAGTTATATACAATAAAAATCTAGATAAATGCCAATTTTCTTTATTTACGATGTATCACTAATCATATACTAGGTTTTAGACGCCATTGCTTTATCTATAATAATAAAAAAAATCGTTTTATAATTCTATTTTTTTTTTTAAATTATTGACTTTTAGAGGAGCAGATCCAGACTTTACATCCAAGCTATCTCTCCCAGTGTCGAATGGTCTTGACGACGTCTTTGGTATGTCCAAAAACTAGAAGCTTCGACTGAGTTTTGAATTTGCAATGTAAATTAAAACTTCTTTGAAAGTTTGACAAAAGTTGTTACATAGAGGATGACAAATTTTGAAGAACCCATATGTCAACGTGAACAAGAAGCAATGGCTTTTGAATTGATTGGATGGCTTAAATCACACACATTAAACTTTGATTTCTAGACTTAAAAGTGTTAAACACTCAGAATTGACTTACATCTTCTAGGCTTAATATGTTGCTCAGTGTGTGCGGTTTAAGACTGCCCTGAACTGATGGTTCACAGTGTTGTCTTCTTGATGGTTGAATAAGTCGTCGTAGTTGTGGATCTCAGATAGGAAATGCTTTAGAACGCTAGATGCCTATTGATCAATCGTAAATGGTTGAGCATGTTCCAGTTGTTGTGATAGAAGTTGTTGATTAAATACCCCATACTTGTTGATTTAATGTCCAATTTTTGTACAACATTGCACCAATAGTTGTGACTTCAAAATTGTTGTTGATAATGAGTACCAATAATTGAATGAAATATACCCTTTGTTGTGAAAAGCAACCAATCATGTGATGCCACATCAGCTGCACAAGTATTGGGGCACCTTTTGCAGGCCTATTGGTCTCACTTTTTTTGAGGCATCATATTTGATGATGTGTCCCAAAACTTTACTTATTAAGGGGACTTGCCAAGTACGCTATTGTAAAAAATTGAGAGTGATTTGAAATTTCCACATAAGATTTTGAGAAGCAAGAAGTTAGGGTGTATAACTACTAAATCCTCTCCCCTATTTTGATGTCTTGGATAATTGTTGAAATCTATAACGTACAGTGAGATGTGAGAAGGTAAAGCATTTTTAGTTACATCCAGTTTTGTTAAAACCTCAAAGGACCATGGTAGATAGTTCCCCAGAACATCGATCTCTCGCATTAGAGCTCCAATCGGATCTCTATCTTCATTGCACTTGGCCAAGCCCACACATTCATCATTGTTGCAAGTCAGCACAAGTATTTTGTCCAGATTAGCTAGGGGAAGAGCACCAGTAGTCGTAATAGCTAACTCTGCTTATATCTATTGATTTGGCTTCTGGGTAGTAACGATGCATGTTGTGGAATCAGTTATGCGCACAAAGGTCAAAAAATGCACATTTCAAAGTGTCGCCTGATACCTTACTAAATATGTTCCAGTAATCGTCCACTTGAAGTACGTCCCAATAGTTTTGCACAAATGTTCCAATAGTGGTGCACAAATGGGTCAATTATGAACCAAAAATGATTGGCTATTGGTACAAAACTAATTTATTAATGGTGTTTTCACTATAATGACTATTGGGAGATCAATATGATAATAAGTGTGCGGGTATTGGAACTATGTTAGCTATTGGTACTCTTCCCCTATGTGCGAGACCTTAACCTCCAATTTATCACTACTATGGCGAAACATTTGGCAGCCTTGTGCAAAGGGTATTTAACTCGCTAAATTCACCTGCACATATTCTAATCTCTTCATTTCAGATTTATGTAGCTCTGCCTAGCTTCCATTGTTTTGGATTTTTCTTGATGTTTAGTGCCAAGGTTATGTCTTTGATCTCAATTGCACGGGCGACTCCCATTATTAACCATGCAGTTTAATTATTTTCATCATTGTTGTATGTTCGCAGTAATGTACAGATGGTATTCCGCGGTCCTCCATTTTACGAAACTTTACAGCTTAAGTAACTTTCACTTAAGCAGTACATTTCTATAGCAGGTATTTTATAGAAGGCTATTGAAGTAGTTAGTGTGTATGTCTTCTAATATTTTCATTTTCTTCAATGAATAGACTGTAAAAACATTGTTTAAACAATGTATACCATTTAATTATTTTATCATAGATTGAATAAAACATAGAATCCTATTGTGGCTAGGACAAAAGAAGGATATATATATTTTATTTTATTTATTTTAAGTTGTGTTGCTGATAACATTGTAATAAAAAATAAATAAGCTTTTTTTATTTTGATAATATTGTAATTAAAAATAAATAAGCTTTTTTTATTTTAATATTTCATTGCTCAAAGGAGGTGCTATTTAAAAATAATTAAAAAAAAAATTCTTTTAAACAATTTTTATTGATATAATTAATTTATAGAATATAGTACTAAAACTTTCTTTCTTGTATTCAAGGATAGATTTAAATAACATTTTGTCTATAAGATTCAAAAAAGATAAAACACTACTTAAATCAGAATTTAATTTATTCTCTCATTACAACATTTATTGATCCACAAAATTAAATAGGTTCTCAATAGAATTATCTGCACTCCATAGAAATGGAAGTATTAATAACTCAAAGGAACATTTATTTTTTTAAATAAATACTCTTACAAAAATATCTTAAGATTATTTCCTTTTTTCTTTTTGCTTAATTTTTTTATCACATGCTAATTATTACATCCTTTATTTTGAAATACCAAGTAATTATAATAGAACATGTGGGTGCCATGTTCACAATAACGAGCATTTGCTTCACTTTTCACTATAATAAGTTTTATAATAAAAGGCTTCTTTCAATATTGATCTTTCTTAATTATTTTAGTTGCATCATTATATATTAGTACAGTTTCTTTTCTTTTGCTAATAATATTATTTTGGCTTTTAATTTTTATAATAATTCAAATAAGTAAATTAGTATTTTTATTTAAAATTGTTGATGTCAATATAACAATCATAAATGTTTTAATGAATTAAAAAAAATGATTGGCCATCGTTTAAAAGTAATTTTAATATAAAGTCTAAGATTATCTCTAAATTAATCAAAAGGGTGAAAGAAAAAAAGTAAAATGAAAGACAATGCCATCACCGAAATCTGCTATCTTAAACAATAATAATAGTTTTACTTTAATTTCACAAGAAAAATTATATTCTATTTTGATTTTAAATTATTTAAGCAAAATTATATTCTATTTTGACTTTACATTGTTAATTTAAAAGTGTTGAGTACTTGCCTTTATAGTATTATAATAAAAATATTTGTAATTCTTAATTATTATAATTTTGAATTATTATTATTTTAAAATTAAATTATTTTAATGCTATCAGATTTCCACAATCCATGCTATAATTCTTATAATGATTCTGAATTCAATTAATTTAAGTTTATATATTATTTTAATTATATTTATGTAATATTAATTATAATGATTTGAATAAAATAATTATTAATAATGGGGTTAACCCCGCAGTGCAACGACAAGTTGCATCCCACTGTTGATAGTGGGTCATAGGTTCGAATCTCTGCCCGAGAGATGCCCCCATGCTGGTTTCCCCCTATTTGTGCCTTGGTGCGTGCTTGGATCATCGTTCTGCCTCCTCCCCCTGTGATCGATGTTTCCCCTGCGTTGGCGTTAATGTCCCTATATGCTCATTGGTGCCTTCGGTGATGTCTTCCAAGTTGTCCAAGACCCCGTGACTGTTGGTGCAGTGTGATTCTTCCTCGGTGTAGCTGTTGTGTGAACCTGCTGCTAGATGGAGTGATAAGGTGTTCTAGTGGAGGGATAAGTAGTTGATATGGAGTGATAAGGTGGAGTGTGGAGAGATAAGGAGAGGGAGATATAAGGCGTATGGAGAGATAAGGAGAAGGGGGATATAAGGAGTATTGTGAAGAGATAAGGAGACAGGAGTTATAAGGAGTAATATGGATCTGATGGATTGTTAAGCTGCATGAGACTTACATTGGATGCGTTAATGCCTCAACTTGTTCACCTCGGGGATGGGATCCCCCTTTGTGATCCCACTGGTTCATAGCTCCAGTCAAAAGGGTCTATATTGGAGGGGCGAGACCCCGCAGAGCAACTGAAATTGTAATACCTATTACCGATAAAAATAATAATAATTATTATTAATAATTATAAAATTATATTTATAAATAATAAAGTGAAAATAGGTTTTCTTTATGACTAAATTTATTGCAATGCATCTACCCTTCTGCTCACACTAGCATGTGTTTCGAGTGAGATATTGCATCAATCACCAAAATTGTGAGTCTCCTCGACGTTTTAGACATCAAGTATGAGTTTTTAACATATCTATTTTGTTTGAGATCTATACTAGATCTCAAGTAGTGCTCTGCAAGTATAGTCATGTTAATATCTCATCAGGGGTTTAGTTTTATTTGAATTAATTTTTCATTAATTTATTTTATTAGGTTTTTCTATTATGGTAGTTTTGTATAAGAGTTTACAACTGTTTTTGCCTCCTCTTTATATCTACTTGTTTATCATATTTTGAATGAACAGTTTTTATGGGAATACAAATTATATTTAAATTGTCATTCTTTCCATTCTTTTTTCTATCTGGTAACAGAGATTCCAAATTGTTATTTTCTGTCTGGTCTAACAGTGGTATCAGAGCTTTGGAGTTTGGAGTATATTTTTATGTGAAGCATCTGAAGATTGCAGCTTTCTACATAATCAAAATACAGAAACAAAAATTGATTCCGATGAAATCAATCTATTTATTTTTACAAGAATTTTATATCTTGTAATATTTGGTAAAGTTTGGCAAAAGATTTTGAGCAATCTTATAAATTTGCAAACTGTGCAAATTCTATATACATTTATTTTCAATTTACAATGCAGTCTATTGTTTCATTGATTGGGGAAATATTAATCGGAAAAGATACTTGGTTGGAATGGCATAGAAAAGTGGAAAATACATTAATTTTTAATGATTTATGGTATAAAATATGTGATGGAGATACCCAACCTATAGAACCAACAGATGTTAAAGAAAAAGAAATTTGGAATTATAAAAATTCAAGTGCCTTGGCTTTGATAAGAGCTTCAGTTAATGGAGATGTATATTGTCATATACAAGGATGCAAATTTGCTTGGGAAGCCCTTGACAAGTTAAAAAATTTATTTGATTCTCATTCAGAATTAGAATGTATTCAATTACAATAAAAATTGTTCAATCTTGAATTAAAAAATGGTGATGTTATGAGTTTGGCTTCTGAAATTAGAGCCATAAAACATGATGTTAATGTTGCTGGTGGGAAAGTTGATATTTGTCTCACTACTTTTATTAAGGCACTCCTTCCAACACATTCTACTTATCTAGAGTCCCTTCAAGCAAGTAACCAATTGAAAACCATTACTTTTAATTTATTGGTTGAAAAGTTGGCTGAACGTGAAAAAGCTTTTGGAAGAAAAATAGATAATACTAATGAAAATGTTTGTTTTGCTCACCAAGAAAAACCTCTAAATAAGAGCTCTTCCCCTCTAAATAAGAGCTCTTCAAGAGGAGGTTATAATGATAGAGGCAAAGGTAGAGGTCAATAGAGGAAAAATGATAATCAAAATGATAGGCAACATTTATATTGTAAAAGATGTGGTAGAAAAGGAAGTCATGAAGCACATGAATGCAAGCTGTCATGGGATAAGATAGAAAGTTTTATAGAAAATACTTTTAAGCAAAAAGATAAAACAAAAGTTTATAATGATGATAAACATTCAGAGGATAAAATTCCAGGAGCAGCCCAATTTGTTTGTGATGGTGATGGTGATCAATATGTGCTTTTTGTTTCTGACTTTGCATCTAATTCCTCATGGTATGATTCTTGGATCTTAGATAGTGGAGCCACACAACATATGACATTCTGACGTGATTACTTTGAGGAATTTCATGAAAGTGCATGTGGTCCAATTTATTTAGCTGGTAAATCAAGTCTCAAACCTATTGGAAAAGGAACTATTCAATTTAAGTTGCCTAATCTTCCAGACTTTGTGCTTCATGATGTATTGTTTATTCCTCAATTGCAACGTAATTTGTTATCACTAGTATTGATTCGACAACAAAGCTACTCTATTATGTTAAAAGATGGGCAAGTTGTTGTTAGAAAACAATCAAATAATCAAGTTGTGTTCACTGGATGTGAGGATGGGAGATTATTAAAACTAGATGGCACTTCTTCTTTTTTAAAATTTTTTGCATATCTTACTAAAGAAGGTAGTCTATCTCCTGTTCTTTTATGGCATGCAAGACTTGGGCATCTTGATTATGATAACATTCATATCCTACAAAAGAATGGTGTTGATGGCTTACCTATTTTGCCTAAAACAATTAAAAAATGTGAAGCATGTATTCTTGCCAAGCAACATAGAAATTCTTTTCCTCGCTCCACTTGGAGAGCACAAAGAAAATTGCAGCTTATTCATTCTGATTTATGTGGGCCTTTACCGGTAAATTATGTGGGAGGATCTAAGTATTTAATGTTGTTTGTTGATGATTACAGTCGCATGACTTGGATTTATTTCTGCAGCAAAAATCAGAAGCTTTTGAAATTTTTAAAAGGTTTTGTGTTATGATTGAAAAACAAGCTCAATCTCAAATTGGTACTGTTCAAACAGATAATGGTGGAGAATTCACTTCTCTAGTTTTTTAGGACTATCTACGTCAAAATGGGATCCAACATCATCTTACTGTTCCAGGTACTCCTCAATAAAATGGTGTTGTTGAATGAATGAATAGAACTATCATGAATATGGTTTGTGCAATGTTATATTTTAAAGGAATCAAATTACATTTTTGGGTTGAAGCAGCAAGAATTGCAGTTTATCTTCGTAATAGATCTTCATCATCTGCATTACACCAATCTATTTCATATGAAGTGTGGTTTGGATATCCTCCTTCTGTTCGACATCTTCGCATTTTTGGTTCCACTTACTATGCTTTAATTCCCAAGGACAGATGAAGTAAGTTGCAGCATCATAGTATTAAGTGTATTTTTCTTGGTTATTCAGAATCTTCCAAAGCATATAGGTTGTATGATGAAGTCAACAAAACTTTCTTTATTACATGTGATGTTGTATTTGTTGAAACCTCCAACATTGCTGAAAATGATGAATGTAAATTCAAACAGCTTGATACAATTACAAATTTTTCTCCTTGGATAGAAAACTCTTGTGAGATTCCACATATAGAATCTATATCTCCAAGTGATCTAATTCATGCTGCTCCATCAATAAATGACCAAGAAGAAACCAATCGTGATGAGCTTGAACTCTCCGAACCATTAACCACTAATACAACATCTAGAAATGAAATGGTCACATCTTTTGTGCAACCAAAGTCTTCTCATAAGTGGGTAAAACAAGTCCAACAAACATTGAAAGATTTAAGACCTAATGAAATAGGTAAAATAGGTACAATAAGCTCTTACAAAGCAAGGCTCCAAGCTCAAACCAATAGTGCAGATAACTTGGAGACCATTGGTGAACTCAATCTCATCATTGACTCTGAACCATCATCCTATAATGAAGCCAAATATATTACAGTATGGAGGAAAGTTATGCAAGATGAGTATGATGCTCTTTTGAAAAATGGCACATGGGAGTTGGTTGATCCTCCACTTGGTTGTAAACCTATTGGTTGCAAGTGGATTTTCAGGAATAAATATAAAACAGATGGTACACTTAACAAACACAAAGCCCAACTTGTTGCCAAAGGTTATGCTCAAAAGGAGGGCATAGATTATGATGAAACCTTTGCACCTACAGCAAAATGGACTACCATTCGTGCTTTGTTGGCCCTTGCAGCTCAATATGGGTGGAAAATTCACCAAATGGATGTTAAAACAACATTCTTAAATGGTGATCTCAAAGAATCAGTTTATATGACTCAACCATATGGGTATGCAGTCAATGGAAAAGAACATCAGGTATGCAAGCTTGTCAAATCATTATATGGTTTGAAACAAGCTCCTCGAGCCTAGTATGAAAAACTTACCGAGTATCTCCTAAAGTTGAATTTCCAGCATTTTGAATTCGATGATGCCACACTTTTTGTTAAAAAAACTTGATAACATTATTGTCTATCTTGTTGTTTATGTGGATGATTTATTTATCACTAGTCCTGATGAGAATAATATTCAAAATGTGAAAGAACAACTGAAGCAAGGTTTTGATATGACTGATTTGGGCCATCTTCATTACTGTTTGGGTATTGAGGTAGCTCAAACACCTCATTTTATTTTTATCACCCAGCAAAAATATATTGGTGAACTTTTGCATAAGTTTGGCATGGCTAATTGTAAGCCCCTTGGTACTCCTATGGAGCAAAATCGTAAGCTCTCTTCAAATGACTCTTCAACATTGGTTGATGCAACTATCTATAGGAAACTTGTTGGTAGTTTGATTTATGCTACAATTACCCGCCCGGATATTTCTTTTGTTGTTGGAGTTCTTTCAAGGTTTATGCAACAACCTAGAGAAACTCATTGGTTAGCTGCCAAACGCATTCTTCGCTATTTGCAAGGTACTCAACACTATGGACTCAAATACTCCAGGACAAACCAATTTTCTTTGGTTGGCTATTCCGATTCCGATTATGCAGGTGATTTCACAGATGGAAAATCTACATCTGAGTATTTAATGTATCTTGGATCTGTTGTCATCTCTTGGAGATCTAAAAAGCAATTTGTTCCAGCCGCCTCTTCTTCTGAAGCTAAATATATGGCCGCCTTTGAAGCAACTCGGGAAATCTTATGGCTTCGAAGAATTTTTGAAGACTTGCAGACACCACAGATTTCATCAACTCCACTCTTCATTGACAATCAATCTGCTATCAAAATGGCTAAAAATCCAATATTTCATGATCGCACCAAGCACATCAATACAAAGGTTCATTTGATTCGGCATTATGTGAAAGATGGCAGCATATACCTTAAATATTGCCCCACTGCAGATCACCCAGCATATATTCTTACCAAGGCTTTGGGCAGAGAAAAGTTTGAGAAGTTCATAGAAATGCTCGACTTAACCCCTTCAAATTAAGGGGGGGATGTTAATATCTCATCAGGGGTTTACTTTTATTTAGATTAATTTTTCATTAGTTTATTTTATTAGGTTTTTTTGTTCCAACAATTTTGTATGATAGTTTACAATTGTTTTTGCCTCCTCTTTATATTTGCTTGTTTATTTTATTTTGAATGAATAGTTTTTACGAGAATACAAATTATATTCAGATTGTCATTCTTTCCATTCTATTTTCTATCTGCTAACAGAGATTCCAGATTGTTATTATCTGCCTGGGCTAACAAGTCCAAGTGTATCGAAGCTTTTCCTTCTTCCCAAAGTAAGTTCCCTGTGTGGTGCAATTATTTTTTCTTTTTCACTTCAATTTGTTGTTATTTTTACTTTTCTTTGCTTAATGTTTTTGTTGTAGCACAATTTTTACTTTCGTAGTCTGCATTGCATAATTTTTTTTTGAAGGCAATGCTTTTAGTTTACATCTGCCAGAATCTAGCTTTTACCGAGTATTGGATAAATTTTTTACTGTTATTACTATTCTAGAAGTGGGTTGGTTTGGCCTTAAATAAATTTAGGTTTTTTTTGGCAGATATGGATTTGTGATATGTTTTTGTACAATTGTGTTCAGACTTCCCGCCTAATTGTTTTATTGCAATGCGATTCTTTCTTCCTTGTTCTTACTCTTTTTATGCTAGCTCTACCACCATTGCAACTCCTTTCTCTACATGAACATATAACCTTTATGGTTTTCAATTTCACATTCATGTAGATAGCATATAAAATAATGAGAGAAAATATAGGGAAAGAGCACAAGTAGCTATTATAGCTAACTTTGTGCACCCACAAATTCTAAACGATACATCAGATTTTGAATTTTTTTGTTGGGTTGTCTTCATATGCGACTTAACTACTTAAAGTTGTTGATCAGGCTTCTGGGTAGTAACGATGCACAATGTAGAATCAGTTATGCACAAAGGTCAAAAAGTACACATTTCAAAGTGTTGCCTAATACCTAACTAAAGATGTTCCAATAACCGTCCACTCAAAATCGCCACTACTTGTGGACAAATGTCCCAATAGTTTTGCATAAATGTTCTAATAGTGGTGCACAAATGGGCCAATTATGAACAAAAAATGATAAAAAATGATCAGCTATTGATACAAAACAAATTTATTAATAGTGTTTTCACTATGACAACTATTGGTATTCTTCCCCTAGTTGTGTCAAAAGTATTGGATTTCTCTCTTTACTCAATTACACAAGTAGCACTAGAGATGATGATGCCTCCAGTGTCTTTAGCATTGGAAGGAGTGACCATTCATCAATAGTGAAAGCCAACTACCCACGAGGAAAAAATACCAAAATAAAGAAACCCAAAATGTAACACACTTTTCCAAGGAACTTTAGAATAGGAGCATAGGTGGAATGACACGAATGAGTAAAAAAGTGCTACATGGGAGAAAGTCCAAGGAAAGCCAACTCAATAAAATGATGCTTCAAGCTTGTGAAAAAAGTGATGTGGAAAGAGCCTTCAACTTGCTGGAAGATATAGTGACAACAGGTTACGTTCCTCACGTGCATTTCATAAGACAATTTTTTTTCGCAGTCTATAATAATAATAATAGATTGAAATATCTCTAAAATGTAAAGGGGAAAAAATGTTATCTATTTTCTTCATACACTAGTAGATTATGAAGTGCGATTCATTCACAGATTATTAAGTGCGATTCATTCACACATTTTATAAAATACAATCACTTCACATTCATAGCACCCAAGAGTCACATTAAAATATAGAAAAAACTTTTCTTATTCAAAGAATGTGACATTGATTAACATGAAATGTCTCTAGGTATGAGAGTACAAACTTTTTCCACTGATGTTCGATCAAACTCTATGATGGAAAAAACCTCACAAAATAAACTCTATATCTACAACGACATTGATTTCAATATTTCAGATTCAAAAACACCACTGGAGAAGCATGACAAAGACTACGAAAGAACCAAGGGAAATTATTCTTCTGTAACTCTAGACATCGTTTTAATCATACCCAGCTATAGCAAAAAAACAAGACAAAATTTTTCTTTACACAATGTCATTCGTACTTAAGAAAAGATAAAATAGCAAGCATTTACAGCCCTAGCAATCCATGCATTTTGTGCTTAGATAATGTTATGATAATCAGACGCTCAAAAATAACATTCACACACTACTTTTTGTCCATACATCCTTCAAATATTGCAATGCAAACTTTGAACAATAAACCCAATTTTATATTTATCATGGAGACAGAGCAACTGGATGGGTGGTAGGATCATGATAATCGGATTGATGAATCCAAATTTCTGCTCTCCCTTCTTTAATACTTTTGGTTTTGTACCCATACCCTTCTAGAAAAAATCTGATTTCTTTCTTTCTTTTGGCTTCTCCAAGCTGTTACAGATAAAGAAACAACAATTCATGCTTGTGCATCACAGATAAAAGAAACAAAACACCGAATATGCAGTCGGAGGAAAAAATATGTTATGGGTATTTTAAGTATCAATACCTTATCTCCTAAGATTGGTCTGCCATTGAAATCTTTCCCATGCAAACTGATTTGACCATGGGCAACAGAAATATCTGCAGAAATCATCACGATTATTAACAACTACAATATAGACTAATAGATTTCATTAATATGTATCTCAAACCTATGTCATTCAATGCCTCAGCTGAAGTTGCCAAAATGCATATCAGCATGAAAGAATAATGCCAGAAATCTCCCAGAAAAGTCTTTGCTCCATCCACGCTAGGAAAATAAGGCGGCTCCTTATAGATCTAAGACAAAACGTCGGGAGCACCGCTTCTATAAGATGAACCCTTCATCTCCACGCTTCCCATGACGACAACGACCAGCACCAGCAAGAAAAACCTCTTAACCCCAGTTCGGCTGCGACATCCAAACCTAGAATCAAAAAATGGAAATGAAATTGCAGCATTAGAAAATGAAAATGGAATTCAATAGCGGTAGAATTCAAAACAAATATGTTTGAAACTATGTTTGGGCGGGAGCGGGAGAGGAGTTTTAAAATTGAAATTCAAATTTTTGGACACACGTGGCTACAAACTGTAGCCGTGCCCGTGAGGCATGACCAGGAGAGTGGCCGACAAATATTAGCCGCGTGCAAATGCTTTCCGTCAACCGCAAACGGCAACATGCCTCCACGTCAGAAGCCCGATGGTGGGTCCCTTAACATGTTGTATGGGGCTGTATGGCATGAAAGGGCATGCGATTTTGGGGAGCCGCATCATGGCATGGCATGTCGTTTTGGAGCCAGAATAGCTACAACCCTTTATTTTCAAATCGTTTTCAGCATAATATCCTTAACCACATGTGAAAGTATCCCATCTTAAGACAAGTTGAGGGCAGGTGATGCAGTCTATCATTGTACCCCATTCACTTTGCTCGTCTTTACACTAGACGCTTTAAAAAGTACCCTATTCAATTTGCCAGTTTTTAGAGTGGACATTCTAAAAAATACTTGTTGGTAAGGTGCATTCTTCACAATAAAAAGTATATTATTGTATAATAAATGGAAGTAAAAGACATCCCATGCAGAAGTAAAAGATGTGTCAATGGATGGACCCTCGTTTACTACGGGTATTGTCTTACCCATTATGAAAGAAAGAAACAAACAAACAAACAAAAATTAATGTTCACGAGATCAAGAATAGTTTATGGGACAGTCTATTCAATCTAAACTAACTTTTGAAGATCAGATCTTTGCCTATGCAAGTTGATGATGCTCCTCGCACATCAACTATCAAATGTGGCTAGTAAATTTTAGGTATATTTTATGATCTGAAAGATTGTGAAGCTATCAAATCCAAGTTTATGTGGAATAGAAATGATGTTTACAATGATCTTTCTATAAACCAGTAGTCTATTTAACGGTCACTGGATTTTCATATCAAAACTAGTTTTTGGATAAAATCCCTTAAAATTGAGCTTCAGATTTTTATAACCAAGGAGTCAAAATATTACCATATTTTTACAGTAATCACCAATAATTTTCAACTTCGGCAGTCCATAAAATCATAGTCCTTTGAAGAGTTATATACAATAAAAATATAGGTAAATGTCAATTTTCTTTATTTACGGCATATCACTAATCATATTAGGTTTTAGACGTCATTGATTTATCTATAATAAAAATTGTTTTTCTTTTATAATTCTATTTTATTTTTTTAAGAATTATTGACTTTTAGAGGAGCAGTTCTAGACTTTACATCCAAGTTATCTCTCCCAGTGTCGAATGGTCTTGACGACGACTTTGATATGTCCAAAAACTAGAAGCTTGTGAGTTTTGAACTTCTTTGAAAGTTTGACAAAAGTTATTACATCGAGGATGACTGGTGTTTGACAAGTTTTGAAGAACCCATAAATGGTGTCAACACAAACAAGAAGCAAGGGCTTTTGAATTGATTGGCTGGCTTAAATCACACACATTAAACTTTGATTTCTAGGCTTAAAAGTGTTAAACATTCATAATTGACTTACATTTTCTAGGCTTAATATGTTGCTCAGTGTGTGTGGTTTAAGGCTGCCCTAAACTGATGGTTCGTGGTGTGTCTTCTTGATGGTTGAATAAGTTGTCGTAGTTGTGGATCTCGGATAGGAACTGCTTTGGAACACTAGATGCCTATCGAACAATCATAAATGGTTGAGCACGTTCCAATTGTTGTGATAGAAGTTGTTGATTAAATACCCTATACCTGTTGATTTAATGTCCAATTTTTGTATAACATTGCACCAATAGTTGTGACTTCAAAGTTGTTGTTGTTGATAATGAGTACCAATAATTGAATGAAATATACCCTTTGTTGTGAAAAGCAATCAATCATGTGATGCCACATCAGTTGCACAAGTATTGGGGCACCTTTTGCAGGCCTATTGGTCTCACCTTGTTTTGGGCATCATATTTGATGATGTGGTCCTGAAACTTTAGTTAATAAGGGGGCTTGCCAAGTAAGTTGCTATAAAAAATTGGGAGTGATTTGAAATTTTCATATAAGATTTTGAGAAGCAAGAAGTTAGGGTGTATAACTACTAAATCCTCTCCCCTATTTTGATGTCTTGGATAACCGTTGAAATCTGTAACGGACGGTGAGATGTGAGAAGGTAAAAGCGTTTTTATTTACATCCAGTTTTGTTAAAACCTCAAAGAACCGTGGTAGATAGTCCCCCAGAACGTTGATCTCTCGCATTAGAGCTCCAATCGGATCTCTATCTTCATTGCACTTGGCCAAGCCCACACATTCATCATTGTTGCGAGTCAAAACAATTTTTTTCCTTCCAAGCACAAGTATTTCGTCCAGATCGGCTAGGGGAAGAGCACCAGTAGCCGTCATAGCTAACTTCCCGCACCCACAGATCCTAAACGGTACATCGGATTTTGATTTATTTATTTTTAGTTGTCTTCGTATGCGACTTAACTGCTTATAGCTATTGATCTGGCGTTTGGGTAGTAACAATGCACGTTGTGGAATCAATTATGTGCACAAAGGTCAAAAAGTACACATTTCAAAGTGTCGCCTAATACCTAACTAAAGATGTTCAATGAATGATCGGGTATCGATACAAAAACAAATTTATTAATGGTGTTTTCACTATAACTACTATTGGGGGATCAATATGACAATAAATGTGGGAGTATTGGAATAATGTTAGCTATTGGTGCTCTTCCCCTATGTGCGAGACCTTAACCTCCAATTTATCACTACTATTGGGGAAACATTTGGCAGCCTTGTGCGAAGGGTATTTAACTCGCTAAATTCACCTGCACATATTCTAATCTCTTCATTTCAGATTTATGTAGCTCTGCCTAGCTTCCATTGTTTTGGATTTTTCTTGATGTTTAGTGCCAAGGTTATGTCTTAGATCTCAATTGCACGGGCCACTCCCATTATTAACCCTACAGTTTAATTATTTTCATCATTGTTGTATGTTCGCTGTAATGTACAGATGGTATTCCGCAGTCCTCCATTTTACGAAACTTTACAGCTTAAGTAACTTTCGCTTAAAGCACTACATTTCTATAGCAGGTATTTTATAGAAGGCTATTGAAGTAGTTAGTGTGTATGTCTTCTAATATTTTCATTTTCTTCAATGAATAGACTATAAAAACATTGTTTAAACAATGTATACCATTTAATTATTTTATTATAGATTGAATAAAACATAGAATCCTATTGTAGCTAGGACAAAAGAAGGATATATATGTTTTATTTTAATTTATTTTAAGTTGTGTTGCTGAGAACATTGTAACTAAAAATAAATGAGCTTTTTTTAGGACAAAAGAAGGATATATATGTTTTATTTTAATTTATTTTAAGTTGTGTTGCTGAGAACATTGTAACTAAAAATAAATGAGCTTTTTTTATTTTAATATTTCATTGCTAAGAGGGGTTGTTATTTAATAATAAAATTATATATATATATATAAAACAATTTTTATTCATATAATTAATTTATAGAATATAGTACTAAAACTTTCTTTCTTGTATTCAAGGATAGATCTAAATAACATTTTATCTATAAGATTTAAAAAAGGTAAAACACTACTTAAATCAGAGTTTAATTTTTATGTCATTGCAACATTTATTGATACACAAAAATAAATAGATTCTCAATAGAATTATCTAGACTCCATAGAAATAGAAGTATTAATAACTTCAGCACAAAATTATTTTTAAAAATAAATACTCTTAAAAAAAATCCTTAGATTATTTCTTTTTTCTTTTTTGCTTTATAATCTCTCTCATTATGTTTTCTTCCAAGGGTATACATAGTATATCTAACAAGAAGCAATTTTTTTGTCACATGCTAATAATTACATCCTTTGTTTTAAAATACCAAGTAATTTTAATAGAACATGTGGGTGCCATGTTCACAATAACGAGCATTTGCTTCACCTTTTCACTATAATAAATTTTATAATAAAAGGCTTCTTTCAATATTGATCTTTCTTAATTATTTTAGTTGCATCATTATATATCATTACAGTTGTTGTTTTTTGGTTATGTAATATCATCTTGAAAATAATAAAATAAATATCCATCATATTCTTTTCTTTTGTTAATAATATTATTTTGGCTTTCAATTCTTATAATAATTCAAATCATTGTTATAAGTAAGTTAGTATTTTTATTGGCTTATAATTTAATAGAAAAGATAAATATATAAAAGTAAAACATAATTCAAATCTATATGAAATTGCAACACAATTTTACTTTAATATTACAAGCAAAATTATATTCTATTTTGACTTTAAATTGTTGATTTAAGAAGTGTCCAGTACTTGCCTTTATAATATTGTAATAAAAATATTTGTAATTCTTAATTATTATTATTTTAAAATTATATTATTTTAAATATTTGTAATTCTTAATTATTATTATTTCTAAATTATATTATTTTAATGCTATCAGATTTTCATAATCCATGCTATAATTCTTATAATGCTTCTGGATTGGAGAAGCATTATAAGAATTATATTATTTTAATTATATTTTTGTAATATTAACTATAAATATCGCTTCATTATAATAATATTAATTGTTATATCTTAATATAAAAATTATAATGAAAATGTACATTTTTCTTAAGAATATAATCTTAATTTAATTATAATTATAAATTAATTATTAATTTAAGTTTATATTTATGTAATATTAATTATAATGATTTGAATAAAATAATTATTAATAATTATAAAATTATATAATATAAATAATAAAGTGAAAATAGGTTTTTTTTATGACCAAATGTATTGCAATGCATCTACCTTTTTGCTCACACTAGCATGTGTTTAGAGTGAGATATTGCATCGATCACCAAAACTGTGATTCTCCTCAGCGTTTTGGGACATTGTGGACAAATGTCCCAATGGTTTTGCACAAATGTTCCAACAGTGGTGCACAAATGGGCCAATTATGAACAAAAAATAACAAAAAATGATCGGCTATTGGTACAAAATAAATTTATTATTAATGGTGTTTTCACTATGACGGCTATTGAGGGATCACTATGACAATAAGATGACAGCTATTGGAACTATGACGGCTATTGGTACTCTTCCCCTAGTTATGTCAAAAGTATTGGGTTTCTCTCTTCACTCAATTACACAAGTAGCACTAGAGATGATGATTCCTCCGGTGTCTTTAGCATTGGAAGGAGTGACCATTCATCAATAGAAAGTGAAAGCCAACTACCCACGAGGATAAAATACCAAAATAAAGAAACCCAAAATGCAACACACTTTTCCAAGGAGCTTTAGAATAGGAGCAGAGGTGGAATGACACAAATGAGTAAAAAAGTGCTACATGGGAGAAAGTCTAAGGAAAGCCAACTAATAAAATGATGCTTCAAGCTAAGTCTAAGGAAAGCCAACTCAATAAAATGATGCTTCAAGCTTGTGAAAAAAGTGATGTGGAAAGAGCTTTCAACTTGCCGGAAGATATAGTGACAAGAGGTTACGTTCCTCAGGTGCATTTCATAAGTCAATAAGTCAAAATGTGAATTTTGAAGTGAAATAGTCGAGTGATTCTTTGGTTTTACAGCTTAATAAATTCTAGTTGAAATTATTTAGGTTGTGTTCGGTTTACCGGTTTAAGGTGCAGGATTTGTACTTTTAGAACCCATGTTGTGCATTTTTCGGAACTCTAAGAAAATGAATAGTATGAGTCCAAATATTCGTCTCAACATCCAAGTATTAAGTAATCGGTTATAGATTTTCTCCATGCCTTTATATGTAAATTTTAACACTTACCCAGAAACCCAATGGAATGAACTAAAAAGCTTGCAACACATTTATCATTTTAAGCCAGATTTGGACGGCTTATAGTCTGCTAACATTTGCACCCAGTTTGAATCTAGATGTGGCCCACATAAATGCAGCTGATTCATTGGTTTAAAGAGTTTGAGAGCACCTTAGGAAGATCAAATTATTGCATTCCATGAGACAACTTTTTAGGCATTTTGTCAAATAGTTTGTGTTCCCTATGGATAGAGAACTTGCAACTACAACATCTGTCAAAAATCCACTTTCAATTATAGTTTGATGGATGTATATACCCTGTTTTAAAGCTCCCATTTTGGTACAAGCTAGCAGAATGCTCTCAAAGGTTGTGGAGACTGGATTTACACCTGCCAATTGCATTTGCTTATAAGTTTTCAACGCCTTCTCAACAAACGCATTTTGTGTATATCCTGCAATTATTGCATTCCATGAGATCACATTTCTTTGAGGCATTTTTTTGAACAGCTTTAAAGACTCGTCAAGGTCACTAATTTGTACATACCTGCAATGATTGCAGTCCAGGAAACCACATCCCTATGAGGCATTTTTTTCAAGGAGTTCATGTGCCATGTGCATGCTTCCATATTTTGCATACATATCCTAACAAGGCATTTGCAACTACCACATCCAACAAAAAACCGCCTTCAATTATAATTTGATGGATGTTCATGCCCTGTTTCAAACCTCCCGTTCTGCCACAGGCTGGGAGGAAGAAACCGCCTTCAATTATAATTTGATGGATGTTCATGCCCCGTTTCAAACCTCCCGTTCTGCCATAGGCTGGGAGGATGTTGGCAAAGGATCTGGAGTCTGGTGCCACTCCTACCAATTGCATTAGCTTCAAAATTTCTGAAGCCATATCAACAAACCCAATTTGCCTAATATCCTGCAATCATCGCATTCCATGAGACCGTATCTCTTTGCGGCATTTGAAAAGCCTCAATGCCTCCCCAAGATCACCATTTTGTGCATAGCCTACAATCATTGCAGTCCGTAAGACTACATTCTTTTGAGGCATTTTGGCAAACAGTTCACGTGCTTCATGAATTCTTACACATTTTGCATACATATCAACCGGGGCATTTGTAACTACATTTGATAAAATTCCCCTTTCCATTATGCTCTGGTAGATGTCCATGCCCTCTTCCGAAGCTATTAATCTGCCACAGACTGGGAAAATGTTGAAAAAGGTAAAATGATCCGGTTGGACACCCGTTTGTTGCATTTGATGAAAAAATATCAATGCCTCGTGAGGATACCCAAATCTTATGTTACCTGCAACTATGATATACCATGAAATGGCATCTCGTTGAGTGATGTCGTTAAACACTCTTTGAGCATCCAACAAGCTACCACACTTGACATACATGTTGATAAGATTATTCTGGAAAACTATGGCTGTAGCAAAACCAAATCCTGTATGAGTAATGTGGGAGTGGATTCGCTTACTCTCTGAAAGGGACAAAACCATCAATCAAACAAAAACACACCAAATAGGCTTTCAATTTTTGAGACTCGCTATCAAACCCTAGCCGCCCTTCTTCAATTTCACCATATAGGGAAGAATGATTTACAAGTCACAGGCAAGACATATAAACAGGGACATTACTTACAAGAATCTTTCTTCGCCTGACATTCTTTTGCGACATGGCAAACGCTTCGGCTTGTATTTGTATTAGCCAACCGGCATAGTGTCCTTCGACTGTCAATTTTTTTGTTAGGGTATGTGAGCGCTCTGTCTGCCCAAAGGTTGATTTAAATTTTAGATTAAATAATACTAGTGCTACTTTGATTTCTGAGTGAGGCGGCAGTAGCATTTTGAGGATGAGAGATAGTGGGGATAGTAGGGAAGGGAATCCAATGGTTAGGCGGATAGTAAAATATACTTTAATATATTTTAATATTAGAAGGTAAAAAATATGAGAGTAAAAATTGCATTTATTAATCATAATTATTTACAATATATTAATATCTAAGTATAAATGAATGCAAATTAATTTGAAAGTATTGAATCCATTCTAAAACTCACTTGCAATACACAAAAAAATTAAATTCACAACAAAGCTGTAAAGTAAGCTGTTTTTTAACTTTTTATTTATTTATTTAACCCTTGAATTTTATTTGATTGGCTCGTTTATCTAAATCACATACTTGATTTTTTCATGAGTGTTTCTAGAGTCTTTTTCTCCACACTTTGAATACATGAAAATGAGTCTTTCCCTAGAATTCTCTATATTAGAATTCAAAAAATGTTAAAATCTATAAGAATTGATTTGTGAATGCCAACAAGACTACATAGAAGATAAAAAATTAATAGAAAGCAAACAAGTAGTCTAAGTTAGCTACATGGTAGGAGAACTAAAGCTTCAAAACATGTTATCTACATCTCAAAACATACAAAAATAAGTAGTTTGTTCTTTGATAACAATTTAAGGACGGGGATTAAAAAATGAATTGTTGTGATGGTATATCAAATCTGGGTGACAATATTTTGGCACCCTAGTTGATAGTTATATGCCTTCTCTTGTGTTGAATCCCCTTGTAAATTCATACAATTCCATTCCCTCGTACACTTGTGTTGTGCTTGTCTTCTAAGGTTGTGGGCCATGTGTGAGGTATAATTTATTGGTGTTTATAATATGTGTTCATAATATTTTTGTTTAAGATCCTCGAGTGTTATTAATGTTTATTGCAATATCATATGGTCGTGACTATTCACTTATGTATGGGCAAAAATAAAAAATTCTAAACTTAATATTATTAACTATTACTTGAATAAAAAAGATATCAAATAAGAAATAGTATAAGTATATATGTATAATAGATTAAAAAAAAAATTAGTATCTTATATTAAATTTTATTTATGACCACAATATAATACAAATGTTAAAAATATCCATTTGTTTTTTTATCCCATAAATAATATATGTCTAACTCTTGAAGGCCTTGGAAGATAACTTATATGTATTGAATCTATTTAATAGTTAATCCAACCCCTTTGATTTTAGGTAGTATAGCCCTTGAAGATATCATTTTCTTCCTTAGATATATGTCATACTTTCTTCATTGGTTACTTATAACATATTTATTTTATGATATGAGTAAGGCATGCATTCCCTATTGTGTTATAGCTACAATTATTTCATTCTTGATATTTAAAACTTTAAACAAGAACTTTAGATGACCACATGACCAATTGCAAAATAAACATTTTTTATATCAAGAAGATGAAATTTCCATTCTATAAACTGAAAATATTTTAGTTTAAATCAAAATATTTTTTTTTTTTTAAATAAATAAAAAATTTATTAAATTTATTAAAATTTTAAAAAACTTAAAATAAAATTAGTATTGCAAAAAACAAAAAATCATTCATAATTATTTTAATTTAAATTAAAAAATTAAATTTATAAAATTTAAAAAGCTTCCTATTTGCAAGGATCTCCTTCTATCAACCGTTTAGAATTACTTTACCTACCCAATGGGTATGAATGTGCACACACACCCAAGCAATTTAGAAAAAAACATTTTGTACCAAAATACATTTTCTACCATTTTATATCATTAAAAAAAAACATCAAAGACCAAAATTCAAATCGACACGGTTTCTCAAAAAGTTTTTCAATTTTAGTTTTGAAGAAATTGTAAAAATTTACTAAATTTACCTTTCATAGGATGGAAATAGCGGTGGCCAGCGGCAAGCAGGGCGGCAGAAGGGTAGTAGACAATGCTTTCATTTGATGATTAAATAAATCTCATATACGTTTTCCAAAGACTTGTGTTTAAGGCGAAAATAATTTTAAATTTACTTTCAAAAGCTGTAAGTATTTACCGTCACCAAACAACATTTACCGGCAACTCGGTGAACCCCAAACTTCCTCCGACGGTTTAAAAAACTCCGGCGTGACTTGGGACAACCTTGTTCTCTAGATTCCCGCTTAAAACAAAATTAGGAGATTTTTCGGCATGGTTGTCAATGGCTCACAATGGTAGGGGCTATTGTGGCCAAAGGCTTTTATTACACCGTTTTTTTGTCTTTGAAAAAATTCGATTCCGGCACATCTAAGAATTCTTGCGTGAGACCAAAATTTGATGCCAATGGGGTGAGCGTGAGACATTTCCGATGGGCTATGCCCACGTAAAAATAGCCTATCGGCTAATAATCCAAAAGACATATATTTATTGTTTGCATTTAATCTTTAATCATGACAAAATAGAGATAAAATATAGATCTCACATCAAATAAACATGACACAAACCTTTCACATCTACTCTCAATTATGCATCTATCTATTGTAAGAATGATAGTAGTTAGCCATAATAATCTACTAATCTAGATCAACATAATATATTCATAAATTAAATCATTTTAATGCTAATCATGTTATTTGAACTCAATATAGAATATAAATGTCTAAATAAACTAGTATTAATGTCTAATATAGGAATAACAAGTGTGAATTAGATCACAAGAAAAAGTAAGCCTAATAAAGTAAACAAAAAAATAATATATTATAACAATATGATTTAAGTGGGCCTGTTAATGGGCCTAATCGAGCTAATTTGATTTCGTGTCATCCTATGAAGGTGGAGTGGGCCAAGCCAAAGAATGGGTGGTTTAAGATTAATTTTGATGGGGCCTCCAAGGGCAATCCGAGTCCTTCAGGGGTTGGGTTTGTCACGCAGGACTGGGAAGGAAATATAATTGCGCTTGGGGCAACCAAGCTATCGGAAGGAACAAATAATGGTGTCAAAGCTCAAGCTGCAATTGAAGCTATAAAAATGGTCGAAGCAATGGATTTGCAAAAAAATCATCTTGAGGGGGATTCTCAAATGATTATAAATGCTATCAGTAAAGGAGAAATTCATGTGTGGAAACTCAATAAATTTGTATCCATTGCCAAATCCATATTGGAAACATTTGATGATTATGAGGTATGTCACATGGTCCATTTAGGGAATGAGTTGGTGGACAGGTTGTCTAATTGGGCATTATCATTTAACGATGAAGGAAGGAGTACTATCAAGGTCTTCAATGATCTCATCCTGGATACAACGAGCTCTCACATGAGTGAAGGAATTAATTCCCATTCTAGTTGTACACTGCCATTTTTAAAGTGCATTTATGAAATGGCAAGGTGGCATTTGGATTAGACAGGGGTTAAAATGTGAAGGATTTAATTCCTAAAGATTGCAAGGTGGTGCCCACTTGAAGACACAAGTGTTGGAGAACAATTGAAGCGAAAGGTGGTGAATTGTGTAAACTATGGAAGTGACTTTCTCTCTCATCACCCAAGACAACAACTCGCTTTTATGGGGCAAATTTCATAGAAAATGTTGAGGGGATTGTTTGAATTTGGCGAAGGCAATTTTCTATAGATTTTGGAGGTTCTTTTCGGCAAGGAGTTCCTAAATACGGAGCACACATACAAGACTGACATCGACATTTTATCGATGTTGGTGGCATGGCAACTCGAAGTGGGGAAGAAGGAAGAAATGGGGTGGGTGGTGAAAGGTTGTGTAGAGGAGGAGTGGTTGTATGGGTTGCAGTCGGTGCTTGGATGGGCTATGGCAAGTGCTAGTTTTCTCCCTACGGAGGAGGAGCATGGTTTAAAGGAGGAGACACCACAACAATTGATGCCCATTATTTGGGTGCAAATTCTTAAAATTCTTCATCCATGAAAATAATCTTGAGTGCAAGAAGGGGAAGAAGAGTGTGAAGATAGAGAAGAAGACAGAGCCAAGGTTCGAGCTCAAGGATTACTAGAACAACAGGTTGCTGAAAGTCGTGAGGAAAAATTAGAAATATCAATTTATTTGGAATGTTTTTGTTGTTTAATTCTTTCTTAAAAAACCTTTGATATAGTGTGGTATGGCCCTAGATAATCGAAGAAAAGGGTTTTTGTATAATTGTAATTGCTTGATGGATTTAGATGGCTAGGATATATATGGTACTGTAATATGGTGGCAGATTGGAAATATTTTTAGTCTGATTTTCAAGGATGAATTATGCTTTTACTATATGAAAATTTGGACTGTGATGACAAACTAGACATAGAAGATGTATTTTTTTGAAATATTAATGTAAAACTCATTATTAACGACAAAAAAAAAATACAATGATTTAAGTGGAGGAAACCCTTTGAAGAGAAAAACTTCACACTCCAAAGCAAATTAATGTATCATTTAGTAATTGAATAGTTACGATATACTTGCATGGTCCAATCCATTGTAGAAGTATCACCAACAAGGGATCTACAACAATTCTAGCAACATAACAATACCTACAAATCTTACTATGAAACCTTCATTTCAAGCACCTAGTAAATAGGAGAATCAATACGTGAAATCATTAAATAGTAAATTATAAAAACTATGAGTCAAAACTATCCAAATGTGGCATCCAAATCCTTAGTCAAAATCTAACTCTCAAATTCAAAGATGAGTCCATATACTTAAAAGAACATGTTCCATTGCAACCTATCATAAGCTTGTAATAATTCACTCATTAACTTGGGCACTCCATTTTGGCTCTATTGCCTATATTCAAAAATGTATTATGGCATGTATTATAAGTTGGTCAATAGATGTAACTCCCTCTCACACCTCTCATATATGTAATAGATGTTCATATATTTCTAATGTGAGAGGCCCAACTTTTGGAAGCCATAACTTTTAATCTTGAAAGCCAATTGAATCCTTTTATAATAAATCTTTTCTAAACATGTCCATGTCATCATAACCGACTTGCTTTAGTTAAGGTTCATTTCAATATTTTTTAGAATCAAAATCAACTTCAAGAGCCCTATAAATTACATTTTTATGTTCTATAGCTTGAATATTTATTTTTTTGTTCTAAAGACTAGGATGAAAGCTTGAGATTCATTTTCTAACAACAACCAATATATTCTCATATACTTTTTTTTCTATCGATAAAAATCATTACATCTTCAGAGCATCTCAAAAAAACGCATATCAAAACAAATTTATGCGTATCTCAAAAATCATTACTAATTCAATTTGGGCGGGCTACGCCAAGGTGGCTTCTGGTGGCCCCCACCTTCTCCAGTGCATCGGTCTGGTGATGACATGACCGGTCATTGATAATTGTATTAAGGATTGAAGCGCTAAATTTTAATCATTAACTTGATTAACCAGAGCAAGTACATCATTTATTACTGTATGCGGGAAAAGCGGGTCGATAGAACTCAAAATGTGAAAAGTGGAGCTCTATGGAGCCTTTTCACACACCCACAGGACATCTTGGTGCAAGCCATGGAGTAATGAAATATCACTCAGCTTCCCAAGGTTGGTCCCATGGTTCTCTATCTTACACGGTCCCTCAAACCAATGTTTTTGCTCTCAGATCACTGAGCAAAATGGTTTAGGGATGGCAAATGCAAGAACGAGAGATGTTTTTTATTGATTTAATATGAGATGCATCCTAAGCTATGCATGATTCTAGAAATGCAATAAACTAACTATAAGATGACAAGGTTAGTAAACAAACTATCCTAGCATACTATATTAGTTCAATGATTTAAGCCAATGATAATAGAAAATATTCTAAACATGCATATTTAGACTAATTTCTATCTAAAAGATAGGCTAAATGATGAACATAAAATGAGATATGAAAGCTTGAATGTATTTGAGCATAAGTGTGATACTACAAACTTGGATTGATTATTAAAAATGGAGGAATGAGAGCTCTATTTATAGCAAAAACAAGGCAATGGATGGTTAGGATTGAAAGAGTTGATCAAGGGTTGAATTTGAAAGTTGGGAATCCATGTTTACAATTTGCACCAATGAAATGGTGACAAGTGTCAACATAGGGTTGGGTTGAGAGAAGGGGTTGGAGGCATTAAATGCCTGAGAAGACCTTATGGTTATCTAGAGGGTAAGGGTTAAGCCTAAGTTAAGATTACCCATTGGATTAAGAGTTAATCCAAGGATAAACTCTTGTGCAAATGATTAAGAGATAATCATGGTCAAAGCATTAAAGGCTTGATGAGACCCTTGGGTTGGATGAAGGTTAAGTTAGGCAAAAAGTCTCTAACCATGTAAGAGGGTTGAATTAACCATTAATGGTTTGGGAGACTTTGAGGATATTAAGTGGTTGAAGATTTGAAGCCTTTAATGGTTATCAAAGACTTTAAGGTTTTGAGAAGTGACCTCCCCTTGCTTAGGGATGTGACGAAGTTTAGAAGATGGGTTAGGCTAATTAGAAGCGATTAGAAGAGTCTAGAAGAAATTAGGAAGGGGTTTAGGAAGCAAGTGGGAAATGTAGGAGAATGCAAGTGGATGGAGGGATAATAGGATTTAATTGAATTTAATGAATTTCATTCAATTTGGTTGCAATTAAATAAATTAGATTTATTTAATTTAGGATAACTATTTAATTAAATTTGAATTTAATTAAAAGTGGATATGGGGGATTTAATTGAATAAAATGATTTATTCATTAAATGGGTATAGTGAATTTAATTGAGTATTTTTCTTAATTAAATAGAGGAATGTGGATAATTTAATAAAATTGAATTTAATTAAATAGAGAAATGAACATAAAATATTCATTTAGGAATATGGTCATTTTTATACGTCTACAATTATTATAACCGGAACTTAAGATTTCTCGATAATGAAGATCTTTGCAAGTTGGCGGATGAATTAAGAGGTGTCCCTTCGCATGCTTACTGGAGCTGGCGGACGCACGCCTCGGGAAACACCACTAAAGATAATGATTGTAGCTCTCACCTCAACTTAGCTAATTCTCGGCTGAGTTTTCTTATCTTCTGCTCTGGTTTTTTCCTCTGCATAACCATTTTCTGGTCCGCCCTGCATCCCAAAATCACTCTAGAGGAAGATATTATGGCGGGAGATTTAGTCTGGGTTGAACCGGACACTATTGACGACTGTTTTCGCAATGACCCTTGTGTTTGGATGTATGCCAAGGAAGGGGGGCATCGTCCTGTTCATGGAAGCCATGACTGGGTTTGACGAGAACCTCTCCATGCAGTTTGTTAGTAGCTGGAATGACAGGAGAGTTGTTATGAGAGATATATCGTTTGAAATCAGCGAGGAAGTCATTGCCCAGGCCACGAGTCTTTCAACTAAGGGAAGGAAGTGGAAAAAAACCACCAGGGTCTCAGATGAGACCAATATGAACCGCTTCTACAGAAAAGATGAGGAACCTGTCAAGATGCGAGGGGGTTTTAACTGGGAATGCCTTCCATACCCGTGGGACCAGGTATGCAAAATCATCATCAAATACTTTACCCTGAAGGGAAGGTATGGTGTTTTCTATTATTACCATTTCCCGTTGCTCAATCACTTTTGCAACTATGATTCTATTTATTTCTCGTTCTTTTTACTACATGCCTTAGAGTCTATTGTTAAAGATGTCTGCCATTGCATGACTCAAGATAGCAATTACACCATCCTCCACCAAGGTCTGATGTTTTAGCTTTACAACTTCCACAGGGCCCCGTGTCCCCCTAAACTGATCTTTGTTCAACCTACTCCCTCCATCCAAGGCCCCCCTGCTAGTTCTAAAAAAGGTCTCAAAAAGACCTCGAAAAAACCTATTATGCCTTGTCAATCCCCTGATCACCCCCCTCTCATTTCCCCCAAAATTGGGGAGAAGAACAAAGGTAATCCTTCCACTGCTCAACCCTCCTCCAAGAAACCCAGGAAAGATCCTAAAATTCTATTAGTCGAGTCTGACATGGAGGATGGTGTGACCCCGAGAAGATCCCACAGGTTTGCTGGCAAACCTTGGATGAAACAAATTATTGTTAGAAAGAACTATGTCAATGAGGAGGAGGAAGATTTTGAGAAGGTTGAAAGTGATAAGGTGGAGGATGAGATGGAGGCTACGAAAGGCTCGGATTCCTCTAAGCTAGGTACTAAGGCCCCTGACTTTGAGATAAACAAGGATGATAATAAAACCGCCTCCCCTTGTTCTAACTCTTCCTCCCCGCACATCTCTGAGGAGGATGGAAGAAAGTTTGAGGGCGGGCAGACTACTGCTGAAGGTGGGGAGAAGGAGGAGGTGGTGCAGTGTGTTGGTTTTAATGCCATCTCCGAGGATCTGAATGGGGTGAAGAAAAAGTTGGAGAATCTCGAGTCCCATGTCGACAAAATTGGGAAATTCGCCATAAAGGTCATGCACTCCTCAGCTACTTCAATGTGTCTGTTGTATTAGGAGAAATTGGATTAGAGCAGGCTGGAAGGCGATACCACGAAGGAACTGTTTGAGTTCCTTGTTGAAGATTGGATTGGGCTCATGCCCTCACAACACTTGGGAGCTGGAAAACATGTTTAATGGTGGAAGCTGCTCCTTTTTGTTAGAATTTTCTAGATCGGTTGGATCCCTTTTAAGTTTAAGACTCATGTTGATTTCCTCAGTTATTATACTATGAACAATATGCTCTCACAACACTTGGACTGGGCTCATGCTCTCACAGCACTTGGGAGCTGGAAAACATGTTTAATGGTGGAAGATGCTCCTTTTTGTTATAATTTTCTAGATCAGTTGGATCCCTTTTAAGTTTAAGACTCATGTTGATTTCCTCGGTTATTATACTATGAACAATATGATGTGTATCTATTGTTTAAAGGGCTATTTGGACGAGATTGGTTTCAATCTTGGGTTATCCAATAGCTATAGGTGGTTTTTGTTTTTGATGTTTAAGGTAGGGATTGGTTGACTGTTGTTTGTCTGTTGTGTGTCTGTTGGTTTAGCTCTCTTTTGAGGCTTGTCGTTCTTCCAAGTCAGCCCCCCTATTTTGGCTGCTTTATTATCAAAAAAAAATTTACAGTATCGGCAATTTTTTAAAAATATTCCCCCCTCTCAATGCATGTTGAATCAAAATGTGTTTACCCATTCCCTGAGCTTCAAACTAAAGTCTTTACATTGCATTATAAAACTAAGTATACGATTCTAGCAAAATATAACAAAAACACTAAGTAACTTGTTGCATTATGTCGCACATACAATTTCCTTGCCTTTCCCCCTGGCCTCTTCAACCTACTCCATCTGCTCCTCCAAGTCTTCGATATCATCGATGTCTTTGGGAGGGAAGCCAATCCACAAGGTGTGTTGGCATTGTTTCTTCATCGACCCCCTCAGACGTCCACATTTGCATTTGGTGGATGTAGACCCCCCTAACTGCGAGGATTTCGCTTCAAACGCTCCCCACTTCTCCATTTCCATCTTCAGCTCTTGCCTCTCCCACATCTTCAAGTACTCTTTTACCCAATGAATCCCTATCTGTGCAGAGGCATGATGAACCTCCTTGTTGCAGTTTGCGCTCCAAAGGAGGTATGGATGCAGGGGAGGCTTAAATTCACTTGCGTGCAACCAAGATCCATTCAGGCACACAAACCCCACACCATCCTGAGTCATCCTCAGGAAGTTGTCGAAACCTCCACACCACTCTTCACGGACACATCCACGCACAATCCATTCGACCTACTCCTTACTTTCCAGTTCGAAGCACCAAGTCGCGAACATGGAAGCAACTTCAACATTTGTTCGATATTTGAATTGCCCTCAGAGGTACTCATCTCCATAAACAATCTTGACTCTCGTGAGGAATTTTTTCTCCTAAAAACGGAATATGTTTGCCAGTCTCTCATCTGAGATTTGACCCCAAAATGCCATCATTGGTCTCGTGGCCTGGAAAGAGAAATTGGGCTCCATTCGCTTTCACCACAAGTTCACTCTGTCGAAGGTAAATTGGGCAACAAAACTATGTTCTTTGAGTCCCTTTAGCATCTTATATCTAAGGCTTGTCGGTGAAGCCAAGCCAAAACCACCTTGACATCCTTTGCAATGGAGTATTAAATGCATCAACTATTCGAGGCTAGCAGTGTTAAGTAGAAATGGCACTGCAGTCATTCGCACGCAGGAGGTACTCAACTTCGCCGCCACCTTTGTCCATTATGAATCCCTCGATTTGAAACTACTAGACCACCAGAGATATGGTGAGATTGCATAGCTTCGTGCGTCCAAGATGAGCGGTTATCGTACTTGAGGATTGGTCTGCATTAATTTCTTCAGGGCGACGTCCATGATTCATTGATCAACTACCCATTATAATCGTTGCTAACATGGCAAATTTGAAAATCTCCATGGTCTAGTTGTTGGAGAGGAGTGTATCAAACATAAGATCGCCAACTTGCAAGGCAAAAGCTTGGTTGGCGCATGCATCGACATCCATATTCCCTTCTCTTAAGACATGGGATACCTTGAAGTCTTGAAACGCATGGAGGAGGTTTCTGATCCATCTAATCTCTTTATCAATCTTCCAATTTTGAGTTTCTCCCCTAATTATAGCCTATGTTATTAATTGGAAGTCTCCTTTTGAATGGAGTTTTTTCACACCTAATTTCTTCGCCATTTGAACCGCCAAGCAAGTCGCTTTTGCCTCAGCTTCGTTGTTAGTGACCGGTGCCAAACGTTGCTTGCACCTAGCAATGGTCACTCCATTGCAGTCCTTATCAACACAACTTGCACTAGAAGGTCTTAGATTACCACGAGATGTCCCATCGAAATTGATTTTTATCCATCACAATTTCGAAGGGAACCAATGAGAAAGACTCCTTGCCTGAGGAGAAGGATTAACCCTTTGAAACCCATTAACAGATGATATTCTCATATACTACCATCTCTCAAATATTAAAAATAAGCAAAAGCTATAGAAAAATACTAGACAAAACTTAAAAAAAGGTATATCTAATAGTACAATTTTACAAGAATGAAATAAATCCACAAATGTAAATTTATTATTTATCTGTCAAATATTCAAAATAAACAAAAGCTATAGAAATATACTAGACAAAACTAAAACAAATGCATATCTCATAATAGAAGTTCACAGGAATGGAATAAATCCACAAGTATAAATTTATTCTTTATCTCCAAATTTGTCCTTACATATGACTATCATTTATAATTTATAATCCTTAAACAAATCCCTCTTAAAATAATACTTTTCAATCATAAAATTACATACTATTTATTTTTATTTTCACTCATATTATATAAATTATTACAAATTATCATATATCCTAAGTATTTATTAATTACATCTAATAAAAAAAACATTTTCCTTCATAATAATAAAATACTCCAATCTTAAAAAATAAATTAAAGCTTATTACTAATAATTATAATAATAAAGAAGCAAACTTTTAGTTTTTACGTCTCTCATATCCCCTCTCTATATAATCTAGCGAAATTTGGAAAAAAACAACTACTTAGATTATTTTATTTTAGATATGTGAAATGTTTCGTGCGTAGCAAGGGAAGATTAATTTTTTAATTGAAATAACTAGAGAATCGAATGGTAACAGCTCATCAAAAGTAGACCAATTAAAAAATGTATGACAAACATAAGACATAAAGAAAGGAAAAAAATAGATTTCTTAAACGAATTTTAAAAAGTGTCTATTCATGCACTCTTTTTAGTATAAATGATATGTGTGTTAGGTAATGGTTAATATCTATTTTTAATATGGTATCTTTATTTGTTTTATTTTTAAAATAATTAAATAGTTTCTTTCAAAGAAGGATTAAATTTGTAGTGATTTTGAAAGTTTGTAGGAAAATTTCTTTTGATTTTGATTTTATATCATAATTTGATTAATGATAATGGATCGAAATTGCATATGATGATATTTTTATAAAATTAAATTTAACAAAAGAATGTCATTTAAATATTTATACACGAAAAGTAATTTATTAAATCGTAGATTTATTCATATGTATTCCACGTCAAAAGTGTTCTTTTTAATGAGATCAAACTAACTTGCTAAATCGAGAACTTTGTTGACAAAAGATGAATGATAACGAATATGATCTTGATTGTTCTCCATCATCAATTTCCTTTGCTACAAAATTTGCATCCATAAAAATCTTTATTAATAAAAATGTTTCATGAAAAACCCCTTATTCTGTTTAAATATGATGTGTTCAAATTTCATTGGTTAGGTAAAGGGAAATGAAAAAATCATAAATAAACCTTTGATCATCACTATTAGATGACATCATTTTGACATCTACTCTCAACAATCCAAGGGACATCACTTTTGCGTAATGGAACTACCCTTGAAAAAGCTTAGCCATTTCTTATTATTTATTTTTTATAGGATTTCATACTATGTGTTTTACTAAGAGTTTTTATTTTAAATAATATGAGAAAAATCTTCTTTTTATCATTTATAACTACTTCCATGGTTACAAATTTATATTTTATAATTCATTTATATGTTTGAATATATTTAAGTATAATATTATTTTATAAAATTATATATTTAGAATGTATATTATATTTTTAGTATATATTTACATTTATTATTCAAATTAGCTTTTTATTTTTAACCATTTTCTTTAATATCACATAACATTGTATTCTAATAGTATGTTCTATCCTAGTCATAACTTATTTCCATTTTTTAGTCATTTTCTAATTCCCTTTCATTTTTTCATCATTAATAAATTAAAAATGTATGAAATTTATATTTACTATATTTTAATAAATAATAAAATTCAAATATTTGAATTGTAATTCCCTCTACTATTTGTCCTCTATTTGTGTCTCATGCACACCTATTTATCTGAAAAAATTAAAAAATAAAATAAGGATAATTATCCTCACCATCTAATAACTCCCCTAACTATTCTTAGCTGGTGAAGATTCTCCACTCATCTCAATTGATTTCAACCATCCATTGAGATTGAATCCTCTCCATTCACCTTCATATCTGAAATCTTATTAATTAACTACATTGTTCATTTCCATATAGAAGAATGACCAATTTGTAGGTACACATCTATTTAAGCGATCTACATTCCAATATCACATAACACATTCATGTCATCATGTAGGTTTTGGTGAATTTTAGTTTCAACTTACATTGTCTTTTTATCTCCTTGTACTCTATTTGCTTGTGTGATTCATTATTTGCTTTGGATTAATTTGCTATCCTAACTTAGTCTGTATAGCTCATATAAAGGGTAGGGAAAATTAAAAATCCAAGAAAATCTAGAAAACTAGAAAAAAAATATAGAAAAATAAAAAAGAAGGTTAAAAACAAATCATGGATCCATATCCCACCCCAACAAAACCAAAAATCACAAAAGAGAATCCAACATTATATGTCCATATTCCACACCAACAAAGCTAAAAATCACAATCAAAGGAAATCCAATATCATGGATCCATATCCTATACAAGGCCAAAAATCATAATCAAGAGTAAACCAAACACCATGGGCCTATTAGATCAATTTCTCTTCCAAATCAAACCAATCACAAAATATATGATGATGATAGTCATGTAAACCAAGATGAGTATACTCATAACTCATTTGATGATATCATTCTATTCTCCAAAATTTAATTGGAAAACCATGAGCAGACATATAGATCAAGAGCCTTTAGACTAAAGACATGCTAGTGCTAGCTATCCAGTAGGCCAAAATTGAATATTATTAGTCATTGTTATGGTAGTCTTGACAAGGCAAACACCATTCAAGGGCAAGACCCTCGATATTAATTTATGTCAAAATTCCAAATCCTCAAAAAGAAAACCAAAGCCTTGTCCTCAAATAAAAGTCCATATCCAATCCTTCACAATTCTCTCAACATCCTAGTCAACAATCATGTTAATAGCTCAATGCTACCTTATCCAAAAAACCCATTTAGGATCTCGTCCAAGGACTGCTACTCAAGGATGACCATCAATATAGAAAAAAAAAAGACAATTAGTCTTCCAATACCCCCAATCTGATGTCATAATCCTTTAGTAAATAAAAGTATATGGTTATCAATGGTAAAATTAAGAGTTTTTAAGAGCCCCTAGTAATACCCACACCCAAATTCAAATTTCATCATGCATGACTATTATCAATCTAAGGCCTATTATGCCTGTTCAAGATCTTAGCACTACCATCTCCATGATTCAACTTGTACAACAAGTTAAACATAAGCATTGCACGAGGTTCATAAAACCAATACAATCCAAAATATATGTGTCATATGTTCCATGAACCTCTAACTAGCCAAAAAATACTATTAGGAGAGTATATAAAAAGCTAATTGATACAAGACATGTCAGAGAAAAGCTAATTACATTGATCTTGTCCAAGGAGCAATTAAGTCTATGTCAAGATCTTGTTTCAAAGAAATATCAAACTTGTTCCCAATCAAATCAAGATCAAAGCATCCAAGACAATTTCATCTATCTTATTATAAAATCCCAATAACAAGAAACCCAAAATGATCCTAACCACCATTCAATCATCTCTCTTTCATATGATGAGACACTTGATCACCTTGAACAAATAGACAAACATAATGATTTTATTGGCAACCAAGTTGTAAATGATGTTGATTACATCAAGCATGAGAAAAAGAAAATCAATCAAACCAAGCATACTAACAATCAAGTTATAAATGGAAAGATGCTACTTGGTGGAAAGATGCTACTCAAGATCACTTGACAATTAATGCTTCTGACTCTGTCTCAGTTGAGTCCTCTCGAGATGAGGTGCCCCTTACTGTTGATGATGCCTTTGTTGAGGCTACTACTGTGGTAGACTCCTCCATCCCCTTGGCTCCTACACCTGTTGCTCATAATCCTCAGCTTCACTCGTCCACTGGCAATTCTATCCTTCTTCAGCTGCAGTCTGCTATGGTTCTGCAGCATCAGGCTGCCAGTGTTTTGTTGCAGCAGTCTGACAGTGTATTTGCGGGGTCTCCCCCGTCTAATTTGTCTTTGAATATTCCTAATGATAGTGTCGCCTGGACAGTTGTGTGTCGCAGGCGGAAAGGAAAATCTTCCCCCCTTCGTCAAGGTGTGGATCCTCCCCACTCTTGAGCTGGGTTGGTTTGTCAATGGTTTGACAGTGGGTTTATTTGCCCTGTCTAACCTTGTTTGTTTGGGGTTTTCACCCTTTCTTGGTTCCTCTTTTTCATTTTTCCGTTCAGCTTTGTATTGGGTCAGCGCCCTTGTTATCGTTGCTTTCTTTATCAAAAACAATCAAGTTATAAGTGATGAAGCATATAATATATCAAATTACCATAATTATGAATGGGGAGAAATTACAACATTCCTATTATGTTAGCCTAATCACCACTGTCTAATATGGTCTTCTTATAAAGGGAACACATTCAAACTTCCAATGATTCTTTGGTTATAAAGATGGGTTCACATATTATTTTAAAAATGATGAGAATTCTATTGTAAACCAAATATATAAAATCATAAAATATCAAAGCAAAGTAGTAGTCTTTTTGAGTTAGTATCCCTAGATATCTTATATGTTAATGGAGATCAAAGATTTAAGTGCATTAGTTACAAGTCTCCTAAAAAACATACTAAGGATGTTAGTGACACTTTTGTATATTCTAAGGAAACTTACTTCAACATCCAAATCAACTCCTCTCATCACTCCTACAAAAATATTGCTACCACCAACCTTTTTATAAACATCACCATCCATATTACCAAACTTGACCTTTCATTACATAGATTTACCAATTAGGATCAATGAAATCACACACTATTTTAATTATTTCAGAAGCTTAAAGAAAGCATAAATGTTATGAGATTCCAAGATCATGTTTACCTAAGAAATCACACAATGGGATTTGAAATTGATTTGGATACATTAGTTCATATTAAGCAACAATTCCATAAAAAATCAAGGATCAACATAGGATAAAGAATTGACAGCAATATTAAATAAAAATCATGCCAAAGTTTAAAAGTACTCCAAAGTGCTATATAGGTCCACCAATACACAAAAAGCAAAAATGTACTATGGATCACAAAGGAAATGGAAGTGATGAATAAAAGTGAAGCATCCAAATCTACATCTTCAAATTTCAATTTTATCTTCAAATCCAAAAGTTTGCATACCCTATCTAGATCCCAATATCCCAATCCTAAGTCCATAAGCCCTAAATCTGTATGTGTAAGGTGGTGAAATAGGGCTTCACTAGTTTAGCTATGTAAACAAGGAATAAACCTATTTCACATGGTCCTTACATTTAAAGGGAGACAAAAAGTCAATAGATTCACCTCCAAGGGATGAATGTCGATTAACTTCTGGTGGCTCCCTTTGTGGGATTAAGTTGGATACAAAAAATATAAGAATGAATGATCGATCTAGGGTTTAAGATGTAAAATTGACATAAATGAACATGAACATACAGTTGCAGATCAAATATGAAGTTGTAATCATAGAGCAGAGATGAGGAAGACAAATGGAACCTATTATTGGCATTTGGACATGAAAATTTGGGACAAAGTAGCTTCGATAAAATACGTTCCCCGAATGTCAAACGTAGACAAATTTTATTGATCCGGAACTACAATGTTGCTCAAAGTCTATCCTAGAAGTTCCACGCATTCGACAAAGTAGTGCAGACCAAATCTGTCCTTTGCTTTTTGCACCTGCAAAAGATGGATCTAATTGTCTGTATCTATTCTGCCTTTTCCAAATTTATAGCTCCCTGAACCTATCACCTACACACTAAAAGAGAAGATGTTGGGAATTGGGTTCGCCTAAGTCAAACGTTAGGTTTAAAATTAACCCTTGAAATGAATTAAAACATTGAAGTAAATGCTAAATGTTATACCTTATATTTGTTGTAGATGATTGTAGGTTGATGATGCAATTCTCTTTCAATGTGATGAAAAGTGTTGATGCAATAACATGACAAGACATGAATGACCTAATCAAACACACATACTTGCATGATGATTGAAGCAATATTCTGCTGCATGGTCTTTAGATCTTGAAGAATGCTTGAAGAATATGGTGGGTTGAAATGTTTCCTTGATGCTTAATGAATGCTTGATGATAGATTCTTGTGATGTGATGATAAAATAAATTAGAGGAATACTCTTATATAGGGTTCTTAAGGTATTTCCTCAATTAGGTCGACCTCCAACGATCAAATTAAGATACCATGCTTCAAAATCCATAGGTGGAAAACATGCACTGGCCCATTCAAAATTGGGCTCAGTTTGGGAGGACAAGGGTGCTTCGAGCGCCACTATCCTAGGACAGTGGTGCTCAAGCGCCATTGTCCACCCAAAACTAGGTGAACAAGCCAAAGATGGTGTGCACATAGCCCACGTAGAGGTTTGAACCACCATGTGAACAAATGACATAAATTTCGAGGTGAACGGACAAAAATAGGCTTGGATGAGAGCAAAAATGGGTCATACTAAGGTAGGGGCACAAAAAGTGTTTTAAATTGTACATTGTTAAAATTTATGGCGCTACATTTAGCCCCCACTTTAGGACTCACAGTAAAGTAGAAGAAAGAGAGATGGAGATATGAGCAACTGAGACCAAGATTACAAGGAGATAAGAAATCACTAAATTCAAGGGAACAAGTTCCCAAACTTAGGATCTTAACTCACACAATAACATAGGAGGACACACAAAACAAGACAAATGCAAACAAAAAACAAAAGAGACAAACAAAAACAAGAGACACACACCAGGGATTAGTACTAAAAACAAAGACTCCAAGTCAATATTTGAAGAAATGTCGATAATCAAAATATCTCAACCACCAATATCATTCTCAAAATGTTATTACAAGAGCACAAGTGGTCACATGGAAAGAGAAAGAGCATGCATCGAATGATGTGCCTTTGTGGAGAAGAGAAAGGAAACATGGTTCCACAGGCTAGCAAGTTGTGTTATGCTAGTTCCACTCATCCTACAAAGAGAAAAGGAAGAGTCAAATAGTCTAGTAAGTTGTGTTATGCTAGTCAACTCATCCTGCAAATGGAAAAGGAAGAGTCAAATAGTCTAGCAAGTTGTGTCATGCTAGTTAACTCATCCTGCAAAAGTTTTCTTATTGCAAGGTGATTGATTTTTGTAAATTGTAATGAAATATTTTGCCAAGCGAAGCTTTCTTATCACAAGACAAGCAATTGTAAAGGTGTTACTGGGACACCACAATAAGGACAAGCAAACAAAACATTGTATGCAAGGAAATCCGTAACATGAATTGAAAAAAAAAGGTTAACCAAGCAAAGTGGTGTATGCAAGGAATCTGCAACATAAAGTGAGAAAGGATAACCAAGCAAACCATTGTATGCAAGGAAACTTGCAATATTAAAGAATAAGCAACAAAGAGGCTGCATGTATGCCTTCCCTTTAGATGTCAACATACCCCTATGTTGATGTCTAAAGGTAGAAATGAGAGACAAGGATAAACAACTTCAAAGCCAAGGAAATGTCCTTTAAGAAACAATGTACATCAATCCAAGCTAAAGAGGCATAATTCTTCTAAAGCAATTAAGAGATAGTTGTAAAAGAAGTACCTTTCAACAAGTGTAAAGGGATCCTTTTGAGGGATGCATACTGAAAGGAAGTAGAGATCATTGCATAAATATTTCTAATTCTAATAATAGAGGAAATCTTAAATAAAGATGTCATCTTTGAAAGAGAAAGGAAATTAAGAATACTCACCTTTCCTATTGCTAGGAAAAGTGGATTCTTAGTGAAAGATTACATGCAATCGCTAAGGAGAGATTATCCATAAAAGGCATATCATTTCAAGCATGGAATAAGTCAAAAAAAAGAAATACACGTACTCGCATAGAAGATAATTCTAAAGGACATCAAGTTATGAAAGATGCAACTCAACAAGGGAAGAGGAAATCCTTGAAAAGAGAGAAGATGATTGAAACAATATTCTTGCTCCCTAAGCATGGAGGCAAAAATAAGAAATATTAGGAGAGATCATTTATAAAGACACATACTTCTAAAGCAAAGAAAAGATCCTCATCAGGAATACTTTTTCCAATAAGAGGAAGGAGATCCTCAACCTGGATATCAACCTCCACAATCAAGAAGAGATCATTATAAAAGACACAACTCTGTAAAGGGAAAGAAGGAATGATTGGACCAACTATTCTTTCCCCAGAATATAGAGACAAGAATAACCAAACTATTTTGTTTCTACCCAAATATGATTGCACATGAAACTGCATCGCCATGAATAACAAAAAGGCCCGAAAAGGTAAGCTATTAAGATCACATAGTGAGGAACAATGTAATAGACAAAGGGAGTGTTATTCATCTATCATTTTAATAATATCATTATCAATGAGTCTTTGCATCGAATTTTGGAAATCAAGACATTCATTTGTGTGATGACCATGAATTTGATGATGTGCATAGAAAGAGTTATTATCTTGACTAGGTTTACAAATTCTTCTTATTTTTTCGCAAATAATGGGTAAGTATTTGAACTTTAAGAAGACCATCCATATTTGTTTGAGATGATGAGTGGAGATATCTTATGCCTTCTCTAGTGAATTGTGAGGGACGATCTATAGGGACCTTCGTTCCTTGTTCTAATTCTCCAGGACCTTGTCCATTATAGCCTTGTTTTAAAATAATATCATAGCCAACCTCATCATATGTTTTTAATTGTGAGGGGAAAGGATTTTCATTATGGAATACTTTGTAATTTGTTGTGTAAGGACATTGTTGAAGAGAAAAAGGGATGAATAGATGAGGAAGGAATACCCTTTGTAGAACGATTCTCATTCCTATCTATTGTGACATTTTCACACATCGCCCCATTGCAAATGGGGACCCCCACTTTTTTCTTGTAGGTTAGTTCTTTTTCTCAGTTTTCTCCACGTGGCAGTAGTTTCTTTAGTGATTAACCTCTTTCTTGTGAGGGTATGCAACACCTTGTTGTCAGGATATGATCAAGTTAGGCAGTCTAGCAACAATCAAGCCCCCCTCTAGACTAGTTTGGAGTCTTCTCATCTCTAAGGCCTCGAGTGATAGGTTAGATTCAAGGTAGTATTTGGATGATGCTTCACAGTGCAACCTCTAGGTTAGGTCAGAGTGAGTCTTAGATGAGGTGAATAGCCAAGTGAGCAGGTGGATGGCCTTAGGTCATAACGTAGAAGCAAGGATCAATCAAGAAGTGATCATCAATCAACTGAGATGAAGTGTTTGATGAAGATCAATCAAGTCTATGTGATGATGAGAGGAAATAATACAACAAGTCAACCCTATGAACAAGTTACTCTACACTTGCTGAAATCAATAAGTGATGAGGTTGAAGTGATTTATCTTTAACTCACTGGAATCCACAACCTTGAAGGTATTCATGATGATGTTAAATGGAAGTGGCAATGAGTGAATTTAACGTTTGAATCCTCCAAGTTTCCAAGCAAAGGTGTTGAAACGTTCAACTTAGGCAAGTAGTGAAGTGATCAAGTCGAAGTGGAAGCGAGTGATAAAATTTATCCTTGAATTTCTCAAGTTCATGACCAAGGAGAAGTTTATCCTTGGGTTGCCCAAATCCATGACCAAGGAGAAGTTTATCCTTGAGTTGCTCAAATCCATGACTTAGGTGACATTTTTTCCTTGGATTGCTCATATCCATGACCTAGGTGATTTATCTTTGAGTTTCTTAAATCCATGACCTAGAAGTTATCCCTGGTTTTTTCAAATCCATGACCTAGGAGGTGAATACTGATTTTTATCCCTGAGTCACTAGAATCCACGACTTGTGGAGGTCCAATGATTGAAGAGCTTTGAAAGCAACGATGAATGAGAGTAATGCTATCCTAATGCCTTGGGGAATGATAGTGAGGATGTCTTGAAGTGAATTGGATGAAGAGACCTTGATGTTGAAGGTGAATGACAACCATCAATCCATGACTTGAGCATGTCCTTGACTTGCTAAAACCCACGCCCCAAGCATGAAGAGAAGAAGCGATGAACTAACTTGATCCTTTCTTGGACAATGAAGATCAACATGATGAAGGCAAAATAATATACTAAGCGTTGGAGTTTGTGACAATGAATAATGATGATAACTATCCTTCACTTACCAAAATCCATGAACTTGATCGGATTTATCCTTCACATGCCAAAATCCATGACCTTGATTAGATTTATCCTTCACTTGCTAAAATCCACGACCTTGATCGAATCTATCCTTCACTTGCCAAAATCCATGACCTTGATCAAATTTATCCTTGGGTTGCTAAAATCCGCGACCTAGGGTGATAGGGTAGTATGTTTGATGCTAAGGCAAGCATAAGTCGACCATAATAGATAGACATTTTAATTAAAGTTTAAAAGAGCAAAAACAAGTTAGCTTTTGACCTTGGGAGATGCAAAGCTGCAAATAATTGAATGTGAAGGGTCAACATTACTTAGGAAGTTGGAATGCCAAAGGTCATGACCCAAAGCAACTAAAGAGGAGTTGATGATCATTTCATTTGATCATCAACTCAACGATTTTCTCCTTCAAGAAATGAACAACTTCATCAAACGATGACTTTCATCAGCATAAGGAAGACTTTGAGCAGTGATTCCCTTCAACAACCAAGTGATTTGTCTTCTAGTAAGGCATATCTTCCCAATCAAGCAATCAACGAACTTGAACGCATTGAAGAAAGAGCAAATTTTGTGTTATAAGCAACAATCTTTGATCAACATTGAAGCAGACTGTGGGCGAAATTATCAAAACCTAAGGTGCAAGTTACAATAGTCATTGCAAGCAATCTTTCTATCAGCCTTATAGTATGAATTCAAACTAGCATCGAGGGTGAATGGTCCTAGAATTTAAGTACAAATTACAAACTTGAGTATCAAATTAATGCAATTTCTATTAGCATACCTAATTCAAATTTTCTAGATCAGACCTAAGGGAATAGTTCTCTAGCATTAAGTGGTTCATTTTCAAGGGTTTTAATGTTCATTTCTAGATTTGGAGGGTTTTAGGATGCATGCTAGTGAGGTACCAATGTAATTTCATTTATTCCATGGTGATTGATGTAAAATATGTTTGTTTTCCAGGTTTTATGCAAGGAAGTAGATGCAATAAGGAGAATCAAGGGGAATGGACATCACACCATGAAGACTCATCAACACAAGGAGGTTACTTCATGATTAAGGAAATGGATGGAGAGGTGATTCATCATATGGAAGGAATCAGGAAATTCAAAGAGAACTTCACAATGAAGGATGCAAGAGAAGGACATCACACCAAGAAAAGCAATAAACATGAGGAAATAGTGCAAGGAGTGGATCGAAGAGGATTCAATGTTGACAAAGACTTTCAAGATTAAGGACTCCACCACATGAGGTGTGCATGAGGCAAAGCAAGTCATGCATTGAAATACTTCAAGGAGCCATGATGAAGAACATCTACACATCAAGATTCAAGATAGTTTCAAGGCATATCCATGAGATGAAGCAATTTTGCAAATATCTTGAATTTCCTCCAAAAATCAAAGATCCAGAGCTAGTATATCATGTAGATATCCCTACATCAAGTGGCGAAATTAAGGTCTAATGCAAGATTCAAGGTGAAAAACACAAAGGTGAATTCCCAAGTATAAAGAAGGATAACTAAAAGTGATCAAATCATATAACATGATGCAATTTGGGGATATCTCTCACCATCGTCATATTCGTCATGAAGCTTGGATAATGTTGAGTATTAAGAGATAATGCTCAACCACAAACACATGTAATGATCTACAAGATGAGCAAGCTGAGGTGGTGCCTAGTCATCTTCAACCCAATCACATCATTCTAAGTAAAGCGCCCAAATTCAATGTACTTGACTCATCCAATGAGGAGGATAACTACCGCACGTGGAGGCACAAAGTTTAATGTACCTAACCTCGTCATTCATTGGTCAACATTTTAAGGACATGTGTCCACAAAAAATATAATTTTATCATGGGTCAACCATTTAATGTTATGTAATGAGAGTAACAAACATTAATTAGGGTTTCTATCTTTCAATCTTGACCATTGATTTGGATTTGATTCAGGCCATTCATTTGTAAAGGGAGGTTTATAAAAGGCTTGCTCTCCTCATTTATAAAGGTTAATAGTTAGTGAGAAGATAGTAGAAGACCATTAGAAATAAAGTAGAGTAGGAGAAAAGGAAATTGTTGCCAAGACTTTGTTGCAAGAAACATATTATTTTCATTGGAGATATGGTGAATTTCATGTGTTGATTCAACATTTTGCATGGTCTCTACTTCTCATTTGTTTTGATGTTGATTAGATGGATGAAAGTTATTATGGATGATTAATGGTGATATTCACATGTTCATACTACTTGTATCTTGTTGATTGCTAAATACTTTGTGGGGTCAACTAAACTCTCTACATAAGCTTAACTTTGATTGCTACTCACTCATTGATATGCATCACATTGGCGGTGTCTATGTTGTTGGTAGTAATTTGAACATCATTAGCTCTCCTTAGAAGATCGCACCAGCTTTGCCTAATTGTTCCTTGCATGGTGAAACAAAGCATGGTTGAGTTTCTTTAAGTCATTCATTGTCTCTTACATTCTACAAATAGATTAGTCTCTCTAAACCCTTCCTCTCTTTTTATCCTTTTTTCATTTGAATTCAAGTTAGGAGAAAAGCGTCACAAGATTGCAATATTAGATGATCTAAGTTCCAACAAAGTTCATGCAAAATGTAAGCCCCCCTTGTGATTCCAACAATATCACATTAAACCATTAAATTATCCACACGTCAAGACCTGACAATAGTCACCTCGTATGATCACATAGCTTAGCATTCAAGAGGATTTTGTTCAAGAGAGGATAAAATACTTGGTATTTTATTTTGTGGATGAAGTGCATAAAAAACACATCAACACTATCATTACTATTCCCATCCACTTTATCAGGTGAGAAAGAAGTATTCTCATCTAAATCTTCATATTTGCTTAATGTTATGTTAGGAGATAGGTCATGAATAAAATGCATAACATCGTCTTACCTTAAAATATGTTGATCATTAAGATAAGCTCTAGTAGAATAAGGAGGATTTAGAGGCATAAATGTACTAAGATTAACATGTTTATTTTACCCTTGTTGCACCAAAGTTTCTTTCTTAGAGGAGGATGACTCAATATTACTCTTCAATGTTGCATCTCCACTGGAGTGATCATTGATAGGAGTATTGATTATTTTCTCATGGATAAAAGATACTCTAGGAGAGGTATTAGTGTGATTCATCTCAATGTCATCTCTAAGATTAGTTCGGTTTTCATTTGAAACATCTACCAAAGTGTTTATGAAATCTAGATATTCCATTATTTTGTTTAAAAATATCATCTAGCAACATGAGATAAGAACGAAAGCTATCATCCAATTGAAAGAAGCTAGAATCCAACACATGAATTTGATAAAAATAAGTGATGAGTAATATAATCACATGTGATAGCAAACCAATCATTTTTTTGTGAATTTCTTTATAAAAAAACAAATTTGGAAACATCAAATAAAAAACATGCAAGATGTTGAAAGCATCGGGTTCACCGAAATGTAGGGTAGTGAAATAAGGCTTCACTAGTTTAGCCATGCAAACAAGGAATAAACCTATTTCATGCATTCCTTATATTTAAAAGGAGATGAAAGTCAATAGATTCACCTCCAAGGGATGAATTTTGTTTGACTTTAGCTAGATCCCTTTGTGGGATTGAATTGGATATTGAAAACATAAAAACGAATGCTAGATCTAGGGCTAAAGATGTAAAATTGACATAAATGAACATGAATAGACAGTTGTAGATTAGATATGAAGCTATAATCACATAGCAAAAATGAGGAAGATGAAAGGATCTTGCAACCAAAATTCGAAACTAAAAAATTGGGACAAAGTAGCTCCGAGCGAAACTGTCTCCCTAATGTCAGATGTAGACAAATTTTATTGAAATGTTGCTCAGAGTCTACCCTAGAAGTTTTGCAGGAAATTCATTGGACAAGTAGTGAGGGCCAAACTTGTCCTTCATTTTTTGTACCTACAAAGTATGGATTTGATTCTCTATCTATTCTACCTGATTCCATATTTATAGCTCCTAAACCTGTCACCTACACACATAAAGAGAATAAAGATGTTGGAAGTAGGCATTTGCCTAAGTCAAACCTTGAGCTTGGAATTAGCCCTTAAAATGAATTAAAACATTAAATTAAATATTGAATGATATACCTCAAATATGCTATAGATGATTGTACATTAATGATGCAATAACATGACAAGACATGAATGACCTAATCAAACACATGCTTGAATGATGATTGAAGTAATTTGTTGCTCTATGGTGTGTAGATCTTGAATAATGCTTTAAGAATATGGTCAGATGAAATGTTGCCTTGATGCTTAATGAATTCTTGATGACAGATACTTGTGATGTGATGATAAAATGAATTAAAAGAATGCTCTTATATAGAGTTCTCAAGGTATTTCACTGATTAGGTTGACCTCCAACGGTCAAATTGAAACACCGTGATCTGAAACCCACTAACGAGAAATGTGCACCAACCTACTCAAAATTGGTCCCAATTTGGGAGGACAAGGGTGCTCTAGGCGCCATTATCTTCAGACAAAGGCGCCCTAGGTGTCATTGTCCATCCAAAACTAGGTGAATAGTTCAAAGATGGTGTGGACATAGCCCAAGATGGAGGTTAAAACCACTATGTCAATAGATGACATTAGTTTCGAGGTGAAAGGCTAAAAATAGGCTTGAATGAGAGCAAAAATTGATCACACTAAGGCAAGGGCACAAACAGTGGTGTAAATTGTACAAAGTTACAATTTATGATGCTTTAGTATAGATCCCCAAATTATAAATTACAAAATCCAAAATTTTAAAATCTATTTGGATCCTTGAATCCTAAATTCTAAAATATAAAATTTTAAAATCTATTTGGATCCCCAAATCCCAAATCCCAAATTCCAAATTCCAAAATCTTAAAGTTCAAAATTCATTTGAATCCCCAAATCCTAAATTCTAAATTCTAAATTTCCAAAATCCATGTGGATCCTTAAGTCCTAAATTTCTTAATCTAAAAGGCAAAATCTACATGGATCCCTATCATGTTCCTAGTAAAATGTTTTAGAAAATATTATTTAAAATATTCTATAATTCATTAAAAAATCTACTATACTAACAACAGAAATTGAAAATGAAGCTTTTACACCTATAACTCCCTATGAATCGATTAAACTCAATATAGCCAAAATTCATCAACCTGAAAGCTTAAATATAATCTCAAAGTAAGATCATCATTATAGCCAAAGGGTTTTCACATCTAGTACATGCAACCGAAGGGTTTTTTCCCCCTTTGAACACATAAATTATCTGAGGGTTTTAAGCCTCAAATATTAGAATTCAAGCACTGGTGCTCAAAATGGGGTTTTTTTTATTAGGCTTTTTGTGTAGGATTTTCATAATCCTTATCAATAATGCTCACAACCCTTAATTTTCCTAAAAATAATGTTGAGGTGTGTATTAAATTCCTCAAACACTAGAACGGTTACAATTTATGAAACTAAATCATAGAATAGGTATAGATCCATATGCTATAGCAGTTCTCATATAAAAATGAACAAAAATTTTAGGTTCAACCTTTGTCTCCAAAAGCCTATTCTCATCCTTGACAAGCAAGTCATCATTATACTAACAAGAGTCCTGAAATTTGTCTTAATATTCCTTTCACTTTTGTTCTTCTTTGATTACTTCTTGCTAGGCACATACACATGGTTAATAGGCACAAAATCAAGCATCTTCATTCTTCCCCATTCTTGTTTCTTAACTTGCGATTAAAGTGGAATAAAAGGAAATTAGTGCACATCTTGTTGATTTGGTTTCCAAGTTGTTCTTTACACTGTAAATTCAAGTATTTATATATCTTTTGTTTCTATTTCTTTATTTAATTTTCTTTTGATTTATTCTTTCTTTGGTTCTTCCTTTTTCTTTGTTAGCATGTGAGTTTCAATGATATGATCTTTTATTTGAAGGATAGTATTGAAATCTCAATTGTTTTTGAATTATTTATATCCCATCCAAATGAAACTTATATCCTTTGTGTATAAATATCCTTCCTCTAACTAGATACATCACCTAGTATCTTAATAAACGTGTTTAATGTGGAGTGACTAGCTTTAGACAATGAATGATAAAAAGTGATTTTAATTTTATCACTCCCCCCTCATGCATAAAATTGACAAATTTATTCAAAATAGAAGGTACAAATTTGCATTGTTCAACCCAAGGTCATTCGACTAAGATATCAAATCTATTAAACAATGACATACCATTGCATATGATAGATTATTTTTTAAGTTCTACTCTAAATTGTAAGATGATGTATCTCAATGAGTTGATTAATGTTTCGTTTTCATTTTTAATGAGATCCTAGAATGTGTGTATCATTAATGTTTAATGTGACCATCAAATAGTTCTTCTATGCATACATTATATTGACATGCGAGATCAATAAAAAAAACTAAGTAGGATATATTCAATATAGATTATCAATATGTACAAGGGGCCATAATAGTTATTATGTGGGAGGTCCTCTTTAGAAAATGTAATCAATAGGGAAGGGAGAAGAGAGGAAGAAGTACCGATATATTTATAGCTCCCACAAAAGCTTGGTCATGTGATATTCATTTTTTTCAACATGTTCATAATCAACATTATGTCTTTCATGTACCTCAACATTATTTGAATGGTGTGAAATATAATTTTATAAATTTGCAATCTACTAAATCTACTAATTGGGATGCAATTCATAGATTTTTATTATCACTAATGAATTCAACTTTGATCATGGTGTTGTTGATGTGTTCTTGTACCTTACTTTTAAGACATATGCATGTTTTAAGTATAATGAACCTTATGGAAGAATATGCTTGATCATTATAAGTGATAGGAAGTGGTTTATTGGGACCTAATGAATAACTAGAGGGACTATAAGTTCAAGTTTAAAGAACTCAATAAGATTTGAAGAAAATCATGCATATATTCTTGAAGCTTAGTGAACTTTCTAAGTACATTTGGTTTAAATAAAGGAAAAGTAGTACTAGTAACATAATCAACATTTTCCTTCATATCGCCACCCTTTCAAGAATCACTTAACTTTTGAAACTTCAAATAGTAACATGATTGGGAGAATAATCTATATTTCAAATTACTATATACTAAAGTTTTTACTTCGAGATTCTTTAAGTGTGTGCACATATCTTTATAAGGGGGGAAGTTACTTCAATATACATTTATATTGATTACCATCTAAAGTAGTCCCCCAAGAAGCACAACTTATAACCCCATCATCATAAAATTGTCTTAGTTCTCACAAAAAGACTAAAAGTGGATGACATAATCATTTATGGGTTCTTTGCTTTGTTTTATGTATCTAGTCAAACCATTTACATGATCTTTACACTTTTTCTTATATAAAATGCTATAATAAAGTTGTAGAAATGTCATCAAAGCATTTTATGACACTAAGAGCAGATGAACAAAACCATTGTATAGCATAATCCTTCAAGGTCCATGGAAATAACTTGGTTTAAATCTTATCCTTATACACAAAGTCAATGCAAAACATTATAATGAATTATGTGAATGCTTGGATCTTCTTTTTCATTGTATAATTCAAATATAGGAACCACAAACCTTGTAGGCAATGTATAAGTAACATACTCAAAAGCACATAATCCTTCAAGGTTCATGGAAATAACTTGGTTTAAATCTTATCAGTATACACGAAGTCAATACAAACCATTGTAAATAATTATATGTGAGTGCTTGGATCTTCTTTTTCATTGTATGTTTTAAATCTAGGAGCCACAAACCTTATAGGAAATGCATAAGTAACATACTCAAAAGCTAATGATGTGTAATACAAAGGGTTATATGCGATATAATCCTTTTTTATTTTCATTAATTTTCTTCTCAAGATTTGTTGAGTCTTATTGTATCAAATGTAGTAGTAGAGAGTAGAATTGTGTTTGGTGCATGTGAAAATGAGGTAAGGATTGAGGGTATGGACATGTACGGATGAATCATATGATGAAAAAAAAAAATCCTATTAACAATAAAAAGATATTATGACTCATAGATTTGAGAAGGGGAAATAACAGTCATATGGGTGGATGGTGTAACATTAGTAGCTATGTTTATAAATATGGGTGTGGATGAAGTAGAAATGACACTAGAAAGACGAGTTGTGATAGGTTGCATAGTGATGGAAGTAGGCATTAAATTTTTACAACATTTGGGTTATAGAAATAAAGTAATCCATAATGAGAGAGTAGGTGGAGAAAGAGCAAAAACTATGTGATGGGACACTAGTATCACTGAGGGTGGTATGATATAGATTAGTGGAAGGAGTAATGATAGAGGGTAAGTCAAAAGTAGACTAAGGGGAGGAAGTGGATGCACCAAAAATAATATAGATGAAGCAATCTTGGCCCCTATAATTTGCAAGACTTCTAAAACATGTAGTTTAGAGGTAAAATTCTTTTATTTATATATTTTAGCTAGTTACAATGGATTTTAAGCTTTGGTCAAACTAGCCACTTTTTTTTTTGTAAAACATTACTTAGTTGCACAAGCATCATGCTCATAATATTGGTTATCGTCTTGATTTTTCTAACTTGACCACTAGAACAAGTCTCATTATCATGAAATAGGATGACCATGTTAGGGTTCTATGACGACTCCTTTCCAATGGAAGAGTATAATCATGAGTAGCTCATGGCATGCATAAAAGATAGAGATATAAAGCTTATAAGTGTACTTTTATATTGAAAAGTTAAATAATTATAGTGGTAAATTAGATCTAAAAGTGAAACTCTAAAATGGTACCCATGGGCAACTAGGGTAGATTATTAGATGGGTAAAAGTACAAACCTATGTCACACTTTTATAAAGGAAATGTCCAAAACAACAAAAAATGTTCAACTTTGACCACATAAAAGTGGCATTTCTATTTTGAATTTCAAAATGATGTAAACTAATGAAATGCATATTATTTTTTAAATTGATATGTTTAAAGGAAAAAAAAATTATTGCTAAAAAATTCAAAAAAGGGAGATCGAATTAACGTCACCAAAAAAATGAAAACAAGCGTATTTTTCCCTATTTTCTATTTTCCAAAAAGATAACATTTATATCTAGTGCATGGAAAAAAAATTAAAACTAAGTATATTTTCTTCGTAATAATGTTTTAAAGTCAAACATACCAAATTTTGATAGTTTTCATTTGGAGTCAATTTGTGTCTAATATTTCATTATTATAAAAAACAACCAATTATACCCTTTGGAGATACTTCTATCCTCTAATGCACCATATATTTTGCAAAATATTTTAATATGGTTTAGTATTTCTCTCTTAATTTCTAATCAACCTCATTTTTAATTTTAATAAACTACTTGCAATATTTTAGAAAAAATATATATTACAAAAAATTAAAATTTTAAAGAAATACATGTTTGGATTGTTGATGCTGAGCTCTACAAAATAGTATGTTTAGTTTTTGAAAAAAACTCATTTTGGCTGAATAAAAATTCAGTAGAAGTGAATTTTTTTTTCAAAAAGTTCTAAAAAATAATGAGGTGGTTGCCAACTAAGCAGCCACATAGATAGTTTTGAGCGAAATAGTCTTAGGTGAAATTATAAAGGCAAAATTTGCACCAACCCAAATTTTACAATGGAAACAATATAAATCTGGGTTTTGGGTGAAAGGGTTTCACTTGAAACCTTGTGAGTCATATATAGGCCATGTGGTTTTGATCAAATTTATTCCAATTGGAAACCTCTTCGGCTGAAAATATTTAAATATTTTAGTTGGCTTAAAATGTTACACAAATTTGTGCTTTTACCAATATGTCATCATAAAGCTAAGAAACCTAATAGATAAGGATGTAATAATATAAATACAATAAGGCACAAGAGTGAAAGGATAATCAAATCTAAAACAAGGTGAAAAGAACCATACAAATTTGACTAAAAGATCTCAATATGGAGGGAAAAACCTAATAGAAAGATTTAATAGCATGGGATTGATTATGTTTAGAAAATATGTAAATGATAATGCCTTTCCCTATGTTAAGTCTAGGTTAATCAAATGTAATGCTTACAACTCAACAAAAATCAACCTAGACTAATAATTATGAGCTATAGGCTAATTGAAACATGCTATTAATGATAAATTAAGAAAGTAAATCTGAAAAATATGGGTACTTTAGATCTATGATTGAAGAATGAATTATTTCCAAAATGGTGCCAAATTTTGAACTATCTCTAGATTGATAATACTACCTCTCTATCTATGTACTGGTATTTTGGATTTTTCACTTCTACACTATTTAGGAACAAATCTACACCTTAAGGTCTTTCTACATTTGTGGATTCATTTTCTTTGCTAGATGGATTTGATCTTTATATTTTTGTGCTAGCTCGCCTTCCTTTACTTCTCTATCCAGATTAGTAGTATTTAGAGATTTATTTTAAAACACCAAATTGAAGTATTATTCTGATGTTTTTTCTCCTTGTAAAGCTTCTAAGATGGGATATATGGTCTAAATGTGAGAAGATATCATTGAATGTGAAATCGTTGCAAATAAATAATTGTACATACAAGCATTTGACATCAAATCATGTCAAATTGTGTTTAGTTGGCTCAAAATGACTAATAGAATAGGTAGGAGTTGACTAAGTTTGAATATAAAAATGTGTGGTATCAAGTTTGTGACCATGAGGTTATCCTTGTATTTGTGAAAATGATTTGAGACATAAAAAAGGTCAAACTAGGATGGGTAATGGATGTATTAAGATATGTGTATGATTGGACATAATTAATGTATGATTTAAATAAATATATCAGAATATATGCATATATAGATAATGAACATATAAAAATATAAAAATAAATCACTTCACATAAAATTATGACATTTATCAATATACATATATTAAAACACTTTCTTAAAATAAATTAAAAATAATAAAATATAAAAAATTCACATTACAAATCTAATCTATATCAATATTGAAACTATCACATTCTGGATATAAAAATAACATAATTATTTGTTAATACAATCTTCTTGGAACTCTTCACAACATAAATTCAAAGACCCATTTAAACTATTGAAAATATCAAAGTCAAGTAAACAATCATCTTGAACTCTTCAAAGCAGCAACACATTCAATTAAACAAACTCCTAAAAGAGAGAAAAATAACATAGAAAATTCTAATGGGCCAAACTTGGAATTAAACATTATATTATCAATGTACACTAATGAACCATTCAAATTTGATAGGGAAAATGAGATTTGTTTTATATTTCCAAGAAGAAAAAACATTCAGACACAGGTTAAACAGATGTCAATGTAAATAGGTATTATACCTGGTTGAAAAAACACTAATCACGTTTCCTTAAGATTCCCGTCTCAAATAAAACTCAATTTGAGGAAAGTTCAAATTGTAACCGTGTGGGACTCTCTGTTCTACCTACCTAGCAAGTCACTGCACATAAAAATTACAGTAATTAAGAGAACTCTGTGTCAGATGATTTGCTAGAATCTTTCCCTACAAGCTCACAAGTTTAACGGCTGAATACGCGATTAAGAGAGAATAATTTGATGGCCTAATCAATTTTTAGCAGGCGTTTGGTAATGACTCTTTCGTTGGTATATGCCTTTTTAATGAATTGGGTGTTGGCAACAAAATAGTTGGTGAAAATGTTCTATCAGATCTAATCGATCTGACGACACATGCATACACCATCATTTTAACCGCAGGCAAGCTGACCCTTCGTTGTAGTTTCCTTTTTCTCATTTGACACGCTTTATTGTTTTCTTAGATTTTCAATTTTTCCTATCTGAAACTTTTGATGCAGGGAACCGTGCAAAATGGGGATACAGAGCATGATTCTTGTGAGCATATTGGGAGTGCTGTTTTTAGCAGTAGGCTCTAATGGGGCTTGTTCCCAGGGTAGCTGCCTGGTTCATGATATTTGTGCCAAAGATAGTGACTGCGAAGATGGGCTTAAATGCTTATCTTGCAGTTCTGTGGGTGACATGAATTATAGATGCACTAGGTTTAATGTCACAGACCCTGTCTCTAAGGTACGTAGCTTTGCATTGCTTTAAGGCCAAATTAGTCTCTAGGAGATGTGTTATTAGCTTCGTATGTTATATAATCAAACAGATTAACTTATTTGATTTGATGGGTTCTAAATACCATTGTGTCTTTTTGGTCAGTTGTCTTAAGTTACACACCTTGCAGATTCCCTCTTCTCAGATAGTGTTTGCTTCACAGCATATCTTTTTTGTCTACATCAACACATCTTACAGATTTTTTGTTTTCAATTTTCCTATTGCATTGTTTTACAGGAGTTTATCTTATATTGGATTTACACACCCTACAGGTTATTTGTTCAATCACTATACTACATGTTCATTTTGTTCTTTATATGGTCAGGTGGGCGGCTTGCCTTTCAACAGATATTCATGGCTCACAACCCACAATTCCTATGCAATTGTTGGAGAGAGGTCCTACACGGGTACCGCTCGCTTCACATTCTACAACCAAGACGATAGCGTGACTAGTCAGCTGAATGTATGTTACATATGCCCTTGATATGTTCCTTTTACATCTTGTCGCACGAAATCTCAAAGAGTACACGTCCTAGGTTATTAAATAAAAGAAGAAAATTATTTAGTTAAGGTACGAGAGATGTTTTTTTAGTGATTTCACAGCACGATGTCATCTCATTCAAGCCTTTTAATTTTAAGTCTGATAAGATTATGGGTTATTTGCAGAATGGTGTGAGGGGACTTATGTTGGACATGTACGATTTCGAGAATGATATCTGGCTTTGCCATTCCTTTGGAGGTACCTGCCTCAACATCACAGCTTTTGTAAGTTGATTTTTCTTAACTCTTTTTAGCCAATCAAAAGCGCAGCAACTTAAGGTGCAGTCGTTATACAATAGGCGGAAGTGACTTATACACACTGATGCACGTCATAATTCACACCCACAGTTGCAATATGGTTGAATGTTAATATAGTTTTTAAAGGCTGCACTCTAATAAGTGGTAGGATGCATAGATAAGTTATGGGTGAAAAAAACCAATCAATCAAACAACATCAGTGCTTAGGGTAACAGAATGGAATATGAAGCAAATAGAATCATATCCATATCACTAATGATAAACAAGGTTTAAGTCATCCAAAACACCATAATTCCAAAAAGACACGAATACAAAATGAATTGATGAGTCCGATGATTTCTTTTGCTCATTGATTGCTTTTTTGGCCCCAAAAAACAAAAGAATGCTCTTAAAAGTTCTGAGTGTATGCATCAAAAGAAAAACTGAGACCTGGATGAACACAGATCTGCCCCTACACAAACAGTTTTGTTTGATCTTTCAGAAAAACTTTCAGGGTATTACATTAGGTTTTCTCTAAGGTTTGAAACTGTTAATAATAGATCTGCCTAAAAGCAGGAATGGATAAGAACTTGATCTAGTTACCCTTTAAACACAAATGTTTACAAATGGGAAATTTGACACTTCTTTGAAATTAGTTTTCAAAAGTTGTCAAAACAGGTTTGTACGCACTTGGGGTCCTTTTTTGATATGTTTAGTAACCTAGTGAATAAATAATTGGCATTGACCAACTCATGAAATCATGCTTTCCCGTGAATGATAGATGGTTGTTATGAAAAGGTTCCCTAGTGGGTAGCATTATGCCATTCATGGATAGCTGCCACTGTTTTCCAAACTTCTAGCAGGATAAACCTAGGTATATGTATCATTGTTGTATATAAATTATATAGCATGTAACAGATTCCCCATTCAAACATTAAAGCTGCAAGTTTCATTATTTTTTACAATGTGAACTTAATTGGCTCAAAATGAGTAAATATAATGCCTGGAAACATAGTTCCTCTTGGACATGCAAGATTAATAAGAAATAGTTTTGGGGCTTCTATGTCTTGCAAAAAAAGATTTGGTGTAGAGCTTGGATCTGTTGACGTGTTTTTTATGCACATGCAAACACAGAATAAAATACCAAAGTATCTTATCCTCTCTTGAACAAAGTTTCCCCGAATGCTGAAGATTTTGCCTAAGGATCAATCGAGGCAACTCCAAGGTTCTTATATGTAGGGTCTCTACGTGTGGATAAGCTTTTGTGGTCTAATGTGATTATGCTGGAATCACAAGGGGACTTACATTCGAATGCCTGAGCGTCTGATCTGCTGGAACGTGAATCCTATCTACTGGCTGGAAGATAAAGAAATATCAAAAGGTGCAGGGTATGGAGAATCTAATCTAAGACCTATAATGCAAGAAGATGGATGAACGACTAGGTGGAGTCCTACTGGGTTGGGTCTCACCATCAGACCGAACAATTCCACACCAACTCAGTGCGATCTTCTAAGGGATGCTTCGAATATGTTCAAATCGTACACCATCAGACACTGATCACCATTCAAGATAATGCATGAACAATAGACGTGTAACGATTCGAGATTAAGTTCATTCTATGCCAGTTGAACACGCAGGGCGCACTTACAGTCAGCAAGAGGCTAGTGGTTTGGACTAGGCGGATTCCATGCGAGTGCATTCGATAACTTCCTTCATTCAATCTAATTATTTACCATCTAAAATGAAGATTCAACAAAAGACCATGCGTATTGCAAAGAAACAACACCCTTCACCATAACTTCAATGAAAATGGAGTTCATTTACAATCAAGGCAACAATTTCTTGCCTTCTCTTCCTAATCTACTCTAATTGCTATTCTATTCACTATTCTAGCTACTAACTCTTAGCTATTCTACTCTCTATTAACCAACTATTAACCCTTTACAAATGCAGAGCCAGAGCTTTATATAGGGAGCTCTTTACAATTCAATGGCTAGGATTACAAGATGGAAAACCCTAATTAGGGTTTGCTATAACAAACTCCTTAGCCAATGAGAAAATTACATTCAATGAGTGTGGACCAATTGGAAGTAGGGGTAGGTACACCGAAGTTTGTGCCATCACTGTTGAGTTAGGTACGCTGAATTTGGACATGTTGAGGTGGACTTGTCTGACTAGAGGAACGGTGACTGGAACGCCACCTTGTCTGGTACTTGCTTGTATCTGTTGATATTTGATGAGAAACTTATCTTTGATTAACTCTTCTGAAACTATCTGCTTCTTCGCTGTACCCTTGAACTGACCTTGGTTGATCCTCCTTCGTCCTTGATGCGATGAATGATGCACTCCTTGATTCTCTATGTGCTTGATGAGGCTTCCTTACTGTCAAGTTTTTATTTCTCCGGTAGCATACCTCACCTTGAAGTGTTGGTAAGGTCATTTTTCTTTGTCATCCTATGGTTTTTATGTGGTAGAATGGAGTCCTTGAGGATATCTTAGAACTCCTTTCACACTTGAAATCTCCCAATGCTTTTCTCGAACACTTGAAGTCTTCCTCCATGCATTTGGATTGTCCTTGATGATGATGGGACTGGAATAGGTCATCCTTGTCTTGGCCTGATCCTCTACCATCTACAAAACAAACCAAAAGATGATTAAGTACACATGATATATTTATCCCGATCATAGCATTTCTTACCTTAAATCATTAATAAGAAGGCATCAAAATGGAATTCGCTTAGGATCCATTCTAGGGACAGGCCCTATAGGAAATTTCGCTTTGGACCCTTTGGAAGGGTCAGGAGTGATTTTTGCTACTTTGCTCAATTAGACCTCATTTTCAACATTTCACAATTTTGGACTTAACCTTCAAACCTTCTCCCATCATGATCTCACAACTAGCCCTTTAAGTGATGTCAATTTCAAAGTGTTTTTTTGGCAAGAATTTAGGCTATCTTAGAATTTTGCTCTGGACCCTTTGGAAGGGTCAGGAGCGAAATTCAAGTTTTAGCTCAAAATCCTTACTTTTTGGACTCACAACCCATTCAAATACACACCTATGGACATCTTCAAGTTCAATTCATCCTGATCAATGCTTGGCTCAACACAAAATTGGGAGAAAAGAGAAGGTTTTGAGGATTTCGCTCTGGACCCTTTAGAAGGGTCAAGAGCGAAATTCATATTCTAGGCTTGATCCTTCATTTCTTGAACTCCAATCTACATTGCCAAGCAAATATACATCACTCCACTTCCATATACGCCATAGGAACCAAGGTTTTGACCTCATCCAAGGAGAAAATAGGTGCTTTGAAGAATTTCGCTCTGGACCCTTTGGATAAAATCCATATTTGTGGATAAAATCCTTCATCTTCTTCACTTTCAATCACTTCCTATGGCAAGAGTATATCAATATACCCCCACTATGTCCAAGGAACAAGGATATTGGTCCAAACAAGGAAGAAAATAGTGTCTATGGAGAATTTCGCTCTGGACCCTTTGGAAGGGTCAGGAGCGAAATTCTTGTTTTAGGTTGATTTCACACTTCTTCCATTCAATTCACCTTCAAATTTGATCAAACCTATTTCTCCTTACCACAATCAAGTCAATTTGCCATCCACTTAGCTCAAAACAAGGTCTTTTCAATGTCTTAGGCAAAATAGAGGGTCAAGTTGAGGATTTCGCTCTGGACCCTTTGGAAGGGTCAGGAGCGAAATTCCTATTTTGGGTTGATTTTCACCACTCCATTGCCTCAATCCACCATTCAAAAGCAAAAACACATCAAAACCTTTCCAACCATGCCTTAGAAGTCAAAAAACTTGGCCATAACAAGGAGGAACATAGAGGTTATGGGAATTTGGCTCTGGACCCTTTGGAAGGGTCAGGAGCGAAATTCATGATTGAGCTCATTTCTTACTTCTTTCCTCCCGTTTTTGCCTTGGATCTAACTTCTTAAACCTTTCTCCATCATGATCAAGTCATATTGCTCTCAAACTGGCGTTTTACTTCAAGATTTTGTGAGGAAATAGGATCCTACAAGAATTTCACTCTAGACCCTTTGGAAGGGTCAGGAGCGAAATTCACCCTTAGGCTCAAATCTTGACTTCATCTCCCACATTTCTTTATCCAAACAAATGCTTTGCCTTCAATAATGCCTAGGAATGAGTTAGTTCTTAGTTTGGGGCAAGGTAAAATGTCTTATGGGGGAATTTGCTCTGGACCCTTTGGAAGAGTCAGGAGCGAAATTCCTATTATAGGCTCAATTCACCTTGAAATTGACTTGACTTCGCCTTAGACTCAACCTTTTGATGCATTTCCTTCCATATACTTGCAAATCAATCCAACCAACCAATGACTTAGGTGAAATCTTAGGTCCTTTGTGAAATTTCGCTCTGGACCCTTTGGAAGGGTCAGGAGCGAAATTCTTGGTTTAAGCTCAAATTTTGACCTTTTCATCAAATTTCCAAGTCCAGACTTGTCCAAGGCGTCCCCGAAGGATAAATAGGTCAACTTCACACCATTTCAATGTCTAGAACTTTCATCACTCATCAATTTGACCAATCCCAAACCCTAAAAGATGATATTCACTCACAAGGCTTCACTGACTTCCTCAAACTCAAGCCAGTCATCACCTAGCAACAAGAACAAAATTTGACCTAAGGAAGACCTTCAAAGAGACCCTGACCTGGAGCATCCACTGACTCATCCTAGCTCAAGCAGAGCCTGCTATCTAATGATCCCTCTGACAACTCCCCAAATGCAAAGGTTAATAGACAAGAACCTAAAAGACCAAGAAAACAAACCCTAGAAAGTGAAAAAAGTAGGGGTCCCCATTTGCAATGGGGCGATGTGTGAATACGTCACAACAGGATCCTATCACTTGCCATTGTCAAAGGATATTAACGACTAACACCTAACTTAGATCAGAGATTGTACTAACCCAGTCTAATTACGTAGAAATTAAACCCCAAAAAGATGGTAATAACTAGTCTAAATACACAGAAAGTGAACCCAGAAAAGATTCTAACAGTAGATGTATATATTTTAATTTGTCTTTTTTGAAATACATGTACTAATCACTCTGCATAGTGCTTGCTGCTGCCTGGTACTGTAAAAGACCTCAGAATGAGCTTGCTATTGCCTTGCACTGTTGAATATAACCTCAATGCTGCCCTAGGCTACCTAATATCTTAAAGAGTTTTATCTCAAGAGATCCGATCAAAATAACCCTGCGGATTTTGTCTCAAGCAACAAGTTGTGGTGGCAGCATCCAATTTCTATAAACAGGAATGCATTTTTTTGTTTGTAATAATTCATGTTTGAAGTTTGGCTGTAGCTTCTCTGGAGGCTTTCTTTTGGGTTAGTGAGGATGAAACCTTCTACGTTGTTGAAGGATACAGTCTAGGAGATCTGAGGTGTTCATCATACAGGCAACGCGAGGGTTTATCAGAATAATTGATTCATTCAATAACAGGGCTGTTGCATATTTGTTGAAGCTATCTGGGCAGGTTTTGAAGGGTTTGTTCAGACCTATTTGAGTGGTTAGGTGCTGCAAACATCCTTTCTTCATTTCATTGGCAATTGGCACTCAGAGTTGAAAGTGGTGCCCAAATCACGGAGTTTGCAGGTCTGATTTCATTATAGCAGTGGGTTCCAGTCAACTTTTTTGGGTATGTTTGGTTTTGATATATAGGGGTTTTTAATGAACTGGGTTGCTATTTTATTGATGAAAAAACCATTATTTTGATCAGCATCAAAATCTGGAAATTTCTGCTCCTATATTGCATGTTATTTACATTATTTCAGAATTTGTTATTGTTGCAATTCATTGTCCTTTCATGCTGATTCATCAACAAAACAAACCAAAAACATACCCTTTCTGCACCTTCTGTCTAGTCTGAAAGATCATACAAAAAATTAAAATAACATGGTATTTTTAATTAAATTAGAACAACGGGGCATCATATTACAGTTGACAGGACGTAATCAACCCCAATCCATGTCAACTACTAATAGCTTAGTGTTTGTGGGTCAAAAAAGGGACATTAGAAGTGCTCCCTTCCCAAGATTGCTTGTCCTCAAGTGAGACAAGGCTGGATGATTGAGGATATCAGACCACTCCCAAGTGGCATCTTCCCTCTAGTGATGGAAGACCTTCCATTGCCATGCCTATTGATGATACCTCATTCCTCTCCACACTCTACACCACCGTGCATGGTCCATGCTCTCTTTCATCATTGGAGTATACCTCAATCAAATGCAGTTTCCCCATCCCCAAGCACCTATGTGTTGGGTTCCAAGGTTCATTAAAGCAATGTTCCACGGGGACGCGTCCCCCCCCCTTTTTGGCCGCGTCTCTGAGATGGGGACATCTCCGGGATGGGGATGCGACATCCCCCGCCGTCCCGCCACCGCCACCCAAGCGCCGCCGGAGATGGGGAGACGTCTCCGCGTCTCCCAAAGAGACATGGAGATGCCTAGACTTCTCCTGTCACCCCCACGTATATGCAATGTTTAAATTTAAATTTATTTTTTTAAAAGTGACTTTTGGTGGGTTAAGGGGTTCCGGGTAACCCTAATTGGACGTGGGCCAATAGAAAAATAACACCCGACGCCAACTTGGGGGCGCTGCCCCCAAACCCCCGTTGAAAAATATAGGGGGAAACCGCACCAATAGAAGTAGGGAAAATTAATCTCCGAGTTTGATTAGGCTCACTATAACAACACAACTTAGAAATCTTGGTATTTAGATTTAGTATTTCAAATTTCCTATAGTCTCATTTGAAATGTAATTCTTATACTATAATACTGTCATACATCTTTTCAAAACTAGTTTTTCAAGTACTATATGTATATGTATAACTATATCAGCACCGCCACCCCCGCCACCCCCCCCCACCCCTCGCCAGCATCCCCCCGCCGTCCCCAAACTTAGGCCCTTGGTCCCCCCGTCCCGTCCCCACGTTTCCCCGTCCCCAATGCCCATGGAACACTGCATTAAAGTAAAGCATTATTGTTGTAGACTCTTATAGGTGTGCCTTGCTTTTGTTGTGGGTTGACAGAGTGCAACTCTGGAAATTTGTGAAAAAGATGTGTGCTAGGTCCTCAATTAATGTTGTGGTGCCCCTGTATCCACACCTGCAATAATAGACTCTTGAAAGGATTGGCTAGGTGTAGTAGTCTTCCATGTCAACAATTTAGAGTAAGTAGAGATAAGGCAGTTAGAGTTAAGGTCCGTCTAATGGTTTCCTACAATAAATATAGGCAAAGGGCCTTATCTAGACCTTTGAGGGGCTCTTTCGACCCTTCCATGAAAAGGAGCACTAGGTGCTTTTCTGATACACCAAATACCAGCACTAATATCCTATAAAATTCAGCTCTTAAAGGTCTTGCCTTTCAAATCTCTTTTCCAATCTCTAACAAAATTCCTCATAGGTGTTGATATGGTTGTGTCCTGGAGTAACTAGGCCGTGATATCACCATTTGTGTGCAGCCCCTTTAAGGGGACGTATCGCAAATTTGATTGCTTCTTCATACATTGTGTTCAATTTTTTGATCCATTCTTCTAGCTGAAAATTTGTTGGATCCATTGAATGAGAGGACAATGAGCTTTACCAATCTACTTTGTAAGTCTCAATGAGGCCTGTTCGGACAGGCTTTAGTAGCATTTTTAGTTCTGATTTTTGTATTCAGCATACAAATATTCATGAAGGAAATATCTGCCTGAAATTTTGTACTCTTTATCCCATAGCATTGAAATCCTCTGCCTGTTGTTTGTTCATATCTTTGTCTTATGTCATTGCTTCATTTTATAAAAATCATAAAATGTTCAGGGCTGCAGATGAAGACACCTGTTTACTCCCTATGGTGAGTTGTTCAAGTTCACGGAATAAACAGGAAGTACACACAGAACATATACCCAGCAACTTCAATTATATTCAGAACATGAATTAACAGTCACAGTCACAACACTATGGCAGAAAGATGTTTCCTTTATTGCATTCCAAAACTAGTACATTAACAACATTGCCATGGTTCCCTTACATTGCACTATATAAGACCCAGCGGTTGGTGGAGATGCCAACCGTCACAACTGTTGACTAACCCCTACGGGAACCAACGGCTGTCTTATTACACAAAAACATAACTTAGCAAAATTATAAGTATTAGCCTAATTGCCGCCTAACATCAGCCCCCCCCACCAAAAGTAGTCGAAGACAAAATGGGAGCTGGTCAAAACTGAAAACTAAGACTGAGAGGGATGTGAAGACATCCCTGGGGTGGTAGAAGTTGGAGTCTGTTGCCGGGACTGCTGAAGTTGCTCTGTGTGGAGCCGTAGGTTCCTCTCAGCAACCAACTGGTGTTCCCGAGCTTTCTTCACCATGAAAGCTGCCTCCATCAGATCTTTATCCTTCTGCTCCACCTCACATGTCAGGTTCGATACCCTCTCCTCCAATGTCTTCATCTGAACACTCTGTTCAGCCAGACAGGTCTTCTGGAGTGCAACTGCCTTCTCTAGCTCAATTCTAATCTGTTTTTCCACAGCAGCAAGTTCTATATGTTTATCTAGCTCCTTCTGGAGTCCAACAACCTCTTCCTTATTAGCTCGTTGCTCGGCTTGGGCCCACTACATCTGGAAATATAGCTCTCTATACCCTGCAAGGTGGGGCCAAGTGCCCCTTGGCCGTGCATGATGTGTGTGCCCCGCCAGGTTGCCACCATCTCAGGAGTCTCGACTGCTGGCCAGCCATGTTGGACAAACTGTTGTGTGAACTCCTGACATTCGGAGGTCATAAATGCCAGAAGCTTCTCCGCTTTTGGTAGGGCTCCTGCATCTACGGGTAAGGCTAGGTCAGCGATGCCTCGTGCTACCTTTGTAAAGCTCTGCAACTCCGCATCCTATGAATCTGGCTGTGAAATGTGAAGAACCCCAGAGGGATCCTTCCCTGGTGGCCACCCTGTGTCCATCATCCTGCTATTCCCAAATTGGAAGCTCTCATCCTCCAAATTGATGACACTATGCATATTCTCTTGTTCACTCTCCCCCTTCCTCGGGGTCTGCCCTATGTTTCCGATCCCCTCTTCCTGAATCTGCTCCTGGCCAACTGCCATTGTGCGTGGTGAAGGGGGAGGTGGTGCGTGGGGTGCAAGGGCAAACTTCCCCAACCAACTGTCCAGGGATGCATCCACGTCTTGTGCTTGATCTATCTCCCCTGCCACGAGAGCATCCAGTACAACCAGTTCTTGTATTGACCCTTCATCTGTATGCACTCTGTACTATGCCTTCGACCATAGTCACCCGTACATCTCCACACAAAGGTGCTGTCGTCGATACACCTCCACTCGAAGGTGCTATCACTGTCATTCGTACATCTCTCAAAGGTGATGCCATTCGTACGACCGTGTCATTTGTATAGTGAATTGTCGGAGGTGTGTGTACGGCTCCCTCAGCTGACTGTACCACCCCTGCAGCTTTGTCCCTCGGCTGTACTACCCCTCCGATGGCTAGCGCAACCTAGGGCAAGGACACTCGGACTGGTGCCCGTGGGGATCCTTCGAAAACATTTTGAAATAATATACCGACTGGGTTGGCGTGGCCACTGTCAATACCTGCGAAGGTACCAGTGAGCCGAAGGGGGTAACTTTGGGGCTGCAAACTTTACATGCGCTATAAGTTTTTTCATGTGCCTGTACTCCTCCCTCAGCCGTGGGCCGCTCTACCCCTTCCCCTCCTTCTGGTTGCACTTCCACTTCTTCAACTTTGTCCGAGTCCACATTGTGTGGTGCCATCCAGAAACCTTCCTCACCCCTCCGGCTCTCCAAATCTTCGATCTCTTCCTCTTCCACTTTTGTATCCTCGTCCGAACTTTCCTCCTCTACGTCTTGCTTCCTCTTCTTCCTAGCCGGCTGGATGGCGTCACCGCCGAGAGTGTCCCAGTGAATCCAGTAGTACATGGCAGGTTTATTTGGCTCTACTCTTCCCTGTGGCTGAAATTTCCCCCACTTCTCTGAGGGTACCTGCGTACAGACAACTTCCAAGAACAGGTAGATGGCATGGTGGCACATGTAGAATATTTTATGTTCCAGGGAAAGAAAGTCATGGATTCTATCCGAGAGCAATTGTGACCAATTATACACCCTACCCAAGCTGAGCCCATTCATAAGGCTTATCATCCAAATAGCAATATCCAAAGCCCTATTGGCCCCTATCAGCCTGCTCTTCACCAAGTCCATTAGACACCGCCAATCACCATTGGCAATGAAGGAGCGTTTTAGCCCTTTGTTGTTGCTACTTGCCCACAAGCTCTTCCATTCTGCAGGAGTCAAATTGCTACGACACACCAACCTCAACAAAAAATCTTTCCTCTCCTTCGTCATTTTGGTGGTTGGTTTCGACGTGGACTCTCCTATGTCTGGAATTCCAAATACCCTCTGGAAGTCATGCGGCTTGAAGGAAACTGTGATAGTGCAGCCTTGGTACTCTATAACGGATTTCTGTCTGCGGGGCTCGTAGCCAACCACCATGGTTCGGAGAACCGGTTCAAACTCCTTTATGTAGAAGGTCGGCATTTGAATGGCGTGGTCTAGTTCGGCCTTCCTGAGAGACTTCTTCAATGCATAGTCCGGAGGGGTTTACTCCCACCAGGTGCGACATTCACTTCCTATGACACTTTCAAATGTTAAAGTGTCCACTGTCACTTTCTCCTACTGGTCACGTTGAATTTTTGGCCTTACTTTGGCCTTCTTACTGCTGCTATTGGGCTCTCCTGTACTTGTCACCATCACTGATGTCTGCTTGGGGTTCTATGCTTTTCCCTTAACTTTTTCCTGCCCCCGACCATTATTATAATGGTCCGATTTTTTTGTTCGGCTAGGGTCACCCCAACTCGTCTTCACCATATTGCCAATTTTGGTGTCGTACAACACTCTCAGGTGCTCACCGTACGGATTAGTTTGCTCAACGGATGTTGCCCGTATGGAACCGTACGAATTGTCCCCCATCTCCGTTGATTGTATGGAAATTTCCCCTTCTCCGCTGATCGTACAAAAATTTCCTCCGTTGTGCTAACGTCCTTACGAGGTCGTACTAACTCTCTTGGGTGTTGGCGTGTACGGAGCCGTACAAAATTTCTCTATCATACGAACTCTCCTAGGTGCTTGCGTGTACGGAGCCATACAAAATTTCTCCGTGCACAATTGTTGCGTGTACGGTTATGGACGGATTGAATCCGTATGGACTCTCTTCGTCGCTTGTGTGTACGGAACCATACAAGGTTTTCCTAGGGATGTACAAGTTACCAGATTTCCATACTATGATTTCTTTGTAAGTACTTGTTGACGTGTATTTTGTACACTATCAAACACAGAATAAAATACCCAAGGGTACCTTATCCTCTCTTGAGTAAAGCCTCTGAATGCTGAAGATATCGCAAAAAGGATCAATCAGGGTGACTTCAAGGTTCTTCGATGTAGGATCTCTACGTGTGGATAAGCACCAGTGGTCGTTGTAAATGCTGTTTCTTCAAGGGGCCTTATGTTTTCGATCTGCAGGAACAGGATTTTCCTAAAACTAACAGGTTCTCAAAAACGATCAAAAGATAGGGTTTGCAAGAGATGAAATCTAATCTAACCCTAAGAATGACTCAATGTAGGCTAGACTTGGTAAGATTCTACCAATTTCAGTATTGCCAAGGAATTACAACTCTACTGGAATTGATGCGATCTTCTAAGGTGATTAGTGATTTTTCTAATCATCAAGAATTATAGACACTGCCATGAAGGTACATATCAATAGTTCAATAATGATCGAAGGTTCAAGCAATCTAGATATCTCCAGTTGACCACACAAGGCGTCCTTACAATCAGTAAGAAGCTGGTGGTTTGGAATGTGAATCTCACCAAAGATCAAGCCCAACACTTAGTCCTTCAAACTTAAATACTACTTCGACTGAGAATGATTCAAGAAAGCAAACAACCATGAAGATAGCCACAAGAATTGCAATAAAACACTATAACTTCAATATTTTATTGATCTCAAAGCCAAAATAGACAACAATTGTTTGAAATCCTTTCTTCAATGCTCAATCTTGCTACAAAATAACTTTCTTCTCTCCAAAAGCTCTAATATTCTAATTTCTAATTGCTAATGTTCAAAATGAAAATGAGTGAGGGTATATATAGCATCCTTAATTACAATGAACGACCCAGATCAAAAGAAGATCAACGGCTGAGATTTTGACACCTAAACCCTAATTAGGGTTTGTTACAAAAAGTTCCCTTTTTAGTTGAACATTATTAAATGCATAGCCAAATATTTAATTGGCACAAAAATCGAGGGAACATAGACCAATGATAATTAAGATGCCACATCATTTTATAACAACCTCTCTTCTAGAACCTTATTCCCCTTCCAATGTTCTTTCTTAGCATATGCAACGAATTTGGACACAATTCCTTCAATATCAGCAATAGGAATCTCGGGAAGATTCCTCATTCGTTCCTCTAAATGGATAACCTGATCAAAGGCCTTGAGAAGAGCAGCTTCCCATCTAGGTTCGAGTTCTTTGATCCTCTCAATCAGGAGCATAGTAGTGAACATTAGATCCCGTTGTTCATTTGTGATGACATTCTCATCTTTGCAAAAGATGACCTTGACTCTTTCTTCCAACTCTTGAAGGTCCACATTTGTCTCGACTTCGATCCTCCTGCCAAGAATGGTACACAACACTTCAAACACCTTATCCTGAATTGGATGGATGATGCCCTCAACTTGATTGCATTTGGTGTTGATGTCCTCGAAAAGAACTTCCTTCATCTGGAGTAGAGTTGACCACTGGAGTAAATTATGAGCTCCTCCATCCATTATCCTTTCTTGTGCTAGGATCTTCCTTGGTGTTTACCTGATCACTTGTAGAACAGGAATGATAATATCCCTAGTGTGAGCGAAAGCGGCTACCGTTATCATCAGGTTGTGGACGATCTCAAGGACTTGGATAGCTCGGTGGATTGTCTGCATCATTCTTGTTGTAAATTCAACGGCTACTGTGTGGGATTTGTCAATCCAAGAGCTCATAAGCTGAACCAAGCTCTTGACTCTTTCTGCCTCGCCAATTGATTCAAGGGGAAGTGCTTGCACAGGAGACACTGCTGGATCCTGACGTCCCAAGGGCTGATTGAGATGGCTAAAGTAGCCTCTCCAAGCACCTCTCTCTCTCTCAAGCTTTCTATTCTTTTCCATTTCTTCCTTAAGCTTGTCTTTAAGTGCTTCAAATGAATCGGTTGCCTCATCCAGTGTCTGCTCAGCAACGAGTGGACCAAGCTCAAATGTTTCTACATCATACTCTTCTGCGAGAATTTCACCTTCATACTTGTCCACTACTGGTGTAGCAATCTGCAATTTCCTGGACCCTGTCTCATCTCCGATCACCTTGGACATCTTGGTGGCCTTCTTCTTCTCCGTTACTTCTTGAGAATTTCCTATAAGGCCCTCTAAGTCAATCACATCATCTTCATCCTCAATCACAATCACCCTCGTCAGTCTCTCCTTCAACCAATCTGGAATGGCGGATCTCGTCTCTCTAACTTGTATTTCCTTAAACAATGGTTCGTCCTCTCGGAGAGGGGATGTCACTTCATTATCATTCCTCTCTTCATGTATCTCATTGACTTGGGGAGATTGACTTGATGAATGCTGAGGTGCTTGCCCCTTTTCAGGCTTATCATTCTGTACCATCGACTCCATAGATTCGTCAACCTCAAGCAACGTCTTCTCTTGTCCTTCAACTTGACTTGTCCTTTTCTCATGTCGAGAAGATGTGCCTGATGAGCGATCTCGATTGGCCCCTTGCTTCTTCTTGGAGGGTTCCCTTTTCTCAAGTCTTTCTTTCCTCTTCACGCCTCTAGGATAAGAATTGTCTTCACTTGCGCTTGCTCCTCCTTCTTCTGGTCTTTCCTCCAAAGTAAAAGTCATTGGTACGTTCTGTTCTCTTAACTTTTGATGTTGTACGTCCACCCATCTACGAGTACATGACAAAACTGGAGCCATCAAAGCTCTCAAGTCTGAAACCTCAGGCTCGTTCCAATCTATCTTCACTGCTTTGTCCTCTCTGTCATAGGATGACTGGAGATGTCTGCCACTCCTGAGCTTGATCGGCCACTCTATAAACCTTGCATTTTCTGATGAAATCTAAAGGTAATCTGGAATGCATCTTTCTTTTCACTTCTAAATCACTTGAGAGATTCATCCAAAAATCCTCTACCTGAAATTCGTGCTTGTATTTCCTACCAGCTGTTTCTTCCATATAACCATAAGGATCAAAATTCTCCCTCAAGGCAAAGAACGTGAATGAATATAAAGCCAATTCCCTCTCTACATCATCCAAGGCTTGAGCATTAGGACATACCTCAACTGAATTCCCCAATATGATGGGCACGGGAATTCCACTTCCATGCCTGTGTCTGAATGTCTTCGCATAAGCTGCCAACTACCTAGTCACTTCAAGTAGCACTATCTTGTCTGTCGGATACCTCGGCAACATGTAGGGAGGCGAAGGACACCCATGAACTCTGATATATGTAAACTTTTGAAACTGGATGAACCAAGCACCATACCTCTTTACAAGCTCTTGTGCATCTAGAGATAGTCGATTGTGAATCCCGCCTTGCAATATCCTAGTGATGTTCATCGTGAAGGTATCATTGACTAACTTGTAGTCACTTCCATCTCCGAGTCTTCTTCCGATCACTCATCTGTGAGGTAGCCCTGCATATTCGAAACTCCTGATCAAGGCATATATGACGTATGAGCTCATGTGAAACGACTTGGTAGGCTTTAGTCTTCTTAACTGCACGTCCAGGCAATGGCTAATAATTCTAGCGCAATGAATTGTTCCTTTCCCTTGGACTATCACTTGGATGAAGTAGAACATCCACTTCTCAAAGTAGAAGGCCTGAGGAGCCCCTGTAACTCGATTGAGCAAAGTTATCAAATCTCTGTATTCCTCCTGGAAGTCGATCCTATGTGGTGTGTTGGGAATCTTGCTCAAGCGAGGACGACTTTTGAGTAACCAATTCTTATTGATGATGCTCAAGCAAGTGTCTGGATCATCTTCATACATTGACCTGGCTCCTTCTAGGCTTTTGTAAATCATATCCTTATGCTTTGGAAGATGGAGAGCTTCACTTATAGCCTCCTCTGAAAGGTAAGCCAAAGTGTTCCCTTCCTTGGATACAATTGATCTTGATTGTGAGTCATAATGGCGGGCACACTCGATCATCAGCTCATGACACTGGACCGCTGGAGGGAAACCGGCCGCCCTGATGATGCCACTTTCAATTATTCTCTTTGCGACAGGTGACGGCTTGCCAATGTAAGGGACCTCTCGAAACTTCTTGACACTGAAGTTTCCCAAGTTGGTATCTCCAATGATGCAAATGAACATAAGAGTCACAAACTCACTTCTCCCAGTCTTCTTTCGATCACTCCTCTGTGAGGTAGCCCTGCATATTCGAAACTCCTGATCAAGGCATATATGACGTATAAGCTCATGTGAAATGACTTGGTAGGCTTTAGTCTTCTTAACTGCACGTCCAGGCAATGGCTAATAATTCTAGCCCAATGAATTGTTCCTTTCCCTTGGACTATCACTTGGATGAAGTAGAACATCCACTTCTCAAAGTAGAAGGCCTGAGGAGCCCCTGTAACTCGATTGAGCAAAGTTATCAAATCTCTGTATTCCTCCTGGAAGTCGATCCTATGTGGTGTGTTGGGAATCTTGCTCAGGCGAGGACGACTTTTGAGTAACCAATTCTTATTGATGATGCTCAAGCAAGTGTCTGGATCATCTTCATACATTGACCTGGCTCCTTCTAGGCTTTTGTAAATCATATCCTTATGCTCTGGAAGATGGAGAGCTTCACTTATAGCCTCCTCTGAAAGGTAAGCCAAAGTGTTCCCTTCCTTGGATACAATTGATCTTGATTGTGAGTCATAATAGCGGGCACACTCGATCATCAGCTCATGACACTGGACCGCTGGAGGGAAACCGGCCGCCCTGATGATGCCACTTTCAATTATTCTCTTTGCGACAGGTGACGGCTTGCCAATGTAAGGGACCTCTCGAAACTTCTTGACACTGAAGTTTCCCAAGTTGGTATCTCCAATATTGCTCCACTTGGACACGATCTTGGTCTCCAATTCTTCATTCCTTTGATCTTCCTTCATGAGAGTTGGACGACTAGTAGATGCTCCTGCCTTTGGAGTCGCCATCTTGACACCTCCACTTGAGTACTAATTCTAAGAAATGATGCAAAAAATAGGAGAATTCGCTAGGCAAAATGTAGGTCAAAGCTTTCCCTTTAGCAAAATGCGCCTCCTTTAGTCTTTACAAGCATCAACTCCACCACCTCTAGTCTTCAATACCTGGGATAAATTCGCTCCAAATAGACCAGCTTTCGCACTTCCTCTTGCTCTCCAAATTTGCACTTGAAGTAATGAGTGAATGATTGATTAAACTTGATCAAAACATCCCTATTATATAGGGCGCTTACCATTTTGCTCCCCATAGGCCGACTTGGCAAAATAGGCCAAAAAAATAAAATAAAATTGCAAAAAGGAGAAGCTGACTTGATAAAATAAATGAAAATAAGCCTCCAAGCGCTCCATTTTTAATTTTAAATTCACAAAAATTAAATTTAAATGCCTTTATAATAAAAATTCGATTTTCTAAGGCTCAAAATTTATTAAATACCAATGCGCCTTTATTAAATGCCAATTTAATTAATTTTTTCAAATATTTTGAAGTTGGCAATTTTGGCATCTAATGCGATTTGGAGGATATTAACGCCCAAATATGGTAAAAAATAATGAATGCCACTAACTTCGCCTTGGTCCCTTGGAGAGGGACAGGAGCGAACTTTTAATTTAGGCCTTGCATTCCTTATTTTCCACGTTCAAAACTTCATCTAGGCTTTTAAAATGGCATTTTTAATTGGAGTCTCGAGTTTAATTCATTTGATCTCTAGGAGGAAAGAGCCTTTAGGACTTTTTCGCCCTGGACCCTTGGAGAGGGACATGAGCGAATTTCCACTTTCGGTCTTAATCCTTCACCTTTTATTTGTCGATTCTCGTTGTGGGGTAAGCAATGATCCCCTTCGTCCATTCAATGCATGCTCAACTTGCTTTTGCAAGGCAAAATAGGTTCTCCAAAGATTTTCGCTCTGGTCCTCCAGTGAAGGACAGGAGCGACTTTTGCATTTTAGCCTAGGATTATCAAGTTTTGGAGGCAAATCCTTGTTCACCATGTTTTAGAAGACATTTCTCATCTTGCACAACCTTGCCTTAGCGTAATCTTGGAGGGAAATTGTTGATTTTGTAAAAATCGCTCTGGACCTTTGGTGAGGGACAGAAGCGCTTTGAGTCCTTGTGCAAATTCTTGATCGCTTCAATCTTCAAATTACCCTCAAGGCATAGAACATCACACTTCACTCCCTCTTGAGTCTTGGAAACGAAAATATCATCTCAAAACGTAAGGTAAATGGGGCATACTTGGAAATTTCGCCCTGAACCCTTGGAGAGGGATAGGAGCGATTTTCCTTATTATCATCAAAATTTGTGGTCCTTGCATCTCAATTCCACCTCAAGGTATTTTAAACATCCTTTCAAACTTGCGCCTTGGCTTAGATTTGTCCAATCTTGGAGAGAAAGGCTAGATAATATGTTTTTCGCCCTGGTCCCTCAAAGAGGGATAGGGGCGATTTTTCACTTTTAAGCTTATCCGTCCCTTGTTAGCCTTCCAAATTATCTTCAACGGGCTAAACATGCCTTCTTCCATTCATTTCAATCACAAAACTTGCCTTGTCTTTGCAAGAAAATGGCACTTTTAGAAAATCGCTCTGGACCCTTGGAGAGGGACAGGAGCGCCTTTTTACTTCTTAGTATATTTCCTTGTTCTTTAGACTCCCAATTGCACCTAAGATATAAAACATCATTTCTCCCTCCCATCCAAGTCAGGCTTTGCCTCAAAAATTCAAACAAAGAGGAGAATCTTGAAAAAACGCCATGGTCCTTCAGTGAGGGACAGGAGCGCCTTTTGTCATTTGGGTTGATTTCCTCCTCTGTTGACTACTCAAATTATATTCAACGGATAGATCATGCTTTCCTTGATCTCTTCAAATCATAAAATCATTTTGATCGTGCAAGAATAGTGCAAATTCGAAAATCAAGCTCCGAACCTTCAGTGAGGGATAGGAGCGAACTTTGTCTTCTAGGCCAAAATGCTTCATCTTTCACCATGAAATGTCTTTGCTAGGGAAGATTTCATCTTGTTACACGCTATGAATAAGAGTTCAAGTCCAAGAAAGGTCTAAAAATGTGGATATAAAGAATTTCGCCCTGGACCCTTGGGGAGGGACAGGAGCGAATTTACCTTTCTAGGCAAAACTCCATCATTTCATTGTCTTTAATCAAGTTTGGATGCTCTATCACGTTCAATCATCTCTCCACCATGCCTTTGATGTTTCAATTTGACCAAACAAGGTCAGGAATGACTCAAATAAGCCTTTTCGCCCTGGTCCTTCAGAGAGGGATAGGAGCGCCTTTTCCCTTTATCCTTCAAAATTCTTCATTTCCATGCCTTCAAACCTTCAAAAGCATCAAAGCACGTCCAATCATCTCTCCTGGAGTGCTTGCACAAAACAAAATAGAAAAGTCAGTGACAAATATGCATAAAATAACATTTTCGCCCTGGACCCTGAGCAAGGGACAGGAGCGATTTCACCCTTTCTGGCTAAAATATTCAAAATTTAAGTCTCCAATCATTTCACAAGGCAGAGTTAGGTCATCTTCAAGGCCAAGAACCAGTTAACAAGCCTTCTCAAAACAAGAAATTGCACTTAGAATGAAATTCGCCCTGGGCCTCCAGTGAAGGACAGGGGCGATTTCTCTGTTTCAGGCATCATCTTACCTCCAAAATTGATCAAAATTTACCTAGGCAAGAATACATAGTTTCATCTTCAAAATACTAATACTTAGACAAAATTTGGATTTTACCCCAAAAAATCCCTGAATCTAGACCTAACCTGAGACCTCCCTGACTCTCCTGACAGGCACACCTTAATTTAACAATCACAATCCTCGGGAGGACGCTTAACAAATTCCAAAATTTGCCTGGACCCAGCTTAAAAAACATTCAAAGGAAACCCCTAAGGTTTAGCCCTACCCCAAACAGACCACTCACTCACTCAAAAACCTAAAAGCAGAGAGAAGAACAAGCAAAACAAAAGCGAAAAAGAGGGGGTTCCCATTCCAATGGGGTGATGTGTGAAATGGTCACAACAGTACTGAATTCCTCCCTTTGTACGGTGGTAGTTGTTTGCCCGCATGATTTGTTGTCTCCCAACCCTCGCTTTTGTTGTGGAATCCGTACAATTGTTCCTCATGCGTGATGTACGGAACCGTACGATGGTCTAGTGTGGCCTTTATCAATCCGTACAATGTTGTGCGGTGATGTTCGTTGTTGTTCTCCTTCCCACTGTATCCTTGCAGCTTTTTCTTTTTCTTGCCTTTCCTCGCTGCTTACTGTGCTATGAATTGGTTTCTTGGAGGATTTATAAAAGTTCCTTATCGCCAAGGTTAGGGTTACAAGTTTATACTTTAGTAATTTTTTATGAAATAATATGTTTTTTCCCATAGTTAATTTTTCATTGTTCAATTTTAATATTTGTCCCCTTTCTTTTAATTTCTTAATAACTCTTGACCCTTCCCCTTTAATTTTGAATACTTGCCTTGCTTTTTTTGTCTTTAATATTCCTCTTTTTAAATATTTTTTTTAATATTTTTACTTGGCAAGACTTCTTAAATTGTAGCCTTCGTACCTTTAATTTACCGCAGAGCTTGTCAATTTGCTTCTTCTGGTTGTTTTTTCTGTAGCCTCCTTGTACCGCCTGTTCTTCGAGAGCTCGTACTATCTTCTTCTGTTTACACAACTTGGCTTTTTGCACACGACATTTCACCCTTTTCCTCAGTGTTACTCTATTGCAGATTCCTTCCTCCCTTATCTTCTTGTTCGGTCCTTCGCCAACATCACTCTCATTATCCAGGTCCTACATTTTCCTTTTCACCCCAATGGGATCTTCCTGAGGTCTTACTTTGATCTCCGAGTCATGCAACCATGCACATATGTGCGGTAGTCTCCTATAACACTCCTCAGGGCATACACGTGCCCACATATTCCAGGTCCCATATTTTGTCCACCAATGGTGCCGGTCCCACCCCTTTATAACTTCCATCTATGTACCGACCTCCATACTGTTGGTACCATGTCACTTTCTCTCCATTCACCTACGGTGGGCCCGCGGGGTTAGGGATCACTCGATAGAGTGCATTGGGGCCCGCTTCCTGCTCACCAAGTCGTGATGCTATCACAAACAAGTCTTCATCTTTTAGTACCATTTTCAAACACAGTCCCAAGGTTGCACCATACTCCTCCAAATCTACCTCCTCTTCCAAGTTGACTGGCTCCTCTTCCTTCTCGGCAAGTTCCGCCTTCCTTTTAGCCTATGCTTCTTCATCAATGTCATACGCAATATAGCCTTTGCGGAATCCTTCGTATGGAGCTCTCTTCCTCCAATGCCCCGTGATCCTTATCCATATGGACGGATCACCGAAGTAGGCATTTGTAAGGTGCTTGTGAATTCTGGGTACCGCGAGCCTTCGACTTGTTTGGGCACGAGTCTTTCTTCTATGAATGTGAGTGGCTTAGCCCAATCTTCGCCATGTCTGTAAGGTTCTACAACGACTACAAGATCTTCCTCTACTTCCTTTCTTCTTCCAATGGTCCAGTCTCCCTTCGTTGCGTACACCAACATGTTGATTGATACAACTGGTTTATCATATTCCCGATATAGTTTCAACTTTGAGCCATTTACAGGGTCGCGTATTGGATTATCATCCAGGGTGGAAAGTTTTACTGTTCCATTCTTCCCTACTTCTCTAATTTTATAGGGCCCCAACCAATGAACTTTGAACTTACCGGGTCGAAGTTCGTTGCAGCCCTTATACTTCAGAACCAACCGATCAGGACACAAGTTCGTCCGTCAAAGATGTTTGTCGTGCCAGTACTTCCATCGACATTGGGCCACTTCTATTGCCCACTGCGCCATCATCTGACATTCATCTAACTTGGTGAGGTTCGTAAGACGTGCACTTAAACTCTCCTCATCTCCCAACCGATTGTCGACAACAATTTGTAGGCTTGGTACGGTGTACTCTATTGGCACCACGGCTTCTTGGCCGTACATAAGTTGGAATGGGGTGTGGCCCGTGGTCACCTTGTACGTTGTACGGTACGCCCAGAGTACTACGAGGAGATGCTCCTCCCAGTCCTCCTGTTCAACTCTACACAACTTGTAAATGATGGAGACAAGTATCTTGTTTGTGGCTTCCGCCTGGCCATTTGCCCGCGGATAGTACAAACTAGATAAATTGTGGAAGATTTTGAATTTTGTCGTCATCATCCGAATGAACTGGTTAACAAAGTGAACTCCTTGATCACTTGTAATCTAAATTGGAATCCTGAATCTGGTCACAATTTGCTCATATAGGAACCTTGTTGTACTAACGATAGTGTTGTCTGGGAGAGCTCTCGCTTCGGCCCACTTGGTGAGATATTCGGTAGCGACGACAATCCGGCATCTCTGCATATTGCTCACCTTTAGAGGCCCTACAAAATCCAATCCCCATCTTTCAAATAGTTCATGCGGCTGAGAAGGAAATAGAGGCATGAAATCCCGCTTTAGTGGTTTTCATGTACGCTGACATGTATCACACCCCACAACCCATTCTCGTGCATCATTATGCAAGGTTGGCCACCACAGCCCTACCAATAGCACCTTCTGTGTGATAGCATGAGGTCCCATGTGGCCTCCCGCAAGCCCGTCATGAGCTTCCTTTAGTACATTCGGAATTTCTTCCTGCATCACACATCTTTGCAGGATCTGGTCTGGTCCCATCTTGTATAGTAGGCCATTGATCAGTTGGAAGGTTTTACTTTTCAGTGCCAGCTTACGTCATTCCCCCAGTGGCATGTCCCAAGGAAATGTCGAGGTGAACAGGTACTCACCAATGCTCTCATACTGGGGAGGTAGTACGACGATTTGGAACAAGTGAGCGTCTGGAGTGGCATGTCCCAAGGAAATGTCGAGGTGAACAGGTACTCACCAATGCTCTCATACCGAGGAGGTAGTACGACGATTTGGAACAAGTGAGCGTCTGGAAAGTCCTCATTTACTCCTTCCGCAGGTTCTCAGGATTTAATCCTTGAGAACCCGCGGAAGGAGTAAATGACATGACTATTTCCAAGCCATACTACGATGGTGAAGGTGAACTCTTGAATTAATAACAACCATCGGCTTACCCGTCCCTGGATTATTAGCTTATTTACCAAATACATCAGAGCTTGATGGTCCACATAAAAAGTGAATGGTGTCGCCAGGTGGTAGTGGCAGAACTTCTGTACGGAGTACACCATTCCCAGTGCCTCCCTCTTCGTCATGCTGTAGTTCTGCTCGGCCTTGGAAAGCAGTCAGCTGGCGAAAAAAATGGGTTGATCCAATCCTTGTACACCCACCTGTGCCAGAGTGGCACCGATGGCATAATTGGAGGCATCCATGTGAACGTGGAACTCCTTGTCCTAGTCGGGGTACGCGAGGATTGGTGCACTCACCAGTCGCAATTTTAACTCCTTGAAAGATTCTTCTTGCTCCGTCCCCCACTTGAACGGTTCTCCCTTCCTTGTCAGCTTGCCCAATGGACAGGATACTTACGCAAAGCTCTTGATAAACCTCCTATAGTAGCCGACATGTTCGAGAAAGGATTTCACCCTCGTGACATCCATTGGACTCTCCATGTTCACAATCACCCCTACCTTGTCGCGGTTCGTCTTCAACCCTTCCTTGCACACAATGTGCCTCGACAACTTCCCTTATGGTACCATGAATCGACACTTCTTGGGGTTCAGGGCCAATCGGGTTCGTCGACATCTCTCCATGCACTCCCTGAGTGCATTCAAATGGGTTTCCTGCTTACTATAGATAGACTAGTCATCAAGGAATGCCTTGAAACTTACTACCGGCATCCCATAAAAAATGTGCAACATGATCCGCTGGAAGGTTGCCGAAGCATTACACAAGCCGAAGGGCATCCAATTGTATGCATATACTCCATCCTCCACTATGAATGTTGTTTTCAGCTTATCTTCTTCCGCAATGCTGATCTGGTTATATTCAGGAAATCTGTCCAGGAACGAGTAAATCTCGTGGCCCACTACCTCCTCCAAAATGCTTTCAGTGAACGGAATTGGAAACGAGTCCTTGATAGTCACAACATTCAGGCATCGAAAGTCCACACATATCCTGATCTGGTTTGCTTCCTTCTTTAGAGAGATGACAATTGGCGATACCTAGTTACTGGTTTCTACCTTGAAGATAATTCTGACCTCCAGCATCTTTTCAATTTCTTCATTCACCTTTGCTGCATAATTCTTATTCATTTTGTACAACCTCCTCCGTACGGGCTGGGCTCTGAGTACGAGGGGTATGCAGTGTACGCACAACTCTGGGGGTATCCCCTTCAAATCCTTGTACGTCCAAGCGAAGACGTTCTTGTACTCCAGGAATATTTTGAAGGTTGCTGCTTTGAGTATGGGATTCCAGTCATCCCCTACAAGTATCACCTTCGGATTGTCATCCTTGCCCAGGTTGACCTTCTTCACGTTTGGTTCCTCGTACTTGATAGCCTTATCTCGTTCAAACTGATGGGTGGGTGTTTCATCCACCCGTGCCACACCCTCACAGTACTCCCCATACTTCGAAGGGAATGCTTCCTCCATACCATCACCTGACTCTTCGATCTCACATATCTGCAACATGTGGCACTCCGGATGGAACACTTGGTAGTCTTCAATTTGCCAATGGAAAAGTCCGGCAAGAGAACTGGTTTCATCCTCGAAGCATCCTTCCAATTCCAATATCCCTTCGTCATTGGGTTCCATCCTCCCCTTGCCTTCTTGGGAACCCCATTCTCAATTGTGCGAGTCATCCGAGTCGGAATCAAATGATGCCAGTTCCTTGCTTACAACTTGGTTCCGTAGGTCAATTATGTACTTCTGACCTTCACTCTCGATGGAGAGTGTATTCCTCTTCCAATTATGGTTTGCCTTAGCCATAATCAGCCATCCCCTCCTGAGGAGGGCGTCATAGGCCTTCCTCTCCAACGGATTGACCACAAAATCAAGGAAGAAATATTGTGCCCACAACAACCTTCTATGCCATGAGGGTTCCTAGAGGTTTGATGTCGTGTTGGTCCGCACCAACAAGGTGGAAGGTTGGTGGCTGGAAGGTTGGTTTGTCGAGACCCCTCCATGTCTCTTCTGGAAATACGTTCACCTCGGAGCCATCGTCCACAATCGTGTTTGTCAATTTATGTCCCATTATTTCCATTTCCACCACGACCGACTTCCGACCAATACTCAGTGAGCAACATGGGTCTGTGGCGATCGTGCCAGGAAGTTCTGGTTTTGTCATGGGGTCCGTACTAGGTGGTTTTGCTGCCACTAGACAGTGTTCCTGGTCGACGGTGTTGTCATTGACTGCATTTGTGAGAGCCATCCTCAATTGTGGCATTGTTTGCAGAAGATCGGATACCCATACGAGTATGGTGGTTTGCAACATCTGCTTGATTATAGTCTTTTCAGGCCCTGACCAAAGTGGGGTGCTGGCAGCGTTGTGCGAGGCTCTTTGTTCCTCTGCCATCACCCGTGTAATGTCTACTTTTGCTTCCCGGAGTCTCTCTTTCTCCGTACGGGGATCGAGATACACAACCTTCTTGCTCTGCAATCTTGTGATTGCTAGTACCTCCTCCGGTTCCTTCACATCTATCATATTTGCCCCCTTTTGTTTCGGGCAATCAGTGTCCTCATGGTTTCTCGAACCGCATCATTTACACAACAAACTCCCATTGTTATTTCCATTCTAGCACTCCCAAGCAAAGTGGCCCCATTCATTACATTTTCGGCATTGAATCATAGGTTGCCCTTTGGCATCATACTGGATTTTACTCCTTGGTGTGTTGGTATTGGACCGATTATTTCCTCGTCGATTGTTGCGATATCTCCCTGGTGAAGCATCGGAGTTTGCTAGTTTGGGTGGTGTGGCTGGCAGAGTGATTTGCTCTGGTTGGGTGAGGAGCATTTGTGTGCTTCGTGTTTTTAAATTGAACAGGCATTCCCTGATGGAATGCCCCAACACTTGACAAATGTCGCAAAAGGATTTCCGTGAGCATGTTCCCTTAGTGCGACCTTTGCCTTGCAGTCGGTACACCAGAGTTCTTTACCCTCTTTGCCATTCTCCTTGTCAGCCTTCAACTCTCTCATCATCCACATCATATCCCTGCGAAGGGCCTGTATGGTATTGGATTCGCCATCATTGTCTTCATCCATACCGTCATCGTCGCTTGCCCTCCTCTTCCCTTTGGACATTTTGTTTTCACTTTTGATGTCCATTGCTCTGTTGTAGGCCTCCTCGTACAATGGCAGAGGGACCACCTTCATCTTCCTTATGAGGGACTGTACGAGTCCCTCCACAAACCATCTCTTTTTCAACCCATCGGCAAGCTGATTCTCCATCTTGTTTAGCAACTCCTTCAGCCTACGGTTATAGGCCCGAACACTTTCACTTTTCCCTTGCTTAGTAGCATAGATCTCGGCCACGATCTCATTATCATCCCTCAAGTGCTTGAATCCTCCTGAAAGGCACTCTTCAAAGCATTCCAACTTGTTTTGTGTTGGGCATCAAGATCCGTATACCAGTTAATCACGATCCCCCAAAGAGTGGCTGGGAATGCTTTCAATCAATAATCTTGGTCATCTTGGCCATTCACTTCCCATATGGTTACACATGTTTTGCAGTGCCATACGGGGTCCTCTAACCCATCGCCCATGAATCTTGGAAGTTTCTATCTCTCTGGAGTGTTTTGGTTGTGTGCCATTGCTTTTACTTGGAAGGTACTCTGTCTCGTCTGGGAGGTGTTATGTGCCGCTTGGAAGGTGTTATATGCCGCCTGGAAGGTACTGTATGCGTTCGAATAGATTGAACTGTTTGGCTCCGTACGCGAGCTTTCTTCGCGTCCCCCTCTGTCCTCCACACCTTGGTCACCCTCACTATAATCTCTCCTTCCTAGGGTTTTTGGCTCTGGCCCTCCTATTTTTGACTGTTCTGCAAGAGACAAACTCCCAATCCTATACAAATTACTTTCAACGAGTTGGGCGACCTCACCTTGCAGGTCCCATGCGACCTCTTTGTCACGGTCGGATTGCTCTCAGACTGAGTTCCGGTCTCTTCACTCGATGTCGAGTGAGCGGCCTGGTCGGCGAGATCTTCCTCCGCTACGTCCGGCAATGGTAGGTTGCTTGCAACCTCTACCAACTAGTTCCATGTACGCAGTTTCTGCCTCTCCCGACTGCGGCTCCGACTCATGCTTCGACTCTTGCTCTGCCTTTCCGGACTCTCCAAGCCTTCAGCAATCTCCCTCAGCCAACGTCTCCACTTGTTTTGTTCTCTGATACGTAGGGATCTTCGTACCGACCCCTCGCCTACTTCTCTGTTGGTACCATGTCGTCGATCTTTGTTGGGACGTAGGGGCATTAATTGCCAAGGGTACGACGTCTGTTCGTATCCCTCTCTTCCTCTTCCCTACGGGTCCTTTCTTCATACTGCTGCAGGATTTGCTGCCGATGACGTTCACGACTGATTTCTTCCCTCTGCTCTTGCCGTTCAATGAGGTTTTGTGCCAGCAGTCTAGGAAGGCTCCCAAGAAGATCAAACATGGCAGAATTTACTATGAGTTCCTCACATATCGTGCCCTCAGGGACCGCTCTCTCCCGAGCATCCCTCTGCACGTACTAAGTGACAGAAATGTCCCAAGTTCCACCAAATCCTCCGTCAGTTGATCCTCCCGTACTTCCGCCTGCGTGGCCTCATCATGTGTATCACCTTCAGTGACTAAGAATTGTTGTTGGAATGGTCAGCCTATTAGTGGTTACCGCCTGCCGCCATATCGATCTCTGGAATTCGAATAGGCAACGGCACCAAAATGTTTACTCCCTACGATGAGTTGTTCAAGTTCACAGAATAAACAGGAAGTACACACAAAACATATACCCAACAACTTCAATTATATTCAGAACATGAATTAACAGTCACAGTCACAACACTATGGCAAAAAGATGTTTCCTTTATTGCATTCCAAAACTAGTACATCAACAACATTGCCATGGTTCCCTTACATTGCATTATATAAGACCCAGCGGTTGGTGGAGATGCCAACCATCACAACTGCCGACTAACCCCTACGGGAACCAACGGCTGTCTTATTACACAAAAACATAACTTAGCAAAATTATAAGTATTAGCCTAATTGCCGCCTAACAACACCCCTTGTGCATCATTGCCTGAAGGTGTAATAGCTTGATTGGTTTGCATACTCTGAGTGAGGAGCTCAACGTGTTGTTTCTGCCCATATTTTAAGGACGGACTTACTTTTTACATTTTTTTCCTCGTATAACATATTTTGCTTCCTCTGTTTCCTCAATCGATACCTTGTTTCTTTGTAACTTGCTGACATGCAGTACAAAAGTTTGATAGTTTTTTTATTTAGTCATATAAAATGTATACATATTATGTGTTTTCATAGACTGGCAAGATCACAACTTTGATACCAAAGCGATAACCATATCTAATTACATAGATAGTGAACCCATACAAGACTATTATATTTAGTCTAAATACATAGAAAGTAAACCCAGAAAAGATTGTAATAACTTGTCTAAATACACAGAAAGTAAATTCAGAAAAGATTCTAACAGCATATGTATATATTTTATTTTGTCTTTTTGAAATACATATACTCAGGAAACAATACAAAAACTTATACCACTCACTGACAACAATCACTGGTACTGCTAAAGACCTCAATATTACCTCGTTGTCTTGGATTGCTAAATACCTCAGATGAACCTTGATGCCGATGTATACTACTAAATATCTCAAGAGGCTTTGTGATCTCATGAGGGCTGATCTTAAAGAGCCTGAGGATTTTATCTCAAGCAACAAGCTGCTGACAGAATGAATTTTTTTGTTTGCAAAAATCCATGATACACTTTTTCTTCCCAGAGCTACCTATTTAATTTTCAACTCTAAGTGACCCACAAATTATGGGATTTAGTCAAAACATTCAATGGTTGCTAACTGACAAATACTCCCCAAGATTAGAGAGATGACTGATTGCCTAGATCCTTATTTAACTGAAATGAATTCATTATTCAACTAAAAATAACTAATGGAATAACTGTAGTTCCCCTTATTTAACTGACACAACTAAAACTAGCTGTCTAATTGAAAGAGTGACCAAATCTAACAATTGACAGTATCCAATTGATCCCAATCCATGTCAACAGCCAACAACTCATGTTTGTGGGACAAAAAGGGGACATTACAAAGATCTTAGTGATCATAAAAAACAAAACAACTGCAATTGGTTCATTCTGCACCTTCTCTGTTTCACTTGAGTAGGTTGGTACTAGGTGCCCTAGAAACTATAGGCAAACTTGACCCATTATAGATTAGGAAGCATCATCATGGAGTATGGGGCTTGATCAAGGTAAGGTGAGAGCATATTGTTGGCTGGTGGTCACATGCGCATGTAGGCTGGCATAGCTCATTTTGTAGTAGACTTTGGATCGAGCACAAACTATAGATATAGGGGTTTCGACATTACTAAGAACCATAAGATATATAATCTATATGTGAAATTTGGGCTCAATCAATGTCAAGAAATGAAGCCATTATCTATACTTTCTGTGTCTCTCTGTTGGATTCACAACCCCTTTTAAGCATCCACCTGCTACACCTAGTGGTGATTCACAAATCTTCTTGTGTACTTTGATACCTAGCCTCAACCTAGTATTTCATTCTTATTCTTATAAAGTTTTGTGATACTTCTTTAAACCGAGATAGCCAAGAAATGAGATGGTTTGTAGCTCGACATCTGGTTGGACTTCCTCTTGCATGTCCTAGTGCTCAACATATTAGCCAGCCCAAATTGCTGGTTCAGAATCTATCTTCTGTAATATCCCTTCATTAATACCTAATTAAATTAACAATGCTCTTATATATTATTTTTTGCATTTGATATATTAATGATAAATTATATTGTTTATGAGATAGTCATCACCCTAAATATATGAAAGTAAACATTATGAGATAGTCATTACCATAAATCAGATAACTAAACATTGTTAATAGCAAATAGAAGGAAACCACCTTATGATGAAAAGGCATCGTTTCAACAAGCAAATCGGATCATTGTGGAAAGGCACGATAGTAATGACAAATCGGGTATGTCCTCATGAGACATGCCTCCCAGGACACAACCAATCCCTTCAGAAACATATAAGAGGGAGGTCTATATTTTTCCAGAAGAAAAGGAATGTAGGAATAGATATTCTGGTTAATGTATTGAATGCTGAGCAAATAGCATTGGACATACAGCCTGGTACGCTGAGCATACCCTTGCTGTTACAATATGGATTTATTGTTCTTTCTAATTTATAGATAAATGTAATTCTCAGAATAAGGTTAAGAGCATAAAAGAAATAATATACTTTCCTAAAGAAATCTGGTTATTTCATTAGCAGTATCAGTAGTAGATATCATAGTTATAAGGAATTCTTATGTAACTAAATATCAAATGAAATTCATATATTTCTGATCTAATCTTTGTTATTTCTGCTAATGCCTATGGAGAATGGGTTAGATTTGTGCTCAGGGAGAGGTGGTCTAATTCCAACCAATTAGGTAGTCCCGAGATGGGGTAAGGATCAGATTCTGTAAACCTTGAGGGTATAATCCCGAGAAGGGTCTGCATCCGTAAACCTTGAGGGAGCCTGTTGTAGTTTAGTTTCTCAGCACCCTAGCAACATAATCACCCCTTCCTCCCTTAGGGTTAGGTAGTAACAGGGTTAGATCATAATATAGAAGGCTATGAATTATGAAATGTAGAATTAATTGTAAAAATTAAAAAAGGCATAATAACTTGGTAATGCATTCAGTAATGTATAATAATCGTTGGAAATACAATAGCTTCCAAGTAGGGGACATCACATCTTCACTGCTTTGGTACCTCAAAACTTATTAATTGAGTCCAATTGATGCTTGTGGTACTTTGATTTTACAACAAGTACTTTCTATAGATGGTCACACCACCTCATAACTAAGTGGTTATGCTTTTGGGTCTGATCGCCCTATTCTATAGCGATGGGATTGACCCCCCTATTCTCTAGTGGTGGTGGTGGGTGTTCTAGCTTAATAGTGGGGTTAGGATAGTGCAGTTTCAGAGCTGTAGTGTTTTCTTGAAAGGAAGAAGCCCAACCCCAACCCCAACCCCCAACTAATTCTAGAGTAGGGAGTGCCCACTATCCACAGTTTGGTTTGGTTTGAAAATGCTAGTTAATAGCTCTACCTTTTACAAACATCCTTTGTTCAATGAATAGATTTTGCTTGCTTTTCCAAAGTCCTTTACTCATAGGTGCTAGTTTCATTAAGGTTTTGATACCATATCTCTAAGATCAAGTAGTGTTAATAAGATGATGTGTTTGGATGCCTACACTGGGCCTTTAGTTAAATTCACAAATCAAATCTGGTGAAGAGTGGTAAGGGCTAATTATAGCTTGTGCCAACTAGAAATGAATGACTGACCTTGTGCTCGTTGGGGTTAAATTCATCGACTAAATATGGGTAGGACTTGAATTGAAGAGTCTTTGTTTTTTTTTATCTCTTTTGTGTGACTGTGAATAGTGGCTACTCCCTATTTAATTAAAGCGAATCCCGCCCGCCCCACCCCGCGCCCCCTTTTAGCATTAGTTACACCCATAGTTGTCAAACTAGAACTTGCCAAAAACTCGGCAAAAAGCTTGACAACTTAAAAAATTGCTTAAATTCTTTAAAAACACATTATTTTTGGCAAAATTCAAAGACAAAATTGTTTCCAGTGAGGTCCATAAAAGAGTACAAAAGTGTTTTCTATTAAATTTGATTTGTTTGAATACAAATTGAGTACAAAATTGCATATCATGCAAAATCCTAATACAACACTTAGTTTACAACTATTATGAATTTATGATGATTGCCTTGAAAATCATCATCCTAATTCATAAATTGCTTATTAACATTTGACATCTTCCTCTTCCCTAGTCTAGTGAAAACTTGGGGAGAGGTTCTAATCTTTGCACTTCGTTGTAGCTCCTTGCTCAACATTGAAGGATGTGTTTGTAGCTTTGATTCAACCAAATCAACGAACTCCTATGATTTGTTGTCTACCTTTCTTGTGCAAGGCTGAAGGTTGTATTGTATTTTATAATTGTTAGTGTTTTGTAGCTTCGGGAGATATTTTTCCTTAAATATATTCATCAGAAGGCAAGTCGGCCAGGTATTTCCCTAAGAGAAATTAATCAAAGGCAAGTTGGCCTTTCTCTTTGTAAAACAAAATATTATTTATTCTAGGTCGGCCCTAGAAGAGAGGTCACATAACTTGCTATATAAAGGAGCTGTCTCCACATTTGGGGATAATTCACTCACTCCAATTCGCATCTTCTAGCAGCAGCAGCAGTTTGCCTCCTAGTGACAAATCCAATTTTTGTAGAAGAAGTGTGATCATATATTTCAAGGAGAAGTGACATATCTGATTGTATGAGACTCGGCCTATTCTAGGGCCTGATTTTTTATGCAGTCTTCTGCAATTATTCTTCTGATTTATAAGAGAATATTATTTGCTGGGTTTTTCTCCCTCGAGTAGGAGGGTTTTCCTAGGGTATCTGCTGTGTTCATTGCTCTATGTGTTGTTGTATTTCTGCTTGCTTACATTTCTAATCCTAAAACTAACATGGTATCAGAGCAGGTCTAAGAAAATATCTGATCAGATTTGTTTTAAGCAGTCAAGTAAACTTTTCATCTAGGGCAGATCTTTGAAGGAGAATTTGTGCGGAAAAAGAAGATGGTGAACAGTGAAGGTAGAAGATAGGTTTGATGGAGCCTCAAACTTCAACTCTTGGAAACCCAGGGTACTCATTGCATTAGAGGAGAATGATCTTCTTGATTTCGTGGAAAGTGATATGCTCGAGCCTTCCGATGATACTGAGAAAATCTAGTGGAAGAAAAATGGCACGAAGGCTAGAAAGATCACGATAGACTCTGTGATGAATCACCTAGTACTGATCATCTCCAAGTTGAAGTCAGCTAAAGAAATGTTTGATACTCTAAAAGGATTGTATGAGATCAACAATACCGGCAGAGCCCTTGCTATGAGACAAGAACTTCACCATGTAAAATGGACAAGGAAGATTCAATCATCTCATTCTTTATGAAGATTGCTGATTTAAGAGATCAGTTGAGCGCTCGCTATTGGGGACATAATTGCAGACAAAGATCTTGCTATGTTGGCACTAAATTGTCTTCCCCAATCTTGGGAGCCCTTTATCCAAAGGATCAGTGGGAGATCTAAGTTGCCCAAGTTTGATCGTCTTCGAGCTGATTGTATTCAAGAAGAGTCCAGGTTGGCAGCAAGAGGAATTCGGCGAAACTATCATGATGTAGAAAATCAAGTTCTTGCTACACATACTTCTAGAGAAAGAGGCAAAGGAAGAAAGAGGAATAAAGACAGAGAATCAGATTCTGCTCCAGAATTGAAGAAGAAGGAGGATCTCTCTCACATTCAGTGTTTCAGGTGTGACAAGTATGGTCACTTTGCTCGAGATTGCAAATTAAGGTCTTCACAACTTGTTTCTACTGCAAAAATTGCCATGGGGACATCTTAGAAGGAGCCAAGCTCTAAAGTCGATTCAGAAGGTTTCTTATTCTAAAGTCGATCAGTTTCTTTGAAGAGGAGGAATTAACATTCAAAGGGAGTCTGCCAAACCAACAAAGGCAACCTTAGATGAGGAGGTCAGGAGGTTGATGCTAGTACTTGGAGCTTCAGAGGGAGTCACATCATCATGAAGATTCCTTGTAGTGTATATTTCTTTGAGATGGAGAAATATGAGGTGAAAGTCCTTGTAGTGTATATTTCTCTGAGACGGAGAAATATGAGGTGTGAGCCCTTGTTCATCTTTAAGATTGAGATGAGACGTCATTTTGAGAGACTCCATGATGACATCACGTTGAGAGACTTCGTGATGTACCCTTGTACTTGTGTTTCTTTCCACACATGGGAGTAGCCATGGTGGACGTCATGTTGAGAGACTCCATGACGACATCACGTTGAGAGACTCCGTGATGAACACTTGTACATGTGTTTCCTTCCACACATGGGAGTAGCCATTGTGGACATCATGTTGAGAGACTCCATGACGACATCACGTTGAGAGACTCCGTGATGAACACTTGTACATGTGTTTCCTTCCACACATGGGAGTAGCCATTGTGGACGTCATGTTGAAAGACGCCATGACGACATTACATTGAGAGACTCCGTGATGAACATCTCTGAGATTGAGATGTGGTTTTTTTTAATGGGTGTAGCCATTATGGGCGTCATGTTGAGAAACTCCATGACGAGGATATTTGAAAATACCTCCCTAGCTAAGAGGGAGTGTTAGTGTTTTGTAGCTTCAGGAGATATTTTTCCTTCAATATATTCATCAGAAGGCAAGTCGGCCAAGTATTTCCCTAAAAGAAATCAATCACAGGCAAGTCAGCCTCTCTCTTTGTAAAACAAAATATTATTTATTCTAGGTCGGCCCTAGAAGAGAGATCACATAACTTGCTATATAAAGGAGAAGGTGTCTCCACATTTGGGGGTAATTCACTCACTCCAATTCGCATCTTCTAGCAGCAGCAGCAGTTTGCCTCCTAGTGACAAATCCAATTTTTGTAGAAGAAGTGTGATCATCCATTTCAAGGAGAAGTGACATATCTGATTGTATAAGACTCAGCCTATTCTAGGGCCTGATTTTGTATGTAGTCTTCTGCAATTATTCTTCTGATTTATAAGAGAATATTATTTGCTGGGTTTTTCTCCCTCGAATAGGAGGGTTTTCCCAGGGTATCTGTTGTGTTCATTGCTCTATGTGTTGTTGTATTTCTGCTTGCTTACATTTCTAATCCTAAAACTAACAATAATAATAATCGCATTTGAATTTTTGATACTCATAGTATTACACTTCATCATTGATCAAGGATATCATGATAGTGATAAGGATAATTATCTAAGTTCTCGATTTTGTGCTCCACTCCCAAATCCCCTCATTGTAATCAAATTTCTTATATGAGAAGAGATCCAAATAACTAGTGGGGATCTAGGAGTGGAGATCCCAATGGGGTCAAGGGGTAGCACCCCCACTACCCAGCCCAAATTAAGGCTTTTGAAACCACACAAAATTTCTTGTCGCACACCATTTCACAAGTTTATCACTTAAAGGAGAAATTAGGTATTTGGCACATTTTTATGAAGACTATTTGCTCACCAAGTGCTATGTGAGGAAGTGTGTGGGGTGTTTATGCATTTATAGGGAAAAAGCGTGACTTTTTAAACATTTTTTTCCAATTTTCTTGTGTTTTGTATTTTTAATGTGTTTAGCAAGTTTTTCTTTGTTAAATTCATTGAGTTTCTAGCTTTTGTACTCACCACAAAATTGGTGAGTACTTTCCAAAAACTCAACAAGTTTCTCTAGTGAGTAAACATGGGAAAAACTCGTTTTGCAAAGAACTTGGCGAGTTTTTGGCAACTCGACCGGTACTTGTAGAGTTTGCTAACTATGGTTACACCTTTGCCCAGGGCACCACTACCAATTTTTATGCACTTGGTTTCATTTTTTATGACAAAAGTGGATCAACCAAGCTATATATGGGTAGGGGGTTGTGACCAAGCGGTTGTGGAATTGTCAACCCCCACCCCCCAACTATAGTTTAGGTTAGTTTAGAGTAGCACCCTTCATAATAGTAGGGGCTATAGCGAGGGTTTGTTTCATAGGAGTTTCTTCGTATTTGAAGCTTAAGAACTATCTCATTATGGCTTCTTGACATGATTTTGGAATTGATTTTGTGTAAAGGGAGATCAAAGCAACTAATTTAAGGAGTGTGAATGTGCGAAAAGTGAAGTGATCCATACACGGGTCTACAATAAGGTGGTTCCCTAAGAGTTACTTGAGTAGGCTTTCTCATTGTATATTTCGAAGAACACATGAATGCATTTTGTATCTTGCTTATTGGTGGTAATTCAAAACTAGAGGAGATGTCAAGTGCATTATATGCCCCACCCACTATAGTTGACTGCATCTATAGTGCCCTAGAAAATAGTAGGGGCAATCTACTAAGCCTCAGAGAAGTGGATTTGATATCTACAAAACTCATATGGTTTGTTTGATTGGTAGAGGTTTGGCCTAGTGATCTCACTTATCTACATTTTTGGTCTACTTGATGTTGAATCCTCTCATACAAGGGTTCGCACTCACCACCTTGATCACCCCTCAAATCTTTCTAGCTACAAAGAAGACGAATGAGAGAAATGAGAGGGTTTGTTAGAACTATTTGATTATTAGAATTGATATGCACTAATGATGCTTGGGGGTATGGTCATTACTTGGTGGTTCTTGACATTGGAGCCATTGGTACTTGTGTGGTATGTTAGACTAATTGATTCAAATGAGCATGGGTTGTTGAAAATACCTAAAATTTAGGATCAACTATGGAGGAATGAGGGAGAAAACCAATTGAAAGGAATATGTTTCCAAACACAATAGATGTATTTTATAGTCTAAGAGAAAGTCGATTCTATGGTTCAAGGGCACTAGTTGATGGACCAAGATTTTGTTTCTTTAATGAATTGGTCAATCAACTTTGTCCTCATGAATCCATGCACTATAGAGGTAGAGGAAATTTTCTTTATTGTTTTAATGGTTGAATCCTCTTCCAAAACCTAGATTGTAGTTTCATAGATCCTGAAAATGCTTTGCTTAATGCCAAGACTAATCCTTCTCTAGAGTTGGGGCTGGATAAAAATCCTCTACCAATCAACATTTATGCAAATGTTGGGTTGTGAGAGGAATGCCGATTAGTAACCTCTAATTTTTCTTGACCCAATCTATTAGTGACTTTATCAATCATGGCCGTATTAGACATTAAGCTTAAAGTCAATTGATTTCAGCAAGTCATACTTGGGTCATGAGATAAATGCATGGGTTGTTCAAATCTAAAGCCTTGCTACCCCAACCCTTTTGCCTCTCTATAGGAGGGGCTTATAATAGCTCATTTACAAGGGTTTATTCCCAAATCAACAAGAATGATTGAACCACTTAAATCATGTTGATTCTATCAATAGAAGATTCTTTTTCCTTTGAAGCACGTTAGGTTTTTGAATGATGTATGCAGGTATAGGTGATTTTTCTCATATTAAGGTATTGGAACTAGGATTGATTGATTAATTCCATTTGCAACTAGTATTCTAAGCATTATAGGGGTGCCTTTCCTTTTATTCAAGTGTCACTATTCACAAAATCTTATTGTGTTGGAAAGTAGAATCACCTAACCTGGCCATTTCAAGGCATGGAAGAACCTTTTGATGAAGTGATTAGAGAGCCTAATTGAAGCCCATCTCTCCCTACCATATATTTAGGGGTGACTTAAATATTTCTGAGTGAACTCTAACAAAAGAGATCCAAATAGCAATCTTATATACATAAAATACAAGATTGGATTTGCATGCTTTCCATCTTAAGTTTGTGCTTAAGGGATTTGCCTATGTATGGTAGGGATTCCCTACTGCATCCTCCCACCCAAGCCTTTGTTCTTGTGTCTTGGATGAATAACTTGTTGCTTTGGGAGATGCAGCCAATTGTGTAAGTGTTGTTGGAACTAACAATATATATCATGTAATAATAATTGATGCCTACTAACTCACTTGATTGTACTCGTTTGCTTGTAACCACCATTGGTAGTAGGAGGTTCTAAGCTAGACAAAATTCTTTAGAAATTCAATAAACGAGGGGAGGAAGGCTCTACTATCTAGTTAGGCCCCCATTACAAGAAGGGTAGGGTAGTGGGAGGATGAAGGTTATAATGGGGTACTTTCGTAGATTCGAGTCAATTGGAATCATGAATAGGATGATAAAGCTCAAGAGATAGATCCTTCCTACCTATAGTTCTCAAATTCTACTTCTCAACTAAATAAGAGCTAGTGTTGAGCTCTATAATGGCTAGAGTGCAGGAATCCTTTAGTAAATTCTGCACCCCAAGCCCTCAACCTTTAGTAGGGGCTCCCCTCCTTTCTATATATAGTTAGCTATTTCCCTAGCTACATTGGGATTCGATCCAAGTGCAAGTTACCTTATGACTACCTTGGTACAACTTCATCCTACTCGAAGACTCTACCATGTTATGTGCTAATAGGACCAACCCAACTACCCAAATATCTTAGTAGGGGGAGAGCCACCCCTACTACTATAGTGGTGGAACACAGAGAGTACTCTACTATAACTATAGTAGCACCCCCTACCACCTCTGCTACTTGCCCAACCCCCCTTTCCTCCCCTAACTATAGTTGGCTATAGGGCCCTCCTCCCAATATGGATATTAGGGTTCCACACACTAGATAATAGGGGGGTAGTGATAGGAGTGGGGGTGAGGGTTGCCATCTATAGTAGTAGGCGGATTGGGATTGGTGATTCTTGGTTTGATGCTTTTTGTGAAACCAATCTCTAGGGTGTGACAAGCAGTGTGTACAAGGCTCATGTGCATATTATTTGAGGCAAGCTGATATGTGATTACTAGCAATTCCAATTTCATATTCTCGAGTTGCTGAAAACAATCTGAACAGAGGAAACCTTTTTGGATTTGCTTTGCCTTATGACCTTTCCATTGTCATTGCCATTGTAGCACGTGGCACAACCCATAAAGGCCATGTAGAATTGTCAAGCTAAGACCAACCAAACCACCCATTGCATATTGATGAAACTGCCCTTTGCTCCAACTATACAAAGAAAGTGCCCTGCTGGTTGGTCTTGGCTTGATCTCAACTGCTTATTTCTAACGATGGGATAGTAGACCTCGTGATGCACCTAGGTCCTATACTTCTATGATGGGGGGTACGGGTATGGGTCCTCATGGTAAGGATCACACTCTTTCTTCCCTATTCAAAGTACCCATGCATGTAAAAATCCACTATAGAGGATAGGGCATGGGGAGTCTATGCCAAAATAAACATACTATGCCCTATGCTTGGACATAGCAAATTGGGGCTGAAAACAACCCATTATGTAACTTTAATATAGAGGATAGATCTCGATCAAGGAATGCCTCTGCCTATAGACAGTAGAGCTTCTCCTTGTGCTTCGGAAGGCTCAAAATAGCCTGCTTGATTAGAAACACCTCCACCCCTAGAGGCTATCTCCTATAGATTGCCCTTGTTTACGATTTTTGCATTGACACAACATCTAAGATTCCTCAAATTATGTGATATTTAACACTGGGCAAACCTTTAACTCTTCCACCTCTTATTAATATTATAGAATGTTCTTGTAATTATGGTCAATACCAAGTATATAAGCAGTTATTTCATATTTAGAGGTTAATTGTACTTTAACAACTTTATGTAAGGCAGAGTTTGGTCTTTTTGGGAAGATAGTGGAAAAGTTGACAGATAAGTTGTCTTTATTGCATTGTACAAAAGTGTACATGAGAATTTCACCTCATATGACTTCTTTTTTAATTTTTTTAAAGTAGGAAAGTATTGTTTCTCAAGCATACCTCTCACTATTTTGTCTTTGACTAACTATGGATATCGATATGTGGAGCTTGCAAGGAGTGGGAATAAATATTGCCTTTATTCATAACCAGAAATAGAAGCCCCAACTAGCAACCTATTAACAGATTACTTTTACGTATTATTCATTTCAGCAAAGTTCTTTTCTTCAATCGAATCCCAAATGACAATTCTTTGAACCTAACTAGTATCGAATTCTAGCAAAAAATTACCTACGAATAAGAATCGATTTGGTCATTTGAGTAAGGAAAAACAACTAAATAGTAAACAATGATAGTTCTATTCTTTTTCTCATTCTAGATATTATCAGCTAGCTTGACAAGTGGTATGCAACATCATAATCTTCATTAGTAAATGAAAACCTAGGAGAGGGTAGTTAATGAATTCTACTTATCATGGTATAAACGAACTCTTTCTCCAATTGGATATATCCCATGGATTCACTTTCCAAGATATAACTCCTCTGAGATTGAATTGCCCTACCCCTACCTGTGTTGGGGAGCTAATTTTTTTGAGGAGGAATTGGCTTCCTTTTTATTCCAATTGCTTTAGTGAGCTAATATTTTTGTGTTGGTGAGCTAATATTCTTGAAGGGATAGCAAGTAATTGATTTATTCCAATTGCTTTAGTGAAAATCTCATTGTGGAACCATCCTTCTTTTCTATCTCCTCATAACAGATTAAAGATAGCAACAAGCAAGCCTAGGCAAGGTTATTGTCTTGCCAATGGTTTGTTCACAAGTAGGAAGTGTGTTCAAGCAAGGGCCATTAGAGGAGTGCCCTACTCTCTATAGAGCTCAGTCATTCATTCATAAGTATATAGCTAGCTCTGGTCCCCCTATAGATATATGCCGTTCTCTCTCCTTCCCTTATCCCCCACTATAGATAGTAGGGGTCCTCATGACTAGGCTTTCCACCTCCAGGTCCTAGAGACACCAAACTCAGATTGCCCTGGCAATGACATATTCAATTGAGGAGAAAGCATAAAGAAAAGTTGGGGCTTAGCCTATGAGATGAGGCAATTTGCCCATTGAGGACAAGTAGAGCATAAACTTTCTTTCCTTCACCATCTTGTCTTCCATCTGATCAGTTGGGTAGTTCCCAATCCAGTATTCCCTTAAGCTGGGTGCCCTGCCTTTATAGTTGGCACTGCTTGCTACATAAATCTACCGTAAGAGAACTGGACTGAGGCTGGAGTACCTACTTCCAAACTATGACACTGGAAGCTTCAAGGAGATTGTGGAGTGCTACTTAAACCAGGTATTATGGGGAAGGCTAGAGAAAAAGCTACATCCACCATTAGTTTTAGTGCTACCAAAATTGATGGACTTGGTGCCCTTAAACCAAATGGCAGCTGAATCACTCGAAGTGAGCAGAAGCAGCCAAAGTTGATCCAAACAATGGAGGGCTTGAACCACCAAATAAGATCCCCAAAGGAGCTCCTGGAAAGAAAATGGTACTAAGTTTTCCGTGCCCACAATGGATGATGCTGCACCCTAAGTGTAAGATCTTGTTGCTGTCAAAATGGTATTATTTTTTGTTTGCCGGAGTAGCTATAGACCTACTTGTTCCAGGCTATGAAAGTGATACTGAGCTCATAACAACAGTCTTGGGAGCAGGTCCACCAAATAATGGGATAACATTTCTTCATGTTTGCAGCAGGGATGAATACAACCTCCTGATGTATTGGCAAGGAAAGGTTTAAAAGGGCCCTATGCTGCCTCTCTCTTTGCTACGCCCCTATATCTATAGTTGGAACTTGGAGTCATAACAACTATAGATAGTTGGCCTTATATCTATAGTTTGCTGCACCGTACTGGAAATTAGGGGCTGGTTCTTCTCCTCTCCATGCTTCCCTAACTCTCTATCGGTGGCTGGGTGAGCTAGAAAGAAATGCTATCATTGTTGAAAGCTTGTCCCCACCTATAGAGTAGAGGTGATGAGCAAAGACCTTGCAAATCATTCATTTGTAGGATTGATCAGCCCAGCAATTATCATGTGGAGCCTGTAGATGGAGAGAAACAGAAGAATCCCCTATAAGATGAAGTCTTCCCTGCAAGTTGACTCCTACCTATTGATGGGAGCTATGCCCTACTAGTAATAGGGCTTCCTAAGTTAATGCATTGACTCCAATACAAGTAGTGACTCATTCATTCCTTGGGAAAGCAGCGCCATTCAAAGATGTTATGGGTGGGTGGCAGGAGGAAGGGGTTGGGGCCCTATGGAGCTCAAGCTGTCCAAGTTAATGGGGGTTGCTGGATCGAATAGAGAGAAGACAACTTCGGTGAAGTGGCACCCACCAGAGGAAGGATTAAGCCAATCATATTGAGCACCAGTACATGGTGAAGCAACTAGAAGAATCAAAAACTACCCTACACTTATCAGTATGCTTGAGTAAAAATTAGTTCTGTGGAATATCTCTTATGTAAGTGGGTATGCACTTGTTACCTAAGCCTGGACAATCCTGGTAAGCTGGGAATTGCACCCAATTGCAATGGTAATTGCCCAAACACTACCCTTTGAATGAAAGTTAAACATTTCACTTTTACATACCTGGTAAGAGGTTTTACTCTACCCAATTTTAAATGCTACTATGGCTGCAACTCCATTGTTTGTTCAGTTTTTGTGATTAAAATAGACATCGCTTGTTTAGCCTTGTATTTCATCATTTCTGATATCTGCAAGGGCAAATCATAAAATTTTTTGATCCAGCATTTGCATTTCATGAAACATCTACAGAGATACTATATTAGCAAAGCTGGTATATAAATCATAGACAAGGATGCAAGAAAAAAATCTTAATCATAGTAATAGAAATCAGTTGGGAACTAAATGAAAGAAATCTGGTTGTGTTGGACATAATGTTGCAATTACAGAGGAAACAACCTCAAAAATCTTTTTTTGGGTTTTAATATACTATAATTTCTATTGATGTTATTCTTTTTAAATTTTTTTAATTTTTTTAACTCATTCAGTTTTACTCTTACAGATGCCTGCCATCAATACATTGAAAGAGATCACAGCATTTCTGGCAGCCAATCCATCTGAAATCATTACAATATTCATTGAAGACTATGTCAAATCATCCAAAGGCCTAACCAAAGTCTTCACTACAGCTGGACTCATGAAATACTGGTTTCCGGTCTCAAGAATGCCCCAAAATGGTGGAGACTGGCCTACTGTGGACGACATGGTTGCCAAAAACCAGCGCCTTATTGTTTTCACCTCTCAATCATCTAAAGAGGCCTCTGAAGGAATTGCTTACCAATGGAAATATGTAGTTGAGAATCAATGTAAGCTAAGTCATTCTCCAGTTCAATCCTCAATTTCTATTCCTTTTCTTTTGGTGTGGATTTATATTTATAAAGTATAAGTAAAGTGATCAGATTTTTTGCAGGAGAATTACTTCTTTTGCTGCACGAATTTACTTTAATAAGTGAAATGATACAAGTATTTTTCGCAGAATAGCATCTTTTGGTTCCTTGATGCACATTTGTGTTCACAATAAAAAATATTCTTCTCTGGGGGTTACTATCATTGGTCTTTTGATGTGGGTATACATTCTCAAGTAAAATTCTCCCGTTCCTTCACAGGAATTTCTTCTTTTGGTCTGGATTGCATCTAGAGCTAAAATGATCCGAGTAATTTTAGGAGAATTCCTCCTTTGGTGTGGATTTACATTTACAAAGAAAATGATCCGAGTCTTTAGAAGAATTCCTTTTTCTGGTCTTTTGGTGTGGATATGCATTTACAAGTAAATTGATTTGAGGGCTTTAGGATAATTCCTTCTTTTGGTCTTTTAGTGTAGGTTTACATTTACGAGTAAAAGGATCTAAGGGATGTCCTAACATAGCATTAAAAATATGTTTGCAGATGGTGATGCTGGTTTACCAAATGGAAGCTGCACAAACCGAGCTGAATCAAAAAATTTGACTTCAACAAGCCAGTCCCTTTTCTTGGAGAATTTCTTCCCTACTAATCCCAGCGTACCAGTAGCCTGCACTGTCAATTCTGACCGGCTTTCAAACATACTGAGTGTGTGTTATGAGAATGCAGGCAAAAGATGGGCTAACTTCCTAGCAGTAGATTACTACAAGGTAGGTGCTTCAGTCCCTTTTAATAACAAACAAAAAGATGATTTTGTGGGTTAGCGGAATTATTAATAAAGTTGTATGTGAATATATACCATCATGTGCAGAAAAGCTACGGGGGAGGTGCATTTCAAGCTGTGGATAAGCTGAATGGACAACTGACCTGTGGTTGCAGTGATGTTACAGAATGCCAGGTAACTGACATACTTTTTTTAATGTTTTTGTGTGAAGTTATAGACATCCTTATTAGACAGTATGGATTTAATGATAATCCTAGAAAACCTTTGAATGTACCACAACCTAGCTACATTCATGTTCTGGATAAAGCCATGTAAAAACTTATACATTCTATATTCAAATCCGTGCCATGCTTGAATTGGAAACCTTTGAATGTACCACAATCTAGCTATACTTGTGTTTTAGTTTAATTCAAGCCCCTGCCATGTTTGAATGCACCATAACCTTGCTGCATGTTGTCCAGTTTTTGAAGTCTTATACGAGTTTAAGGACAACCTAGACTGCAGTGTGAATTCAGATTAGTTCACACTAGTTTATAACACTTGAACCTTGCCACTCTTTTTTATATAAATATTGATTGAGGTTATGAGGGCTTTTGACAGTTAGATATAAATATAGGTCACATTATTCTTCTCGTATTTCCACAACCTTGCTACATGTTCTCATTTTCCTTTGGTTGTAATTTGGGCGATGTTATGGGCAGCTTGCCCAATGCATAGGTGGGTCTAGTTTAGTCACAAACTTGCTCATGAAATAGAAACACTAATGGGCTTCCTTAAGGGAGTTCCATGCCCAAATACACCTGGGCCACAACTTCTTCAGGTGTTTTTTAATGTCAGGTGAATTTATCAAAGTTATAGGCAGTCCTGAAGAAATCTGGGTGATTTTTAGATGAACATGTATTCCTAATTACCACAACAATTGACAGGTTTGTTTATTTCTCAAAATATTTCACGTGGATATACACCTTAGGATGGGTTCCTATTGAAGGGGTTACTGCTCCTATTTTCGCCATGCAGGTGACCACATGAGAATCGTATGGTGGGACCAAAAGGGAAAAGCTATAAGCTTCTTCTAAAAATCACAAGTGGGTATTTTTTTTAGGGGTTATTGAGAGGGCACTGCAATGGTGTTTGGACTCTTCACTTCCAAATAGCATGAGCACGTTATTGTCAGATTGTTTTTAATTATCTTTGGAAATTTATAGCGGTAGTCTTTCCTGCAGGGCAGGTTCTTAAATTTCTGTAGTAGCCATTCCTGTCGATTCTGATATTTTGTAGGGCAGCAACGAATTTAATATGCCATAAACCAAATAGGCTCTAATACTCTCCGAATTTTTTTCAGCAAACCCACAGAGTAAATATCGAAACCTCCTTTACCTGAGGCAATACTACCACAGCCTTGGCCCTCGCCACTGGGATATAGGCTGCCTTATTGCGACCAAGGGAGTTCTGTGATTACGCACAACCTTTTCTGGGCATTTCATTTGTTTCAAAGAACTTGCAAGTAGAATCATTATTCTTACTATTCTTTGTTGTGATATAATTGCAGGCAAATGGAACGTTTGGAGTATGCAAGACATCAAGTAATAATAAATCAAACACAGAAGGGAGTTCAACTAGTGTTACCTCTGGTCAATCTGGAACAGATGCCTCTGCGGCTTCTTATGTTGAAAGCTTCATTCCGCTCACTGTGCTGCTCTTCTTGCTACACCTGATGCATCTTGCCTATACTCTCTAGGCATAAAAGTGGTGGGATTTTTGTGTGAATTAAATATGAATCCAAATGCTCACCCATCATGAATTTCGACACCTTAAGCCTTATTTTGCACTTCAGTATTGTATACAGGCAAATTGCTACTTTTCGGTTCCATCTACGAACTAGGACATACATCAGTTCAATCCTGAGTACGATTGGAATTATTCTACAGACCTTGTCAGCATTGGGAAGTTCTCAACTTAAGGAATTGATCGACAAGTTGTGTTATCTTTGGTGATCACATGATTTGCATGTTGCTCGTATTGTACCCATTTTTTTAACAGAATAAATAATTTGTTGATTTGTAGGTTGTTGAAGGCAGTAAAACTATTTCACAAGTTTGTACTTAACTTCCAATAAATGAATTTGAATTCAAATCTAATTAGACTAATTTCTATTTAAAGCTAAAAACCTTCACGAGATAGGCGAAGATAAATCTGTCAATTGTAAGTGCCTCGTGGAAAACATGGGTTGGCTGTTTGGGCTATTGACGTGGGATATTTTGTCGGCTTCGATTTTTAGCTGGCTGGTAAAAGGTGAAACAAAGAATGATAAAGAGTTTTTGTTTCTTCGTAAAGGCTAAAATGTAAAGAGAGCTTTTTGTTTTTGTTACATTAAAGGTGGCAAAGAATTGATGTACGTGGATTGTTTTCTCCACTAATAACTACAGAAGGGAATCTCTTCCTTATTCTTAAAAAGTAAAAAAAAATCTTCTCCTTATAAAAGACAAAAAGATTTGCTTTTCTAAGTACAATGACATCAAAATGTTCATAAACAAAAATTCAATTTTAAAACAATTTGACATGCAAATGACGGATGAAATATGTCATCTTTTGGTTTTTATTGAGGTGTTATTTTATTACTCCAAATAAAATAGAACCCTCGCCAGTTGTCTCCAACTATATGAAACCGTTACATTCAAATGATAGTGGAAGAGTGCCATAATATTTAAAAGGGAACAATCAACTTTATTATTAGCCATATTTTTGAAACTCTTGTATACTACTAATATTGTTGCAATCGTTAGATTCCCTTGTATTATAAGATATCTCTCGGCATAATTTACCTATATTTTTTAAATATAGATATACTAGTCTAAGTGCAACTTTATGATATTTATGGTTTTGTATAGATGTTAGCAAAGTAATGGCTTACTTTATGTGAAGCTCCATAAGATGAGAATTTATACGTTTATAATTTTTAACAAATTCATGCAAAAGCCTTTAGTGGACATCGGTTTGCTATTCTATCATATTGCTATACTAATACCAATTTAAAATACCCTATAAAATGTAGAACATAACATAATTTGTTAAAAGGAGAGAGAGGATACAAAATAAAAATTAAAAATGTATTGCTGATCTAAAAGTGATCATTTATTTATTTTTCAATGTATTCAATCAATTTTCTGTTTTGAACATGCAAATGTTAATGATAAGGTTGCTTCCACTTACTTTACATCAAAAATCTATTTATACGTAGAACTCTTTCAATTGAGATCAAAAGAACAACTTTCAATTATATATATAGTTCATATTTTGTGTAGAGACTTCTGTACACAAATGTTAAAAATCAAAGAAATATTTTTCAACTTATTAATACCATGGGTTGTGGTCTCTCGCTCTTTAGGCATTTCTAGAAAACAACACCAAGCCCACCCCTATAGAGGGTAGGGCTTGACCCAATAGAACACTACTCAACCTTGGCAACAAAATAGATAAATGAGAAAGTGCTTTTGAAACCCCCATATCTTATAGTCAATAGGGCACCTATCTATACAAACTCCACAATATCCACATGATTAGATAGGGATTTATGTGGGAAGGAATTAATGTACTTTTGTAAGGATTGTTTAAGAGGAATAAAGATTCCTTATCATTGATGCTTTCCACATTAATCATGTTATCATCAAGATCTTAAATTTTATGTCTTATACTAGCACATTTTTAATGTCATATCCATTGAATCTATGGTAATTATAAAGTTTTTTTGTATCATAAACTTCTGGAGTGTAAATAGATGTGTTAATAGGAAAAATGCAAGGTATTATTTTCATATTAAACCTAATGAATGATGTAATGTCACATTGAGGGGATCATTAAGCTTTGTGAACTTTTGTAGCATTTTGGACATAATAGAGGTGACATTTAAACCTATGGAAGAAATAGAAACATTGTTTGTAAAAAGCCTAATATCACGCATGTGTGAAATATCATTACCCTTCTTGAAATGGCTTTCTAGTTGAAACTTACAAGGATTGAATGAGTTTGGGGGAAGATGTGAAACAAGGTATATTTGAGTTATGTGCTTCTAATATTTTATCTCAATATCTCTTAAATGTGGATACAAATACATAAATTAAGTATAGCATTAAAAAAAAAAACCTTGTCTTGAATGATTGGATATGCTAACATAGTTTTGATTTCTTTCATTTGGTTCTTGTGTACACTCAAACAAAGATGAGATAGTAACTTGAAAGCCAATATTGACATTAAGATTCTACATAAAGGCATTAGCAAGCTTTGCATATGAGTGGATCAAACCACAAGGCAATTAATAAAGCCACTCAGTGCATAATTCTTCAAGGTATGTGGATTGTTTTTTCAAGGAGCATATCATCATGTGTACCAAGAGGAAATGAAAGATGTAAATGATTCATTGGGTTCCCTTTACAATCACACATTTCAAATATTAAGCCCACAAAACCCATAGGTACAAGATATGCTAAGATATCATAACAAGTTCATTATATGTTTTATCTCATTGATATGTCATTTTTAGTTCTTGGAGATAAGGTGCTTATCATACATGACATTTCATTAAGTCTCTTAATAATAGTGTAAATGGTGGAGGGATGGCTAGTGGAAAAAGAAGTTAAAGAGGGAACGCGAGTAAGGATGAGTTAACCTATCACCTAAAACCAATGCTAAAATAAAATAGATAAATGAGAATGAAAATAATTTATTTCTCAAACACGCATCTGTCACTTAAACCTAGTGCTAAAATAAAGTCAAAAATAAGAAAATTAGAATTGTATAATATAATATAAATCTAGTACACAAACATGAACTAAATAAAATAAACCTAAAACACATTAAATTTATAAAGGATCAACAAAATAAAATCCAATCAAGCACAAAAAATTTATGACTCAAACATTTCAATCTATCACCCAAACCCAATGATAATATAAATTCAACAATAATAAAATTAGAATTCTAGAATATAGTATTATTTGAATAGACAAACATGAAATAATAAAGCTAAAAATAAAATGTATTAGGTTTTCAAAGGTGTGACAACACAAAATCAAACAAAACACTTCAAATTCCCCAATATGACATTAGATGCGACACAACCATGACTAAGGACTTAAAGATAAAAATAATTTTTTGTAACAAAAACAAAAGTATTACTAACCAAATTCAACCATGAATAATGTCACATTAAAAATGAGGGTTGCACCATAATGATTGGGTGCTTCTAAAACCCATATACCATATAGATAGTAGGGCACTCAACTTTGGAAACACCATGATACATACATTGTTAAATTAGGCTTAATATGAGAAGGAATTAATGTAGATTTATAAGATTTGATTGGGGTTAATAAATAATTTCCCCTACTATTTATGCTATTGACATATTTTCATTGTTATGTCCATTGACTATAATAATAATAGAAATCCTTTGCATCAAAACCTTTTGGAGTGTAGATAGATGTGTTAGTAGAGCAAATATGAGGTAATATTTTCATGTTAACCCTAACAAATGTTGCAATACTAGATGGAGGGGATTATGAATCTTAGTGTATTTTTATAGCATTTCAGACTTAATAGAGGTGGTTTTAGAAGCCATGTAACACATAGAAATATTGTTTGTAGAAAGCATATTGTCATTCATGTGCAAAATGTCACCACCTCTCTTGAAATGATTTGTTAGTTGAAACCTGGAAGGATCAAATGAGTTTGGGGGAAGATGTGAAACAAGGTATATTCGAGTTATTTATTTCTAACATGTTAGCTCAATATTTTTTCAATTTGCATAAAAATCCATAAATGAAGTATAGCATTTAAGAAACACCTTGTCTTGAATGGTCAAGGAAGTAATCTTTTAACAATCTTTGAAGTTATTCATTTGACATGTGACAAAAATTATATTTGGACAAGGATTGAAATAGAATAACATATAGTTTTGGATTATTTCATTTGGTTCTTGATTACATTCAACAAAATATGAGATGGTAACTTGAAGGCTTATATTGACACTAAAATTGTGCACAAAGGAATTGGAAATCATTGCAAAGGAGTGAGATTGAACCATGAGCAATGAATACAGCCATTCAAGTGCATTATCCTTCAAGGTGCATGGATTGTTTTTGCAAGTAACCTACAATCATGTCTAGTCTAACCAAGAGGCATTGAAGGAGTGCAAATGAATCATTGGGTCCCCTTTACCATCACACATTTCAAATCTAGGAACAAAAAAATCCAAGTAATAGTTGTCCTAATATATCATAACAATTAAAATTATATGTTTTATCCCATTAGTATGTTCTTTCTAGTTTTTGGAGATAAGGTACTTACCCTACTTTACATTTGATTAAGTCTCTAAATAATAGTATGAATGGTTGAGAGATGGATAATGGAAATGAAAGCTAAAGAGATAACATGAGGGATGATGGGTTGGCATATAGTGGTGGAAACTAGAAAAATAGATGGATGTGAGAAAGAGCAACAAGATTATGTTGAATAGAAGAAGATGCAACTATGAGGGGATAATAGGGGATGTGAAATCGAAAATGTAAAATGTGGGAGATAGATTTTGGGAGTGATAAGATAGGAAGCTTGAGATTGTTGAAATATGGATGTATCATTATCAAAGCTTGATGGGATTATATTTTAACCAATACATTAAGAACCTCCATTTCGTAAGACTTTACCATGGAGGGGCCCAACTAGATTCAAAGGACTGGCATTGTTATCAAGATTTAATAAAAAATATATTAAAATTTTATTAGTATTATTAATTTTCATCTTATCCATAGTTGCAAGATGAGCACCATGATTGAAGGAATCCTCTTCATTAAGATAAACCATGGTGTTCAAAATTTCAATAATTGATACATATTGGTTTAGTCACGAACATTGTTGGGCACACATTAGGGCTCCTAAGTGGAAGGGTAGAAACTAGTAGATATTTTGGCATACAAGCAAAATGATTGGAGAGATAAATGAGTCAATGAAAAAATAAGGACCGATTCTAATATAAAACATAGAAAACTACAAGTATCAATTAGAATAAAATATAAAATTGACATAGTTATAAGTGAAAGAGTTAAGAGTAGTTCAACAAGCAAATTTCATCAAAATGTAAATAAGTAAAACCCTCCCTACAAAAATTCTATTAAATCTAGGAAGGAAAAGCTAATTAAACACAATATTTGGACCTTGAGCACTAGGTAAATATAATTGAAATCTTTAAGTAACATGACACGTAAGTATTAAATTAAATAATGTTAAGAAGTGATTAGCTCTTTTATGCCTGAAGTGAAACTTCTAAAGAATATGAGTTTATAGATTTTGCATAACAATTGGACTGGAATCATCTATAATTTTTTTTGTGGTTATGCACCAATCTTATTTGGTACAATAATTTTTTTTCTCTTGGTCATTTTCCTTTAAAATCTTTTACCTCTACTATGATAACTAAATTATGGACAAATTGGTGATAAATAACACCTTTAGGTGCCTAAGTCAAGGAATTTGTTTCAACAAAAAAATAGGAAATATGAAAAGAATATACATTTATCCTCTACAATTGTATAGAAAAAAATAAAAATTAAGTAATTTATTTTCTAGATTTAAAAATATTTATAAAAATCACAATAGTGAGAAAGTCTTTAAATTAACTTATAATCACTATAAAATTTGAATTGTTAAAAAATCTTGACCCTTTGTGATGCAAAATAGGGGTTCAAAAATCCATTTCAAGTGAAAACAATCACTATTAACAGTCCTTGCAAATTTCAAGTCACTAACTTTGGTGATTCCACACTCAAACCCTCATTTCTCCTAGTAGCCCTCTTGAAGAGTTCAATAGGGCATAATTTACCAACCAGGCTCCATCCCAACAACCTAAGACTAGTTTTGAGTACCCTTTTGGGATTTTAACAACATTTATAAAAAAAGATAGGGTTACTTCAAAACAAAGGGTTCAAATATTGACTACTACGTAGTGGATTAGGCCTAATTAAAGCAACAATTCATGTATTTTGACTATAACTTTCAAACCAAAACTGATCTAGAATATATGAGACCACTTTTGGATACCCATTTTGGATTTTTATAACATATTTAAATTGGTAGGGGGTGTTTTGGAACAACAAAGCCAAAAATTGATTGGTAATTATGCAACTAAACTTAATTAGGCCACTTTTACAAAGCAAGGGTGGACAAATATTTCCCCCAAACACCAATCTTTATTCCATGGATCTAGGCACATCACATGGGGCCTAAAAATTTTTATTCCAGCCACTGGAGCATCCACCAACTCACCTTTCACAAAACCCTCCTTCAACCTATCAGTTCTAAGCCTAATACATGAGGATATTAGGCTAGGGTATCAATAAAAATGACCAAAACTCCATCCCCCACCCTTGAAAGTTCAAAAATATTTAAAATAATGTACAAACCCTCCATTCCACCATGTTAGAAAAAATTTCAATAGTGGAATGGGCCAAAACTCATGTTTTTGTGAACAAACCCTCAAAACCCTAGTTACCAAGCAGTTTTCAAAAAAAATGCAATATCTCGGTCCACACCCAATGTAAATTTATCAAACCACCACCAAATGAAGAGGATTCACATCCCTATCCAATAAATTTAGTTTCACATCCGTATTGTATCGTACTTGACTGTAGAGGTCTCTAAACATTTGTAGAAAATAGAATATAGTTGATTGCTTATCTTCGTACAAAACTTCTAACCTGTGTCTCTAGGTGCATTAAGCATGTATAGACCTTTTAAAATCCATCCCAACGGTTGCAACTATCATTTGAATCAAAATGACCGTTGGGCTTCCTAAAGTGATAACATTGCAAATCAATTTTTTGCAATAATTGCAAAACATAAAAAAATTCAACCCCATGAGACTTATTACACTACAAATGGTCTATTATGACCTTATTACATTACATTTAGACTTAACACCACAAAACTTATCCTTAGACCAAAATTGCACAACTTAAGTAGGTGCCCCTTCACCATACACCCGAACAAAAGAAGAACTCAAGTCCCCTTGAGGACTGTGCTGCAACAATTCATGTTTGAACGCATCTTTGATTTTTTCTTCAAGTGTATTTCCATCTATTAACCCTTTCCATTGGATCAAGTAATAAAAAGTAGCATTGGTCTTTGCATTGATAGACTCCCACCTATAAATTTCCCAATCTTCACAAGTTGACCTAATGAATGTCCCTTTATCTTTCCCTTATCTAGAATTGATGCTAAATGTGCCTTCATACCTGGAAACATATCTTTGCCATTCTTGTCTTGAACCGCTCTCTGATTTACTCCTGTTGCACACTTGAAATCACCTACATATTCTTGCCAAACACCTTCAATCACTGCACCTTTTTTCTTCATCTCTTCCACCAGATTCTCTGCCCCTAGAATCTTTGTTTTATCAAGTTTACAAACCTCTCTCTTGACAAAATTTAACTACCCACTAACCTCTTTTGCAATCAATGAACAAGGCATTGTTCCTATCATGATTTTATCATGCTTTTCTAACCAATCTTGCATTTCCACATTATCAATTCATCCTTGACCTTTTCTTTATCTATTTTTTACACTAAATCATTATCTTTTCCCATCAAAATTTAATCATTTCCCAAACTTACTATCCCAACATCTCCTTTTGTAGTGGTTGCAAACTCTTCATGTTTTTCTTCCTCAAGTGTTATAAACTCCTTTGTACCTAACAATATCACCTTTGTTGTCTTGGTTTGTTCCTTAAAATCCTCTACCAAAGGAGTCAATGTAAAAAAGATGCCATCTTTCTCAACCTCATAAGTATTGTTCCTACCATCATATATCACATGTCTATCAAACTGCCATGGTCTTCCTAGCAACAAGTGACACACATCCATAAGCAACACTTCACATAGAATCTTATCTTTGTAGCCACCTATATTAAACTCAACCCAAGCTTTCTCATTCACCAAAACAAATTGAATTTCATTCAACCAAGACACTTTATAAGGTGTTTCATGAGGTATCCTTTCCAACTTAAGTTTATTAACCATTTTTATGGACACCATGTTATTTGTGCTCCCAGAGTCTATTAATACTTTACACACCTTTCCTTTTTTTCTTGCAAGTGGTCTTAAAATGTGCTCTTTGTGTTGATTCTTTCTCTTTGGATGCTTTGAGGAATGTTCTTCCCACCATCAAGGATTCCCCAAGTTCTGGAGCAACAAGCTAATTGGGAGAATGAACACTCTTACAATCTTCCTCTTGCACCAATTGAACTCTTTTGTCACCAGCACTTGAAGTAGAAGCTTGTTTCTCTGGACACCTCCATGCTTGATGGCCAAACTAATTACAATGATAACACCTTCCTGAAAATGAACTTGAACTTCTACCTCCACCAAATCTTCCTCTGAAGCCTCTAAATCCACCTCTTTGATCAGCAACTTGGTCTTTGATTTTACTTCCATCTTCTTTGTCTTCATAAGTCTGCCTTGTACCTCTTCCTCTACTAGCGTTGTGTTGGCTTGATGATGATGTTTTGATGTAATAAGTTGAATGATGACTTGTTTTATGTTGTCATGGATGGAAACTATGTTTTGATAGTCATCTAACCGGTAGAGGAGACAGTTTATCAGTGAACTGGCAAATAGGACTTCAACCGGTAAACAGGAACAAAGTTGTATTCAAAGAAACCGGTATGAGCAATCAATGAAGAGTTAGGTGATACGGTTATATAGGAATGTTGGAGACAAGTACTTGCAAGAATATTCAACATCGCACTAGCAGATTCGACAGGATGAGCAAGTTATGATGTACAGAGCAATCAATCAAGAAGAACAACTAACCAGTAGAACAAAGTCACTAAGATTGGTAAACCAATACACAATATGTTTTATTTTTGGCTTGTTGTGTTGGTGGTTGACATAAGTAAAGTGTGAAGTGTAAGATTGTCTAGATTCATTGAACCTAGGAAATTGTTCCAAGGTAATTAGCCTACTAAGTTGATGTTTATAAAAAGTGTGATGAGTTATGAGATGGAGTATGAGATCATAAGCAAATATTGAGAGTTTTGTTTGTGCAGTAAATTGAGAAGCTCTGTATTGATGTGTTGTTGATGTATTGAGTGGAATTGAAGAGAATCTTATTAGGCACAGAGGTGCTACATGCAGATCATTTCACTGTTGTTTTCCTAACAGTTGTAGCAGTCAAATCCCCTAAGTGGGTAGGTCCTAACAGGCTGAAATTGTAAATCCCCTAATAGGGTAGCTCATTAACTTGAGTCTAAATCCTCTAGCGAGGTTGCTCCTAATAGGGCAAAGCTTTTAACAGAGCTGAGGTAAATCCCTTAACCGAGTGACTCCTAACAGGGTCTACTCCTAACCGGGCATATTTGTAAGACCTTAATCGGTCAAAGATTTATATTATGAAGATAGTGAATCTTGTGGGTACTAACTCCTACCGTGGTTTTTCCCTTTTGGGTTTCCACGTATAAATATTTATGTTATGTGGAGCATGATATATTGGGTGTTAGCTTATGTGGGGATATTTCTTTTATGTTTTTTAAGCTTTAAGTTATTTAAAGTGGTGATCAGATTTGTGTTATTGTTTTTGCTTGCATTGATTCACGCCCCCCCTCTCAGTGCCTTATAAGTTTATCACATTGTTGTTACCTCTTCCTTGTATTTATTTCCTTCTTTTTAACTTCTCTTCTACCCGAGCAACCAACTGAAAACATTTCTCAACTGTCCTTGGAGTGGCTAAACTTAATTCATCTTGCATTTGAAATCTTAACCCACACATATACCTTGCTATCTTTTCATTATCATCTTCAACATGACCAACCCTAATACTCAACCTATGAAATTATCCAGTGTAGGCCATGACATCCTTATCCTTCTACTTTAATCTTTGCAACTTCTTAAAAGTTTGTATTGCATTATCACCTAGCAAGAATTGGCTCTTGATCTTTGACACCATCCTATCCCATGAACTCATTTTTGGTTTCCCCCTATTCACTCTTTTTTCTTGAACATAATTCCACCATGTAAGCGCAGGGCCTTTCAAATTAGTCTTAGCAAACTTTACCTTTTGTTCTTCTGCAACCTCCTTGTACTCAAGGTAATTGTCTAGTGCATCTATCCAATCCAATACTTCTTCAGCATCCAACTTTCCATTATACTTTGGCAAATCTAGTTTCACATCAGAAGCATCTCCCTTAACATATTTTAGCATCCTAAACATCCTCATCTCTTCAGGATCCACCTCTTACTCATGGGATCCTCTTGAGGGCTTTCATTCTCACCCTCTTCCTCTTCCTCTCAGTCACTTTCCTCCTCAGTGGCCCTTCCTCTCCTTTTCTTTGTCTCTAATGCTGAAAATCTGGCTAAAAGTGCTTCTTGTGATTCCTTTAACAACTTTATTTCTCTAGCAATAACTGCACTACCTTTAGGAGGCATCTTGTCCTTCAACTTTTCAACCTTCCTCTTCTTCAATCTTCAACTTTCTTCCCTTATTGATCAAAACTCATGCTCTGATACCAATTGATGCAAAGAAGGGGTTCAAAAATCCATTTCAAGTGAAAACAATCACTATTAACCATCCTTGCAAATTTCAAGTCCCTAACTTTGGTGGTTCCACACTCAGACCCTCATTTCTCTTAGTAGCCCTCCTGAAGTGTTCAATGGGGCATAATTTCCCAACCAGGCTCCATCCCAAAAACCTAAGACCATTTTTTAGTACCCTTTTGGGATTTTAACAAAATATCAAAAACTAAGACAGGGTTACTTCAGAACAAAGGATTCTAATCTTGATTGCTATGTAGCGGATTAGGCTTAATTAGAGCAACAATTAGTGTATTTTGACCACAACTTTCAAACTAGAACTGATATAGAATATATGAGACCACTTTTGGATACCCATTTTAGCTTTTTACCACACCTCTTGAAGTGGGTAGGGGGTGTGTTGGAAAAAAAAATCCAAAATTTGACTGGCAATTTTGCAGCTAAACCCAGTTAGACCACTTTTACAAAGCAAGGGTGCACAAATATTTCCCCCAAATACTAATCTTTGTTCCAGGGATCGAGTAACATCACATGGGGCCTAAAACAACTAATTCCAACCACTGGAATATCCACCAACTCACCTTTTCACAAAACCTTCCTTCAACGTATTAGTTTTAAGCCTAATACATGAGGATATTAGGCTAGGGCATCAACAAAAAACACAAAAACTTCGTGCCATGCCCTTGTAAGTTAAAAAATATTAAAAATCATGTACAAACCCTCCATTCCATTAAGTTATAAAAATTTTCAATGGTGGAATGGGCCAAAACTCATGTTTTTGTGAATACCTCAAAACCCTAGTTACCAAGCAATTTAAAAAAAAAATGCAATATCTCAGCCCACACCAAATGGAAATTTCTCAAGCGATTGGACCAAATGAAGAGGATTCATAGCCCTATCCAATAAATTCACTTTCACATCTGTACTAGATTGTACGTGATCGTGCAGGTCTCTAGAGTAGCAGAAAACCAGTAAATTTGCAGAGAATAGAATATATTTGATTGCTTATCTTCGTACAAAACTTCTAACCTGCGTCTCAGGGTGCATTAAGCATATATAGACCTTTTACAATCCATCCCAACAATTGCAACTTTCATTTGAATCAAAATAACCATTGGGCTTCCCAAAGTGATAACATTGCAAAGCAACTTTTTGCAACAATTACAAAACATAACAAAATTCAACCCCATGAGACTTATTACATTATAAATGGTCTGTTATGACCTTATTGCATCACATTTAGACTCAACAACACAAAAAATTATCCTTAGACCAAAATTGCACAACTTAACTAGGTGCCCCTACACCACTTTGATAATTATATTAGTATAACAAAATATTTTTTAAATTAAAAAAAAATATATAGTTGAAACTATTATGCAAAAGTTATCTTTAAGGACCATTCTTATTAAATTATTTTCATTGGAAGAAATCCCAACTCGCGAACATTTGTAAATATTTTGTTATATGATATATAATTATATAAATTAGGAAAATACTATTCAATTTGTTAATTTGTTTTAATTTTACCTTTGTAATCACAATTTTTATTTTATTTTAAGTCTCACCTTGTATGCAATATGAACTAACTTAAATTTATAAAACATTCTTTATAATTAAAGGAGGTAATACTTACAAAACAAGCTTTTCTTAGCTTCAAGAATATTTATTCAAATATTCTCTACAAATAAGGCCAACCACGCGAACGTGGAAGGTTGCTTGGCTCTCCTAATTGACCTATGACAACACCAACATAACATTTCACACAACACACACAACTTATTTTATTTATAAAATATTTATTTTCATACTTTAAAATATACAACTTAAATATGATGGATATAAAAACTACTGAAGAGGGGAAAACAGATTTGAAAGGTAAACTGATCAAAACATAATGAAATAAACATGCAAAATGCTAAAATATCATTAAAAGACCATTTCACCTTGCTATTTTACCTTCTCCTTCAGATTGAGCTTGATGAAGTGAAGGCGCCCCTTGATAATGCTCCACTTGATGTGCTCCTTTGATTGCTGGATGTGGATGGCTCTCCAATATTGTGCACAAATGATAAGGATGAGATGATCAAGTTGCCAAGATGATTTCCTGGGCTCAAAAGGGCAGCATAAGCTTACTGGATTTCAAGATGTTTTTGAATGAAGGGATGGAACCCTATTTTATAGGAAGAGGAGAGGAAAACAGATGGCTAGGATGAATTCGAGATGAAGGGCTAAGATTTACTTGTGAGGTCACACAAGGTCCAAGAGAGGGTGTGGAGACCAAGAAATATGCCTTAAAGGCATTTCGTATCTCCACACTCTACAAGATGCATTGGAGGAATTAAAAATTCTCCAAAAATGGATATTATGGGGATTAGAAGAATAAAAAGGAATTAAAAATTCCTTGGGAGAGGGAAATGCCTAGAGGAATGTGAGATTTCGAAAATCTTACATTCATCTAGAAAAAGAGCATTTAAAGCTAGTGGTTGGATGAAAGGACAAAGAGTTGACTTTGTGGCTAATCATGATGATTAGCCATTAATGACTCATTAGGAGGGGGATTAGAGGAAATGTTAGGTGGGATTTATATTTGTAGGATAATCTGACTAGGAGAGAGAATGAGTGGAGGGAATAAAAAATTAGAAGAATAATGTTAAGTGAGTTTAGGGAGTTTCTAGACGAATTTATTAGGTTAATGATGAATTAAGAAGATGATTTGTAGGAATCATGTAGGTTAACTAATTAATTGAAATTAATTAGCTAAGGGGAAGATTTGTGAGGATTTGATTTTTTAGAAGAATAAAGAAAGGGATTGATTTATTAAATAAATCAATCATATGCTATAGTGACAATATTAATTATATTTAATTAATATTGAGAAGAATTTTAATTAACATAATTAATTAATTAATTATGTGAGGAATTAAAAATAATCAAAATAATTATTTTTAAGTGTCTACATTTTGCCCCTCTTTGAAGCGAGGTGTGATGACGCATTGATTCAAAGAATAATCTTGTTTTGATGTTGATATTGGTTTGATAGGATGCCCTGACTCTTGATTGATAGATTACTGTATGGTGACCCCTCGGGAGATCAATTGAGGTATTTGATCTTTGGAGTTTTGCGAAATTGATATCCCGATAGATTTGATTTGATTCGATTGATAAGATCTAGATTCAGTCTGGTTTCAGGAAGAATTCATCCTGTATAAGACAAAGATGATCAAAGCGTCTGGTTTCAGGAAGGATTCATCCAGTATGAGACATGATTGATCACAACATCTGGTTTCAGGAAGGATTCATCCTGTATAAGACATGATCAATCACAACATCTAGTTTCAGGAAGAATTCATCCTGTATAAGACATGATCGATCACAACGTCTGGTTTCAGGAAGGATTCATCCTGTATAAGACATGATTGATCACAATGTCTAGTTTCAGGAAGGATTCATCCTGTATAAGACATGAATCGGAACTAGAATTGATTATGTGAGGAAGAAATAGATGAAGAAAAATTATGGTAGAAGGGATAAATGAGGAATAAATATGAAGTAGTCGTGAGGTATTTGGAAAGAAGAAAACGAGATGCGAGACCACAGAGGAAAATGGGGGTAATTGAGAACTCCATGGGATTATTGAGTTTAGGATTTGATGGAATGATGGTGAGATTTTGCGCACAATAAATGTGGAGAGCCAACCTGATTTGATGTTGCCCTGAGTGACTTGCACCACTGATTATAGAAATCAGGATGCCATGAGAAACCCAGGGCATGGACTGACTCTGCAGACAAACGGGAATTTCTTGCACACAACAATGCAAGTTTTAAGAAACACTAATACAAAGTTGTGGGTTCGTGCAAGGAAACCCTTAAACACACCGATACCTCTTGTACACGAGAAGGTAAGTGTTGATAAACACTAGTACCAGGTCACTGGTTTATACAAGAAGGATCCAAAACATGCCATACTATGAAATATGCCCTAGTATGCACCTATCATAACATACCTGGATATGGAAGAACCCAGGCAGTCGTAAATAGTGGCAGTTGTAGGGCAAAAGATGCAAGCCTATATGAAAAGATCTAACAAAATCTAACAAGTCTCTTCCTTGCGATCAAATGATACCTCTTGCCAAGAGTAGAACTAGGATGGACTTGGGATTGTTTCTCAAGACTTCTTGAAGCTTATACAGAGGCATAAAAGCTCAGTTTCACTGGGACATTTCTTGTTCATGACTCAGGCAAAGACTCATCATCATACACATGTTTTATTGGGAGGCGAAAAAGAAGGAATGTTGTGCATGGGTGGGCTGGATGGCAGATGATTTGTAGTATCGACATGATAGACAGTGGATCCAGTTATTTACCTTGGCGCCTGCACAGAGGTTTTCACCAAGATACTTGCCCATAGCGCCACAAATTGTTTTTCTTTCTTTTTCTAATTTTTTTTTTTTTTAAAATTTTTGTATCATAAGGTGCCTGTTTGCCAGGTTTGCACCAAAGTGACGATTTTTTCAGGATCTTTTTTCTCATTTTTTTTAATTTTTTTTTGACAATTTAAGACTTTCTGAGGACTAAGCATAAAACCTTTTGAGGTGCATGATATTCATTGGATCATCCAAAGGATCGCCTTCAGGAGTAGCCAATTGATAAGCTCCTGATCCATATTTCGCTGTGATTACATATGGTCCAAGCCAATTAGGTTCGAACTTGCCTTTCTTTTCTCTTTCTTGTAGATTTTTCTGATTCTCCAGGAGGACAAGATCACCAACTTGGAATTCTCGGGTTCTGACTTTTTTATGATAACTCATGCGCAAACGGTTTTGATATACCCGGAGATGATTCAAGGCCTTGAGGCGCCTTTCATCTAACAATTCTAGCTCTTGTAAGTGGGCAATTCTGTATTCTTCCTCTGGTAGGATGTTTTGCAGCGATACCCTTAGAGAGGGGATCTCGATCTCAAGGGGAAGGATAGCTTCGGAACCAAATACTAGGGAATAAGGAGTGGCACCTGTGGGGGTGCAGATGGAGGTGCGGTAGGCCCACAATGCAGGATGGATTTGGAGGTGCCAATCACGGCCCGCTTCATTGACTGTCTTTTTGAGGATTTTTATTAGGGTTTTATTAGAAGCCTCAGCTTGGCCATTACCTTGGGGATAATATGGAGTGGAGAAGCGGTGTTGGATGTTGAATTTTTGGCAGAGTTCTTTGACATCCTGGTTTTTAAATTGTTTACCATTATCTGTGATGATAACTTTTGGGATGCCATATCGACAGATTAGGTAGTTCAAGATGAATTTGGATATTTGCTTACCGGTGGTGAAAGTAAGAGGGATAGCCTCTACCCACTTGGTGAAGTATTCAGTGGCGGTGATAATGAATTTATGGTCGTTGGAAGATGAAGGGTGGATTTTTCCAATGAGATCGAGCCCCCACTACGAGAAGGGCCATGGTGTAATGAATGGCTGCAATTCTTGTGATGGTGCATGAATCTTGTTGCCATGTTGCTGGCAAGGGATGCATTTATTCACATAATTGTATGCATCTTCTTCCATTTTAGGCCAATAGTATCTTGTTCTCAAAAGTTTTTTAGCCAACGTGAGTCCACTTGAGTGTGCCCCACAGATACCCTCGTGTACTTAGCGTAATGCCTAGTCTGCTTCTTGTTTATCTAAACACCTTAGGAGGGAACCATCAAAATGCCTTCTGAACAAGGTGTCTGCAACGATGGTGTAACGAGCACATCGGCGGATGAAAGTTTGTTGTTGGGTATTGGTGAGACGTGGGGGAATGGTGTTGTCTTTGAGGAAAGCGAAGGTTTCTTGGTACCAAGGGGACTCTGGACCAATGAGAACACACACCATTTTATATTCTAGTAGGTCATATGCCGGTATAAACAATTGCTCGACCAAGAACTCACACTTCTGACTGTGTGCTGGCATTTGAAGGAGGGAGCCAATGGTGGCCATTGCATCTACAACCCTGTTGTTTGTTCATGGGATTTGATCAAACTTGATTGCCATGAAATGTTGTTTAAGATCTTCAACCATAGTACGGTAGGGAAGGAGTTTATCATCTTTTGTCTGGTATTCATCATTGACTTGTTTTATAATGAGCTGAGAATCACCATAAACTTGTAACTCCTTTATTTTTCAGTGGATAGCCAAGCATAAACCTGTGATGAGGGCCTCGTATTCTGCTATGTTGTTGGTACATGCAAAGGCTATCTTGTATGATTTGGGGATGCCATCTCCTTGAGGTGTGACCAATAATATTCCTGCCCCTGATCCATTTTGAGTGTAGGAGCCATCAAAATACAATTGCCATGTGGAGGATGTGGTAACAGTCATAATGAACTCATCTGGTAATTCTGTGAGAAGAGGGTGACCATTTGGAAGTGGAGCTTCAGCCAACTGATCTGCAATAACTTGTCCCTTGATTGCCTTTCTGTCCACATATTTGATGTCAAACTCACTTAGGAGCATGACCCATTTAGCCGTTCTGCCAGTGAGAGCAACTTTTGACAGGAGATATTTAAGTGGATCAATTTTAGCAATTAATTTTGTCTTGTTGTTTAGCATATAGTGTCGTAGTTTCTATGTGCTGAATACTAATGCCAAACATGCTCTTTCAATGGGGGTGTAGTTGAGTTCATATCCTACCAACATCCGACTGATGTAGTAAATGGCGTGTTCCTTCCCTTGATCATCTGTTTGCACCAGTAATGCCCCCAATGCCACTGTAGTAGCACATATGTACAAAATGAGGGGTTTTCCAGGGGTAGGTGGCATCAAAACTGGAGGTGATGCTAGATATTCTTTTAATTTTTCAAGGGCCTTTTGACAGAGGAAATCCCATTTGAATTTTGTGTCTTTACGTAACAAATGTGCAAATGGATGGCACTTGTCAGCTAGCTGTGAAATGAAACGCCTGACAGACTAGAGTTTTCCCTGGAGACTGCGTAGTTGTCTGAGAGTTTTTGGCGGAGGCATTTCCATAATAGCTTTTACCTTTGCAGGATCAACCTCGATGCCTCTGCGGGAAACAATGAATCCTAGTAGCTTTCCCGATGTGATGCCAAACACACACTTTTTGGGATTTAGGCATAGCTTGTATTTTTCCAATCTTTCGAAGATCTATTTTAGAATAGGGATGTGCTCTTGTCTTGTCTTGGATTTGCCTAGCAGATCATCCACGTAGTCCTCTATAATTTTGTGCAAGAGGTCTTGAAAAATTGTTGTCATTGCTTGTTGATATGTAGCTCCAACATTTTTAAGGCCAAAAGGCATGACCCGGTAACAAAAAGTACCCCATGGTGTTGTGAATGCGGTTTTATGCTGATCCTCATCTGCTATCTTGATTTGGTTGTATCCAGAAAACCCATCCATTAGCGATAGCATTTCATGTCCTGTTGTAAGATCCACAATCATATCTATGTTTGGGAGTGGGAAATCGTCTTTAGGACAAGCTATATTTAGATCTCAGAAATCTATGCAGATGCCCCTAGTAGGTTTGCCGACAGGTACAATGTTGGAGACCCATTCAGCGTAGTCTATGGGATTGATAAATTCTGCGTCTAACAACTTTTGAAGTTCTGCCTTGACCAAGAGAGCAATATGCGGGTGCATTTTGCGGAGTTTTTGTTTTATAGGTTTTTCATCTGGGCGGACGACGAGATTGTGAACCACCAAGGCAGGATCCAACCCTGGCATATCGGAATAGGACCATGCAAAATTGATTTTAACCTCTGTAAGGAAGTTGATGAAGTCTTGTTTCTCGATTTCGATGAGGGATTTGACAATGAGCACATTTTTTGGAATGACTTTGGTGCCCATGTTGATGTTGTCTATTTCTTCTATCAACAAATTTGATTTGTCTTGTGGAAGGTAACCAATGGCAGGGAGGTCAAATCCCTCATTGTCAAGTGCCTTTTCCAGGTTTTCACTTTCAGATACGCCCTTTGTTTTTATTTCTTGTTCATCCAAAGGCACCTCAGGGAGGTTTTCATCTAGTAAATCATATCTTTTTCTTTTATTATCTTTTTTGTGGATAAGGGCATTGACTTGACTACTAAAGTATCCCTTTTCATGTAGTTGAATACCCTCAATTCTATTACAATCTTCCATATTTTGCACTGTTAGGAGAGCAATGAGAGCATTATCGTCAGCGCAGATATCTAAAGTGGGTTTGTCTCGTTGGCCCCAGTCAATGAGTTTAGGATGGACAAGATGTAGCTCATGTGAAGTGGGAGGGGTTACGAGGGTGATGGTATTGATGTAAGCATCGAATAAGGTATCTTTCTCGTATTCATAAGGCATTTCGTGGAATTCCTCTTCGTCAGCGCTTTCGATATCCGAAGAAGGACTAGAAGGGGCACCGACGATAGTAATCTTAGGCACCGGGGTGTACCCCAAGCCTCTGTTGTATCTGTAGGAGATAGGATTTATGGGTTCTTTTCTTCCTTTCTCCTCTGGTCCCAGACCGTGTCCTTTGTAACCCATTTTTCCAACTATGGCAAATGCTTTTGGGTACATTTCTTTGGATATTCTTGTTGGATCATCATCCTCTTCCCGGTACAACCATGAAGAGATATCTGCTTCGAGGTTCTCATTATCAAGTGGGCCCCATTGCTGGAAGGTGGTGTTTTGGCATTACATGACTGATTTCGGGTCCTTTTTTAGCTCTTTTGGTTTGCCAAATGACTTAGGAGAGAGAGGGAGGTTGCCTATTAATAAGACGTCCTCCAATTTGTATTCTCCATAGCCATTGTCCAAGATCTTGATTTGATTATTTGGTTGGGATGATGTGGAGGCAACATTCGATGTGTCAGATGGAGGCATTGGTGAAGGTCTATTTAGTGGGCAATGATACAGATGCTTCCCCTCTAATAGTTTGCAATATTGAAAAGGTTGGGGATCACCTTTGATAGTGATCACTTTTCCATTATAGGGGAATTTGATGCATTGGTGATAGGTGGAGAGTACGACCTGCAAGGAATGAATCCATGGCCTCCCGAGGAGAATGTTGTAGGGGAGATCAAGATTGAGTACTTGGCAAGGGATTTCAATTGTAATGGGGCCCACTTGAAGAGGTAAGGTGATCACGCCTTTTGAAATTCTTTCCGCATCATCATATGCCTTTATTGTGATCCTTCCTGATGTGTCTATCAGATCCTCAGAAAGTCCCAATTGTTTTATCAATTTGTATGTACACAGATTAAGCCCGGATCCACCGTCTATCAGGATATGTTTGACCTTGTGCTTGTGGATGAGAGCTTCAATGTGCAAAGGTTTGTTATGATCCTCATCTGCGGGAGCATCTTTGGAGTTAAATACAATGTGTTGTTGGGCAGCAAGGTTTCCAATGAGGATTTGAAATTGGGTGGCATTGATGTTATTAGGCATGTGTGATTGGAGAAGGGATTGTTCCAAAATTTCTTTATGGACCGGAGAAGTCTTGAGAAGTTCCAAAATGGAGATCTGCGCCGATGTCTTCCCAAGTTGATCAAGGAGGTCATATCAGCGAGTGGAAGACATGGGTGGGGGGTTTGGTGGGGGAGGAACTCCTTGGATGGTGACTCTTCCTCGACCTGTAGTTGCATTGCAGTCATTTTGGAAATGGGAGGTGGAAGGAATGGCACCTTGAATGACTATTCTAGCTGGATTTGGTTTGCTTTGGGAAGAAGGAGGATTAACTCCTTGGATGGTTATGACATTGACATGATTGTCTGCAGGTTCATTGCGACTTACTAAAAAATCAAAACCGGTTACGTGATTAGCGTAGTCATAACCGATTGCATTAGATGATGAGCCTTTTCCTTTATCATGCTTTGGGAAGGGTTCCTGGTACATTTTGAGTTTGTCATTGTTATTACCAGGTTTTGCATTTGCTACCTCAATCTCACCTCTATCAATGAGATCTTGTATGTAGATCTTCAGTTTCATACACTTTCATGTATCATGTCCCTTGATACGATGGTATTAACAATACTCATTTTCATTATACCATCTTGGTTTAGGTTGATTGGGATCAAACGAGCGAGTGATTGGAAAAACCACTATACCTGCTTGGACAGGTTTTTGAAACACCACTTCAATAGGCTCAGCAAGAGGAGTGAAATCTCTTGGAGTCCTGTTATTCGATCGGGGTGGTCGTCCCTGGATTGAGACATTGTTGTGAGGTTTTTGAGATTGATTTGAATTGTTTTGATTGTTGAATTGATGAATATTGGTGGTGGATTTTGGGGGAGCGGCCACGGTTTGGACCCGCTTTGCGTCAGTTACACCATCATTGACCACGTTTTTATTTTTAGCCCAGAATTTTGGCTTGTCGTTATGATAAGAGGAAGAACTTTGTGATGACTTCTAGTAATGTTTCAAGGTTCCTTTCTCCAACAAGACACGTTCGAGGGCGAGGCCCTTATCGGTCAATTTTTGGAAGGATTTGATACATTGAGATATTAAAGGTCTTGAAAGTTCAGGCACCAAGTTCTTTTGAAATAGTTCAATTTGATGTTGTTCTGGCATGTCCCACTGGAATTTTTTGATAAGATGTCGCCATCTTTGTAGGAAACTGGCGAAGGTTTCTCCAGGCCTTTGTTTTGTATTACATAGGTCCATCATAGAAACATCATTACCCATGTTGTATGCATAGTGGGCCACAAATTTTTCTACCAAGTCTGGAAAAGAGACAATGGAACCTCATGGTAAAGATGAGAACCATGCCAGGGCGTCTCCCGTGAGACTCTTGGGAAAGAGTCTGCGAAGATAAAGGTCACTATAGGAGACTTCTTGGCATAAGATGTAGAATTCTCGGACATGGTCGCGGGGGTCTCCTTTGCCTTCATACTTGGTGAATTTAGGGATCTCAAATCCTGGGGGATATGGTGCAACTAATATAGATGGGTCGTAAAGACAAGGGAAAAACTCTTCGAATGAGTAAGCTTTCCTTTTATTAGTCTTTTCTTTCATGTTTTTGATGATATTCTTCATGTCTTGAATTTCTTGATGAGGTCTTGTTGTGGACTTTGATATTGATGGATTGTATTTGCCCCAAGAATTGGATGAACTAAAGAAGGTGCACCACCAACAATATATTGATATGATGAGGAGGTGGGAATGTGGGATGTGATGACCAATGTCGCTGGGGTTCATTTGATAGTTGGTTGCGGTCCACCAACTGTTGTGACGGGATTGAATGCGGTCTGGATAAAATTTGCGACATTGTTGGGAGAAAGGGAAGTTTGTGGAATATAAATATGTGGTTGAATAGAAGGAGGTGGTATAGAAGTTTGTTGGAGAATGGATGAGATCGGATTTGATAGTGGTATGGATGGTAAGGAGGAAGAAGGTGGGATGGAGACCACGGTGGGAGGTACCGCGAGTGGCATTGATTGAGCCTAGATGATTGATGGGGCTGCAATTAATTGAGTTTGAATAGTAGGTGCAACACTTTGTATGGGAGTGAGGTCTCCGTGTGGTTGTTGGGCGAGAGCTGATCTATTAAATTCAGGTGGAAGTTGAGCTCCATGTTCAAGAAGAGTTTTCAGAAGTGCAGTAGGATTGTGTTTAATAAACTTTTCCATCATCTCTTGGTTATAAGAATTCGCTAGGAAAGTTTACACTTCTAGACAAAGTTCATCTTGGTTAACCATGTCAAGATTTTGACTTTGATCTTGATCGCTAGGTTGCCCACTTTGTTTATGATCTTGCATGGGATCTTCATATAGGACACCAATGTCTGGCATGCCATATTGTTGATCAACCATCTTTTTCTTTTGGGATCGAGTTGCGACCATACACGATATTTGTGATGAAAAGACTTAGGAAAATTGTGATGAAATGACTTAGGAAATTTGTGATGGAAGGATTTTAGATATTTGTGATGAAAGGACTTAAGAAATTTGAGGATGAAAGGACTTAAGAAATTTGTGGATGAAAGGATTTAAGAAATTTGTGTGATGAAAGGATTTAAGAAATTTGAGGATGAAAGGACTTAAGAAATTTGAGGATGAAAGGATTTAAGAAATTTGTGATGAAAGAAAGGATTTAAGAACTTTGTGATGAAAGGATTTAAGAAATTTGAGGATGAAAGGAGTTAAGAAATTTGTGATGAAAGGACTTAAGAAATTTGAGGATGAAAGGATTTAAGAAATTTGAGGATGAAAGGAGTTAAGAAATTTGTGATGAAAGGACTTAAGAAATTTGAGGATGAAAGGATTTAAGAAATTTGAGGATGATTGATGAAGAAGGTATGGTAGTGATGGTTTAGAAGAAAACTTGATGACTAGGTTGTCTTTGGCATGAACATGAAGGATCTATTTAAATGGCAAGTTGTATGGAGGGATATGACCACCCTGATTTGGACAATAGTAGGTGTTTCAAAGGACAAACTTGAATGTTGACGTAGAGGATAAACTCTTAGCTTCTCTCTTAGGCTTATAAAAAATGGGACGGACGGAGTTTTGACGCAATTTTGGACTTGGTGTGGGTAATGACTTGGACAATTTGTTTGTGTCTTGACAAATATTTTTGCAAAGTGTTTGGGGATAGTGATGTGTTTTTAGTCTACTCTTGACAAGTATGTATCAAACAAAGCAAACGCAATGATTAAATGCATATTATCTCAAAGACACTCATGCTCATATACAACATTCTTAAGGCTGGCAAGGACAATAGTCATTGAATCCCAATTGGTTTCCCATCTACGCTTACCTAGAGCGGACACTTAGATGCTTGACCCCACTGGCTCCCCTCCACAACACTCACTTCTCAGGGCAGCCAAGCATCAATTCCCATGAAAACTCCTCATGGCGAACTTTGTGTCTCTACTAAAGACCGTAAGAATATGGGCCGCTTCAGAGGCTCGACCTCCTGCACCAATGACTAGAGGGTTTTTGGCCACTATGAACAAGGTGTTTAGTAAGTCTTCCTGTTAGGAGCTACCCTTCGAAGTTGCGCAAGCACAATTGAGGCCTATAGCCCAACGAAACACCAAGAACTTAGTAGTCACACAAGCATGATTGAGATCTCTAGGATCCTACTAAGCACCCAATGTGAGAGTGAACTCTCATATAGCCCCAACCATTAACCCTTTCGTAGTCAATGACCTATTTATTATAGTGAGTTGGGAACCCTAGGTCCGAGTGTACTCACTTAGGTCGTTCCCCTCTTACCTTCTCAAAGAGCAAGTTGGGAGGGCAGACCCGCTAGAGGTAAACACACAATCAAACAAGAAAAGGTTGGAGATTTTTGATCGTCTAGTAAGACGAGAGCATACTTTCCTACCTTTACGCTTTTCTTAAAGACACATAAGACAATGGTTCATTCCATTTTAATTAATATCTAGGTGCCTAATTTAAATAAATGCACAATATTTGGTTGAATCAGCTAGGCAACCTGCAAAACCACTTGATTAGTAGTTTGAAAAATGGAGTCTTCAAAAAGCGTCCTACAAAACAACTTGATTAGTAGTTTGGAAAAATAGTCTTCAACAAGCGTCCGACAAAAATCAACAAAATGACAAAAATATTAATTTTTATTTTACTTTTTGGGAATGAATAGAAAAACATGAATAAAAACTTTTTTACTAATGACAAATGTGGATTTGAAGAAAGCTTTGATGGGTAAATGGGGTTTGACCAAGTTTTTACCACTTTCCAAGGGATAGGCAAGTGAAAAATGGGGATTTTGGAGGAGAGATGAAGGAATGGGAAAATTTGTCCAAAAGGGACAAAGAAGCAAAAGTTGAAGATGGATAATATGAGAAAAATTTGGAGGTGATTGGATGAAAAGGGAAGAAGTTATGGCAAACCCTAAAAATAGAGAAATATGGGATTTTGGGCTTCAAAAAGTGGATTTTTGAGATAAGGCCTCCAAGGAAGAAAATGTAGAAAATGGCAATGTGGAGAATCTAGTGAAGTTTGAAGGAAAATGAAGTCAAGATAAAGAAGATATGGCAAAAAAACAGAAAAAAAATTTAACGAAACATCAACCCTAAATTTAACAAAACAGAAACCCTAAATTTAACAGAACAGAAACCCTAAATTTAACAAAATAGAAACCCTAGATTTAACAGAGCAGACAAAAACCCTAGATTTAACAGAGCAGACAGAAACCCTAGATTTAACAAAGCAAATAGTCGCACTAAACAGAATAAAATAAAAATGTCAAAGGTCCGAATTTCTGATTGTCTAGATAAACAAGAGCATACTCTCCTACTTTCACACTTTCCTGCGGGCGGACAGATTATATTTAAACAGAGCAGATAACAGAAAATAAATAAATTAAATGCAGACTACAGTTAGCACCTAAAAATTTTCAGACAAATTATCAGAGGGTAACCTAGCGCATAGGGCTAACAAGGTAGCACATCAGGGGAACAGGGTAGTGCATAGGGTAAAGGTTTTAGCACGTAGCTGAGTTTAGCTAGCACATCGATGGCAGTTTAGCGCATGGGGGGGATTTCTCAGCGCGTGGCCAGAAAATATAGCTAGATAAGAAAGGAAAGGTGATGTTGTGGGGGAAAAATAGATGAAGGAAGATGGGTTGGGGTGAGTAGGTGTCTGCCAAGTGTTCCTGGATGGGTGTTTTAGCCAATTTTGTGTCTGCTGTGCTGATGCGTGATTGTTTGATAGATTTTTGAATTTGCTTTTGTTGTTGAAGTTCCAAGCTGACTAATTGAATGATGATCCTGATTTTTTGTTGATTTGGATTTTTGATTTCTGCTGTGAATGTGATGTCCGATATGAGTTCCGATCTATGATTTTCGATACGGTTCCTGATATGAGTTCTGTGATATAGATTTTTGATTTGATTTCTAGATATGGATTTGATATTCAATATGAAACTTGATTTGATATGGATTTGTTTCAAGTTGATATTGAATTTTGATTTCAATATGGGTTTGATTTTTGATATGAAACTTGATTTGATATGGATTTGTTTCAAGTTGATATGGAATTTTGATTTCGATATGGATATGATTTTTGATATGAAACTTGATTTGATATGGATTTGTTTCAAGTTGATACGAAATTTTGCTTTCGATATGGATATGATTTTCGATATGAAACTTAATTTGATATGGATTTGTTTCAAGTTGATATGGAATTTTGCTTTCGATATGAAACTTGATTTGATATGGATTTGTTTCAAGTTGATATGGAATTTTGCTTTCGATGTGGATATGATTTTCGATATGAAAATTGATTTGATATGGATTTGTTTCAAGTTGATATGGAATTGTGATTGGATATATTGGATAGATGTGGGAATTGATATTTGGATCTATTTTGTTTGTTACAGGAATGACTTGGTGTTCTTCAGTCGTGAGAGAGATTTCTGAGGCCATGGTCTCTGATTTCGTGATTGACATGAGCAGATAGAGATATCATTGAGAGATGTGGGTTGTCCTTGTTGTTGGATATGCCTTAGTATATCATTAACTGGGGTTTATTGACAACATTGACAAATAAGTGGCACAGTGACACCAACACCTTTCATCTGGCTACGGGTGAGATCACAGTTACTCCAGAGGACTGTTATCAGATTCTATGAATCCTTGTGGTAGGGGCACTATTGCCTTATGAGGAGACCGAGGAGGATGGGATAGAGGCGCTTCGTCGGATTTTCCATGATGAGCATATTTGCGGATATGGGATCCCATGGCAGGAGTTCATAGACTTTGATTATGCCCCGCTACCATCGGTATTGGCAGGTTTCGTAGGTGGCTTTTTGTGTCCCGACCGTAGGTCGAAGGGACTGGCAGTGGGATGGTGGTTGGTTCTGGACAATATGGTGACACAGGGTCACCGGTTTTCTTGGGGGTCTTGCATGTTGGCCCATTTGTATAGAGATTTGCATCAGGTGGTATACTTAGGATACAACAGTTTATCAACTGGGGTCACACTATTACAGGTGTGGGCTTGGGAGCACATTCCCGCAGCGAGTGGCGAGTTGGTCAGGCTTATGTATATGGATACATAGGGATAGTTGTCCAGCATAAGCTGGACAAGCTAGAGCATTGGAGGAGGGTGCTGGATGACATTGATACGGTTGTCTAGAGACTGTATATGGAGTGTGAGGTGTGGGCAGAGGATGGGCTAAAGATGCCCTATATATACATGTCATGATTCTTGATAGGACAAACACCTTTTGTCATTGAGAGTTTCCTGCACAACCGAGTTTAGTGGTAGTATGGTCGACAATAGGGTATACCGTAGGGAGCATGCTTATATGCTCGTCAAAGGCAAGATGTGCCAGAGTGGGGTCCGACTATTGATAGTGCAGTGACGGTGGAGGAGTACATGCATTTGGTTGGATAGATATGGGACTACGAGTTTGGGGTGGTAGATGCGGGGATGGCGGAGGAGTTTGCAGCGCTCTTCATGGACCATGCCATAACACGAATATTTGATTCAGTGGAGATGATTCTCGCTTTTGATGATGATGAGGATGAGCAGCCTGAGAGGCTAGGGAGACGGAGAGAGGAGGGAGAGGAGTTTGAGGAGGGATATGGGGATGGTGGAGGTGATGACGGGGGAGATGGGAGGGGAGGTGGTAGAGGGAAATGAGGAGATAGAGGAGATAGAGGGAGGAGAGGAGGGAGGGTTGGAGTAGTCAGACAAGCAGTTGGTGAGGGAGGGATGGGAGATTTGGTGGTCGGAGTTGGTGGAGCTGGCCGGGCAGGCGAGGTTATAGAAACTGTGGGTGGGATGGATGAGTTTAGGCGATCGACCCAAAGGAGGAGATCAGATGTGTTACCTCCACCGGTGCCTAGGACAGGGACAGGGATAGGGGGTACCACGACACAAGTACCTATTCAAATGCGGGTACCTACCCACCAAAAGGACACATAGTTTAGATCCTTACAGTTGTTAGTGCAGCAGCTTCAGGCACAGGTACTGGCTCAGCAGTGTCAAATTATGCAGGTTACCGTAGAGTGGGATACAGTGATAGAGCGCTTAGGTTGAGCAGAGGCTCGAGCGGATAGCCTGGAGAGAGTGGCGGCTGGTGGTTCTATGAGAGACACACTGAGAGAGATGTTGTATGTAGCCAAGGAGGTTGAGTACTGCAGGTGTCTATATGAGGAGGTGGTTCCTAGAGATCACAGAGCTCCGAGCTATACTGGGGTGAGATCCAGTCGATCCAGGTAGACTCATTTGGGGACGAAGAGCAGAGGTGTGACCGGTCCATCTCGACATGATCCACCTGGAGATCCAGGTGCTAGGACATCTGCTGTGAGACCATTAGCCTCAGGAGATAGTCATACCTGAGAGACTTGTCTCCATTGTATTTTGATCATTGTGTTGTATTTGGACAGACATGACATCTTTTGTATACTTGACCATTTTTGAGATATATAGAAGACACCAATTTTCTGATCCACATGTGATGTGTTTTATGGATGATGATTTATGCATTGATGTTATGGTCCTATGATGATTGATGCAATGCTTAGATGAATGCATTTGATTGATATGATTGTACGATTCATGATGTAATTCGATGCATCTTGAAAATGAGATGTATGATAATGATATGTTGTGAGATGTATCTTGAAAATGAGATGTATGATAATGATATGCTGTGAGATGTATCTTGAAAATGAGATGTATGATAATGATATGTTGTGAGATGTATCTTGAAAATGAGATATATGATAATGATATGCTATGAGATGTATCTTGAAAATGAGATGTATGATAATGATATGCTGTGAGATGTATCTTGAAAATGAGATGTATGATAATGATATGCTGTGAGATGTATCTTGAAAATGAGATGTATGATAATGATATGCAACTAATTGTAAAATGATATGCAACTAATTTGTAAAATGATATGCAACTAATTTGTAAAATGATATGTAACTAATTTGATCATCCTCATTCTGTCGTTTGTCATTCCTGAATAGTCACATGTTTTTGCCTTCTTTGTGTTGATCATCATTGAGCCGTTGATATGTTGAAAATTTATACAAGCATAATGGTATAATTGAACCATAATGACCTGATAAAAATTTACATGGGTTTTGATATTGCAAGATGGCACAAGCGTCGAGGTATAATTGAACCAAGACGACCTGAGTGTTGCTTGCGTATAAACAGACAAGATTTAAACATTTGTAGGTGCAAAGTGGAACAATGTCCTTAGTGATATGTTTTGAATAACCTCACGAGATAAGTCTTTGCACAGTACAAATGATCGCCTCATAGGAAGAAAACTATAAAAAATACAAAATAAAATAAAAATATTGGAGTCTCCAGCCACTTTCTCTAGCTCGATGCATCGTTGAGAAAATTTTAGGGGATCCAATAATTCAAAAAGTTAAAGTGCAAAAATAGTCAAAACTTCATGCAAGATGCAAACAAATTATACTTTAGAAAATCATCCATCATGTGTTTTGAAGTTGTTAATTGGATCAGTGTTTTGTTTTCTTGGCTGCTGGAGTTTTTGCTTGACAGGATTTTCTTGGCATGCTGCGATTTTTGCTTGCTTGTTTGTTGAAATTTCCTTGAAGTCAGAAGAATGTTGCCCCTAGGTATAGATACTGATTGATGTGGATATGTATAGTGATTACTAAGCAATGGTGGGATATGACGAACTGATATTCAGATAAGCCAGGACAGTGACTAGGCTAAGTGTGTCCTGGGTAATGCTATTTTGATAAAATGTTGGGCAATGGCCAGGGGTTTTTGACTTCTGACAAAAAGATATGAGCAAAGATAGATAGAGGAGTTGTTCCCTCACAAGTAGCGCTTGTTGCCAGGTTTTCACCATTTGTTTTTATTGCAGCTTTTTGTTGTTTTGATTTTTTTTTTTGTATTTTTTTGAATTTTTTATTTTTTTTGTATTTTTCACTTTTTCCGTGCATTAGACCACTCAAGTATAGTATTTCTTTAGATGGATGTTGTTGGTTGGTTCATTGAGAACATTGCCTTATGAAGTTGTTAGTTGATAGACGCCTGATCCATAGGTCGAGATGATGACATAGGGACCCAACCAGTTAGGTTCAAACTTCCCCTTCTTTTCTCAATCCTGTTGATTTATGGGATTTTCTTTGAGCACGAGACCACCGAATTTAAAATTCCATGGGATGAATTTGTGGTTGTAGCTTTTGCACATGCATTGCTAGTATGCTTTGAGGTGATTATAGGCATGTTGTCATTTTTCATCCAGAAGCTTTAGTTCTTGCAATCTGTTTACGCGATACTCCTGATCTGGAATGAGAACTTTCAAAGATACTCTGAGTGATGGAATTTGTACCTCAAGAGGTAGGATTCCTTCTGATCCATACACCAATGAATAGGGTGTAGCTCCTGTAGGTTTCTAGATGCTAGTCCTATATGCCCAAAGTGTCGGATTGAGTTGCACATGCCAATCCTTTCCTACATCATTTACTATTTTCTTTAGGATTTTCAATATTGTTTTATTCGATGCCTCTGCTTGACCATTCCCCTGTGGGTAGTAAGGTGTAGAGAAACGATGTTGGATTTTGAATCGTTCACATAGTTCTTACACATCCTGGTTTTTGAAGGGACATCCGTTATCTGTGATGATAGAACTGGGAATGTCGTATCTGCAGATTAGATAATTGAGAATAAAAGAGGCAATTTGTTTTCCAGTTATTGTGGTCATTGGGACTGCTTCAATCTATTTTGTAAAATACTCTATTGCAGTGATAATGAACTTGTGTCCATTTGAAGATGAAGGGTGTATTTTGCCTACTAAGTCAAGTCCCCACTGACAGAAAGGCCAAGATGTTGTAAATGGCTGCAATTCCTGTGTTGGTGCATGTATAAGATTGCCATGGAATTGGCATTTAGGACATTTCTTTGCAAATTGATAAGAGTCTTTTTCCATTGTCGGCCAGTAATATCCCATTCTTAGAAGTTTTTTAGCAAGAGTAGGACCACTTGAATGTGTGCCACAGATACCTTCGTGAAGCTTGTGTAAAGCATATTCAGATTCATTACGATCAAGGCAATGAAGAAGAGTTGTATCTAGACCTCGACGGTAAAGAGTATCAGCAGTGAGGGTATAACGGGCGGCTTGTCGGATAAAGTTGCATTTTTGGTTTTGAGATAGGTCAATGGTTAGGGTATTGGTTTTAAGATACTCATATATTGTTTCATATAAAGGAGAGTCTAAACTGGTTAAAGCATAGATAACATGGGATGCAAAATTGTCATAGGCTGGGGAAAATAGTTGCTCTACCAGAAACTCATAACGACTCTATTGCTCTGGAATTTGTAGCAGTGAAGCGATAGTAGCCATTGCATCGGCTGCTCTATTGTCCAACCTTGGTATTTGCTCGAAGGTGATGTGTACAAAATACTATTTGAAGTCATCCACCATTTGTTTGTATGACAACAACTTGTCATCTTTTGTCTGGTAGTCATTGTTGATCTGATTTATGACTAGTTGGGAATCTCCATAGACTTTTAGTTTCATGATTCTCCATTCTACGACCATTTTGATTCCTGTGACCAGTGCCTCATACTCAACAATATTGTTTGTGCATGGAAACATGAGTTTATATTATCTTGGTATGGTATGTCCTTCAGGAGTGACGAACAAGATGCCGACACTTGAACCATGTTGAGTGTAGGAACCATCAAAGTACAGTGTCCATTGCTTGGTGGTAATAGTAAGGACATCACTATCTGGAAATTCGACATCCATTGGTTATTTATCTGGTAGTGGTGCTTTAGCTAATTGATCTGCAATTACCCATCCTTTGATAGCCCGACGCTCTGTCTAGTGGATATCAAATTCACCGAGAGTCACGACCCATTTAGCCAATCTACTCATGAGAGCTGCTTTGCTGAGTAAATACTTTAGAGGATCAATTTTTGCTACTAGCTTGATTGTGTGAACTAGCATGTCGTGTCAAAAAATTTGAGAAGAGAATACCACTGCTAAACAAGCCTTCTCAATGAATGTGTAATTCAACTCATATCCATTTAAAGTTTTGTTGATGTAATAGATGGTGCATTCCTTGCCTTCTTGGTCTTCTTGTGCTAATAGTGCCCCCAATGATATGTCTGTTGTTGATATGTAGAGAATAAGTGGCTTTCCTACTATTGGTGGTACCAGTTGTGGTGGGTTCATTAGATATTGCTTGATTTGATAGAACGATTCTGCACATTTGGCTTCCCATCTGAATGGTACATTCTTATGTAGCAAATGATTGAATGGTAGAATTTTATCTACTAGTTGGGCGATGAATCGCCTGATTGACTGGAGCCATCCTTGTAGAGATCTGAGTTGGCTAATATTCTTGGGAGGTGGCATTTCCATGATGGCCTGTACCTTTGCTGGATCTACTTCAATGCCTTTTGCTGACACAATGTAGCCTAATAATTTGCTTGATGTTACCCCGAAGACACACTTCTTAGGGTTGAGCCTAACTTGGAATTTCTCTAATCTTTCAAAAAAATTCTCTAGTATGCCTAGATGTTCTGCCCGGGTAAATGATTTAGCCAATAAATCATCCACATAGTCTTCCATGAAAGTATGCATCATATCATGAAAGATTGTTGTCATTTCTCGTTGATAAGTTGCCCCAACATTATTTAAGCCAAAAGGCATGACATTCCAACAATATGTTCCCCAAGGACAAGTGAATGTTGTTTTATCTTGATCCTCTAGAGCTATCTTGATTTGATTATATCTAGAAAACCACCCATTAATGATAGCATTGCATGGCCTATTGTGAGGTCTACAATTATGTCGATGTTGGGCAAAGGAAAGTCATCCTTTGGACAGGCTTTGTTAACATCCCTAAAATCGATGCATATCCTGATGTTGCCATCTGGTTTTGAAACTAGCACAAAGTTTGAAATCCATTCAGGATAATCTATAGGTCAAATAAGTTCGACTTCTAATAGTTTCTTTAGCTTAGCTTTGACCATGAGTGCTACATGCGGAATCATCTTTCTCAATTTTTTCTTAACTGGCTTAGCTCCTGGAGCAATAGATAAGTGATTCATGATTAAGTGTGGATCAATCCCAGGCATATCTGCATAGGACCAAGCAAAATTGATTTGCTTTTCTTTGAAGAATTTGATAAACTCTGGTTTTTCTTCATCTGTCGGAGATTCTGCTAGGTGTATGTTTTTGGCTACTTCTGTTGTACCAATGTTGATTGATTGAGTGGGATCAATCAATATGGGTGATTTCTCCTAATAGTGTTCACGAAGAGTGTCAAGTCTCCCATCCTTAGGTTCCTTAAAAAGGTTTTCACCCTTAGATGCGTCCGTTATTTTTACTTTTTTGTGATCTAGTTCTGCCATTGACTGGTTTTCAGCAGTAGATCTTTTATTTCTTTCATTTTTGCGACTGAAAGACTTGGCACTCTCCTGATTGCCGATGTCATTACATTATTTGTTGGTAGAGTCTTTTTTTGGGTTGACAGTACATAGGTAATGGATAATGGAATCATCATCTAGGAAAATAGGTATGTCATGGTTTTCAGGTTCATCCCAGCCTATGAGATCGGGAAAGACGAGCGGTAAAGAGTCATTGGGTGGGTCGAGTTCAGTTGCGGTAAGTGTCATGATAGAGGTATCATCAAGGTTGGCTGGGATATTGAATAAGTTAATGATATTGTTGAGGTCTTTGATGGTATCATCTTTCATGTAGACTTTCTCGTAATGTCGCTACTCATTTTCTTTGGTGTCATAGATATTTTATGGACCAAATTCAAGTAGTCTAGACCCTGTGCCTTGTCCTTCTGGAGAAAGGGATGTAGGATTAGTATTCTCAAGAATATCTTCAATAACATTTTAACAACTTCCCCATTCATAGTTATTAGAATTAGTCTCAGAAGTGTTGTCCCAAAGTCTTTCAATGCTGTGGACAGGTATGTTGTAGGGTGAAAAGAGGTCCCTGATGATTGATACTAGTCTGATAGTTTTCTCTAATTTCATATTAGATCTCGCTTGTACTCTTTGCATCTGTTCATATACTATTTCTCCTTGGGGAGTAGTGATTTCCTCAGGGGGTGATTCATCTTTGTTTGGAATAGGTTCTTAAACGTGATGTACTTCTGCATATGATGCTTCTTCTCTTTGAATGGCCAACTCCTCTTGTTGTTTCTCTTTTTCCTGGTGCTCTCGTTCCTTCCGTATTGTTTCTGTTGATTCATGTAGTGCCTCCTGCCATGAGTCTTCCTTGTATTTCTTCTTTGCTTTCCACTAAGGTTTTTGATATTTATTTGGTTTCTTCTTTGGGGGTAGAGTGTGTCCATAACCCAATCCTATTTTGTCTCTAGAAAACTGTGAAGGAGGATCCAATAGCTCTGTGATGCCTTCTTGACGTTTGTCGATAGGTCCTTTGCCATTATACCCCATTTGTTGCATGATTAGGTATCCCTTCCCATACTATTGTGTTGGTATAGCGACTTCCATAGTAGCAACTTTGACTTCTTCTTCATCCTTGTAATAGCCAACTAAGGATGTCTTTTTCTTCTGATTCATGTTCTAGTGTGCCTAATTGGATAAATTTGCCATCAAACTTGGTGAGGGGTTGTGTTGCTTGATGTGTTAATGCAGAAGGTTGCCCATGATATTTTGGCGATGCTAGTAAGTTGGTTAGACACATGGGTTCAAAAGAGTATTCTCTCATGCCTTGCTCTTTGATTTTCATCTCCAGTTTGAAATCCATGGATAAAGATTTGAGCTTTTCTTGATGATAATCTGGCGCTGAGGAATTTTGTTTTTCACTGTTATGTGGAACCAAGCTGTCTTGGGCTGCCCCCATAGCATTGCAATGTTGAAAGGGGTTATTATCTGCTGATATAGAAATATCCTGCCCATTATAAGGGAATTTAACACATTGGTGGTAAGTTGAGGGTACTGCTTGCATTTCATGTATCCAAGGATGACCCAATAAAATATTATATGTGAGGTCTATGTCTAAGATTTGGCACATAGTGTCCCTTTGTATCGGTCCTACTGAATAGGTAAGATTACTGTTCCCTTGGATGATCTTTCTTCATCATCATATGCTTTGATGGTGATCTTTTTGTGTGGATCAATAGATAGCTCAGAGAAGCCTAATGCACGAATAAGTTTTAAGGCACAAATATTGAGCCTAGCTCCTCCATCTATTAATACTCTTTTAACTCGATATTTGTAGACCTATACTTCAATGTGAAGGGGAGTATTATGTGGATCGCTCAATGAGATATTATCATGCTTAGAAAAGGTGAGATGATGAGGCCCTGTCATGTGAGCCACCATGGCTTGAAATTTGTCAATATCCAGATCTTGAGGTACATTTGTTTCCAATAGGGCTTGTTCCAAGATGTCTTTATGTTTTGGTGAAAGTTTTAATAACTCAAGGATGGATATTTGAGTAGGAGTTCTATATAGTTGACTTACCAAATCATATTGAGTCTTGGGGATAGTGGTTGTTGTTGATGTATGCCCTTTCAAGACATATTTTTGAGCTCTGGTGGTTACATTGATTGATTCATGTTCGTGTTTGTCCTTGATTTTAATGACATTTATTTGATTATCATATGTTGATATATGATTGATGGTGTTATTGTATATGTGATTGATGTGAGCTCCTCGTGTATCATTTGATGATGAAGCCCCATCTTTGTTGTAATTTGGAAGAGGATTTTTAAGGGTGCCATGATCACCATTTGTCTTGAGACCATCGACCGTTAAATCACCTCTATCAATCATATCTTGAACAATGATTTTAAGCCTCATGCAATCATTTGTTTGATGTCCTTTGTTTAGATGAAAATCACAGAAGTGTGAGTCATTCCACCAAGGTGGTTTGACCTGGGCTTCAAAGTTGTTTATAGTCGGTAATGCGATAATCTTGTTTGCCAGTAGTTCTCTGAATGTTGATTCTAATGATCGCCCCAATGGTGTGTAAATGCGTTTATTTGGAAAGTTGTTGGTGGTTCCTCTTGAATTAGGATTAGGTCCTCGATTTGTGTTGTTATTTTGGGTATTGTTGGTATTGTTTGCATTTGAAGGTTCTGGCTTGGTATTGGGTGCATAAGTGTTAGTGCCTTGATTATCACCCTTTTGATTCTTGGTAGCCTGAGGATTACCTGATAAAGCCAATACTGGTTGTTTGGACTTTATATCATTAGCATCGTTTCCTCCCTTATTTCCAGTATTTTTGTTTCTGGTCCAGAGCCTAGATTTGTCTAAGTTGTTGTTGTTGTTGTTGTTCTGGTTATTGAAATGAGAGTTGGATGAATTAGTTCCTTCTTTAAAGAACTTCAATGTTCCTTTCTTGATACATGCCTCCTCTACTTGGATTCTATTTTCAATCAATTTGGCAAAATATGGTATGCATTGGAGCTTGAGTATGTAATTCATCTCACTATTTAGATTGTCGATGAAAATTTCCATCTTTTCCTTTTCAAGCACATCTCGAGGATATCCTGAAACCATCCATCTCCAACGTTGAAGAAACACCATGAATGTTTCATTGTTTTTCTATTTGGTATTGTAGACATCTAGCATGGTGATTGCATGTTGAATATTGTAGGAGTATTGAGTGATAAATTTGTTGATTAACTCATCAAAAGATCTGACAGGAGGTGTGATTTTGGATAACCACTCCATTGTTTGCCCTCCCAAGCTTCTTGGGAATAGCCTCATCAAATAGGTGTCATCATGGGCAAATTCAAGGCTCATGGTATAAAACTCTCAAACATGATCACGAGGATCGCTCTTACCATCATATTTGTCAAATTTGGGAATACCTGAATTTGGGGGAAAAGTTATCATGTTTAACCTTCTATCAAAAGGGTAAGGAAAAATTTCGTTTAAGGAATACCACACTATTGTCCCCTGTTGCATGTCCTGCATTTGTCTTTGCAACATTTGTATTTGTTGTGTGAGAGCAACCAAGGGTGCATTTGCTATCAAAATGATCTAAAATGCTATTCTATCAAAGAGAGATAATATGCTTAATGCTATGAGACTATAAGTTTGATGCACAAAGACTTCATGTTTTTTAAGAAGGAATTGGCTCTTCAAAAGAGGGAAGTCCTTCCCCTTTATCGAATTTGTTTTGTTGACCATAAACAAAAAATTGCTTTGTTGACCAGGATTTCATTACTTAGATTAAAAAAACCATTGATTTGAGAGATAAAGAAAACATCATGCTTTTTGGAGCAACATCTCCAAATAGAAGTTATAAAATCATTTCCTTTGAAGGTTAAAAAGAACTTTTTGTGCCTTGTCTTGAAAGTGGAAGGTATATGCTCTCCCCTTAGCTGGGTGACCAAAAAGCCAAACCACTCTTATGCTTTCAGTATTTCAAGTAATAAATCCTTTAGCAGGTCTTCCCTCCTGAGGAGCTAATAACTCTTAAAGCCATTACGGCGGGTGAGAGGGGAATGACCTAAGTGGGAAACAACTTTATCACCAAGTGTTCCAACTCACTATAATCAAAATTGGAGGGTGACTAAAGTCCCTTTCAATGGTTTCATGCAGTGATTAGCCTTCCTCGAGTATCTTTACGATACGCAAAGCCTTTGTTCTAAAGGTTGGGAAGCCTCCTAGGGGAGTTTATCACTGACGGCTGAATAGGAAGCTTGGTTACGAACCTTAGAAATATAAATCTTGAGTTGAGTCAGAATCCAAACATCTTCAATATCATAGTGCAAGGGTGGGGAAGAATCCACCCCCATGATTACTCACCATATATCTCCCAAGATGGCTACTCAATTGTGAAGCAATTCACTTTGGGTTAATTTTTGGAAAAAGGCAAAAAAAATGGGCGCCCCCTAAGGGGTGACAAGGCTATTTGAGCTGATGGAGTATCGAGACTAGTGGGATATGATATTGTCAATGACCTTTGAATAATGAGTCTATCTGATGTGTTGTTTGTTGTAAATCAAACTAGTGATAACATCGGGGTTTTGATCACATCCTCAAAATAACATACACTCAATGTTTAGCATTAGGGATGATCATTGTTTTCATGTGTGCTATGTCTTATTGTTATGAATATTGAAATGTCTTGCAAATCAACCTCATACAACAATTAATTCAAAACAAAGAGCAAAGAGAAACCTTAGAGAGAAAAGAATTTCCAAATCCAACAAAGCATCTTTTGAGGTGGTTATCAATATTTTAGCTATCTTTAAGAAAGACTTTCATCCAACAAGATTAGGGGAGTATCAAACCAAGTGATCAAGAGTTTATCATCCAACTATCTCAACGACAACAATACCTAGCTAGGTATTCAAGTTAGTCAAATCAAGTTTCCATATCGGGAGACTTTATCCATATCATTTGATGTGCTTTGTCATATGGGCCTATCAAGCAAACCCTCTATTCGACTTAGTAAGCTTGAGTATCCAAAATGAAGTATCCATAAAGTCAAGTGTTATTTTTCAACATCATAGCAAAAGCATCAAACAAATAAATTAGGACAATTAGCGCATAGGAGCAACAACCTAGCGCATCTCAAAAATTCAGTAGCGCATTCACACCAAAACTTAGCACTTTCATCACTCAACTTAGCGCATAACCAATATCATATTGGTGAAATTTTAGGTAGCGCTTATCAACATCATTGTAGTGCATTCAAGCATCAGTGTAGTGCATCCAAGACATATCATAGCACTTTCAGTCCAAACAATAGCGCGCGCAATCAAAACATATTAGCGCGTAACCCATCCAGAGTAGTCATTTTCAAACAATCTAAGTCAGCACATAGGAGAGGTAGCTTAGCACATAGAGAGCCTTCTATGGCACATCTAGACCATTTGTTAGCACATCTAGTGTCTGTTTTAGCGTATGGTAAAAACCAAGAAAAACAGAGAGCAAATCGAGTCTTTAAGGAAATTTTCATCAATAGTCTTGAGTACCCTTTTAGGTCTTCTATCAAACTCAACCACCAGAATCCAAATCCAATTATCAGAGAAAACAATTCCAAATCAACAAGGCGTTCTTAGAACAAGTTTTTTGAATCTTCAACTAGCTTGAGATAAGACTTCATCCAACAAAATCAAGAAGTATCAGAAATAGTGATCAAAGTTTCACCATCTAACGAATTTTATCAAAACACATCCATAGTTTAATCCTTGAGTTGTCAAATCAAGTTTCCATATTGGGAGAATTTATCCATATCATTTTACACACTTTGTCATGGAGATAAATCTAACTAAACCTCTACTTGATAAAGTAAACTTGAGTATTCAAACGAAGTATCCAAATCCAACATCAACGTCAACATTGATCATTTGTGTATGACCACTCTTTTTTTGAGAAGAAGAAGTCTTCATCAAAAGACTAAGTTGAAGAAGAGACAACCTAGTCCTAGGGCCCTTATCAAAAGGAGTAAATTTCTCTGCATCAACCTATTAAAAACATCAACTTTGATCATATGTATGACCATTCATCATAAAAAAAAATGAAACTCGATCAGAGGAAATGAGTCCTAAACTAAATCAAGATCACAATATCATGACTTCCCAATCTGATCCCATCTTCGATCAACATCCCACTTGTCAAGAATCTTATGATGATACCCTAATATTTTGGTATTCCATCCATGATGATCCCCTTTTATCTCAAGAGCAGAGTCCCATTCAACATCCACCTCCTAATAAAGAGCATGATATCCCTTCCATGTCCTCCACTAATCTAATTCCAAATCAAAAGGAAAGCACAAACTCAAATGATCCTACTCTAAGTCAAGATAAAGATCAAGTAATCTCTTCATCCTCGAAATCTATCTTAGGTCCTTTCATTCCAAAGTCAGACCCTTCTTCCTCCAAATCTATCTTAGGTCCTTGCATTCCAAAGTCAGACCCTTCTTCCTCCAAATCTATCTTAGGTCCTTTCATTCCAAAGATAAACTCTTCTTCTTCTAAATCTATCTTAGGTCCTTTCATTCCAAAGTCAAACTCTTCTTCCTTCCATCCATCTTGGGTCTTTACCTTCATCCATCCACCAATCCATCACCTCAAATGATCCATAAGAAAGATCAATAGAGGAGCACATCTTTGAACTTCTTTCAACCCTCTATCTAAATATCTTTCCAAAACTATTCTTCCATCATTTCCTCTATCTATTTTGGGTCCTTATGTCCCAAATTTTGATTTTCCTCCATCTCTTCATCACTTCTTGAGATGTGTACCAACACTCATCTTGAATACATTTCCATCTATCCTTGCACAAATCTTCAAACATTTTATCTATTATCCAACACCTCTTTTCTATCCTTCCATTCGTTTCATTCAATCCTTTGCATAAATTCATCATCTGTGAAATAGGAATTTGTGTCATTTTGTCACATACTTGCCCATGCTCGAATCTCATGTTCAGCCCTTTTCCTAGATATCTATTCATGAAATGCTTCATATTATGAGGTTGTTCCTCTTTAACATTTTCTTTTGGTAGGGATACATGCTCAATCCAAAAAAGAACCACTTATCGTATCTTGGTACCAGCATCTTTTGATTACTATATCTCATATGCTTAATCAATTACTCTAAAAAAATTGTGATATCTTAAATTGAAGACATGGCTAGTGAAAAATCTAAAATCTTACTTCAGCGCCACTGTAATTATTAGACCCATGTAAGTTTCATCACTTACAAGCCAATGTAAGAAAAATAAAGAGCAAAAAAAAAAATCAAAAGATCAAAAGCATGAGCAAGAAAACAAATATCAAAAAAAAAAAAGCAATATCAAAATGCTTGGCTATGGGAACATGCAAGTAACTCCATCGGGGCTATGGACGCCTGGCTGGCAATGGAGCAATATTTGTGATATTACAATGATAATCTTGTTGGGGCTATGGATGCTTGCTGGTAGCGAGGCTCTATCCAAGATGCTTTTGAAGTCAAGGTAACTCATGTAGCTTGCCATGCTGGATTCTGAAGATTATAATGATCATATGAGCTGGAATGAACCCACTTACACACACATGGGTAATCAAAGACTAAGTACCTTGATCCAATTTGAGATTCTTCTTCCCTTCTGAGTATGCTTCCGAGTTGTTAGAAATGTTCAGTTGAATTTTCTGAAGGTTCTAAGTGTGGGTTGGGTCTCTATCTTTGAAAAGTTCAGGAACACTTATTCAGGTGGTGCTATATACTGTGACAATCTTATACATCACCTTTTTGCAAATGGAAACCTCTATGATTGGGGGCAAATTTCATCGAGTCTATTCTTCCTACCATATCTCCCATTATCCTTCCTCCAATATCCATTGCCCTATCTAACTTCATCATTACCTATGATCTTACTTCACCTCATCCATATCCTCTAATCCATATCCCTTATCCTATCTAGTCATTGCTTCTATCATCCAATGCTATCCATGATCTTTCTTCACTGCATCTATATCCTCTAATCCATATCCCTTATCCTATTTATTCATTACTTCTATCATCCAATGCTATCTACAATCTTGCTTCACTGCATCTATATCCTCTAATCCATACCATCTATCCTATCTATTCACTTCTTATATCATCCATTTATTTCTACAATCTTGCTTCACTATCCTATCTATTCATATCTTCTGTCATCCAGTGCTATCTATGATCTTGCTTCACCTCATCCGTATCCTCTAATCCATACCATCTATCCTATCTATTCATTGCTTCTACCATCCATTTCTTTCTACAATATTGCTTCACTTTATCCATACCATCTATCCTATCTATTCATAGCTTCAATCATCTAGTGCTTTCTACAATCTTGCTTCAATTTATCCATACCATCTAACCTATCTATTCATTGCTTCTATCGTCCAGTTATTTCTACAATCTTGCTTAGCTATCCTATGTTGGCATTTTGATGATTATGTTGTGATTGTTATTGATGGACACACACTTCCTATGAGATCACTTTGTGAATGTATGAATTATGCTCAACCGGTAATTGTTCCAAACCGGTATCATGTTGTAGTCTTTAGACTATTGATGTTATGCAGAAAGTGTTTACCGATCTCAAGCGGTATAAAGAACCAAGCGACATAGATAGATCAAGCGATTTAAGGATCTCAAGCAGAGAGGAGCAAAGGAGCCAGAAGTGGCAGTTATCTTTTTCCTAGTCTTCAATTTTCATCAACCAGAAATCTATTTGAACTAGTATTACTCTGAGTTACCAACCAGTAACTGGAAAAGTTGTATAAATCGGTAATACTTTGTGATGAGTTACCAACCGATATATTTTTGTGATGAGTTACCATCCACCGACACTTTGACGGTGATTTTGTGTCGTGTTACCAAATGTGTCTAGATACAATGAACCTAGGAACTTGCAATGTAATCCTATTGAACTGACATGAAATCTGATTCCTTTTAAGGACATCATATCTAGGGTTTTGTATGTGTATGTATGAGTGTAGCTGTTAGGTTTTGGTGGTCGTTGAAGCTCTTGTATGTGCGATCTTACCTGAGAAGATCAAGTTCATGTACTGCAACAGAGTGTGAATTTACTAAAGACTAAAGTAATGCTGAAGAGCATTAGCTATGAGGTACAATGGATCTAATCAAGTAGACTGTGCCATTTGCTAGATCATTCACTTGTTGATTACTCACATCCTTGACAAGTCAGAAACCCTTAATCGGGTAGGCCCATAAAATCCTTTGTAAATCCTCTAAAAAGGTGGTTCACATTCGTGGATCTGAAATCCTCTCACAAGGTAGTCTTTAATCAGACTTATCTCCTAACAGAGATTGAGATTCCTAACAGGATCTATTCTGGTAAAGAACATTGTATGACCTTAACCGGTCTGACCTTAACCAGTCTGGTTACTATTCTGCAGATAGTTACTTGTGAGTTTCATCTCACCGTAGTTTTTCCCATTTGGGTTTCCACGTCAAAATCTCATGTTATGGTGATTGTGCTTCTATGGGTGAATGCCTTATTTGCTATTTGGTTTGCATGTGTGTTAACTTGTTTGTTTGTTAAACTATTTTACCAGTTTACTGCTAGACTGTTAAAGTGTTTAAGTACAATATTTTTTGGTATACTAATTCACCCCCCCTCTTAGTATTCATCAATTGGTATCAGAGCCAACCTTTCTATAAGTCTAACCACTTGGAAAGAGATATGGGGGAATACACTGTGAGGGAACTTACTCATCGGCTCACTCAGACTGAGCAAGCCTATGATGAACTTAAAGTCAAATATAAAGCCTCGGGCAAAAAGAAGAGAGCATGCTAAAAAACTGATGGAGCTAACTGAAAACAGTTCTTTTGATGAAGCAGACATGGAAGCCCTAATTCAAGAAGTAGAAAAGCTGAATGAATCCAATTCCAACCTGAGAAAGGAGTTGGAAGGACTGGCTATCTGAATGTGTGAAAAGCTTGAGAACCGGAGGAAAGCTGAAGATCTAGTAAAAGACAAAGATCATGAGATCTCCAAGCTAAAGCAAGAGATCAGTGCACTTACCACTCATCTTCTTAAAAATAAAATGGAAAAGGAAGGAATCCAAAGTGAACTGCACATGGTTGTTTCTGAGAATGCAACCTTGAAGGAATCCAATGCTGCTATTACCAAAGAACTTACTGAGTCAAAGGAAATACTTGCCAAATTCCATAAGAGCATTGTCAAGTTAGAGCAAAAGCTTGAGTTAGCTAAACCGGTAAAGAATACCAATGGACTTGGTTTCTTTGAATATGAGGAAGGGGAGAGCTCTGGAACAAAAAGTGGAGCATCAAAGAAACAACCGGCACCAAAAGATAAAGGTCTGCAAAAGTTCAAACCTGTTTTCTTTAATTGTCCCAAGGAAGGACACACTGCTAATGTATGTAGAAGTAAGGCTTACAATAATTTTCCTTATTTTCTAAACGATAAGTCTAGACCCAATAGATTCAATGGTAATTGTTATGCATGCAACAAGTTCGGGCATAGAGCATTTGAATGCAGGTCTGTCATGCACAATACCAGAAGGTATCCTAAAAGGAGTCAAGGAGTTTTTCCTGAATCCTTTGGGAACCGGAATCCAAACCAGTTTAATACCTATAATCATCAGTCAGGTAGCGGTGGCTATCAAGAGGAAACCAGATGGAGAGCAAACTATTGGATTTGTCATGGTCATGGTCACACTGTTGTAACATGCAGAAGGAAGAATGGAAACATGAATAATGGACCTTGGAGAGCACCTGGAATGGTTTGCTAACATTACAAGAAACCGGGTCATACAACAAGATTTTGTAGAACAAGAAAGAGTACATTGGATGATATACCGGTCACTTCGGAAGGAAAGATTGATGTTGAAATTGTTCAAGCAGATATAAAGAAAACCTGGAAGAAGAAGCCAGAAGAAGTGATTCAAGTAGAACCGGTTTCTGCACCTAGTGTGGAAGTTGTTGAACCGACAAACTAAGCATCATAAAAGCTTAGGGGGAGAAAATGGTGAAATATCTCGAACGCTTAGTTTACACTAGTAAAAGACCTCAACCGATATGTGATACCTGTCAGTTGGCAGAAGACTAGAAATAGTAAAAGGTAAATTAGGGTTTATGCCCTAATAGTGGAGCATTTATTGTGGTAGGTGAAGAACTTATTTAAAAGAATTTTTCAAAGTCATTTTTTACTTATCAGTTCACGAGCGAAGAAGTTTTCAAGCACAGAGCGAAGAAAAGCGATTTGGATTGTGATTCAAAGAATTTATCAAAATCCTGAAGAAGAATTAGAAGCAAACATCTGTTGGTGAAGTATAGAACACAAAGTGGTATTTCAACAACCAAAGGAGTGTGTAGCGAAGTTTAAATTGCGAGCCCTAAATTTCGACTTACAAAGGTATTTTTCAAAATTCTTTGTTTATCATGGCTTCCGTATCACATGCTAGTTCTAGTGCACCTGTTGATTCTGTAGACTTCATTCAATGGAAGGAAAAATACAATGCCCTATCTCAAATACCCACTGGTGTTATAGTGGAGGAAGGCATTTCCGATTACATTGACTGTAAGATTGAAGATCTAGGATCTCTGATGATCCATTCTCAGTTGAGTTTGTTCTATGGGAAGGACAAAAAGATTAAACTGGAATTCAACATTCTAGAAAAGAAGAAACTTCACAATGTTGTCTATTTCCTTGAAGAATTTTTAGATGATCACATCCGCATTATTCTGAGCAGAGTACACAGTGATAAAATGTACTTAGAGCGGATGCATGATATTACACCGGAAGCAATTCATGCCATCATTGGTTTCTACAACGTCGGTGAAGTGCCAACCCTAAGGAAGATCAGTAAGACGGAAATGACCAAGCTCACCGGTTCTGTGAGTGATTCACGGGGAATGACTGTCAATTCCATCAAGGATGATCTGGTCAAATATGTGTGTATGGTGATAGGATACCAGACGTTCCATGCCAGTAGAATCAACTCTGTCTCTGCTGCAGCGGTAAATGCCACCTACAGGATGATCAAGGAAGATGCATCATTTGATCTGTGCACTGGTATGCAAAGACAACTTCTGTTGAACCTCAAGTCGATCAAACAGGACAATACCCTAAAATTTAAGTTTGGACAACTATTGGTTGGATTGTTCTTCTACTTCCAAGGCTATTTTCTAGGAGTAGGTGATATTTAGTGGTTTGCTGATCAACCGGTGACAAAGAAAATCAAGGAAAGCCTACAAGCGGTAGGAACCAGTTATCCGAAAGTGCTGAACAAATACTTTGATGAGTTCAAATGAAAAATGAACCAAAGAGTAAGAATATCTGGTGATATTGTCAAGAAGTATGAGGAGGACATCTGCTTCACCATCAAAGTTGATGAGTGCATAATGGAGGCGGTTGAGCCTAGAAAAGAAGAAGTGGAACCGATGGGATATGAGGTAATGTATGACATGCTAGATGGGTATGCCTCTACCCTAATCACCTCACCCCTTGATCCAAAGGGAAAGAGAACCGACACCTATTTGGAAAGGGTTACACCAGTTGAAGAACCCTCTATAAAGAAGGGAAAGGCAATGCCTTCATCATTGGCACCGGTAACCACAACAAGTCCCAAAGTGACCAAGCGGTCACCAGCAAAGAAGAAACTGGAAGTGACACCCGCCAAAGTCTTTGAGAGGAAGCGAAAGACAAAAAGCAATACACTAGACTTGGAGGACACTGTCTCTAAAGAACAACCTAAGAAGACTAGGCAAACGAGGAAAAAGACAAAGAATGAATGGGCAACATCGACACCGGTAAATATTGATATTTCCTTTACAAACCTTTGACACATTGTCAAAGAACAAATAAGAATATTAGAAGAAAAGTACTTGGTGATCTGAAAGAGTGCTTTGGTGATTTTAATGATGATGAAAAGAAGGAAGTTGAATAGGAAGTTATCAATTAATAATGGGTGGCCATCATAAATTAAATCCGAGACACCTGATTCTTTGTATAATTCTTTAGATAACAAGTGGTGCATTGCCATAGAAAAGGAACAAGAAATAAGAGAGGACGTATTTGCACAATACTTTCCTAATGTGCCTAAAACATAACTGTATGAAGTAGTGGAGAGATATAAGGGCCTCTTCTTCATGAGAAGAAGAAGACTCTTGTTGTTGGAAGGAAAAGTTTCTAAAGTGGTCAGGAAATAGCATAAATGCTATGCGCTAAAGTTAAGTCTTGATGTGCTAAAAGATGGTTTAAATGTGCTAAACAGTCCACCAGATGCACCAAAGTATCGACCAGATGCATTAGAGGATGTTCTCCACGTGCTGATTTAGGTTTTCCGTGTACTTGCAAAGTTAGTCCTGCATCAAAAATGATTTGATAAATGGGGTTATGCCCCATAGTGGGCACCAAAAATGTATGTCAAAAATGTGGTATCAACCCGCAAGAGAAGAAAACAATTCAAAAACACACATGAAGCATTGCATTAGAGGTTAGAAATCTAAACAAAGCAAGTTAAATGAATCTAAACTCTTTAAATCATTCCATGTTCCTCTATCTCCAAGGATCTTCAAGATTCAAGGTGGCTCTTTGTGTCCCGATCATAGGTCAAAGGGACTGATAGTGGGATGGGGGTTGGTTTTGGAGGATATGGTGACACAGGGTCGCCGGTTTCCTTGGGGGTCTTGCATGTTGGCCCATCTATACAGAGATTTGCATCAAGTGGTATACTTAGGATACAACAGTTTATTGACCGGGGTCACATTATTACAGGTGTGGGCTTGAGAGCACATTCTCGCAGCGAGGCCACTTGCAGATAGGAATAGGCCAGTTGATCAGGCTTATGTATATGGATACATAGGGATAGTTGTCCAGCGTAAGTTGGGCAAGCTAGAGCATTGGAGGAGGGTGCTAGATGACATTGATACAATTGTCTGGAGACCGTATATGGAGTGTGAGGTGTGGGCGGAGGATGGGCTAGAGATACCCTATATATATCACGATTCTTGATAGGGCAGACACCTTTTGTCATTGAGAGGTTCCTGCATAGTCGAGTTCAACCGCAGTATGGTCAACAATAGGGTATACCGCAGGGAGCATGCTTATATGCTTGTCGCAGGCAAGATGTGCCAGAGTCATGTCCGACTATTGATAGTGCAGCAACGATGGAGGAGTACATGCATTTGGCCAAACATATATGGGACTACGGGTTTGGGGTGGTAGATGCGAGGATGGCAGAGGAGTTTGCAGCACTCTTCATGGCCCATGTCGTAGCACAAATATCTGATCTAGCAAAGATGATTCCCACTTTTGATGATGATGAGGATGAGCAGCCTGAGAGGCTAGGGAGACAGAGAGAGGAGGGAGAGGAGCTTGAGGAGGGATATGGGAATGGTGGAGGTGATGATGGGGGAGATGGGAGGGGAGGTGGTAGAGGGAGATGAGGAGATAGAGGAGGAGATGGAGGAGATAGAGGGAGGAGAGGAGGGTTGGAGTAGTCAGATGAGCAGTTGGTGAGGGAGGGAGGGGAGATTTGGTGGTTGGAGTTGGTGGAGCTGGCCGGGCGAGCAAGGTTATAGCAGCTATGGGTGGGATGGATGAGTTTAGGTGGCCAACCCAAAGGAGGAGATCAGATGTCTTATCTCCACCGACGCCTAGGACAGGGATAGGAATAGGGGGTACCACGACATAGGTACCTATTCAAATGAGGGTACCTACCCACTAAGAGGACACACAGATTAGATCCTTCTAGTTGTTAGTGCAACAGCTTCAGGCATAGGTACTAGCTCAACAACGTCAGATTACGTAGGTTACCGCAGAGTGGGATATAGTGATAGAGCACTTAGGTCGAGCAGAGGCTCGAGCAGATAGCTTGGAGAGAGTGGCAGCTAGTGGTTCTATGAGAGACACACTAAGAGAGATGCAGTATGCAGCCAAGGAGGTTGAGTACTATAGGCGTCTATATGAGGAGGTGGTTCCTAGAGATCACAGAGATCCGAGCTATATTGCGGTGAGATCTAGTCGATCCAGGCAGACTCATTCGAGGATGAAGAGTAGAGGTGTGACGGGTCCATCTTGACATGATCCACCCAGAGATCCAAGTGCTGGGACATCTGTTACGAGACCATTAGCCTCAGGAGATAGTCATACCTGAGAGACTTATCTCCATTGTATTTTGATCATTGTGTTGTATTTGGACAGACATGACATCTTTTGTATACTTGACCATTTTTGAGATATATAGACAACACCGATTTTCTGATCCACATGTGATGTGTTTTTATGGATGATGATTTATGTATTAATGTGATGGTCGTATGATGTAGGAAAATGCAGGAAAATAATGATAAGTGTATATGGTGAAAATGGATAACAATAATAACAATATTGAAAGGCTAAATGAATTCAACCACAAAACCCTAGCCTAACAACAACAAAGATCCACCATAATATATGAAGATTACCTAAGACAATCCAAATCAAATGAAATCACAAAGATTATACCATCACATGTCCAATAGGGTTTGGATCTCCATTCTTCCTATCTCCATTGATCTTGCTTGATATATTTGCTCTCAGATTTTATGTGCACAAGAGCTCAACAAAGAACGGAATGTGGTTGCAAGTAGGATCGTAGTGTAGTCCAATGTATGAGATTCATTCGAATGTATCATTAGGGTTTGATAATGAAGGAAGCATCTCCTTATATAGAAGACACTATTTGAAATGGAGGAATAAGATTGAGAGGTGTAAAAGGAGGTCGGCTATGATTAGAGGGTAGGTAGAAGAAATAATAAAATAATGAAAGGGGTAGGTAGTATATGAATTAAGAGATGAATGAAATGTGTCATGGGTAGAAAAGGTTAATGAATTAATTAAATAAATAAAGATTTATTTAATTAATAGAAGAAGTGGGATAGTTAAATAAATAAAATATTTATTTGATTTAGGAAAAGGATAATTTAAATAAATAAAAATATTTATTTAAATGAGAAATAAGGCTAGAAGAGGATAAATGAATTAATTAAATAAATAAAGATTTATTTAATTAATAGAGGAAATAGGCTTAGATAATTAAATAAATAAAATATTTATTTAATTAGACATGACAATTTTGGGTGTCTACATTTTGCCCCTCTTTGAGACAATGCGGCTTGTCGCGTTGTTTCAAAGAAGATAAGAAGAACTGATACAGAGTTGCCCCAAGATAGGAATGATATGCCCCCTTGAGAGATTGGATGAAAATGTCTGAAAAGATTGCAGACAATCTCTCGATAAGAAAGACAGGATAGAATGGACTGACTAGATAAAGTGACAGAGTCAAGCAATAAAGAAGACTAACTCGGGAAACGAAGGCGAGGGCCAGGGTAGGCTATAAGATAGACCACGGGCGAAAAATACATCTTCATTGTCATCTACACATCCACAAGAGCAGATTGCAGAGCGAAAAAAAAAAGAACAGCAGCAGTCAGCAGCGATGACCTTCATTCGTAGATTCGACTGCGTTCGCCGATTTCAGAGGCTAGCAGAGGCAGGAGAGCCGGTAAGTACCACCAAACCTCCTCGTGCTTTGATGCATTTAATTTTGTCATTAATGCATGCTAGATAGGGTAATGAATGCGCTTAGACTAGGGTCCAAAAAATGTCCAAAAACGTCCAGGCGCGTCTGTGCTCGCGAGGCGCGTCTGTGTTTGTGCCAGGCGCATCTACGTTTGAACCCGCATCTGTGTCAAATGCGGCCGCATTTGTGATGGTTAGTCATGTTTGTGCCAAGAAGGCACGTTTGTGTCACCCAGACACGTCTATGCAGAGCATAGGTACGTCTGTGTTTGTCAGGCGCGTCTGTGTTTTTCAGGCGTGTCTGTGCAGTCTTTAAGCGCGTTTATGCTAGGTAAGCGCGTTTGTGTTTTAAAAAGTGTGAAGTTGCATCTTCTAGGTCAAATCGACAGTTCTGTGATGAAAATACACTGTCGATTGGATAAGCTGCTGAGAGGATACACTCAAGCAGGTCCTCTAGGGAAGACTAGGATAAATCAGGGCACTTTGTGATGAATAGCGAGTACCAAGATAGAGTACTTTGTGATGAACAGGGAGTACTAAAATATGAGCAACACTTTGTGATGAACAAGGAGTGCAAATGTGAGTAACACTTTGTGATGAACAGTGAGTGTCACACATGTAGTACTTTGTGATGAACAGGGAGTACCACTAGGATAAATAGCAACACTTTGTGATGAACAGTGAGTGCCACTAGGATAGATAGCAACACTTTGTGATGAAAAGTGAGTGTCACTAGGATAGAATGCCATATGCATTTAGATAAAAAGTAGCATTTTGTGATAAACAGTGAATGCCACAATGACTGACATGATTGATTTGCTTGATTGCAGGAGTATTTGCCGATGCTGGAGTCACGGGAGAGATTCCCGTCTACTCAAAGGTTGCGACCTGAGTTGTCCTTCGAGGACCGAGCAGCTATTGAGGAGATGGGATTGAGACATGTTCTGTATGTGCCTGAGTTTCAGGTGAACATGAGACTGTTGACTGCGCTGGCAGAGAGATGGCACTCCGAAACCTGTACGTTTCATTTGCCGATGGGTGAGATGATAGTCACCCTTGAGGATGTATATAGGATACTGAGGATGCCGATCGATGGGGAGCTGATCCCATACGATTGCGATGGAGACAGGGAGGCCCTGAGATGAGTATTCCAGGACCCAGGATTGGAGATGAGGGCAGGACATGTGGCGTGGGACACCATGACAACCACAGGATTAATATTACCAGCAGTGGTAGGAGGAGTGATCAGTGGGTTCCTATGTCTAGATAGGGCGACACGAGGGTTGGCTGTGGGTTGGGGAGGAGCACTGGAGACACTGGTGATGCAACACACTAGATATACTTGGGGACCGTGCGTGCTGACACACCTCTACTATGAGCTACATCAGTTTGTCTACCATGGATCAGTGGGATTGGGCTGCGGGGTGACATTGCTGCAGGTATGGGCTTACGAGCATCTGCCAGTGACGAGGCCGATACACTTCAGAGGCAAGGGACATGGACGTAGCTTTGTGCACCTGTATGATATGATCACGTCGCAGCCACGGATTGGCAGGTTGGAGCACTGGTGATGAGTGATAGATGATATTGATGTGGTCATATGGAGGCCATATCTAGGATGCGAGCAGTGGGAGGATGATGTAGTTGAGCTTCCTTACACCTTTCGGAGTAGGTATCTAATTGGACGGACGCCCTATGTGCTGGAGAGGCAACTAGTGGACAGGATTGGCCGACAGTTTGGCAGGATTCAGAGGATGCCACGGGGCTCAGGCATGTATGCACGGACTATCAGAGATCAGGCACAGTTTGGGCCCTTGCTGTCATATGATCAGGCTGTTACACAGCTGGTAGAGATGATGCCACTACCCTGGGACATGTGGCCAGAGATTGAGGATGCTGGCATGGATGCCGAGTACACAGCATACTAGGCAGAGCATCCCTTCCCATGCTTGATAGATCCGGGAGAGTCATTGGATGGAGATGGGGGTGGAGATGATGGTGATGGTGGAGGTGATGGGGGTAGAGGCCGATGGAGGAGGAGGGGAGCAGTTGGAGAGAGGAGGTTTGCACCTCGGAGGGAGGGTGGAGAGGAGAGATAGGCTCGAGTGGTGAGGGGTCGCAGTGGATTGCCGTTACAGGTGCTAACAACATAGGGTCTCAGATAGGTATAGGTACAGGGACAGGGACAAATACAGGGACAAGTACCAGTACAGGTATAGGTACAAGGGCAGGCACCTAGATAGGGGGAGCCACAGGCAGAGGCGGAGGGGGCTGACCCAGAGGAGGATGAGCTGATAAAGCCGAGGGAGATCTGCCAGGGCCAGGCAGATGAGATCCAGGAGTTGGAGAGGGAGAGGGATCGGCTCAGGGGGAGGCTTAGAGATACTGAGCGGGAGCAAGATCAGGCTATTCAGCGTTATACCAAGGCTGAGACAACACTGAGGGTCGGGAGACAGGCAGCAGAGGACATAGGGGCAGGATATGCTTATGTCTTGTGGGCAGGGGAGGAGATTGCCTACTGGCGAGATCTCTACTATGGTGCAGTGCCAGCAGATCAGTGGGCGAGGAGCTTCCATAGACCGTCGCGCACAACGACAGCTACGGGAGGGAGCTGGAGGAGACAGGCATCGAGTGGTGGGGTTATGGGCCCTCCACCACCATCAGATAGAGGGGACAGGTGGGATGATCCTGGGGTGGGTCCTTCAGGGGCTTAGATTCCATCGAGGCCAGGCGGCTCCGAGGGAGGGAGTTCATCATAGCCATAGAGGGCTCCCTATGTATCAGTATTGTACCATTTTTGTATTGTAGACACCTGCGGGTGCTTTTGTAGCCATATGATTTTGACATCATTGTATCATGACACTTTTATGAGTATATATGAGATGATTCATCTTTGCGGCAGCTATATGCATGTGTACCTATGTGATGAGATTTTTCATGATGTATGTTTTATGTGATGCTTATAATATGGATGCAAATATGTATATGAGGCAATGCAATATTTTTTTGTTCTTTTATGTTTTATATGTGTATGCATGATGCAAATGTGAATGTATGTAATGCAGATGAATATGATAATGTAAAGAACTATTTACATGATGAAAATGTAAGATGTGCTAACATGTGTCGTGTGCAGGATATGGTGCAATTGTGATATCTATATGTATGTATGAAATGTTTAATATGTGGTAATGCAGGTGCAACTACAAGAAATGCAAATGTTTTTGGTGTGTCATTATACTAAGTCATGTGATAGTAGGCTACACGGAATTGAGAAGGACAATGGAAGTCAATCAAGAAAGGGGGATGGAAGACAAAAGATATGAAAGTGAAAGAGCTTCTTGTGCGTTATCATCATTGAGCTTTATTATGGCAAGTAGGTTATGACAATCGAGGCATATGTTCGACCCAGAAAGTCATTGTACCTGTTTGCATGGAGACAAGACAGTCACAAACAAGGAATGCCCCAGTTCACACTAGACTCACAGTGTCCTCATATCCTTGGACAAGTCATAGCATTACTAAGAGACAATCCACAGACAACAAATACAAATAGGTGACGATACCCCATCCTCGCCTTTCTAGTCAAAGACATTCTGGAGATAGAATCTCTAGTCAGAGACATCCCAGAAAAGCTAAAAGACATGTCACCAAAAAAGATGAAATCAAAAGAAAACCAAGACTCGACACCAACATCCACTATAGCCCTCAAGTTTAGTGTCTCTTGTCACTTGTATAAGTCTTATTTGATTGTGGTCACAATGTTTACTTTCATAGAAAGGATAGATAGCACTGAACCATATGCTGTTTGAGTCTATTGAAAGATTTGATTTTGTTGAAGCCCATTGTTGCTGCTGTGTCTCATCTGAAACTGACTGAATCCATGAAACTGATACTTTATTGTGGAGAAGATGAAACTTTATTGCGGATCTGTGATGCAAATGTTGCTTTATTGCGGATTGTGCATGGATAAACTGAAGAAAGTTGGAAGAAACTGTACTCCTTGAAACATGTGATGTTCTCAGTTCCACACCCATTACTAGACATAGGATTTTGCCTTAGCCACAGATAGGATCTGATTTATTATGGATGGAAAGGGATGAAAAGGGAGGTTTATTATGAATGGCTAACCAATCTTAGGGAGATCAATAACAAGCCATGATGGAATGGGTAAGTTTATTATGAACGAATAGGTTGTGAGTGTGTGCAAAGTGAAAGGATGAAAGTGAATCCTGAAGGAGGGAGGAGCAATGTCTCTACGCATGGTGTTGGTGACCCAATTTTTCACCATGGTACTTGCCCAGGGCGCCACCAAAGTGGTTTTCACCGTTGGACGAAATTATTTCTCTTTACTTTTTTCGATTTTTCAATGCTTTTTGTGTCACAAGGTGCCTGTTTGCCAGGTTTTCACCAAGTAATGATTTTTTATTTTTATGATTTTTTTGTATTTTTGAAATTTTTTTGATTTTTTTTTTTGTTGCATTTTTTGAATTAGGATACTCTAAAGAGCCATGTGTAGAACCTGCGAAGGTGCATGCTGTTGATAGGATCCTCCAAAGGTTCACCTTCTGTAGTTGAGAGCTGATATGCACTAGATCCATATGCTGCTGTAATGATGTAAGGACCAAGCCAGTTTGGTTCGAACTTGCCCTTCTTCTCTCTGTCTTGCTGATTTTTGGGGTTTTCTCTGAGAACTAAGTCCCCTACCTCAAATGTGCAAGGCTTAACCTTGTGATTGTAGCTGTGACTCATTTGTTGTTGGTAAGCTTTGAGATGATTAAAAGCAATTTGTCTTCGTTCATCCAATAGTTCCAGCTCTTGTAAACGAGAGACCCTATAGTCTTCGTCACTGATGATGTTTTGCAAAGAAACCTGTAAAGAGGGTAGCTCGACCTCAATAGGCAAGATGGCTTCAGTACCATAGACAAGTGAATAGGGTGTAGCTCCTGTAGGTGTGCGGACACTTGTGTGGTAGGCCCAAAGTGCAGGATTAAGTTGGATATGCCAATTACGACTAGCATCGTTGACTGTCTTCTTAAGGATTTTAAGGATTGTTTTATTAGACGCCTCAACTTGGCCATTACCTTGGGAGTAATATGGTGTGGAGAAATGATGGGAGATATGGAAGCGGTCACAGAGTTCACAAACATCCTGATTTTTGAATGGATGCCCGTTATCAGTGATAATGGAAACAGGAATACTGTATCAGCAAATGATATAGTTGAGGATGAATGTAGCAATCTGTTTTCCCGTAACTTGTGTGAGAGGCACGACTTCAATCCATTTTGTAAAATACTCTGTGGCAGTGATAATGAATTTATGACCATTAGAAGGAGGGTGAATCTTGCCTATGAGATCAAGTCCCCACTGACAAAAGGGCCAAGGAGATGCAAGTGGTTGAAGTTCTTGTGTTGGCGCATGTATGAGGTCTCCATGAATTTGACATTGCTTACATTTCTTGACAAACTGATATGATTCTTTCTCCATATTGGGCCAATAATATCCAGTCCTAATGAGTTTCTTGGCCAAGGTAGGACCACTAGCATGTGGACCACATATCCCTTCATGCACTTCCCGTAACGCAATCTGAGCTTCATCACTTTCTAAACATCTAAGAAGAGTGCCATCTAGACCTCATCGGTATAGGATATCAGCTAAAATGACATATCGAGAGGATTGACGAATGAAAGTGCGACGTTGGTTATTTGATAGATCAGGAGGTAAGGTATTGTCACGTAGGTATGTGAAAATGGAACCATATAACTAGGATTCGGGAACGACAACACATATCATCTCAGTAGGCATGATCTCATATGAAGGAACCAAAAGGTTATCCACCAAGAACTCATAGCAGGTCTCGTTTGGAGGTAAATCAATCAGGGAAGCAATTGTAGCCATGGCATCTGCAGCGCGATTATGCTCTTTTGGTATCCGCTCAAAGTCTATCTTTGTGAAGTGTTGTTTCAGGTCATCCACCGTTTGTTTATAAGACATTAATTTTTCATCTTTTGTTTGGTAATCATCAGTTGCTTGACGGATGACAAGTTGGGAGTCCCCAAAAACACAAAGTTCCTAGATCTTCCATTGAACTGCAATTCGTAATCCTGTTGTTAATGCCTCATATTCCACTATATTGTTAGTGCAAGGAAATGATAAGCGGTATGATTTTGGTATAGAATCCCCTTGAGGAGTTATAAAGAGGATGCCAGCTCCTACCCCATGCTGTGTGTATGAGCCGTCAAAGTACAGTTGCCATGACTTTGCATGTGATATTGTCAAAATGGATTCATCTGAAAATTCTGAACTTAGAGGAACATCATCTATCATGGGAGCCTCTGCTAATTGATTTGTGATGGCTTGTCCTTTTATTACTTTTCTGTCTATATACTCGATGTCGAATTCACTCAGGATCATTACCCATTTGGCCAGTCGCCCAGTAAGTGTTTCTTTATTGAGAAGGTATTTCAATGGGTCTATCCTTGCAACTAACTTAGTCTTATGAGTAAGCATGTAATGTCGTAATTTATGTGAAGCAAAGACCACGGCGAGACATACACACTCAATTGGTGTGTAGTTTAGCTCATATCCCACCAATGTGCGACTGATATAGTATACTGCTTTTTCTTTGCCCTCAGCAATTTGTTGTGCTAAGAGTGCCCCCAGTGCTGTTGGAGTAGCTAAGATGTATAGTAACAGAGGCTGATCTGGAACTGGTGGCATCAGAACTGGCGGATTTAGAAGATAATCTTTGAGCGTCTGGAAAGCCTATTGATAGTTATCATCCCATTTGAATTTGATGTTTTTATATAGCAGGTGCTGAAAAGGATTACACTTATCTGCAAGTTGTGCTATGAATCTTCGTATGGGTTGGAGTCTGCCTTGTAAGGAGCGAAGTTGACTGATATTTCTTGGTGGTTGCATCTCCAAGATGGCCTTAACTTTTGTTGGATTAGCTTCGATTCCTCTTTTGGATACAATGAATCCTAGGAGCTTCCCGGAGGTTACTCCAAAGACACATTTCTTGGGGTTTAATCTTACTTTGTATTTTTCCAACTGATCAAAGACGACTGAAAGTATGTCCAAATGTGTATTTCTGCCTATTGATTTGCCCAAGAGGTCATCGACATAATCTTCCACGGTTACATGCATGAGGTCATGAAAGATAGTAGTCATGGCTCTTTGATATGTAGCACTTGCATTCTTTAGCCCGAAGGGCATGACATTCCAGCAGAAAGTTCCCCAAGGACAAGTGAATGATGTTTTGTGTTGATCCTCAGGTGCGATCCTTATTTGATTATAACCAGAGAATCCATCCATTAATGATAACATTTCATGACTTGCTGTGAGATCAACAATCAAGTCAATATTTGGTAATGGGAAGTCATCCTTTGGACAAGCTTTGTTGATGTCTCTAAAATCTATGCAAATTCTGATGCTGCGATCTAGTTTACTAACAGGCACTAAGTTGGAGATCCATTCAGGATAATCAATTGGGCGTATGAATCCGACATCTAATAATTTCTCAAGTTCTGCTTTGACTAGTAATGCCACTTGTGGATGCATTTTTCTTAATTTCTGATTTACTGTCTTTGCCCCCGGTTTGACTGTCAAATGATGCATTACCAAATCCGGATCCAATCTAGGCATATCAGTGTATGACCAGGCAAAGTTGATTTTTTCGTTCTTTGAAGAAACTTATGAATTTTGACCTTTCTGACTCTGTCAATGATTGAGCTAGGAATATGTTGTGTGGAACCTCTTCCGTACCAATGTTTGTTTTGATAGTCTCCTCTACCAACATGGATGACTTTTCCTCATATGATGTTGGGAGAATGTCGAGCCTTCCATCTTCGGGTGCTTCAGAGAGGTTTTTTCCCTCAAATACGTCCTTTCTTTTTACTTTTTTGGGGTCAGACAGCGCCACAGTGTGGTTTTCGCCATAAGACCCTTGATTTGTTCTTATTTTCACATTTTTGTGACTGGAAGGTCCGACACCCTCACCAAAATATGCCACGCTATTGAGTTCTATAGTATATCCCACTTTATGGTCTCCAGGAGGAAGATCATCTCGTATCCCCAGATAGTTAGTAAAAGATTCATCATTTTGGAATGTGTCAAACTGTGCAGGTCCTTCATGATCCCAGTCAATGAGTTGGTGGTGAACAAGGGGAAGGCCGTTAATGTCTTCAAAGTTAGCGGAGCTAAGAGTGAAGATGTAGTTATATTTAGGTATGTCAAGGTAATTATCGAGGTCGTTGATGGAACTCTCCTCATCATTCTCGATTGCAAGTGAATCCAAATTATCATCACTAGTAGCACATTCTGGGACAGGTGTTCTCATCCTATGTGATTTCAACCTAGAACCTTGAGACAAGGACTGTGTGGAATCCTCATGGGTTGTTTCTTGACTAACTTTGAACTTGTTATAAAATTCCTCTTCTTCTGTTGGTTCATCTGGCTCTCTAAATATCTCGGCGAGCTCGTAGTCACTGGAAGACTTGTCGGAACCCCATTCCCATTCGTTGGAATCTTTGGAATAGTGATCCTCTTGTTGAATTTTGGCAACTTTGATTTGTAAGGCTTCTTCTGTCCTTTGGGTGTGGACCTTGGAAGTTAAGAAACCAAGTCCTTTCGAGCATTCCTTCTTGAAAGTCAATTCAGGTTGTAAAGGTTCAATGATGCCTTCTTTTCGTAACCCAAGAGGGCTTTTTCCGTCATACCCAAATTTTTGTAGAATTTTGAAGCCTTTGCCATATTCCTCACATGGTAAACTGATGTGATCTTGTGCGTTGTCTTCACTGTCTCTGAAAAGCATTTTGTATAAATCTTCCTCTTCTAGTTCACCCCATCTTTGAAAGGTAGTAGGGTCCCATTTGAGCATCCTGATGGATACTTGCTTGTTAGGATGTGGTCTTCCATATTCTTTTGGGGAACTCATGACTTGTCGTAAGTACATGGTCTGATGTAAAGTATATTCCCCCATGCCCTTGTCTTGAAACTTGCCTTTAAGCTCACCTTGTTTTGATGTCGAAGGTTTTAATGACTCAGGATCAATGTATGCCAAGGAAGGAACAACCTCATGAATACTGGGAATGATGGTCTCAATCTTTGATTTCAGGTTATTGCAGTATATGAATGGATTAGGATCACCGTTAACTATTACTTCCACTCCATTATGAGGAAACTTAATGCATTGGTGATATGTGGATGGGACTGCCCTCATTTCATGAATCCAAGGGCGTCCTAGCAATATGTTATAAGTGAGATCTAAATCCAGGACTTGACAAACCACATCCTTTGTAACTGGCCCAACTCTGAGAGGTAAGGTGACCGTGCCCTTGGATGAACGCTCTTCGTCATCATATGCCTTAATGGTGATTTGATTTGTAGAATTCACAACTTTATCAGAATATCCCAATTGTGTAATAGTGTTCAATGTGCAAATGTTTAGACTTGCTCCTCCATCTATCAGGACTCTTTTTATTCGATGTTTGTGTATGAAGGGTTCAATGTGTAATGGTGCATTATGTGGCTGACTTACAGAGGTGTCATCGACTTCTGTGAAAGTAAAGGAATGTGGAACGGAAAGGTATCCCACCATGGCTTGAAACTAGTCCACGTTCAGTTCAGTAGGAACAATAGTATCTCTGAAGATTTTGTCAAGAATGGCTTTATGTGTGGGAGATATGCGTAATAGCTCAAGGATTGAGATGAGCGCGGGTGTCTTCCCTAACTATTCTACAAGGTCATACTCAGGTTTGGTTGATGAAGCAACGGTGTTTTTAGTTGGAGCACCTTGCAAAGTGATTTTACCTCGGCGGGTTGTAACATGACATTCAGAGGTAGGTTCGGAAGAAGATCCAACACCTTTTAGGACAATCCTGGGTCTCCGAGTAGAATTCTCAGACGCTTTGTCCTTGATAATAATGGTAGAGACATAATTGTCCATCGAGATGTGATTGATGGTTGAATCATAGTTGTAAGATGCTCTGGTATAGTTGGTTTGATCATCTATGACTTTAGCTTTTCCCTTGTCATGTTTTGGGAATGGTTCCTTAAACATCTCATGTTCTTGATTGGATGAGTGTCCTTTGATCTCAATGTCACCTCTATCAATGAGATCTTGTATGATGTTCTTCAGTCGATGACAATTTCCTGTCTTATGACCCTTGCTCTTATGAAATTCACAATACTCATCATCATTCCACCAATTCGACTTAACCTTTGGCTCATATGGAGGAAAATATGGAACTGTGATTACCTTGTTTGCCACAAGCTTCTTGAAGACTGACTCAAGTGGTTCTCCCAATGGAGTGTACTTCCTTCGTGATTTGGAAGTTGTTTGAGTATTCACTTGATTGTTTGTAGAACTTGATCCCGAAAAAATGAATTTGGGTCGCACTGTGTTGGCATCAACAACACCATCATTGACTGTGTTCTTGTTTTTGTTCCAAAATCTTGGCTTATCTTTTCCTTTAAAGTCATCTTTGTTTTCCTTGAATATCTTAATGACTCCTTGTTCAATTAGGACCTTTTCTGTTGCTAAGACTTTTTCAATGACGTCCTTGAAGGTGGACAAACAAGCTTTCCTTAGATCATATCCAATGTCTTTGTTAACATTTTGGGTGAACATTTCTACCATTTGTTTTTGTGGAATTTCACAAGAGCATCTGCTGGTTAGATTTCTCCATCTTTGTAAGAATGATGCAAAAGACTCTCCCTCTTTTTGCTTGGTGTTGCACAAAGTAGTGACTGATATGTCTGTCTCTATATTGTAGGAGAAATGTCGGATAAATGCCTCTACTAGATCACCCCATGAATTAATTCCAGGTGGTAGTTGGGAGAACCACTCCATAGCTTGATCACCTAAGCTTTGTGGGAATAATCTCATCAAATATGTCTCTTCTGCTACTATCTCAATGCAAGCTGTGAAAAACTATCTTATGTGTGCCTTAGGATCCCCTTTTCCTCTATACTTATCAAATTTAGGCGTCACAAAGTGTGTAGGAAATGGAGGCATTGGAATGCTCTTGTCAAATGGATAAGGACATATGTCTCTCATTGTGTATGTTGGCTTTGGTGTATTTATGTCCTCCATTTTCTTTTGTAAGTCCTTGATTTGTTGCTCCAAATTTCTCTTAGGTGGAGATCGACTTCTTGGACCATATCCTATGTTTGAGGTACCCATTGGAGGAGGAGCATGTTTTATATATGGATGATATTGATCATACACATGTTCATATGGAGGAGGTCTGTAATGATGTTGCGTATATGGACCACTTGGTATAGATTCATGTTGAGGAACACCATATCTATTTTGCGCATGTATACCATACTCTACAGGCATGTCATGTTCTAATGTGTTGCCCCCAAATTTGACACGGGGTTTCCTTGTGTCCAAAGTTTGAGCATGCCTTTGAATATCCAATTGCTTTGGTGGTTGATCCTTAGCATTGGTATGTGATTGAGCATATCTTTTTGCATAAGACTTCCATAATGGTCTGCGAAGGTAAGTATCATATGCTTGCCCATGTGTATGTGGGACCTCTGGTTTTTGAAGCAAAGCTAATGGTGATTCAGGTACCATATGTGGTCCTCTATTTCCTCCACTATTAGGTCTCCTTTGATCCATGTTGGAGTGAGGTTGTTGCAAAGGTCAATTTTTCATTATTTGAGACATGTCAAAATCATGAGGTGTCTTGGCTCCACTTTGTGCCATCATTTGTAAGAAGTATTGTCTATCCCTCCTCATTATTTCCTCAACCAATCGATTGAAATGGGGATTCATAATGGATTCTTCCACATCTGTTGAATGTACTGAAAAGTTGTCCATATTGTCATTATGTGTAGCATTGTTGTTTATAGTGTCCATGTTCTCAACATTTGGAATGTTTCTATAGGCATCCATGTCAGGTAATGTAGTATGATCAGAATTGAAAAAGATATCATTGTCATACTCATAAGAACTCATTTTTGTGGACTCTTCAGCCTCTTTAGTTTCTCTCCTAGATTTTTGAAGACGGGTTTCAACCATGAACTAGGTATTGACCAAGATGTGTGAGACTAGATGAAAATGGAAAGAGTATGGAAGACCAAGAGTTGGATGGAATGTAAGTGAATCTGAAGTGTACTTGCAATGTCCAAAGTGTAAGACCAAGTATGTATGTAGTAGAGTAGGTGTGACTTCCAAAGAGAGGATAGTTTCTCTTGATGAGGTAAGTTGACCTTGACTCTAAGTAAGACCAAATGAGACCCAAAGGTAAGAAACATTGATGAGGGATCACTTAGCAAAGTGTTGTTGTATGTAGTGTGTTGACAAAGTATAGTGAGGACAAGCAAGCAACCTTTTGACTCAAGTTTAGACAAGTGTGAATGTAAAGTGAGATGTGAAGCAATGATGGATTTTGTGAGACCCAAAGATAGGTTGAATGCTAAATGAAACCCTGGAGAAATGACCTAGGAAGCTCAAGAATTTTGAAACTGACTGTGTTTGTTTGCTGGACTGTAACAATTTTTCAATTCTAAACACAGACACGCCTGTATACTTCACAGATGTGGTTTCCCGACATAGACGTGGCTCTGTTTAACACATATGCGTTTCTGCGATTTTTTTGCAAAGTGTAATGTTGACTGTTGGAACACAGACGCGATTATGCCCTTCATAGACATGGTTATACCACACAGATGCTATTATGTCCTACATAGACGCGTTCTATAAAATTTGTGCAATTTTTTCCAATCTGTGAAGTCATTTTGTTGTGACCAAATCTGACTGTTTGACTATTTTTTCGTGACAAGAGGACACAGTGTTGATGAAGACCCAATGTTTGCAAGTGTCTAGACTCAAAAATGACTCCAAGAAAAGTGTGTTGTTTGATGTAAAAAAATGTTTTGCATACACTTGAAGACACAAAAGACACAATGTTTTGTTGTTTGGTCTTGAATGTTTAAAATAAGTCAAGCACAATTCTTATGGCTGGCCAAGACAATAGTTGTTGATCCCACATGGGGTTTTACCCCCAAGGCTATGCTATTCAGAACGGATACTTAGATGCTTGACCTCACTGGCTCCACCCTCAGCACTCACTTCTTAGGTCAACCAAGCATCAGTCCCCATGAAAACTCCCCGTGGTGAACTTTGTATCTCTACTAAGAACCGTATGTGTGTGGGCCGCTACCAGAGGTCCGACCTCCTGCCCCAACAACTAGAAGGATTTGGGCTTCTAAAACAAAAAGGTGCTAGTAAGGGCATCCACTCGTGTGGCCATACATGCGGCACTTTCAGCTCTGTAAATACAGAAGGCTCCCAGCCGATAGGGGTTACGCCCTACAACTGATCAAATAAATTTGATCAAACGGGTTTATGGGGAGACATAGTGTCGGTATGAACTAATCAGCACACGTTATTCATAGTTTTCACCATGAATACATTTGTTTATAGTGGTTCGGAAGAGGTGGGTTTTCCTCGCTACCACTTGGGTCATTCTCTTCTCACTAGTAGTCCTAATGACAACACGAGAAGACAGGCCCTCTAAAGATTAAACAAAAAGAGCCTATTGCTCAAGACACAAAAGACAATGATTCAATTTTAGTGCACCAATTAAAGTGTTTGCTAGTCTATGAAAATGAGACACACAATAAAATCCAAAAACCCTTGCCAAGGACCTGCAATAAAGAGTTATTAGTAGTTTGGATTGTTTCAAATGATCACCCCTTCCTGCAAGCACACAAGTTAGGTAAATTTTAGATCCAAAAGACTTTGTGAAATAGGGGCCTTCAACAATGCGTTTTGTTGACCAATTCAAAGATCTGATTCATCATAAAAAAAAGACCACTTGTAAAATTTCAAGAGATTTCTAGAAATATAAGAAAATCCAAAAAATTTGCTAATTTTCTCCAAAAATTAATTTTTTATGAAAAATCATAAAAAATTCATATAAAATGCAAAATCGATCCAAAAAATCTGAAATTTTTACTGGAGAGTCCTGATGGTCATCCAAACTTGCAAAAAATGTTTTTTGCAACAAATCCAAGTAGTTTGTGAGATATTAGTAAAATAATGTAAAACCCTAATTTTCAAAGATTTGATTTTTGAAGAATAATTTTGCATCAAATTTAAAATCACAAAGAAAAGATCCTGTGTATAATTCTGAGAGATTTCCAAAAATGTAAGAAAATCCAAAAAATTCGCTAATTTTCTCTCAAAATTAATTTTTTATGAAAAATCATAAAAAATTCATATAAATTGACAAAATGATCCAAAAAATCTGAAATTTTTACTAAATTCTTCTAATACTTTTCCTGACCTGCAAAAACAAATTTATGTCAAAATGTGAAGCCGTTTGTGAGATCTGATCAAAATAAGGAAAAACCCTAATTTTTAAAGATCTGATTTTTAGGGAAATATTTTGTATCAAAATTAAAATCACAAAGAATAGATCCTATTTATAATTATGAGAGATTTCTAAAAATGTAAGAAAATTCAAAAAATTCATAGAAAATGAAAATATGCTCCAAAAATTCTGAATTTTGGATTGAGAGCTCCTAATACTTTTTTCAACTTGCAAAAAAAATTTGGTGCAAAATTTCCTAGCCGTTTGTGAGATATGATCGAATCTCTCCAAGATCTTGATTTTGTGTCCAAAACCCTAGTTGCACAAGATTATTCTCCAAATTGTTTTACAAAACAACAATATAGGGTTAGAAAAATCTGCAAAAAAAACACAGATCTAACAAAAATCCATGTCCCACGGGGCATGCCAAAATGTATATGGTGAAAATGGATAACAATAATAATAATATTGAAAGGCTAAATGAATTCAACCACAAAACCCTAGCCTAACAACAACAAAGATCCACCATAACATATGAAGATTACCTAAGACAATGCAAATCAAATGAAATCACAAAGATTATACCATCACATGTCCAATAGGGTTTGGATCTCCATTCTTCCTATCTCCATTGATCTTGCTTGATATATTTGCTCTCAGATTTTATGTGCACAAGAGCTCAACAAAGAACAAAATGTGGTTGCAAGTAGGATCGTAGTGTAGTCCAGTGTATGAGATTCATTCGAATGTATCATTAGGGTTTGATAATGAAGGAAGCATCTCCTTATATAGAAGACACTATATGAAATGGAGGGATAAGATTGAGAGGTGTAAAAGGAGGTTGACTATGATTAGAAGGTAGGTAGAAGAAATAATAAAATATTGAAAGGGGTAGGTAGTATATGAATTAAGAGATGAACGAAATGTGTCATGGATAGAAAAGGTTAATGAATTAATTAAATAAATAAAGATTTATTTAATTAATAGAAGAAGTGGGATAATTAAATAAATAAAATATTTATTTAATTTAGGAAAAGGATAATTTAAATAAATAAAAATATTATTTAAATGATAAATAAGGCTAGAAGAGGATAAATGAATTAATTAAATAAATAAAGATTTATTTAATTAATAGAGGAAATAGGCTTAGATAGTTAAATAAATAAAATATTTATTTAATTAGACATGACAATTTTGGGTGTCTACAATAAGATGAAAATATTAGTAAAAGAACCTATGATCATCATTTGTCTTGAGACCATCGACGTTAAATGACCTCTATCAATCATGTCTTGAACAATGTTTTTAAGCCTCATGCAATCATTTGTTTGATGTCCTTTGTTTTGATGAAAATCACAGAAGTGTGAGTCATTCTACCAAGGTGGTTTGACCTAGGGTTAAAAGATGTTTATAGTCGGTAATGCGATAATCTTGTTTGCCAGGAGTTCTCTGAATGTTGATTCTAATGATCGTCCCAATGGTGTGTAAATGCATTTATTTGGAAAGTTATTGGTGGTTCCTCTTGAATTAGGATTAGGTCCTCGATTTGTGTTGTTGTTTTGGGTATTGTTGGTATTGTTTGCATTTAAAGGTTCTGGGTTGGTACTGGGTGCATAAGTGTTAGTGCCTTGATTAGAACCCTTTTGATTCTTAGTAGCCTGAGGATTACCTGATAAAGCCAATACTGGTTGTTTGGACTTTATATCATTAACATAATTTCCTCCCTCATTTCCAGTATTTTTGTTTCTGGTCCAGAACCTGGATTTGTCTAAGTTGTTGTTGTTGTTGTTGTTCTGGTTATTGAAATGAGAGTTGGATGAATTAGTTCCTTCTTTAAAGAACTTCAATGTTCCTTTCTTGATACATGCCTCCTCTACTTGGATTCCATTTTCGATCAATTTGGCAAAATATGGTATGCATTGGAGCTTGAGTATGTAACTCATCTCACTATTCAGATTGTCAATGAAAATTTCCATCTTTTCCTTTTCAAGCACATCTCGAGGATATCTTGAAACCATTTGTCTCCAATGTTGAAGAAACACCATGAATGTTTAATTGTTTTTCTGTTTGGTATTGTAGACATCTCGCATGGTGATTGCATGTTGAATATTGTAGGAGTATTGAGTGATAAATTTGTTGATTAACTCATCAAAGGATCTGACAGGAGGTGTGATTTTGGATAACCACTCCATTTTTTACTCTCCTAAGCTTCTTGGGAATAATATCATCAAATAGGTGTCATCATGGGCAAATTCAAGGCTCATGGTACAAAACTCTCGAACATGATCACGAGGATCGCTCTTACCATCATATTTGTCAAATTTGGGAATATCTAAATTCAGGGAAAAAGGTATCATGTTTAACCTTCTATCAAAAGGGTAAGGACAAATTTCGTTTAAGGAATACCACACTGTTGTCCACTGTTGCATTTCTTGCATTTGTCTTTGCAACATTTGTATTTGTTGTGTGAGAACAACCAAGGGTGCATTTGCTATCAAAATGATCTAAAATGCTATTCTATCAAAAGAGAGATAATATGCTTAATGTTATGAGACTATAAGTTTGATGCACAAAGACTTCATTTTTTTGAAAAAGGAATTGGCTCTTCAAAAGAGGGAAGTCCTTCCCCTTTATCGAATTCATTTTGTTGACCATAAACAAAAAATTGCTTTGTTGACCAGGATTTCACTACTTAGATTGAAAAAACCATTGATTTGAAAGATAAACAAACATCATGCTTTTTGGAGCAACATCTCCAAATAGAAGTTAGAAAATCATTGCCTTTGAAGGTTAAAAAGAACTTTTTGTGCCTTGTCTTGAAAGTGGAAGGTATATGCTCTCCCCTTAATTGGGTGACCAAAAAGCCAAACCACTCTCAAATCAATGGTTTTTTAAATCCAAGTAATGAAGTCCTAGTCAACAAAGCAAATTTCGTTTATGGTCAATAAAATGAATTCGATAAAGGGGAAGGGCTTCCCTCTTTTGCTTTGCCTAAAACTTCTTGAAAAAAATGAGGTTTTTTAACTTGCAAAGTAAAGTGAATCCTTTTAAACACCAAAGGATGGTGAGGTTGTTTTTAAAATGTTTGCAAAAGTAAAGTTTGTCTTGTTCCTTTTAAACCCTAAAATAAAGTGTTTTCTTCCTAAGAAAGCAAGAAAATGGTTTTTATTTGTTATTCTTTTTATGTAACTTCAAAGGGAAAGTGAGTTCAATTTTACTTAAGAAGGAAATGAAGAAAAATTTTAAATGACTAACTTAACAAAGTTAGAAATAAAAAATTTAGTCAAAAGCCTAACATTTAGTAAAAGATAATTCTCCCAACCCTGCAAACAAAAGTTACCTGTAGTAAAACAAGTTAGCAATCAAAAAATTTCTTTTTGTCGACTTCTACAAGTCTAATTTTAAGTCTCTGTTACAATTTTGCCTTCTGCTTGTGTCTATTATGCACTACAGAATGGAGCCTATGCGCTATAGAATGGGACTGATGTGCTAGCCGAAGGCCTAGATGCGCCAAGTTGTTGTCTGGATACGGTAGACTGATGTATTAAAACGCTGAAACCTATAGGAAATAGCATAAATGCTATGCGCTAAAGTTAAGTCTTGATGCGCAAAAAGATGGTTTAAACATGCTAAACAATCCACCAAATGCGCCAAAGTACCGACCGAATGCACTAGAGGATGTTCTCCATGCGCTGATTTAGGTTTTTCGGGTACTTGTAAAGTTAGTCCTACATAAAAAATGATTTGATAAATGGGGTTATGCCCCACGGTGGGTGCCAGAAATGTATGCAGGAAAAGCAGCTCGATGAAACAAATATTATGATTTCAGGACTAGTCCACACACCAATGGGACTCTTGGTGCAAGTTATGGAGCTGCATGGAATAGCTCAACTTCCCAAGGGATGTTCCATTATTCTCTATCTCACAAGACCCTGTAAGCTAATGCCTTTACTCTCAGATCACTAAGCAAAGTGACTTAGGGATGACAATCATGAGAATGAGGGATGTTTTGATCAATCTAACATTAATGCAATCCTATCCTAACATGATATACTAGCTTAATATGATTATTTATGATGATAGAAATGCTTCTAAAATGTTTATTAGATTATTTCTATTCAAAGAGAGATTAAATGCTTAGTAAAATGCCTATAAGTGTGATGCCAAAGACTTGGGTATGAGAATGAGAGAATGAGGGCTCTATTTATAGGGAAAATAGGGAAATGGATGGTCAAGATTGGATGATCTTATCAAGGGCTAGGATTGAAAGTTATCAATCCATTCACTCAATTCTCACTAATGAAATGGTGACAATTGTCAACAAGAGACTGCTTGAGAGGAGATGCAAGAAGCATTAAATGCTTGAGAATACCTCATGGTTACCTTAGAAGGTAAAGGTTAAGGTTAGGTTAAGAAAACCCATTGGATAAAGCTTTTACCCAAAGGATAAACTCTTGTGCAAGGGTTAAAGGAATAACCATGGTCAAAGCAATAAATGCTTGATGAGACCCAAGGGTTAGATGAGGGTTGAGCTAGGCAAAAAGTCTCCAACCATGTAAGAAGGTTGAGTTAACCATTAATGGTTATGTAAGAGACTTAAATGGTTAACTTGTTGAGGACATAAAGCCTTTAATGGTGATTGAAGATTTTAAGGGTTTGAGAAGTGACTTCCCTTTGTTTAGGGATGTGGCAATGTTTAGTGGATGGGTTGGCTAATTTAGAGGGGATTAGAAGAATTTAGAAAGGGTTTAGAGAGGCAAGTGGGAGATGTAGGAGAATGCAAGTGGATGGAGGATAATTTTATTTAAAATAAATTGCTTTATTTCAACAAAATAGATGCAAGTGGGGGATTTAAATAAATTAGATTTTTTTATTTGAAATGAACAATTTAATTAAATATAAATTTAATAAAAAAGGAGAGAAAGGGGAGCTAATTGAATAAAATGATTTATTCAATTAAATGATATGAAAGGCCTAGGTGAATTAATTAAATAAATTGAATAATTTATTTAATCAAATAGATGAATGCGGATGATTTAATTAAATTAGATTTAATTAAATAGAGGAATGAGAATAAAATGAACATTAAATATTCATATAGGAAAGTGGTCATTTTTATACGTCTACAATGTCCACTTTGGCAAAATATGGATCATCAACCTCAACCTCTTCATTCTGTGGCTACCAGTTATAAAGACAAGTCCCTTCATAGCTTCTAGAGGGCTCAACAATTCTCTGCAATTGTAAATCCTTCCAGCCCTCAAAATAGCCCTTTGTATGGAAGCAACTTTTCTAGGTCCAAGGCCAGCTACAAATTGTAAAGGAGAAAAAATCCATTCATGTGATGCTGCTAGGTTTATACCAACACCAACTTGGTTGGTTACTGATGCTCTGCAAAAAGGATTAGAAAATCTGTTTGATGACAACACACACAAGAGCACAAGAAACAAACGTTAGTGTTAGCAACAAAAGATTATCCTAAACAGGCATATCAAGAGAGATATTAAGCATGAAATAGAAAGCATATAAACATAGAATAAAATAGCTAATCAAGATGCTCATAGTTGCTCCTCCCTTGTTCCTCTCCTCTCCAAGTCCCAAATGAGTGTAGCTCTCAGCTTTTAGCACTAGCCATGGATGCCATATGGAGATTCAAGATGGTTGAATATGATAAGCAAATACTATGCAAGAGTAGATAGTGATGCTATGAAAAAGATCTATGCTAATGCCAGTATAACAACAATACTCTAAAATGCTTCTCCTTTTGCTTGAGGAGAAGGGTTCTATTTATAGAAGAAATAGGGAAATGAAGGGTTAAGATTGAGCAATCTTAACAAGGGTTAGGATTGAAAGTTGGGGATCCATGTGCACAATTGGCACCAATAAAATGGTGACAAGTTTCAACATAGGATTGGGTTGAGAGAAGAGGTAGGAGGCATTAAAGGCCTGAGAAGACCTCATGGTTATCTAGAAGGTAAGGGTCAAGTCTAAATTAAGATTACCCATTGGATTAAGAGTTAATCCAAGGATAAACCTTTGTGCAAATGTTTAAGAGATAATCATGGTCAAAGCATTAATGGCCTGATGAGACCTTTGGGTTGGGTAGAGGTTGAGTCAAAACAAATGTTTTAACCATGTGGGAGGGTTGAATTAACCATTAATGGTTATTGGAGATTTTGGGGATTAATTGGTTGAAGGTTGAAAGCTTTCAAAGGTTATCCAAGACTTTGAGGGTTAATTTGTTGAACACACAAAGCATTAATTGCTTTTCAAAGACTTTGGAGTCTTTGAGAAGTGACTCCAATTTGCTTAGGAATGTGACAATATTTAAGGGATGAATTTAGGCTAATTAGGAAGGGTTTAGAAGAATCTAGAAGGGGTTTAGGCATACAAGTGGATTTTGTAGGAAAATGCAAGTGGGAGAAATTTTGGTATTTTCAATTAAAATAAAATCATTTATTTCAATTAAATGGTGTAATTTGCATTTGGATAAATATTCAAATAAATATTAATTTATTTAAATGAGAAAAATGAAGATAAAGCATTAAAATGCTTGAAGACTTTGAGGGAAACCATTAAAGGCTTGAAGACTTTAAGGAAAACCATTAAAGTCTTAAGAAGACTATAGAAGGAAGCCATCAAGTTTGAAGACTTTAAAGCCATCAAGTTTGACTACTTTAAGGGAAACCATTAAAGGTTTCAAGTGGGTGAGGATAAATAGGATTTTAAATAAATAATTTATTTAAAATAGTTGTGCAACTTGCTTTTGTAGGAAAATACAAGTGGGTGGAGGATAAAGGTGATTTTAAATCAATTATTTATTTAAAATAATTGTGCAACTTGCATTTGTAGGAAAATGCAAGTGGGTGGAGGATAAAGGTGATTTAAATAAATGTTAATTTATTTAAATGTGAGAGGTGGGATTTTTGGGGGATTTAAATAAATATTAATTTATTTAAATGTGAAAGAATATTTAATTAAATAAATATGATTTATTTATTTAATTAATGGTCTGAATTTGGTTAAGTGAATTAAATCAAATAAATTGAATAATTTATTTAATTAATAGGAGAAGAGGGTTAAGATGAATTAATTAAATATTAATTTAATTAATTATTAATTGATGGTTAAATAATCAAATAAATACTAAGTATTCATTTAATTAAGTGGACAGATTTATGTGACTACATTTGCCCCTCTTTGAGACGGTGCGGTTTATCGCGTCGTTTCAAAGAAAGAAAAATAGGTGTGAAGAAATGCCCCATAAAATGTAAATTTAATGGGTGGTATGCCCCCTCGAGAGATGGGCCGAATTTTTTTTGAAAAATCGGGCGATCTCTCGAAAAAGAATGAAAAGTGGAGGGGAGGTAGAATAGAAGAAATTAGAACTAATGATGAAAGAATGGGAGAAAATGGAGTGAATATGAAGAAACAACAAGCCAGCGAGTACCCTGAGGTCATGCAAGAGATACATAGCAGATGTAGTGTGGGGTTTGGATTGATGCTATACAATTGATCAAAATTGGTTGGACAATCTGGTGCAATCGGTTTAATTGCCCCGGTCAAGTCAAAACGTGACAGTTGATGTCATTGGTCGCTTGGACATGATAAAGTCTGAGTAAGTGAATCAAAGTGACCTGATGGTGACTTAGACAATTGATGTAATTGCCCGATGAAGTCAAGGTATATGAAGCAAAATACTCGTTGAGACGTAGACAATTGATATAATTGTCCGTTGGATTGTGTTTGATTGGTTGATCAATTGATAGTGTGTGCGTGTGATGGATGGTTGTGGGGAATCATGGCAACCCCGTTGAGACTAGGTCATTGTGATAAATGTCTGATGTAGTCTAGGATTACCATAATCGATTACCTGTTGAGACCCGAAGATACTTGATCAGAGTATCTGTTGATAGTCTAGGTGTGTGGGAGTCGATGTATCTGTGTAGATAGAGTAACTGGCTTAATTTTGTGGATGAGTGAGGATGGGAAGCGATGAAGGGATTAGGATGATGTTGATGATCAAGATAGGGAGGGTGAGGGGGGATTTGATGTTAGATAGAAGATATGGAGGACTAGGATCGAGTCCTATGGAAGAAGATGAGTAAAATAGAGCATGCATTATTATGACTACGTATGCATGATATGCAGCTATTATGAATGTATGGATGGGTGGAATGCAACGAAATGCAATATATACAAATGAGATGGAATGACGATCCATGGTGCTTTATTTTTCATCATTGAGCTTTAAAATGTTGTAAGAAAATACAAGCAACTTGACATAAAGATTCAAGATGACCAGAGTATTTCTTACATGGATTTTGATATAGCAAGTTAATACAAGCAACTTGATATAATGGATCAAGTTGACCAGAGTATTGCTTGCGGAACAGACAAGGATTATCTCCGTTCATGCATGACTTGGATCGTCCTCCTTGATTTTAGGCTGATCATATCCTGAGACAAGTGCATACCGTACTAAGAAATAAAAACCTTTATCCAAATTGGATGAGGAGGAACCAAAGAATGAGCAGTGTACCTGTAAACAAACAATATATACATAAAGAATAAAGAATATGGATCCTTGGTAATGCTTCATGCTCATATGGTCAAGATATACGCTGTAGTCAGCAAGCCGTAGTGATCTATGACTGCATTTGGCATAAGATCACGTAGCTTGGTGAACTTCCCACGTAGACACCATTAGTACATGCCCCAGAACTTCATCGGAAATAATGCACAAACGATACAAAACAATGTTGAAAAGATCCCGATACAGATAAACAAACGATTGTACTCACAAATCAACCAAGTATTTGATAGCTTAACATAATTTTCTTGTCAAAGAAAATGTCATCTTGTCTTTGTTTTGGTAAGGAAGGATGCATCCTTGTTTAAAGACAGGTTTGGATTTGTTAATGTCGATTGTGTGGTTTGATTGGTAAATGGTCATTGTGTGAGTATTTTGTCAATGTTTATTTTGTATCTGATCGGATAAATATGTACAAGGTGTTGCCATGTTTTTGTGTGATTTTTGATGGGTTTTCTGATGTTTTTTGGATTTTGTGAAACAATTTTGAATGTTTTTGGTATTTTTGAGAGATATTTTTGAATGTTTTTGGATTTTTGATGATTGTTTGAATGAAGAACTTAATGAATCATAAGACAATGTAGAATCCACTTCCATCAATAGGTTAAAGGCATTGCCCCCAGTTTTAGACATGACTATGAAAAAGCGGGATGCAAGAGGTATGGAGTACTATCATAATTGCAGAGGAATAACAAGCCATGGTTGATGGATGGATGGATGTATGTATGAAGTAGATGTGATCGCCACAAGTCTGAAAGATAATGGAGCCATAGCCTTTACGAGTGGCGCCTGTTTGCCAGGTTTTCACCATCGTTCTTACCCAAGGTGCCACCGGAGTGGTTGTTCACCGTTTGGATGCATGATTTTTCTTTACTTTTTTGAATGTTTTTATATTTTCTTCAGGACATTTTTCTGAATGTTTTTTGGTATTTTCTGATAGGCAGGGGAGCCTGATGCGCTGTACAGCTTATGTGTAAAACCGTTTGAGGTGCATGCTGTTGATTGGATCTACGAGCGGTTCTCCGTCTGATGTAGCCAACTGATATGCCCCAGACCCAAATACAGCAGTGACAACATATGGGCCTAGCCAATTTGATTCAAACTTGCCTTGATGTTCTCTGTTTGGATGGTTGCGAGGATTCTCTCGAAGAACAAGATCACCTACCTCAAATGTACGAGGTCTAACTCGGTGATTGTAGCTTCTACTCATGCGCTGCTGATAGGCTTTGAGATGATTGTATGCAGCTTGTCGCTTCTCATCAAGTAACTCTAAGTCCTGAAGACGGGATACTCTGTAGGCTTCATCATCGATGAGATTATGCAAGGAAACTCGTAAGGATGGTATCTCGACCTCAATAGGTAAGATAGCTTCAGCACCATAGACCAATGAATAAGGAGTTGCACCTGTAGGGGTTCGAATGTTAGTTCGATATGCCCATAATGCTGGATTCAATTGAACATGCCAATCACGACCGGCATCATTGACTGTCTTCTTTAGGATTCTCAATATGTTTTTATTGGATGCTTCGGCCTGACCATTGCCTTGTGGGTAATAGGGAGTGGAAAAGCGGTGTTGGATATGAAATTTCTCACAAAGCTCACGAACATCCTGATTTTTGAAAGGAAGACCGTTATCTGTGACAATGGACATGGGCACACCATACCGGCAGATGATGTAATTGAGGATGAATGAGGCGATCTGCTTGCCGGTGACTTGGGTAAGTGGAACAGCTTCGATCCACTTGGTGAAATATTCAGTGGCGGTAATAATGAATTTATGGCCATTGGATGAAGATGGATGAATCTTACCCACAAGGTCAAGGCCCCATTGACAAAAAGGCCATGGTGTTGTGATTGGTTGCAGTTCCTGTGCTGGTGCATGTATCAGGTCGCCGTGAACTTGACATTTCTTGCATTTCCTGACAAAGTAGTAGGAATCCTTTTCCATAGAGGGCCAATAGTATCCAGCTCGCATGATCTTCTTGGCTAGTGATGGACCACTTGAATGAGTCCCGCAAATTCCTTCATGTACCTCTTCCAAAACCTTTGTTATCTCATCTTGTTCCAGACACCGAAGGAGAGTACCATCAAGACTACGTCGGTATAGGGTTTCGGCAATAATGGTATATCGAGCAGTTTGGCGAATGAAGGTTTTACGTTGGTTATTTGATTGGTTGGGAGGAAGGGTGTGATCGCGGAGATAGGTGTAGAACTCACCGTACCATGGGGATTCAGAACCGACAAGGTGACATATCATGTCGGATTCGGGGATATCATAAGCGGGAATCCAAAGCTGTTCTACCAAGAACTCGTAGCGTGTTGAATTCTATGGAAGATCTAAGAGAGATGCGATGGTAGCCATGGCGTCAGCAGCTCGATTCTGATCTCTTGGTATCTGCTCAAAAGTGATAGTAGTAAATGATGTCTTTAGAGTGTCCACCATTTGCTTGTATGGCATGAGTTTATCATCCTTGGTCTGATATTCATCGGTTGCTTGTCGAATGACTAGTTGGGAATCGCCATATACTTGCAATTCTTTTAATTTCCATTGTACGGCTAACCTGAGTCCTGTGATCAAGGCCTCATACTCTGCTATGTTGTTTGTGCATGGAAATGTGAGCCTGTAAGACTTCGGGATGCTATCACCTTGAGGTGTGATAAACAGAATGCCTGCCCCCGAGCCGTGCCTAGTGTATGAACCATCAAAATATAGTTTCCATAGTTGTGCTTCTGTGATCATAAATATCTCTTCATCTGGAAAATTGGAAATGAGAGGATGATCGCCTATGAGTGGTGCATCAGCCAATTGATCTGCAATGACCTGACCTTTGATAGCTTTACGGTCCACATACTCGATGTCAAATTCACTTAAAATCATCACCCATTTGGCCAAGCGGCCTGTCAATGCTGCTTTGCTAAGTAAGTACTTGAGTGGATCAATCTTTGTGATGAGTTGCACCTTGTGTGTTAACAGATAGTGCCTCAGTTTAGTGGCTGCCAAGATTACTGCTAGGCAAGCTCGCTCAATAGGTGTGTAATTGAGTTCATAGCCCACCAGTGTGCGAGAGATGTAGTAAATAGCACACTCTTTTCCTTCTGCATTATGTTGTGCCAGTAATACACCTAATGCTGTACTTGTTGCTGAGATATAGAGCAATAATGGTCTACTTGGATCTGGTGGCATCAGCAATGGTGGATTCATGAGATAGTCTTTAAGCGCCTGAAATGCTTGCTGGCATCTGTCATCCCACTGAAAGCGGATGTTCTTGTGTAGCAGGTGTGTAAATGGGTGACACTTATCAGCCAATTGTGCAATGAATCTTCGGATAGATTGAAGCCGTCCTTGTAGTGTTCTTAGCTGACTGATATTCTTTGGAGGTGGCATGTCCATTATTGCCTTAACCTTTGCTGGATCGACCTCAATACCTTTGCTTGAGACAATGTATCCTAGAAGCTTCCCGGAGGTCACGCCGAAGACACATTTCTTTGGGTTGAGTCGAACATGGTACTGTTCCAGTCTATCAAAGATTTTATCTAAGATGTGAAGATGTCCTTCTCTAGTAAGTGATTTTGCTAGTAAGTCATCCACATAATCTTCCATCATAGTATGCATCATGTCATGGAAGATGGTAGTCATTGCTCTTTGATAGGTCGCTCCTGCATTCTTTAGACCAAAAGGCATTACATTCCAGCAGTATGTGCCCCATGGACATGTGAAGGCTGTCTTATGTTGGTCCTCTGGTGCGATCTTTATTTGATTGTATCCTGAAAAGCCATCCATGAGTGAAAGCATGGCATGTCCTGCTGTCAAATCCACTATGATGTCGATATTTGGTAGGGGGAAGTCATCTTTAGGACATGCCTTATTCAGATCTCTGAAGTCTGTACAAATGCGGATGCCCCCTTTTGGTTTGCCGACTGGCACAATGTTGGAGATCCATTCTGCATAATCAATTGGTCTAATGAAACCAACATCTAGGAGTTTCTTGAGTTCTGTTTTGACTAGTACGACAATCTGAGGATGCATCTTACGAAGTTTTTGCTTGACAGGTTTGGCTCCTTTTGCTACTGTGAGATGATGCATAACTAAATCCGGATCAAGCCCAGGCATGTCTGCATATGACCATGCAAAGTTGATCTGACGCTGCTGGAAGAACTCTATAAATGTAGGTTGTTCCTCTGGAGTGAGAAGAGATGCTAGATGTATAATATGAGGGTTTTCAGGAGTCCCCACATTGTATTCTTTGGTCTCCTCAATGAGGATCGTTGATCGTTCCTGTTGTGCATTAGCAGGGAGAATGTCAAACCCTTCATCCTCAGGCGCCTCAGAGAGGTTTTCACCGTTGGATACGCTCTTTCTTTTTACTTTTATTGGATCAAACAGTGCCACAGTGTGGTTTTCACTGGAAGATCCATGTTTTAATGTTATATTTTTGCAGCTGAAGGGTTTGGCATCCGCCCCGAAGTATGCTGCGCTATTAAGTTCAATGGCGAATCCAGCTTTGTGATCCCCGCTTGGTAGATTATCCCTTAATTCCAAAAAGTCAATGATAGCCTCATCATTTTGGAAGAGGTCAAGACATGGGGGATTTGGTTGGTTCCATTCGATGAGTTCAGGGTGGATAATGGGCATTACTTCATCGATTAAGTTAAGTGCGGGAGATGTATCAGTGAGGGTTAAGACAGTGTGGTGAAGGTCGTTGATGGTACTCTCCCCGTCAGAATCAGGTGTAGGATGAGACGTAGGGTCTGTGGAAGATGTTTCCAGCTCAGGTACCCAAGTGGTCTTTATCTGTGCTTCTCCGTAAACAGGGATGTCTTTGCGGGGTGGAGGTGGTGATGTGTCTTCCTCATCTGAAGTGTTAAGTTGCACTGAATCGAATTCCCACTCATGTGAGTCGGTCTCTGAATCACTCTCCAGCATCCGATTGCTATACCATACTGGGATGTCTTTGGAGTTAAACACGGCAGGTGTGATTGGTTTATGTATCCTTGTAGTGATCGGTGCTACAGGAATTGTGATGGGGTTTAATGGATTTGTCACTGGAAGTATCGGTAATGGTGACTCAGTGGCTTCTGCTGGAACTACTGGTGCCATAGATGCTGCTGCGGGTTCCAATATAGTTGCTGCTACAAATGGTGTTGCTGATAGGATTACTGGTTCGTTTGATGGGATGAGTGACATTGGTGATGGTGGAGTTGTGAGCCTTGAGGGGGCAGTGGGGATAGTGCTTGATGGTGCTTTGATTATGAAAGGTATCCTCTTTGCAGTAGGTGGGCAAAATGGTTTGCTGGGTTTTCCTTTGAATCGGAGTTTAGGAAGGATCTCTTTTTCAAAGCCAAGGCCTGTATTACCTTTGGGCTTGAATTCTGGTAGTAGAGGTTCGTGTCGTCCTTGTTTGCAGTATCCCAAAGCACTCTGACCATCATATCCCATTCTTTGCATAATGAGGAGGCCTTTGCCATATTGTTCCGTAGGAAGTGTAACTTGCGGTTTGTCAGTGGTGATGGGATCTTTATAGATCCAGTCCGCCAGGTCCTCATCTTGTGTCTCTTCCTCTTGACTCTTTCCAAGAATGAAAGGCGTTAAGGCACATGGAGGCGTGATTAGTGGTTGCTGGAGCAACTGCTGTGGTTTACCATGTGTTCTAGGAGAAGTGGGCTTTTGTCCCACACAAAAGAGCTGACTCAAGTTGTATTCTCCAGGACCTTCCTCTGCGATTTTCATCTTAAGCTTTTCTTGCTTGGGTATAGGGGTGTTTGAACTAGCAAGAGAGGCGGGATTTACATATGATGTGGAGGAAATGGCTTCCCTATTATTAGGAACAGTAATTTCTGGTTGATGGCTGATATTATGGCAAAATGCAAAGGGATTTGCATCGCCCAGGATTGTGATCTCTGCACCATTATGTGGGAACTTGATACATTGATGGTAGGTAGATGGAACAGCTTGCATGGCATGTATCCAAGGTCTCCCTAATAATAGATTATATGGCAGAGGAAGGTCCAGAACCTGACAAATGATATGCTTTACCACAGGGCCCACTCGGATTGGTAGTACCACAGCTCCTTTGGATGAACGCTCTGCATCATCATAGGCCTTGATGGTGATCTTCTTGTGAGGATCCACTGATTCTATTGCATATCCCAATGCTGTGACCAATTGCAGTGTACAAATGTTTAGGCCTGCTCCATTATCGATTAAGACTCGCTTGATCCTGTGTTGGTTGACAAAGCCTTCAATGTGGAGTGAGGCGTTATGAGGTTGTTGGAAAGAAGAGTTGTCACTTTCGGAAAAAGTGAGACAAGGTGATGACTTTAGATTTCCAACCATGGCTTGAAATTGGTCCGTATTCAGGTTTGCAGGGACTGACGCCTCTTGGAGTGCTTGATCCAAGATTGTTTTATGAGAGGGTGACAGACGCAAAAGCTCCAAGATGGATATAAGCGCAGGGGTTTTGTCTAATTGTTCCATAAGATTGTACTGCTTTGGGATGGAGGTGGTGCCTTGTGGAGCTGCCTTTATGGTGACCTTGCCACGACGTGTAACAACATTGCAATTTGAGGTGGGATTTTTGAAGGTGATAGTTGCAATTTGTTCACTGGCATCATACAGGTGATTGACAGTGTAATTATACGCAGCTTGCGTATAATCAGTGGTATCAGGACCTCGACTGGACGTCGAAGGACCCCTTTGATCTTGCGATGGAAGTGGATTCTTGAACATCTGATGATCATTATTGGTTGTTTTTGGGTCATGCCCTTCAATTTCAATTTCTCCTCGGTCAATAAGATCCTGAATGAGATCTTTCAATCGGTGACAATTACTTGTCTTGTGTCCTCTTCCTTGATGGAACTCATAGTGTTCAGTATCTTTCCACCATGCTGGTTTGACTTGAGGCTCATAGTTTGATAGCTTAGGTAGAGTGACCAAATTTTGAGAGAGGAGTTGTCGCAACACTGTTTCAATGGGTTCCCCTAAGGGAGTGTATGTGCGTTTTTGTTTTTGTGGACGAGGTCTTGGTTCATCATGAGATGTGATGCGACCTTGATTAAGAGGAACATTTGTGTTATTTTGAGGTGGAAGATTTTGTCCTGCAAACCGAACCACAGGTTGTGCATTTTGGACAGTCCGAGCATCCACAACTCCATCGTTGACGATGTTCTTATTCTTGTTCCAGAAGTTCGGTTTATCGCTATTGAAGCGCGGGCGAGGAGCATCTTTTGGTTCATTAAAGATTTTGATGAGTCCTTTTTTGATGAGTGCCCTTTCACATTTTATACCCTTGGTGATCATATCGTTAAAAGAGTCTGTGTCTTTGACATCCAGGTGAAATTCCATTTCTTCGTTTAAGTTGGAAATGAAAATTTCCACTAGTTCTCGTTCAGGTAACTGAAGAGAACGTCTGCTAGACATTTGGCGCCATCGTTGCAGGAATACTGCGAATAATTCACCTGGTTTTTGTTTGGTGTTGCATAGATCAGCCATGGTGATGTCGCGTTCAATATTATAAGAGTAATGAGATAGGAACTTCTGGATGAGTTCCTCAAATGTTCTAATGCCACCTGGAAGTCGGGAAAACCATGATGTGGTTGTTCCTCCCAAGCTTTGGGGAAAAAGGCGCATTAGGTATGTGTCCTCATAAGCTACTTCAAGACAAGCAGAATGAAATTCTCGGACATGATCACGGGGATCCCCCTTTCCTCTATATTTTTCAAATTTGGGTGTTTCAAACCCGCGTGGAAAGGGTGGCATATAAAGATTCCTATCAAACGGATAGGGACAGATGTCGTTAAGTGAAAATTGATTGGTCTTAACACCACTATGAAGTTGTTGGGCGAGATTCGCGACTTGTTGCCGCAACATCTCCATTTCATTTGGAGGAGGAGGTGGTGGGTTACCTCGAGGGATGTTATATCTGATGGGATCTCTACGCCTTTCCTCCTCATGGTGACTTTGTCTTTCTGATGCTTGTCTTAATTGGGCAAGATCAAAGTCTGAGGGGAGTTTGGCTCCTTCTTGAGCAAGTCTTAAGAAGTGAGCATCCGCATTGCTCCTGAGAATTTCATCAAATAATCTGTTAAAGTGAGGGTTATGCTGAACCCTTTCGATTGTTGAAGGAGTGGGACTACTTGGGTTTTCATCATTTACATTTCCTCCAAGTGCTTCTTGAAATTCATTGAGGTTGTCCTCTTCTTCCTCAATTTCTATTTCTCGTTGCCTTGATCGCGATCGGGTTTGAGCCATTTTGTTTGCAAGTTTGTGTTGAAGTTGATTGAAGATGATGATGAGTTGTTCAATGAAAGATGGATGATTAGTGGATTGTAGATCTCTAGCACTCTAAAGGTAAATGTAACCAGAATTCTTTCTTTGAATTGCTTGTTTGTTTTGATGAGTTTGGATGTGATAAGGTGTAGAGAAATCTGAGATGTGTTACAGATTTTGACTACCTAGCAATGAGAGGATTCACTCATGAACTAGTTTTAACCTGCGTAGATGTGTCTCTTAGGATGAGCTTATCCTAGATGTAGAAACAATCTAAAAGTGATGTGATGTGTTTGATTTCAAGCAATATCTAAAAAAGGAATCTTGGGACAAGAACCTCTTAATGTTTTGAGAGTTTTGGGATGAATTGATGATGGAAAAATGATGTATGAATGAGATGATGGATGTTTTGTTTTCAACTTTAATAAAAACTTTGTGTTACAAATGGAACAAACTCTACTTCTTCCCTTTCAGGCGTTGGTGGCATTTCTCGAGCTGTGTTGTAGGTGATACAGATGTTTGGGAAGAAGTTGGGATTAATCTTTCCTCCTTGATTTTTGTGATAACTCAGAGCTCTATATTGCATAAAAGCTCTGCGGTTCAATGATTCGGAATCAAACTCGTTTGTTTTACCTTGAAGATAGAGACGCATGCGATGTAGAAAGACTCTATGTGAGACAAAGATTTGTCTATTGAGATAGAAGAATTTCCTCCTTTTGATCAAAGCCTTTGAGCTTAATGGTCTTCTTTTCAAGGTAATATTCTGATGACACTTCTTCTTTCGCAAGATGTGAAGAATGGTCATAAATTTTTGACTCTTTGTTTGTTTGCACTTTGTTTTTGGTATTTTTGGTTGTGTTGACAGATGTTGGATGAATACTTTGTTTTTGGGATTGATTTTCTGATTTTTCTTTGACAAGAAAACAAAGCAAGCACACAAACACAAGATTGTAGCCTCAAAGGCACAAATGAGTATGGGTCTAGATTAACCCAATCCTTGGACTTGTTTCTGACCCTTCTTTTAGATGTATTTTAAGATGTATTTCCAAAGCCTGAAGTCGGCTCAATTTGCACTAGGTCTGTAAAACGAACACACTTCAAACACTCTTTATCCCTAAGGTCAAATGGCCAGTTGTGATAAATTTAGCCCACATCTTGATATTTCTTCGACTTTGGTACTACATACCTTATGAATCCCGCCGTGGCAGGTAAGGATGTGATATACTAAGTCTTGCACGAGCATAACAAATAGATGATCCCTATGATGGGGGAGTCACCACTTTTATCAAGCCACAAGTGACCTTTCAAAAAGCTATGTTTCTACTCAAGGAAATATGTATGGTGAGTATCTTGGGAGCAAAACCATCTATGCTCTTGCACTAAATTATACCTCAAATATCCTCAATCAATAGAACAGGTGGGCTACTACTTAAAGGTGTTTAGTCATGTTCGATGTTTTTGGACATAAGTTCATTCTGCAGTGACTCACTTAAGAGCCTTGTAACTAGTGGTGGGGCCCATTTGTCCTTTCGGCCAGTTACACTGTAGGAACAGCTATACCCAAGGCTACAGCTTTCGCTCTCACCTGATTTCTATAGCGGCTCGAAGGATTTACTGCTCGAGGTCGTTCCCAAGAGTATCGATCCCTTGGCAGGCCTCTCTTAAAAAGATAAAATTTGAGCGTTACTAACACTTTTCTCTTGCACCTAGGACCACGAGAGCCAAGGGAGAGGATAGTGTGTGTTAGAGGTAGGACCACTCGACCAACTCTTTTGCACAAGTGTGCCAAACACAAAATTCACTTGTTCCTTTTAATTTGTCATCGCAATGATTTTCTATCTATTTGGAGATGTTGCTCCAACAATCATGGTGTTCTTTTTAATTTTCAAAGGCAATTGCTGGAGTAAACTAGAATTTGAAAATCCTGGTCAACTTAATGAAAAACACGTTTGCATGAAGTAAAATTGCTTTAAAAATGAGACAAGTTGATTGTGAATTTTATTTGCACCAAAAATGGAAGTGTGGATTGTAAGTTTTATCTTGATGCAAGAAATAAAATTTGCCTTGTTGATTTTAAGCACCAAAAAAATTTGTTCCTAACTTTGCAACAAAAAAATTTGCGTGTTTGTTTTTGTGATTCTTTTTAACTTTGAACAAGTGTGATTCTTTTTTAGAGCTCCAAACGAAAGATATGGTTCTTTTTAAAACTCCAAATGAAAGTGTAGTTGATTTTAACCCAAAAGGAAAATGAATTTATTTTATCCTAACTTGAAAGAGAAAGTTAGCAATATGAACAAATTTATTTCCTAAGCTAAAATTGCTAAAAGTAATGCTATTGTAGGGGTTAGTTAAAACCTGCACAAAAGATAATTAGTTAGAAAAATCTGCATGTTTTGGTGGGCTTCTACAAGCCTAAAATTTTTGGTTTTCAGTTACAAAGAATTTTCTTACAACTCTTTGTTACAATAGCTCTACTCTGTGTGAAAACAGAAGTGCTATTTAACATGAAAGAGCAACATTATAGACAATAGCGTTAAAGTATCAATTTGCGAAGGTGCTAAATTGAGAAGAAAAATGCAAGAGAATGACCTGTGTGTCAATTAAAACATTCAAAAGTTAGTAGTCTTCAAAATGATTGCTCTTTGATTCACGTCGGGTTCACCAAATGATGCTCTGCAAAAAGGATTAGAAAATCTGTTTGATGACAACACACACAAGAGCACAAGAAACAAACGTTAGTGTTAGCAACAAAAGATTATCCTAAACAGGCATATCAAGAGAGATATTAAGCATGAAATAGAAAGCATATAAACATAGAATAAAATAGCTAATCAAGATGCTCATAGTTGCTCCTCCCTTGTTCCTCTCCTCTCCAAGTCCCAAATGAGTGTAGCTCTCAGCTTTTAGCACTAGCCATGGATGCCATATGGAGATTCAAGATGGTTGAATATGATAAGCAAATACTATGCAAGAGTAGATAGTGATGCTATGAAAAAGATCTATGCTAATGCCAGTATAACAACAATACTCTAAAATGCTTCTCCTTTTGCTTGAGGAGAAGAGATCTATTTATAGAAGAAATAGGGAAATGAAGGGTTAAGATTGAGCAATCTTAACAAGGGTTAGGATTGAAAGTTGGGGATCCATGTGCACAATTGGCACCAATAAAATGGTGACAAGTTTCAACATAGGATTGGGTTGAGAGAAGAGGTAGGAGGCATTAAAGGCCTGAGAAGACCTCATGGTTATCTAGAAGGTAAGGGTCAAGTCTAAATTAAGATTACCCATTGGATTAAGAGTTAATCCAAGGATAAACCTTTGTGCAAATGTTTAAGAGATAATCATGGTCAAAGCATTAATGGCCTGATGAGACCTTTGGGTTGGGTAGAGGTTGAGTCAAAACAAATGTTTTAACCATGTGGGAGGGTTGAATTAACCATTAATGGTTATTGGAGACTTTGGGGATTAAGTGGTTGAAGGTTGAAAGCTTTCAAAGGTTATCCAAGACTTTGAGGGTTAATTTGTTGAACACACAAAGCATTAATTGCTTTTCAAAGACTTTGGAGTCTTTGAGAAGTGACTCCAATTTGCTTAGGAATGTGACAATATTTAAGGGATGAATTTAGGCTAATTAGGAAGGGTTTAGAAGAATCTAGAAGGGGTTTAGGCATACAAGTGGATTTTGTAGGAAAATGCAAGTGGGAGAAATTTTGGTATTTTCAATTAAAATAAAATCATTTATTTCAATTAAATGGTGTAATTTGCATTTGGATAAATATTCAAATAAATATTAATTTATTTAAATGAGAAAAATGAAGATAAAGCATTAAAATGCTTGAAGACTTTGAGGGAAACCATTAAAGGCTTGAAGACTTTAAGGAAAACCATTAAAGTCTTAAGAAGACTATAGAAGGAAGCCATCAAGTTTGAAGACTTTAAAGCCATCAAGTTTGACTACTTTAAGGGAAACCATTAAAGGTTTCAAGTGGGTGAGGATAAATAGGATTTTAAATAAATAATTTATTTAAAATAGTTGTGCAACTTGCTTTTGTAGGAAAATACAAGTGGGTGGAGGATAAAGGTGATTTTAAATCAATTATTTATTTAAAATAATTGTGCAACTTGCATTTGTAGGAAAATGCAAGTGGGTGGAGGATAAAGGTGATTTAAATAAATGTTAATTTATTTAAATGTGAGAGGTGGGATTTTTGGGGGATTTAAATAAATATTAATTTATTTAAATGTGAGAGAATATTTAATTAAATAAATATGATTTATTTATTTAATTAATGGTCTGAATTTGGTTAAGTGAATTAAATCAAATAAATTGAATAATTTATTTAATTAATAGGAGAAGAGGGTTAAGATGAATTAATTAAATATTAATTTAATTAATTATTAATTGATGGTTAAATAATCAAATAAATACTAAGTATTCATTTAATTAAGTGGACAGATTTATGTGACTACAGTTACTGTAACCATTACTTGTTCGACAACTTCATACTTGTCATTTGGAATAAGGAAATGTTCCATTGAATGAAGCTTCAATGATAATATCTCTTTTCCAGGATCACATAATTTTGCAACCATGGCCAATGGATTCAGAAGATACCGACCAAGAGCCATAACACGCCTCACAATCCCTATTGTAGATGTTCTTCTCCCAGAAGGATTGATTGATCTATTTTTGATATTTTAAAATTATCATCTATCTATCAAGAGATCCTTACTAAAGTGTTAAAATATGCCCATGTGCCTACTAACATTCATCCTACCCAGTTCCAAGTACCTGTTTGACATATTCATACTTGGCAGGAAGCGAGCATAATTGTTGCAGATAGATGCTCGACAACAACTGTACAAGAGGTTGGTCCTTTCGTTCTTGTCATCATGATTTTTTCGCAAGTTCCTTTGCTTTCTTTGCATTCTCTTGTTCACTTTGTTTAATGGTATCCACTTTAGAAAAATATGGATCCTCAACCTCCCTAACCTCTCCATTATGCGGCTGCCAGTTATAAAGACAAGTCACTTCATAGCTTCTAGAGGGGTCAACAATTCTCTGTGACTATAAACCCTTCTAGCCCTCAAATAAACCCATCCATTCATGTGATGCTGCTAGGTTTATATCAACACCAACTTGGTTGGTTACTGTAACAATTACTTGTTTGGCAACTTCATACTTGTCATATGGACTAAGGAAATGTTCCAGTGAATGAATCTTCAATGATAATATCTCTTTTCCAGGACCACATAATGTTGCAACCATGACCAATGGATTCAGAAGATACTGATCAAGAGCCACAACACACCTCACAATCCCTACTGTAGATGTTCTTCTCCTAGAAGGATTGATTGATCTATTTTTGATATTTTAAAATTATCATCTATCCATCAAGAGATCCTTACTAAAGTGTTAAGAGATTCTCATGTGCCTACTAACATTCATCCTACCCAATTCCAAGCACCAGTATTCCATCTATCATCCTCTTATCAACTAGCCTTAAATCAAAATGATATGCTACCGAGTGATCCAACCCATAAATTTTTCCCTACACATTGAATTCATCATCATAAGACACAAGGTGAAGCAAGTCCTAATGGATATTTGTTCTATCATGCATAATCGTTTTGAGTTGGAGGCTTGAAATATGAATAATTTATCTCATTTTATTTGTTAGTTGCGTATTTTGTTATGGGTTAATATAAATTTGGGTACTATATAGAACTTTAAAAGAAAGTATAATCTAATCAAACATTATATTTCATTTGATGTTATCAATAATTTTGACTAGTTTTCTTCATAATGTGTATCTTGTATAGTTTATCTTAATATTGTCTTTCTTGTATCCTATAGTAGTTGTGGAAGCATTGTCATAACTTTCATTTGAACCATTGGATCTTTCTATAAATTGGAGGATAAGTCTATAACAATGATATCAAGAGACCGACCAGAGCGATTGGATTCATTACAAGGTAGGAGTAGCCTTTGTCATGTTTGTCATCCTCAAAGTATGGTTGGTTTCTATTAAGTTGTTTTCTTGTAAGGATGTTTTGAAGATTGAGAAGCGACTTTTGATGGGTATTAATCCCATTGTTGTCAAGTATGCCTGATTGAAATTGAATGTTTCCAAGGTTTATGTGCATTAGAGCGCAAATGATTCCTAAGATTGTCACTTCAATTAAATAATTACTGAAAAAATTTGAATTTATTGCTTGTAAATGAATGCTTTAAATAAAAGGTTACTTTATTATAAATATGATTTCTTAATTGAGATTACTCTAAAAAAACCTGATTAAATTATCTTCAAACAATAGTAGGCCAGTGCCTTCACCTCTGACATAATGTTGCAGTTAGTCTTACTGAATTTTACTTTGCTCTAAAAGACCAATGAGACAAAATGAAGCTTGGCATCCAATCCTTCAAACTAATAATCAAACTGAAACATAACCCAAACTATAATAACATAGGATAGCACATTGAAACAATCTAAATGAATAGATTTATCATAGGGAACTAATCAAACAATCAAAAAGATAAATACCATCAGAGATGAAAAACACTTGATCTTTGTATTGAAATAAACATAAGATAATCAACCTCCATTAATGACTCAAATATACCATTCTATTATTAAGTTTTTTTTCTAAGTCTATTGGTTTCATTTCACTAATTTTTTTTTATATTTAATCTTTGTCACAAGGTGACATTCATCCGACCCATATCACAGATAGGGATGTAGCTCCCAACCCTTCTACCCATCAGGTAAACCTCATTGTAATTGTACAAATTAGATAGAAGCAAAATGTGATATTATTATGTTATTTTCTTTAGGGTTTTTGAGTAATTTTGATAATTTTACTAATATTCTTGTCACAGACGGATGTTCGGGGAAAGGCACCTGCATTACCTGATGGCAATACAACAGTGGACTCACTATTATGCGATGATGACATCACATATTCCACAGACCCTGTTGCAATGATGAGAAAGATCCAAAAGTTAATAGAGAAATTATTGCTCTGGCATACCAAGTCCCTCAAATTGGTGCAATAAAAGAGAGGTTGCAACAATTGATGTAGAGAGCACAAAACTTACAAGTAAGTAGTAATGAAATCTTTAATTAGAACATAAGTTCAAAAATGGTTTATATTTTATACTCTTTTATGTTAGGAGCTAAAATATGTACGTGTTGTTTTTACAGGAAATATTGCATCCTCATCAAGCTGGTGGCCATGATCAAGGTACTCCAGGTGATGACTATGTTCTATACATTAAAACTTCTTTGATGCTCTGATATTCCTTTATGTGTTCACATGCTCTTTGTTGTTATCAAACATGTGACTTCCCTGCACATTTTATAATTGTTGCAGAGCATCCACACGATAACTCATCAACTAGGGACAACCTTCCACTCAAGGTCATCTGACTCACACACAATTTGACACTATTTTCTATTCCTCCATACATGGCACAATACATTCATATATCCTTGAAGGTTTTACAACACCCGGGTTGCCAAGTCACAATTCATTGACTCAAACATACCAATTAGAACAATCATTATCTAAGATTCCATATCCTCACTTTGGAACTCTCAATCACTCCCAATCAAATTCAAAATTACTCCTAGGGTTTAATCAGACCCCCACATACCAACGTATTACTTGGTTTGCACATTAGAGACAACATTCTCACTATTTTCATAAGTTGACAGTCTATGTAAAGTTTAGGACAGTCACAAAGGAATTTGGCAATCACTTGTCATAAACACTCAATATTGACTCAAGTCACTCAACCCTTCTTCCAAACATACACCACACATTGAGTTTTCCATCCACACTATCTTCCAAGACTATTTATCATTCAACCCTCACATGTCAAAAGCTTTTTATCACTGTTTTGTAGTTTGCTGTCACGAGGCAATACAAGAGGACAGTCATGTCACATCTTTGGTTCAAGGTCTTTTAAGGCTTCAAAACACCTTTGAAATATCTAAGAGGACTCCCCACACACCTTATTCATCTCCAAACAATATACCAACACTCATTCATATGTACTTTTGCACCAAACCCTCACAAATCTGCCTTTTCACTGTCCTTCTTGGACCGAGACACCCAAAACAGTCCCAAAAGTCTTCAAAGCACATGCCAAACTTGGAGTGAAAACCCTACACACTTGATGAAATGAAAATACACAATATAATAAATATTTATGCCCATTTGTGGGCTTATTTGGAAAAGAAAATAAAAGATATTACGTTTTGAGTGCTTGTTGCTAGCCCTAGGTAGGGTTTATACAGTTTTCACCAAAATGGCTATAAATTTTCAAATAAAAATCCAAAATTAATGTAACCAAAGGAAATGAAAGTATATTCATGCCACTTCAATCTCTGACCAGTTTCCAAATCCAATCAATTCATTTGATGGTGGAAAACATGTGGATAACAGACTGCAATATTCAGAAAATTGAGAAAGAGTGTAGGGAATTCAAAAGTTTTTATTATTCAAAGGCTCTAAAATTGACTATTCTGCTTTAAAAAATTGGTCCTAGTTCCTCATTGTTCTCTTGGTGCTCCTGCACCATTGTGCTATTGCTCATATATTTAATGTTTTGTATATTTAATGTATTATTCTTCAGGTGATGTCCATGTTCCTGTGCAAACATCACCTCATCTGAGGCCATCATCCCCACCTATATTGCCAACTACAATGTCAAAAACATGCAACATGCAGACATCCACTAATGCACATCATAATGACCCTGGAGTTGGTAGATCCCTCTTTTTCTCTCTCTTTTGTTATGTGTTTATTTCCCTTGAAGTGTTCTTTCTTGGGGGTATTTCATAGTGGATTCATTTTCTGCAGCAAGACATGTACATGAGGATGCAGAGGCCACTAGTGGTGATACCATTGCAACATTTCCTATATCTTATTGTATTTCTAGTATGGGAACATTGCCGGTCACATTTGTGGTGACCCCATAAAGATAGAGAAGGTTTCAAGTAATTTAGAATTATTATGCTATATAGAGTAATTATAATTTACTTATTGATCACTCTTTTTGGACTAATCATCCCATGATTTGTTTGCAGGAAATGACATTTTTCATAAAAATCTTAATGAAATTACATTGGAAATCTTTAGGCCCACCATATGTAAATGGTGGAATGAGCAAGAAATAAACAATTTTTATTTTAGACCATGTAGATCATGGTGAGCAAGTTGAGCATGTTCCATGTAGACAACATCAGGAACGTGATGGGGCCCCACTAGATAAAGAGGACCATTGTTATTACTTTAAACAAATATAATTGCAATTGGTCTATTGATTAATGTAACCTTTTGTGTTTCAACTGTAGAGGATTTAGAGGGTGTTCAGAATGTTGACGATGAGACTAGACAAAATGATCAAGAAAATGATGTTGCCCCATCAGGTAAAGAGCACCCCTATAATTTTCTTTTAATTAATGGAATACTTGTAACAATAATAATAATACTCATGAATTTAACCCATTTATTTGTTATTACAATGGACTCCCTTTGCATACGTGTCCTCATCGTGAGTATAGTACTAGGCATACATTAACTAGATCACGAGAAAAGGGCAGAAGAAGTGAAGAGGGGACAAATGATGAGGACAACAATGGACCACTTATTCTTTACGTCCAAGCTTCAAAAAGAAAGAAAAAAAATGATTGTAATCTTATTATATGTTAACAACTGGATTTTATGTGTTAATGAATTCAATTATATGTTAATGAATGTTAATGAATGATATGTGTTAATGAATGTTGATGAATGTTACGTGTTAATGAATGTTATGTGTTAATGAATGTTATGTGTTAATGAATATTATGTGATAATGAATAAATGTTATGTTTCATTAATGTGTTAATGAATGTAATGTGTTAATGAATGTTATGTGTTAATGAATATTACGTGATAATGAATGAATGTTATATTTCATTAATGGATGAAAGAATGTTAGACTTTAATGGGGAATTTAGAGTGATAATAAGGGGGGGGGGGAGGGGCCAAATGAGCTTCCACCTTCGCGTGGTTGGCCCTGTTAAGTAGATAATATTAAACTATTCTTGAAACAAAGAGAAGCTCAATAAGGTAATGCTCTTTTCAATATTTCATTATGCTCCATTGTTAATCTTATTGATGCTAAGCATATTGTTTGCAGGTTACACATTCAATGTTGCAGGTTGTGAACATGCTTCTACGAGACCATTCCCCATTACAAGTGAATGCATGCCTCATTGGTTCTGTGAGTTTATTTTGTTCTAGAATAGACATTCTTTCTCTGTTTATTCCTTAAAATTTGTTCATTTTGTTTTATAATAGACACATTGCCTCATTTTGTTCATTCATTGTTCATTTTGAGTTTATTTTGGGTCGAGTTTGAAGAAAGAGCATGCATAAAAGGAGGTGGAACTACTGGAAACTGATTGTTAAACTAAGTTACTGATTCTTCACTAAAACCCTTGGATCTTGATTTTGATTCTGCCTGGGTCCTAGTCCAAGCTTGATTCCCCTTGGATTCCTCCAAGGTCCTTCTTAGGTGGTTGGGTCCTCAGTGATTATTCATCATCTATTGTGCCTAATTTTGGGGCAAATTAATAAAGTAGTGCTGGCTGCAAAGTGTACAATTTAAATTGCTCTCTCATATACGTTGCAACCTTTTGTAAGGGGTGTGATCTTACCCAAACTACTATTCAAATTGCAATTTGCATAATACACAGCCTGCCATCATTGGTGCAATCTGATCTCTATTTCTATTTTTGTTTATTTCTTCATACTGTCATAAGGATGTGAAACTACTATTAGTGTTTTCTTATTGGTCAACTGGTTATCATATTGATTAGTAATCAGGTCTGAGATCTTCCAATAGTTATAGTGGCATTATTTATCACTATATTTTGTCGTCCTACTACCTTGATGACCAGATCTGGTATTGTCAATATTTTTTTGAGGGTTTCAAGACCTAATTGAGCATCATTAATCAAATCAATTTTTGCATCTATGCAATTCACTGTATGAGTGTTTACTTTGATTTCATTTCAGTCTGTCATAAACTAAATAAATTCAAGATTAAGTTTGCTCTCACCTACTTTAATATCATTGGAGTAGATTTTATGTCATATATATGTGTGTGTGTGTGTGTGTGTGTGTGTGTGTGTGTGTGTGTGTGTGTGTGTGTGTGTGTGTGTACGGACGTACTCATACCCATACCCATACCCAAGGATTTATTTTTTCTGATTTCGTGAATCCCTACCCCATTCTGTATCTGTATGCATACCCGAATCAGTAACTTAGCTATTAAATTATCTAAAATCCATCTTGTCTCATGTATCACCTATGAGGGGCTTCCAACTAATGTAGAACTGATGAAATTATCCTCAAAACTCCACCTTTTCAGGCCTCAAACTGATGATGAACTTAGAAATCCACATTTTCTAGTATAAAAACTAATGTCTGAACTGATGAATGATACTAAGAATTTGCATTATAACTTGAAGTTCACTTAACTGAAACTCCCACCCTTTAGTAATTTCCATGTGCATGTTTATGGTAATCCAATCTACTAAAAAATACTATCATGACTACGCTTTCATTTCTTATAGAAGGTGATCACATCTCCATGTTGCATTGTCTAATCTCAAACTTACTATCATCTGCCTCTGTATTTAGAACCTGATTTCTATCACAATCCTTATTCTTCATTCCTCATTACTAGTCTGCAACACTGTATCACCATTGTAGTGAGCCTGTATGCATGCCTTATGACTATTACATTTTTGAATGCCTTTGAGTGTTGGCATTGCACACTCCAATGAGAAATTGTAGGTGATTGAAGGTATTGTCATTGATGGCAACCTTGTGATCCTATGGCACCAACAGAATCTACACTAGCAAATAGTTTATCGACAGGGCAAAGATGATTACCGACACCCCAGCCAACAGGATTTTGATTATTGCATTTTGTATTTAATTGTAATATCTTTTTGTAAGCTGACAAGTTGTATTGTAATAGGACTCATATATAAGTATGAGATCTTGTAGATCATTTATGCAAAAAAAGAGATAGATGCGAACATGCGAACATTAAGACAGATTTTGGAGTAAGGTTTATGGTTATTGTGTGAGGTTAAATCGGTACTAAACCTGGCATAGAAGATTTTGAACCAAAGCAGTACATTATATTGGATTTACATAATCCATTTTGTAGGTCAGTGAGACTTCCCTTTTGTATTTAAGCAGTGAGCTTTAGGCAGTTGGCCTTCCTGCATGTGTAGGCCCCATTGTAAGTAATATTCATTTATTGGCCAGCGAGTGAATATTGTGGGTCACAAATCCCACCGACGTTTTTCCCACACCAGGTTTCCTCGTTAAAAATCTTGTGTTATGGTGTGCTTATTATTCTTATTCACTGCATTAATTCTTGTTTACCGACACTGTTTTGGAATGCAATTTATTTAATAAGGTTAGAAAATATGTATACCAGTTAGATACTGATTCAACCCCCTCGTCTCAGTATCATTGGGAATCCTAACATTGAGTTCTTTTTTTATTTGATAGAATTGATCTTCCTATCTCTTTATGATTGTACTTTGTCTTTGATTTGCTTTGCGACAAGGCTTTTATGGACTACAATTGGCATTGATGGAATCTCCTTGTATTGCCTTTAAGTTTGGAGCCTTGAAATGGAGTGTACGCCTTATGATGGCACTGTCTACTTTGTGTTCTACAATATTCTCATGTCTCCAACTTAGATGATTATCTTTTATGACTAGATCTATCTTTGTAAGTTCTTTGTTTGTTAATCATTATCTCCTTGAGATGTGTATGCCTAAGACTGAAATATTATTCTTGATAGTCTTGTTACTCACTATTTTGTAGAGTTTTCCTTAAACACGTGCACTATCACATGTTTCCCTTTAAACAAGGTCTAGGACTATACCTAAACCTACAATGTTATCCATGACTGCATACTGAGTTATAGGGTCTCTATCTTTATAATATCCTCCTTTGATAGTATTTTTAAACAACAATATGACTATCTGTATGACTATTTATGAATGCTTTATGTATTGGCTACAATACATTTTTGGCATTTACTATTATGATTCCTTATGATAAGTCTTCTCATGCATTCTTGTAGCTATTTCATCTTTATCATCCTGATAATGAAGTACCTACTATGCATAGTCCTTTGTAAGCTCACTGATATTAATGTTGTTGACATTAATTCTTTGTAATTGGCAAAAGTCAACTTGATGGTAACACCGACAAGTAGAAGCATGTGATTAGGATAGCATACACCATTTAAGTCCATCGAAAAAACACACACTAGCGGCAATGGAGAAATCTTGTCTTGCTGATAGCCGATGAGGCTATCGGTAAGACTTATCCCGATGGACACTAGCAAAAAGTAAAATGCATCGGCAAAGGTTACAACGATAAAGGGTCATCGGTGTAGACAAAAGAAATTGGGGTTTTTTTTTAAATTTTGGGGAAGGTCGGAATTTCGATGAACACCATAAGACAAACGACAATGTTGCCATACCTGCAACGACAAAAATGTCACAAGATGCAGCCTCGTCCGTCGTCGTAATTGTCAAAATTCTGACATCTCCTTGAAGATAGCCAATAGCCGATGAGGCTCAATGTAAGACATCCCAATGGCCACTAGCAAAAGTAGAATGCATCGGCAAAGGTTATGATGATAAAGGGTCATCAGCAAAGGTTACGATGATAAAGGATGCAACGAGGTCAAAATTTCGACGTCTCCTTGTAAAAAAAACATGTCACGGGTGCATAGAAATTTTTGACATGGTGTCTTTGGAATGTCGACGTGAATCCCGTCGTCAGAATCACCGATGAAAAAATAGTGACGAGAATTTTCTCCCCGAATACGTCTAAATTCTGATGTTTAGTTGTTTGAGTTCTGACCAACGGTCATCGGAAAACCACTCCAAATGTACTAGTGGGTGTTACTAGGACATCGTGACAAGGATAACCAAACAAAGAATTGTCGATAAAGAAATCCATAAAAAATTAAACAAGTATCTACTAATTGAAAAATGAATTAGTGTCATAAATTGTACACCCTTGCTAGGGTGGTACAATTTCACACTTAGTTTAGCACCCGCCTTAGTGTGTTTGCATCTTGCATTATTATTTCCCTTTAAGCATTTAATTAATTAATTTAATTAAATCTAAAGTCATATTTCATCACTTCATACATCATAATATTGGGCCCTTTACCCTGAGTGTGCCCCTTTTTATTTTATTCCTCCAATAAATCATTTAATCATAAACCCTAATCATGTCCTATTTCAACCTTTAAGGACTGATTTCGCATATCAAAACATCTCAAAATTAGCTGTAACTTTGGGATTCACTTTAATATAATTATATCTAACGACCTTGAAAATTTGGTGAAAAGTTGGTTGATCCATGGTAGGAGTGCACATGGTCCTCAACTTTTTTACCAAAATTTTGGAAGCATAATTCTATGATATTATACTGCTTAACCCCAAAATATTGGAGGGAAATTCAATTCCTAGGTCGGCCTAAAGATGAAATTAAGTCAAAATTAAGATCTAGGATTTCATACATAAAATCTTTCTTTCTTCATTTGAAGGGATCGAAGATCTATCTAATCTAAGGGACTTTTTCAGCAAAGCAAGCATAAGGAGCCTTCTTTGTAGTGAAAGAGAAGCCTATGTGGAATCTTCAACAACATTCAACAAAATTTCATCAAGCATTCATCATCAATTAGGAGCCTTGAAGACATTGAAGAGTAATAGGAGATCTAGTGGAAATATCTCTCCCTTGAGGATCGATATGATTTCATGTTATTTTCATGTCTTTATATGAGCTTCTTTACATCAACTTGAATATTTACATTCATGCTTTATATTACTTTGCATCATTGATTTAGAGCATTTACTTTTTCAATTACAAGCATTTAGGGTTTACTCTTTAGGGTTGCTCTAGATTGTTTACTTTCATCTTAGGGTCTTGCACACACACAAGATTCTTGCACACACATTTTCAATACTGTAGCGTCGTAAATTGTACGCACTCGCTAGGGTGGTACAATTTCACACCTAGTTTAGCACCCGCCTTAGTGCATTTTGCATTCTGCATTGCATTTCTCCTTAAGCACTTAATTAATCAAATTAATTAGGTCTAAGGTCCTATTTCATCATTCTCTACATCACAAAGTTGGGCCCTTTCACTAAAGCGCGCCCTTCGTATTTTATTCCTTCAATGCATCACTTAATCAAAAACCCTAATTAAGTCCTATTCCGAACTTGGGGGCTTGGTTTCGGGGTCAAAACATCTCGAAATCACCTGTAACTTCGGGATTCTCTCTAAAATCATCATATCCGACGGCCCTGAAAATTTGGTGAAAAGTTGCCGGGACCGTGGCGCCCGGTGCACATGGTCCCGGGCATTTGTCCCAAAATTTTAGGAGCGCGATCCAATCATGAAATAAAGCTTAACCCCAAGAAATTGGCGGGATATTCAATCTCTAGGTCGGCCAAAATACAAATTTATGATCTAGGGTTTCATACATAAAAGCTCTCTTTCCTCATTTGAAAGGATCGGATTTTTGTTTCCAGGAACTTCATATGCAGCGAAAGAGCAGATCTTTGAGGACTTCAACATCTTACAACATCTTTCTATCAAGCATCTATCAAATTCATTCATCCACTTAGGGCTTGGAAGACATTGAAGAACAATAGGAGATTACCGACTGAAGATTGGCTTGTACTCCTCCCTTGAGGGTTGGGTATGATTTTGTATTGTTTTCATGTCTTTGCATAAGCTTTGATACATCATTTATTCATGCTTTAGATCACATTGCATCTTGATTTAGAAGCATTTACATTATCATTTACAAGCAATTAGGGTTTACTTTCTAGGTTGCTCTAGTTTGCTTTCTTGCATTTTTGGACCTTGCACACACACTAGGTCTGCACACACAATATATTTTACAAAACAACTTGGCTATTCATGGAGGTGGAAATCACCAAAGCGGGGGTTTGACTAAGGCAAAACCCTATATAGCCGCCCCTCCCCCTTTTCAGATATTATTGCAGGTTTCGGGATTCGGACGATGCCGCAGGATACAGATCCGGAGAGAGAAAGTTGGGACAACACTCTGTGTGAAATTGCAGAGCAGGAGACCGGGACAGGGGCGCTGGGCGCCCTGGTCCCTGGGATAGAGGCGCTGGGCGCCCTGGTCCCTGGGACAGAGGCGCTGGGCGCCCTGGTCCTCCGGACAGACAGTTTGCAGACAGTTTCCAGACAGTGTTTCAGAGTGCAGAACAGTGGTTTCCGGTGCAGTTTTCAGGACAGTGGCACCCGCGCCCCCGTCCCGAATATTTTCAGTCCGATTTTGACTCCGGGTACATATCTGCATTCTTATTTTATCCTTATATTTACAGCTGTTCATTGTTTAATCTCAATTCTTCAATCTTGTTATTGGTTCATACTTGCATTTTGGGATTAGAGGTTTGAACTTGCATTGCTTGATCTTACAATTTCAACAAGGGAATAGGAATCCTAATAGATATCCCGTGGCTCTCTCTTTCACCAAAAGAAGTAGCCAATCGTGCGATATCTCTAGGCTCTTTCATATTCCGTAATGTGTGTCAAAGAGTAGGATTAGGGTATGTTGACCTAGTCTCGCTTTTTCCCCCACACATTTTGGTGAACCCGACGTGAATCCATCATTGCTTCCTCTTGCATTACATTTGTTAGATCTAGATCTAGATTTAGTGTGTTTTCATTTCATTAAAAGAGAAAAAGAAAAAAAAAAAAGAGTGTGTTTCTTTGCATTGTGTGTTTAAATTTTATGCAATCTTTTCAAAATGTCAGATTTTTATTTACAAAATGTTCATGCTTTTGATGATTATTATGAGTATAGCCAAGATGAATTAGATGAAGCTTTAGATGAGTTTTTAAACCCTAAGGATGCTAAACCTTCATTTTACCAAAAACTCATAAACCTTGTTACTATGCCATTTAGGTGTGATGAGAAAGATAAGTCGAATGATTTCTCTCAAGGATACATTCCTATCAACTCTTCCCCTGAATCTAGTAACATGGTTGTTTTCAATAATCCCCTATATGAGGAGATGTCTCCTTTTGAATCAAAAGACAAACCTTTTAACCGATATGATCATGCTTTGTTGGATGATGCTCTTGATGACTTTGTGGCTTTGTCGAAACCTATAAACAAAAACAAGACCTCTAAATTGGTTAACATGATAAACTTGAATGAACATAATAAGCCTCTCTTTGAAGTCCAAGGTGCTTATCCTTCTCCTACCTTTCAAATTCCTAAATCACCCCTCCTTACTGTCCAAGGGAGGTATGATCATGATTCCTTTCGTACCCCGAATAAACCAATCATCACTGTACAAGGGAGAAAACCTATAAGTCCTTACAATTATGCTAAATAAATAACTAGAGAGAGTTATCATGCGGTTGCCCATACTTATCATACTAGAAATAATAGGCAACCTAATCCTCCTCCTGTTATTCCAGTTTCCCTTCCTAATCCTCAACCAATTCTTCCTCAAGCTCCCCGTATTTCACAAGTTATGGGTAAGGAATATGATCTCATAGAACAACTTAAAGCTACCCCTGCTAAGATATCCCTTTGGGATTTGATTCAAACTTCTTCCGCCCATCATGGAATGTTACAAGATGCCTTGAAAGATTTGAATGTTCCTCCACCAAATACGTCTAGTAATATAGCATCTTTTGTTAACTCTGTGATGAATCCTAAAGCTCAAATTGTGTTTTCTCAAGATGAGTTGCCTACTAGTGAAATTCAACAACAATATGATCCCTTGATGATTGTGGTTGTCATGAAAGACACGGCTATAAGACGAACACTGGTAGATAATGGCTCTGGCCTTAATGTGTGTAGCATTAATCTATTGCATAAGATGAATGTGGATACGTCTCTTATGGAGCCTGACTCTCGTCCCATTCGTGGCTTTGACAATGTGGCTAAGACTTCATTAGGTATCATCACTTTACCTCTCACAGTGGGACCTGTTACTTTACCTACTCCTATCCATGTTATGCCAGGAAATTTAACATATAACTTGTTATTAGGGAGGCCTTGGATTCACAGCATGCAAGCTGTCCCCTCTACGTTGCATAGACAAGTTAAATTCATTTATAACAATAAGACATACACTTTGATGGGTGATACTAATTTTCAAGCTTGTCTACAAACATCTAATTCCAAAGGAGAGTCTAGTAATGACTCTTTAAACAAGAAACCTATCGCTGAGTCTTCGCTCTCTGATGATCAAAATCCTTTGGATGAGTCTGGAACTCCTGAAGAAGATCCTTCTCAACTTGAAAATACACATAAAAAGGATTTTGATCCTGAGAAGGTCCTCGCAGAAGATGATTGGGGATCTCTTGATTTTAACCCTACCTTTGTGGGTGAATATAAGGTTCCTTCTAGAGAAATTAAAATTGAAAAGAAGGAAGAAGCTGAAAATCATAAAGTTGAAAAGAAAGAAGAAACTAAAAATCAATCAACCTTACCTGAATCTATGAGTAATAATTTTGTCGCTGCTTCTCAAACTTCTTCTCCTCACATCTATAATTATGAAGAGTTTGATTCTTTGTCTTATGAAAAACCACCTTCTCTTCCTGAAATGGCTGATCGTTATGGTCGTGGTTTTCGCATTTTTGCTAAGCATGGGTATCATGGAAAAGGTTGTGGTGCTCATGAACAAGGGATAAGAGTTCCTCTAGAGACTATTTTTCACAATTATGCCTTTGGACTTGGCTTTAATCCCCGCAGACGTACTAAAGCTTCTAAAAGACCATGCATTAGTGTTAATGCTATCTCTACATCTTTATCAATACAACATCCTGAGTATATTGATGGGGATCCTTCGTGTGCCTGTGCTTTGGATATCTTCCCTACCGACGATGCTTTAGCTGAGTTCTTGGGAGCTTATGACACTCTTCCTCGTTATCATCACAATAGGGGACTCCCTTATTGTTTGAACACCGAAGCCTATTTTGGAAAAGAGATTGATAATGATGAGATTGTGAAAGAATTCCCTCAGTTAAAGGATACTCTTCAACAAAGTAATCTTCTCATAAGTGACACCATTGATGTTAAGATGGATCCTTGCAACAAAGAGAAAGTTATTAAAATTGGGAAATGTTTGGATGAAGAGGAACAGAAACAATATGAAGAACTATTGCATGAATTCTCTGAGATCTTTGCTTGGGCATATTCTGACATGCCTTGTATAGATCCTAAGATTGTTACTTATAATATTGTCTTAGTTCCTGACGCTAAACCTGTAAAACAAAAGATTCAAAAAATGAATCCTAAGGTGGCTCTGCTTGTTAAAGTTGAGATTGAAAAACTATTGGAGGCTGGATTTATCCGCCCTATTGACTATTCCCCATGGATTTCAAATATTGTCGCTGTGGCTAAACCAGATAACAAAATAAGGATGTGTACCGACTTTCAGGATCTAAATAAGGCTTCTTTAAAAGATGATTTCCCTCTTCCAAACATTGACATGATAGTTGACTCTACGGCAGGACATGCCTTGCTATCCTTCATGGATGGTTTTTCAGGCTACAATCAAATTTTCATAAACCCTCAAGATCAATTAAAAACTGCTTTTACCACTCCTTGGGGTACGTTTTGTTGGATAATGATGCCTTTTGGACTTAAAAACGCCGGTGCAACTTATCAACGAGCGATGACCCTTATCTTTCATGATTATATGCATAAGATTTTAGAGGATTATGTTGATGATATTTTGGCCAAATCCTTTCTTTGCATGGATCATATTAAAGTCCTTCGTCAAATCTTTGAAAGAATTCGTAAATATCACATGCGCTTGAATCCCCAAAAATGTGTTTTTGGTGTGGATAGTGGAAAACTATTAGGGTTCATAGTTTCACATCGTGGGATTGAGGTGGATACTAAGAAAATAGATGCTATTGTTAACATGCCACCTCCTCGAAATGTGTCTCAACTTAAAAGCTTACAAGGAAAGATTCAAGCTATTCGTAGGTTTGTGTCTCAACTTGCGGATCGTACCTTTCCTTTTACTCAACTTCTTAAAAAGGATATCACTTTTCAATGGAATGAGGATTGTCAGCAAGCATTTGAAGATTTAAAAGTGTATTTGGCTAGTCCTCCTATTCTTCAACCTGCCGAACCTTCTAAACTCTTCCTTCTGTATACAGCTGCTTCCTCTCATGCTCTTGCAGCATTGTTGGCACAACATGATAAAGATGGTAAGGAATGTCCGGTTTATTACATAAGTCATACCTTACTCGATTATGAGACCTGATATTCTGCGATAGAAAGACAATGCTTGGCCTTGGTATTTGCGACTCAGAAATTGAGACATTATCTTTTAAATTCAGAAGTCCATGTCATGGTAAAGTTTGATCCTTTGAAGCATCTTTTCTCTAAAACTGATTTATCAGGATGCCTAGCTAAGTGGGTTATGATGTTAACTGAATTTGACCTTAAATTTGTTTCACAAAGAGCAATTAAAGGACAAGCGTTGACCGATCACTTAGTTGAGGCCCCTTCGCCTTTCTCCTTCCCTAACCCTGAGTCCTTTCCTGATGACTTCATTCTTTCTATAGAGAAAGATGAAACTTGGGAGTTATACTTTGATGGCTCTAAGTGTCGTACGGGATCGGGGGCAGGTGTTGTTCTGATTTCTCCTACAAAGAAGTCCATTCCTTTATCATATCGTCTAAATTTCCTGTGTACCAATAACATTGCTGAGTATGAGGCTCTTATAGTGGGAATAAAAGCAGCCTTAGCTCTGAATATAAAACACATACATATCTATGGAGATTCACAATTGATTATACGACAAGTAACAAGAATATATCAAGCAAAACAAGACAAATTATCACAATATAAAGATCTTGCTATCTCTTTATTACAAAATTTTGATTCTTATACCATGGAACCCGTTCCTCGAAAAGATAATCGACATGCGGATGCAATGGCATGTGTGGCTTCTCTAGTATCTTTAGAGGACCCTATGGTCGATCTTAATTTCATTATTCACAATCTTATTTCTTCGGCTATTGAAGATGATTCTAGCTTGATAACATGTTGTGACTTTGTAGACTCAGATGAATGGTTCTCGCATATCATAAGATATTTGACCGATGGTACCTTTCCTGATTCCGCTAATAGGAACACTAGGGCTAGAATCCGCAAGCTGTCTGCTAGATATATCATCCTTTCTAATGTCCTTTATCGAAGGGGTTATGATGGTCTTCTCCTTCGTTGTCTTAACAAGTCGGAAATCCCCGTTGCTCTTGAAGAGGCACATTCAGGTGCCTGTGGGGGGCATTTTGGGGGCAAATCCCTGGTTCATAGGTTGCTTCGTATGGGATACTATTGGCAAACTATGCAGAAGGATTCCTTTTCATTTGTTAAAAAATGTCATCAATGTCAACAACACAATAATCTGATTCATGCTCCTGCCCAAGAACTTCGTTCTCAAGTAGCTTCTTGGCCTTTCTCCGCATGGGGTTTGGATCTTATTGGAAAAATTTCTCCTCCTTCATCTCAAGGACACACCTTCATTATAACTGCAACAGATTACTTTACGAAGTGGGTAGAAGCTATTCCTCTTCGCTCTACTACTGCTGAAGTGATTTGTCAATTTCTTCTAGAAAACATCATATCTCGATTTGGGATACCTTCCACTATTATCTCAGATAATGGGACATCGTTTAAAAACAAGGATGTGAAGAAATTCCTCGAGAAGTATCATATCAAACATCGATTTTCTACACCATATTATCCTCAATCAAATGGCCAAGCCGAATCATCCAATAAGATAATTGAACAAATTCTTCGTAAAACCGTGAATAAGCATGGTAAGGATTGGAGTAACCAGCTGATCTATGCTCTTTGGGCCTACCGAATGAGTGTACGAATTGCTACGGGAACTACTCCTTATAATCTTGTTTATGGTGCTGATGCTATTATGCCCTTAGAATTAGAGATTCCATCACTTAGGGTTTCTCTCAAAGGTATAGTAGATGATGACTCTTATAGGGAACAACGACTTCAACAGCTTGAGATGCTTGATGAACAGCGCATAAACGCTCTTGAGCATATTCAAGTGTATCACAAAACTCTACAACGAAGCTATAATGACAAGGTTATTCAACGTTCCTTCTCAGTAGGTGACTTAGTCCTTTATGAGAATCAGCGCAATGTGAATGCCTTGCCTACAGAAAAGGGAAAATTCAGTCCTAATTGGTTTGGACCATACATCGTTATTGAGGATTATGGATCAGGTGCTTACAAAATAGCGGATGTAGATGGTACGCCTCTTAAAGAACCTATAAATGCTATGCACTTGCGTAGATATTATGCTTAATTCTTCATTCTTCATCTATCTTCTTTTTCAATCCTTCAACATTGGATAATATGGTAGTATCTCTTAATTAAAGCAAAATAGAATTAAATGTTATGTTGTTTAATCTATATTGCTTCGTTCCTAACAAGCGTGTCTTCTTACTTTATAGTTTGTCTTGAATTCATTAATGTAAATTGTAAAAGGTTTACATTTCTCATTATGCTAGCATATTATACAATGTCTTTATGTATTAAGTAGAATCGTATCATGTTGTGTTTAAATTCAGAATTAAATCACATTAGTTATATGATTCTTAGGCTTAATGCATATTTCTTCTTTATCATCAATGTAGTACTTGATTAAACATTTTAATTAAGTCACACATGTATCAATTTAATCATGGAGCATTGAGAAGTCAATCACATGGAAATTAAATTCTGAACATACATGTACATCTACCAAATGTATTAGATTTAATCAAAACAAAATATACATTGTTTTAAGCATTAAAGATAACACATTTGAGACAAAAGAGAAGCATGTATATATACATATATATGTGTGGATCGTATACAAATCTAGGTCACTGTACATCCAAAATGTGACCTCTCTTTTACATCATAAAATCATCTCCTATCCCTAGGGCTAGTGGCTGGAGAGTGTCGACTGGATGCTCCCTCCTGATCTGGCCGTGAAGGTGGACCCATGGGTGTGCAGCGCGATACAGATCGTGAGTGACTCCGAGAGGAACTCCTACGATCCCTATCCATAAGGATCGCGCGATAGGTGGTAGCCTCGGTCTGAGCCGCTGCTAGATCTCGCTGCGCTTGTTGGAGGTCCTCTGATAGGACTCTCTCTCTCTGCCGCGCCTGCTGGAGTTCCTCTGATAGGACTCTCTCTCTCTCCCTCCATATATCTACCTGTACTCGGAATGGGAAAAACAAATCCTCATGCCGACCCGCGTTCCCCTGAGGCCTATAGGCAATCTGTGAGGAACTGGGGATCTGTGCTATCATGGAAATGTCTGTCATTGCCTGCTGAATCAAGGAACGCCATTCCTGCACATTAGCTGTGGCAGTAGAATAGATTTTTGTTAGTACCATTCTTTGTCATCAAAACATTAATCAATCGATATAAACCTACTATACCTGGATCTCCCTCACGCCAGTAGGGATCATGATATGGTAGTATCTGTGACTGAGAACCGCTAGGCTCCCCTCGCTCGTATACTCTATCCACGATGGGTGTGGGCTGGACGGTACTGGTGACAGGTCTCCGTATCGCCTCTTGTTCCCCCTGTTGGGGAATAAGAGGTGGATCCAGAGCTATGGTATCGTCTCCTGAATGGTGGGGAGCTGCATCCGACTCCTCCTCATCATCTCTATCCTCCTCCTCGTCGTCCTCCTCATCATCATCATCCTCGTCCTCATCCGCATCATCACCTGCATCCTCCTCGTCCTCCTCTCTATCTGCATCCTCATCCTCCTCCTCCTCATCACTGGGCTGATCGCCTGTAGGTGGATCAGGATCTCCCGCCTCCTCATGACCCTCTCCCTCCTCTGGCTCCTCTGACCTGGATCCCTCGTCCTCGTCTCGGTCTCCATGTCTCCATGGGCCTGGATAGCCTATCGGATGATCTGGTGGAAAGATAGGACCTAGATATGATCTCATGAACCATGAAACATATCTACACTGTGCTCCAGGCTCTGCAGAATAGTCGGTGACTACATCCTGATCAGATCCCTCTAAGTCTGTCATCTCAATATCATCTACCGTTGGTCTCGCTACTGCTCCAGGTCTGGGAAGGACCCGTGAGTGTCGAGTATAGATGGGCACATTGGCTGGAACACACTGCTCTAGTCCGAACTGCCTCCGTACTCGGTCAAAGTAGAAAGGGACTATGATGTGTGCATATCGTCCTCGCAATAGGCGGTTCCTCTGTAGACATGCTAACTGTCTCTCCATACCATCCCATCTGTGCATCAGTAGGTAAGGTCTCCACACTATCACCTCGGATGTCAGTCTGTCAACAATCACTCTCCAATACAACAAATCACCAAATCTCCACTCTCTGGTAAGTGGATAAGCGAACACCCTAGGTCGCTCGCTCGCTGTACTCAGTGGAAAGCCGCGGGCCTGGTGCATGTGAAATGCTCTAAAATCCACACCTGTAGAAGTGTGCATGTCATCAAACTGCAACCCTGTCCGAATACATACTCCTCAAGGTCATGATAGAGATGCGCAAGCATACTCCGACCCCAAGCATACACTCTCCTGTGTCTCTCCATCGCTCTGATACACCATGTGAGGCCCCCATGCATGTGTGTCCCTCACCCATTAGAGCAGACGGCTAGTGCTATGATGGCTATCATAAGGCGTCTCAGAAGTGGTACCTCCCCTGTAGGATGTAAGAGTCAGCTGACCATGATGCGACCTCTCGTCTCGCTCAGTATGACTCTCCCTATGCAATACACCTGCTCTCTCTGATGATCCTCCATTGACCGATCGGTCGCGTATGTAACTGTCGCTCCTCTGATAGGAAGACGAAGTATATGGTACACATCCTCGAGTGTGACCGTCAACTCTCCTATTGGAAGGTGAAAGGTGCATGTGTCAGGATCCCATCGCTCCATCAAGGCCATCAGCATCGCAGGATGAAATCGAATGGCTGGCATCAGAATCACGTACCACAATCCTACAATAGATAGAGTGTCTCTCTCTGACTGAGTCAGCCACGGAATTTGATCTCGCAAAGTGCGAAGAATATGTCCCGCTGTGTGCTCTCTCATGTATGGGAGACCTTGCAAATGAAAACATGACGATAATCAGTACTCGATCATCGAAATCGCAAATGCAAACCGTCGCACATCGTATGCAAGCCCCGAACCTCTCGCCAGGCCCTGATTGGGGACCATGGCGCCCTGATGGGGACCATGGCGCCCTGTCAGGGACCATGGCGCCCTGAGGGGACCATGGCGCCCTGCAGGGACCATGGCGCCCCTGTCAGAGACCATGGCGCCCTGGGGGGACCAGGGCGCCCCTCAGGGACCATGGCGCCCTGGGGGGACCAGGGCTCCCCTCAGGGACCATGGCGCCCTGGGTGGGCCCCGGTCAGCCTTCAAGGCCCGCATACGATCACGAAAAAGTCAAACATGCGAAAAATCAAAAGTCAAACGTTCAGTCAACTCACCTCGTCCAGTGGCTCGTCGTCGATCACGGCCTGGCGTAGGCTCTCAATCCTAGTAGGACGCTCCGGTCGTCGTGAAGGCATGATGATGGCTAGGTGGGCTCTACTACACTGAATAGTATCCTGAAATCGACAAAGTGATGAATACAAGTGTCACTTTCGAAGTATATACTCTTGTGTGTTTATTCTTACTTTTTGAAACCCTAATTTTTCCTCTGTCATTCATTTTATCATAACTTGAGTTTGGGAGAGGCGATTTTCGAGCCGTTCGTTGCGTTGGAATTGTATGTTCCTTCTCCTACTCTCGGGATGTTCCAAAAAGTGCTCTGATGAAGCCTATTTCACGAACACCCCTCATCAACACTCTCTTACACAATTTGTCGCAAGTAAACATGCTACCCTGTTTCACCTCCCTAATAAGCAAGTCGAAACAGGGGGGGGCATATAGCTACTCACAGATTTCATCACTTTCCCTAGTAAGCATTAGGTGATTTTGTGATCTAACGTTTGTTTTGTAGGGTGCGGTTCCTAACTGTGTACTGGAGATACCGCTGGGGGCTTCGTCCGACAACTTATGGATATATCCTTTTTTCAAATGATGTTTACTTTTTTGTACTTTAGCTTGCATATGCACGTAGTACTCGTATGACCGCTAAAGTGAGGGCTAAATGTAGCGTCGTAAATTGTACGCACTCGCTAGGGTGGTACAATTTCACACCTAGTTTAGCACCCGCCTTAGTGCATTTTGCATTCTGCATTGCATTTCTCCTTAAGCACTTAATTAATCAAATTAATTAGGTCTAAGGTCCTATTTCATCATTCTCTACATCACAAAGTTGGGCCCTTTCACTAAAGCGCGCCCTTCGTATTTTATTCCTTCAATGCATCACTTAATCAAAAACCCTAATTAAGTCCTATTCCAAACTTGGGGGCTTGGTTTCGGGGTCAAAACATCTCGAAATCACCTGTAACTTCGGGATTCTCTCTAAAATCATCATATCCGACGGCCCTGAAAATTTGGTGAAAAGTTGCCGGGACCGTGGTGCCCGGTGCACATGGTCCCCGACATTTTTCCCGAAATTTTAGGAGCGCGATCCAATCATGAAATAAAGCTTAACCCCAAGAAATTGGTGGGATATTCAATCTCTAGGTCGGCCAAAATACGAATTTATGATCTAGGGTTTCATACATAAAATCTCTCTTTCCTCATTTGAAAGGATCGGATTTTTGTTTCCAGGAACTTCATATGCAGCGAAAGAGAAGATCTTTGAGGACTTCAACATCTTACAACATCTTTCTATCAAGCATCTATCAAATTCATTCATCCACTTAGGGCTTGGAAGACATTGAAGAACAATAGGAGATTACCGACTGAAGATTGGCTTGTACTCCTCCCTTGAGGGTTGGGTATGATTTTGTATTGTTTTCATGTCTTTGCATAAGCTTTGATACATCATTTATTCATGCTTTAGATCACATTGCATCTTGATTTAGAAGCATTTACATTATCATTTACAAGCAATTAGGGTTTACTTTCTAGGTTGCTCTAGTTTGCTTTCTTGCATTTTTGGACCTTGCACACACACTAGGTCTGCACACACAATATATTTTACAAAACAACTTGGCTATTCGTGGAGGTGGAAATCACCGAAGCGGGGGTTTGACTAAGGCAAAACCCTATATAGCCGCCCCTCCCCCTTTTCAGATATTATTGCAGGTTTCGGGATTCGGACGACGCCGCAGGATACAGATCCGGAGAGAGAAAGTTGGGACAGCACTCTGTGTGAAATTGCAGAGCAGGAGACCAGGACAGGGGCGCTGGGCGCCCTGGTCCTGCCAGGACAGGGGCTCTGGGTGCCCTGGTCCCTGGGACAGAGGCGCTGGGCACCCTGGTCCTCCGGATAGACAGTTTGCAGATAGTTTCCAGACAGTGTTTTAGAGTGCAGAACAGTGGTTTCCGGTGCAGTTTTTAGGACAGTGGCGCCTGCGCCCCCGTCCCAAATATTTTCAGTCCGATTTTGACTCCGGGTACATATCTGCATTCTTATTTTATCCTTATATTTACAGCTGTTCATTGTTTAATCTCAATTCTGCAATCTTGTTATTGGTTCATACTTGCATTTTGGGATTAGAGGTTTGAACTTGCATTGCTTGATCTTACAATTTCAACAAGGGAATAGGAATCCTAATAGATATCCTGTGGCTCTCTCTTTCACCAAAAGAAGTAGCCAATCGTGCGATATCTCTAGGCTCTTTCATATTCCGTAATGTGTGTCAAAGAGTAGGATTAGGGTATGTTGACCTAGTCTCGCTTTTTCCCCCACACAAATACATTGTTGACTATTTGTGGAGGTGGAAATAACCAACACAAGGTTTTGACTGAGGAAAAACTCTATATAGCCATCCAAACCTTCCCTTTTCAGTTGCAAGTGCAGAAACAAGTGCCTGTAAGCAGTTTCAGATCAGGAAAAGGCACAAGAACCACCCTGAAGTCTCAAATTTGTAGAACACTATCAAGGATAGGGGCATGGAACCCTGTTCCTACCTAGGATAGGGGCATGACACCCTAGTCCCCCTTAAAATTACTTATTTTCAATAGGTTTCAGCTTCAGGGCCTTCAGATTCCATTTTTCCAGTTACAACTCTCTATTAGATTCTCAGGGACAGTGGCATGGCACCTTGGTCCTGGTTAGTTTGGCTCATTTTGCAACATCAAGTACACATCCAAAATCCTTCCCCTTTCATTCTTTCAGTATCTCAGTTTCAGATCTGCAAGTTTGTGCAATTTCAAGTTCATTTATGCTTCATTCTTCATCTCCTAGTCTAGTTGACTAATCAAACCCTATTTTTTCTCATCATTTGCAATGAGAGGAATAGAAACCCTAAAAGACAGTCCTTGGCTCTATATTTCTCACAAGAATTAGCCAAAGTTATCTATCTCCCTAGGCTCTTTCATATTCCCAATGTGTTGGCAAAAGTGGGATTAGGTCCTAGTCACCCGATTTCACTTTCTCGCCTCCACAAAGGATAAACAAACAAAGCTCATTGTTTTTAATAAAATATTACAACATTAAATAAGGATAAACAAACAAATCCCACTATTTTTAAGGAAATCTTGGAAATATAATTGCAAAAATGAGCAATAAGGAGGCCGTATATATGCCTCACCCTTTAGATTTCTACATAGCCCTTTGTTGATATATTATGGTAGAAAAGAACAAGGATAACCACCTTCATCACCAAGGAGATATCCTTTAAGAAATAATTAACCAAGATAAAAGAGGGCATGACTCTTTAAAGAAAGGAAGAGATAATTGTAAAAGAGATATCTTGCAACAAGTGAAAAGGGGATCCTTTTGAGGGATTCGTGACAAAAGGAGGAAGATATCTTTGTTGAAAGATATCTACGTCCAAGAGGATATCTTTAGAAAAAATGATATCTTGAACCAAGGGGAGGGGAAGGAGACCAAGAAGGCACACCATCCCCATTGCTAGGAAATGTGGATTCTTAGCAAAGGATTTCACACTTTCTATCACTAAGAAGAAGATGATTCATACGAGATGTACTGTTTCAATCAAGGAATAGGTCCTAACCAAGGAACACACATGTACTCACATGAAGGATAATTCTATGCAAGAAAGGACACCATGTTATAAAGATGCAACTCAATCAAGGGTAAGTGTATCCATAGGAGAGAAGAATTATTGAATACTATTCTTTCTCCCCAATTGCGAAAACAAAAATAAATAGGCCATTATGTTTCTCACTGAGTACAATTGCACCTAAAATTATACCACCACAAATTAAAATGAGTCCCCAAAAGGTAATCTTCCAATGTAACATAGTGAGGAGAAACATAATAGGAGCTTAGATATTATTTAGAATGGTCATGAAAAATATGCCACTCATTGTTACTTTTCATTTTAATGCTACCAAAATCAATGAATTGTTGAATTTTAGTATGCAAAGCTTGAATTGGTGGAATAGCCATGGAGTTGATGATACTTTCAAAAAGAAGAATTATCAATATATTTTCTACATTTTCTTCTTCATCCAGGCCAAAGGAGGGTAATCAAGTTAGCTCGAAGAAGGTTGAACACAATAATCTCTTGTTTTGATGAAATGTTGAGAGAAGCATAAATAGATGTATTATACAATGGGAGAGGGGATGTCAACAAAGGTGGAGGTTGGAAACCTAACCCTTCTTTGGAAAAATGTGATGCAGATTCTCATGAACCTCAAAACTTTGTTTCACACATCCTAAACCATGTAAATTAAGTTCATGTTTAGAATCAAGTATAGGTGTTAGATTTTCTAGAGGAGAGGGTTCATTCTTAGTATTAGTTGGATTATTCTCTTGTTCTAAGGTAGCCACATTAGTAAGACTGAATTTAAGAGAGGGACAAACATAACTTATTAATTATTCCTCTAAAGGGAAGGCCATTGAAATGAAAACAAGGCAAGGTATTACTAAGAAAAATAGGCATGATATAATCCTCTTGCACCAAATGATCTCCATGGGGAAGTTACTTCTTAAGAGAAGGATAAATATCATTCTTCAAAGCTTTATCCTTAGGGGGAAGATCTTTAAAAAAAGTGTTGATTCTCTCTTCTTGCACCAAAATATCCTCATGGGTGGGACCAATTTTGGGAGAGGGTAAATCATTGCTATGGATGAAATGAAGAGCTAAGTTATCATCATATGCATAAAAGGGAATGTCATGAACATCTTGAATAAAACTTGAAATTTAAATGGTAAGTGAAGATAACAACTCCATGCATTTATGATCAAACAAGATAATAATATTCCATATTAATCAATAAAGATGTGACCAAAAAAATAATGTTTAAGCTTATGAATGCAATGAAATTATGAAAAGTCAAATTTAAAATCAAAAGATAGTAACTGTAAGAAGTGTCAGGCTCACAAAAAATGTAATGATTGGAAATAGGGTGCACTGGTTTATGCATGCAAACTATGAATCAAACCTACTTCACAACAATCACAATTAGAAGAAGAATCAACTCAATAGGCTCAACCTCCAAATTATTAGGAAAGGGTTAAGCACGAGGTGAATTTAATATTCCTTGATTGAGTTGATAATGAGCTATTGAAATGTTGTGAATTGAATGCATGAATTAGGATAAATGATTCAAATTTGATAATGTTTAGCATGAACAAACAATTTTAGACCAGCTATGCAAACATAAAGTATAGATCTAGAAATGAGAAGTAGAGGGGAACTTGTGTCTCAAATTTGGGTTCAGAAATGTGGGTCTATGATGAAAATTGACCTTGACCTAAAAGTGTTGAATTCAGATAGTAGAAATAGTTTTGGGATCAGGATTTCACTCTTAATATCTCCTTGAAATTTTGTTAGAAAAGTATCGGACACTATTGGTAATTGACCTTGACCCTACTTTTCCACTTCTAAGAAAGTTGGTTTTGTGTGTCTTCGTATGCTATATCTTGATCTATATTATTTGTATCCAAATCATGTCACCTACAAACACAAAAGGGAAAAATGTTGTTGGGTTGATAAGGGTTTGCCTAGGTCAACCCTTGGGTTGAAATTAGCCCTTGAATGAAATAAGATAAATTGAAAGGAAAGACCTGAAGTAGAATGTTAGAAATTATACCTGAAGCATGTTGTAGTTCATAATGGCAATGATGCAATGATTTTTTAATGTGAACCACAAGTGTTGATGTGATAACATGTCATGACAAGACATAAATAAGATCAATCATGAAAACATGCTTGCATGAAGATTGGTACAACTTGCTACTCAATAATGCTTAGATGTAATGAATACTTGATTTTGAAGGATATGGTGGGATGAAATAGTGCTTTATGGATTCTTATGATATGTGTATATTTTTAAATGAATTAAAAAAATTCTCTTATATAGGGTTATCAAGGTATGCCATAAATTAGGCCAACCTCCAATGATCATATTAAAATATAGGAATTGGAGATCAACTAGCAGGAACTCGGAACTGACAAGTTTTAAAATGGGCCCTTTTTGGAGGGGAAAAGGTGCTTAGTTCCCTTGATTACTAGGACAATGGTTCCTAGTGCCCTTGTTCACCCAAAAGAGGGTGAATCAAGGATGGCTTTGGTGTACTTAGACTCATGATATACCCAGATCACCATATGATCATATGATGATAATTTTGTAGTATAAAGGCTAAAAATATGTTTGAATAAGAGCTAGAAGGCAACACACTAAGGAAAGGGCATAACAAGGAGTGTAAAATTGTAAAGGGTTACAATTTATGACACTATAAGCTCATAGGAATCTTTTCTAGGTCTTAGATTTTATCTTATATCTTATCTTATTTTCTTCTTGTGTCCTAGGTCATTTAATATTTATTTTTGTTATTTGTCTCATGTCATAGGATTAAAACATGTGTCATGATATTGTGTGATCATCTGTTTCACCTTGCCTTTATAAATAAGTTACCTCTTGCATTGTAAATCATCATATATCTTATCATCATGATAGTCATATTTTATTCTTAATTTGGTGGAATAACATCTTATGTTGTTTCTTGTCTCTTATCTTTGTGGAATTTATTTGGCATTGTAAATTAATGATCATGGGTACTCACTTCAACATGGTATCAAAGTGTAAGTTATTTCAACATGGTATTAGAGCATGAGTGGTTCCAACAAAGTTGCATCATATTTTATAATTTTTTGTGATGCATTGATAAAAATAAAAATTAATTTACATTTTAAAAGATATTAGTTATGCGTGATGGTCAAATATAATATCTTCTTTTATGTTTAGCTTCCTTCTTGGAAATAGCCTCAAATAACACAAACATTCATACAAGTGACGCTTAACAACCCAAAAACTCACAAGGAATCTCTCAAAAGATATGCCAACTTTGAGTCAAATGCCCCAAAGTTTAAAACAAGACACATAGGCTCATTTGGTCCTACAAGGGGAGATACTTTCCTAATTGTCATAATAAACTTGTTGTTTAAATTAGCAACTAGCTTGTTCACCTTTTTTCTATTGGTGATTAACTTATGGATTGAAAACTTTGGGTTCACTCTTTTCCCATATTGCAATTTGAATACTCACATAAACTTATTCCATGAGTCTAATCTACTATCTACAAGGCTCTTAGACTACTTTTTGCACTTTCCTCCAATGACATCATAAAGAGCATCATCATGATATCTTCATGTTCTATTTCATATTCATCAGTGACATTGATAAAACGTATCAAGTGGTCCTCACCAATGATTGCATTGTAACCTTGGAACTTGGTACTTTTTACCTAATCTATGTTGGAATGGGATTAGGATAATGTGAAATGAAATTATACGTTTCCAATTCTAATGATGGTTTCATTAGAGAAAATATCTAATCTTTCTTTGGGTCGACCCCATTTTTCACAAATCTTGTTGTTGTGGGTTATATTGATTTTGTTGTTCATTAGGTACCTTCTATTGTTGTTATATATTTGGGATATATTGATTTGGAAAAAAGTGTACAACATTTTAAGGTTGAACAACAATTTTCTGTTGTGCAACATTTTGTTGGGCTTATTGAAAAATATTTTTCAATTTTGATTTAGTAGTAGGACCCATTGAGCTTGTTGAGATACAATATGAGCCCCTATTTCACATTGCCATTCTCTAAAGTGGTTAATAAGATTAATGTGTTGATCAAGTTCTCTTTCTCTACACCTAGTTTCATATTGGAAAATAGGGTCAAGATCTTGAAATGAAGGCTCAATGTCATGTTAAAAATTATAAGGGGTATCATGTCTACCAACCCTTTAATTTATCAAAGGTAAAAGAAAGGGTGAAGGTACAAAAATGATATAATCTCTAGATGTACACCTTCTACCTAAAATATTTACATTTTTAGAATTTATTGAACTATGCAAAGGTGAATAACCTGAATTTTTAGATGTTCATTGCTCTTGTCGCTTTCTAGCATTATGAGGGGGGATATTAGCTAATTTTTTACCTTTGGATTTTTGCTTACTTTCAATATTTATCTACAAAGTTAAGTTTCTAGATCTTACTTGACAAAGTCACCACTCCCTTAAAGGAGAAATTATTAGAATCAATAAAAATTTGAATTCTTAAAACTTATAACCAATAACTTCCTATCTGCATTGTGGTCACTAGGTAGCCTGAGACATCAAATTGATTATTTAATTTTTCTATCCTTGGAAACAATGCCAATTTGTTGGTGATCTTTGTTGTAATCCCCAAATTCCTAAGGCTTGATAACCTCTCAAGTGTCAGGGGTGTTAATATATCACCACAAACTTTTCTTTAGGTTGGGTAACTAAGGACTGATGATTAAGGTGGGTAAGAAATTTTTCATTTAAGATTTTGCAAGACAAAGGGAGGTGTCCCTAAGATATTGGGTTGATGAAAAAATACCTTAATGGAAACTATACCTAGGGCACAATGTATCTCAATATGGGTGTCACAATGTACTTGTGTGCTAGTTTAGAAATTATAAGGGTAAGCATCTTATAAACATATATCATACCATATCATCTAAGAATACAACTTATGATAACCTCTTATGATGTTATGCACATTAAAACATTTTATTAAAACACATTGAACTAATGGAATTGAAATATGTTTAATTTGATTGATTTTTTAGTGTGTTGAGGACTATGAGTAAGAGTAAACAATTGGCAAATTGGTGACTATATCCAATTTGGCAATAGGGTCTCTAGAATCACATAAAACCTACAATAACTAAAACTAAGGTGATACCTACAATGTCATAAATTGTATCCTTATACAATTTTCCACTTAATTTGGGCTCACTTTAGTGGTTGTGCCTCATGCCACTAATTCATGTCAAATTGTGCTCATTCCATGGCCACTTTTGGAAGCCCAACATAATCCCATGCTCACTGACCTTTATCCCAACTCTAAAATCTAGGAATATTGCACCTAGTGCCATAGACCTCCTAGACTATGACACCTAGAACCATGGTCTAGTAATTTTGGGACCAAATTTGAACTCCTAATGGCTCAAAAAATAATGAACAGGAAAGTGTTGCTTGATGTCGGCCTTATTCAAAATTTAAACCTAAAAAGGTGTAAGTTGTGTATAAATATAACTCCCTTCATCATTTGAATATCTACATATTTTCAAGTGCATATTCCTATCACTCCAATTGAGCATTCAATTAGGAATCTTCAAGGTATTTCAGGAGAAATTTGAAGTCAAGCATTCAAGAACTCATGTGCAATAATAATGATCAAGTTATGTGTTCCTCCATGAATGGATGCATGCATTAACTACTATCAAGCAAAATAAAGCTTTATGTGAGGCTTCGAGGCAAGGAGTTTCACATCAAGGTATCATTTCTTGATTCAATCATTTACCTAGTTTTTTAGCCTCTGTCCTACTAGGTGTAAGCTCTCTTTCATCCATCATAGCTATTGTGGAAGTGGAAAAACTTACCCAAGGTTTGACTTAGGCAAGAATCTATACAAAACATCATTTTTACCTCTTTTTTGTGTGCAGGTTATAGATCCAACAGTGAAAAGTTGTGGGATTACACAAAGTAGACTGAGACATACAGTTCTAGATTTTGAACAGTAAAATACCTTAGGTCTAGTTTGATTTGCACACGTGTGATGCTTTTTGGCTAAATTTTGGAGGAATACCCTACATACCATCCTAATCTAAAATTGAAATATTGACCTGATGAGATCACTTCTAGGTCTAGGATGCCTACCACTCTTGATCGACACTTTTAGCTCTAGATTCTAGTGACATGTTCCTTTTTGTATCTTATTTCCGGATTTATGTTTTTGTGTTGACTTTTTATTCTATGTCTATATATTTTATGGTGAATCTTATCAATTTTGAATTATTTTACCCGGTTCTTGCATTTTTAATTTAATCATATGTAATCATATCCAATCATAATTAAAAGGGAACAATAAACCAGAATGCTTAGCTCTCCTATACGACTGAGGTTTCAAGCCTAATTGGTTGTTCCCAAATGAAAGAGTTTGGAATTGGTTCCTAGTTTGCGTTCCTAGGCTAAAGGAAACTCCATCTTCCAACATGTCAATACCTTAATCAATATTTCACAAAAGACTATGCTAATTTGAACATACAAGCAAGTTGGGCTCAAAGTAATAGAAATTTATAGAATATTAATTGAATGTACTAATGCATACTTGAGCATGCATATATACTTCCTTCTTATGTTGAAAAAATATCGTTGCATAGATTTTATAAACATGTAGTTAAAAAATCAACCAATATTAAATAAAAATACAACCAAAACAAAGAGAAATTCAAATAAGGTTGATTCTACCATTATTGAAATATACTACAATGGTTACAAGTGTTTATTACACATTTGGAGACACCCAAATCATTATAATATCAAAGTACCTCTACCCAAAAATAAAAATTGAAACCATAAGTCTTCTAGTGAATACTCTTTCTTTGCAATTTATTTCTCCCACATCTCCTCTAATAGATACAAATGAGGCAATTTTATATTTATTTTTTTTGTCAGTCATTACAAGGAATTAGCATACAAAAATATCAAGAAACCCTAACCTTCACACATCAAATCGCATGAACAAATTTGGGTTGATCAAATCTAATTTGGGTGATTAATGAAGAATGAGAGGATGTCTCTACAATCCAATCACATATGATATTGATTGTTTCTAAGTTTGAGTGCACTATAAGAGGAAATCAGTTGTAAAATATGCAATTTGAGGTACTCAAGACAAAAGAAATGTTGCAAACATTAAACAAGCATGGGCTTTATATCCTCCCTCAAATCCATGTCAAAATGAATTCAATTGATATGCCTTGGCAACTCTATTTCCTGAGAAAAAGTGGTTGGGGTTTTTGGAGTACTAATGACATTTTTACACTTGTCTATTAAAACCCTATGAATGAACTACTATCTTGAGTATTGTAGATTCATCGCACTAGGACTTTGCCACACTTTGGAGGATAGCCACAAATGAAATTATGTTTAAAATACCAAGTGGGACTAACAAACATCAACCAATTATTCAATTACTACTTATTCTCGTGAACATAAAGTTTGTAAATCATAGTTCCTTAATTTTGAAACTAAGTCTTAGATCATCACCAATTATAGCACAAGGATGTGGTGAATCCTTGCATTCTCACAACCTTAAGGTGGGTCTCACCTCCTAAAACCTGTGATTCCTTAAAGAAAAATGATCCAAATTTTTTTTTTCATGTGAAGAACTCTTGATGAAGACACATAGCACTATCTCACACTCTTGTAACTTGAAATTTTTTTATGGAATGAAAATCATGATACAAAAGATGTACGTGATGCAATCAGGATGTGATAGGTGGATGCCAACTTGAGGATTGATGGAGCCATTCCTCTTCCTTTTTAGGAAGATGAAAAATCAATAGACCTACCTTTTAGTTAACCACAAGGTTCTCAAACCATGCAATCCACTTTAAAAAAATCAATAGATGAACCTTTTCAATTTCTTTTCTTTTTTATTTTTGTTGAGATTGGCCTTGACAAAATTTTACAATGGTGAAGGACTTATTCAATGAACCAAGAGGTTTACAAATGAAGAGGGACAAAAATCCAAGTGCAATGGTTAGTGGAATAAATCATAAAACATTCAAACATTCAAACAAGCATAACCATTATACCTCAAATTCTTGCCTTCTCCTTTGGATTGAGCCTTGGATGAAGTTGAAGATGTGCCCCTCTTCAAATTGCTTTGATTGGCTCCAAGATGAGTTGTGGATTGCTCTCCACACACAACGACAAGGATAAGGGAGATGAATGGGTGATGGATGCCTACACTTGACTATAATGGGGATGCTAAGGAGATAATTCTAAGAACAAATGAGTAGCATGTGATTGCATGGATATGATATGAAAATGAAGGGGAGGAAACCCCAATTTATAGATATGAAGGAGTAATGGAAGGTCAAGATTGATTTGAAATGGAGGGCCAATATTGAAAGGAAGGGATGAAGTGGATTGAGAGGACATGGTGTGGAGACCAAGAGATTTTTCATAAGGGCATTTCTTGTCTGCACACTCCACAATTTTCATGGGGAAGAGATACTCAAGTACATTGGGAAGACAAAAAGGAATTAAAGATTCCTTGGAGGAGGACAAGGGAATTAAAAATTCTCAAATAATGAGGTGCATAGAAGAATCGGAAGAGGAAAGGAATTAAAAATTCCTTGGGAGATGGGAAAGTGCGAGAATTTAAAATCCTTGAAATGACCAAAGTTGGTGCATTTAAGGTTGGAGGTTGAGAGGGGGACAAACCATTTATGGAAAAGAGTTGACTTGTCCCTAATCATGGTGATTAGGCATGAGAAAATGATTAGCAAGGGTGATTAAGAAGGTTAATGATGGATTAGAAGACACGTGGACAAGTTAGGAGGATTTGACAAGAGGAGAGAGAATGAGTGGAATTGAAAATTGGGAAATAATGATAAGCAAACTTCTAGAAGAATTCATTATCTTAATTGAGGATTCGGAGAAAGTGATCTGTAGGAATCACATGATTTAGTTAATTAATTAATTAACTAAAGGGATTTAGAAGAATTAATCAATTGGATGACTTTAGAAGAATGAGAATAATTAATTTATTTGATAAATTAATTATTTGGACTATAGTGATAGGATTAATTTAATTTAATTTAATTAATTCTGAGAAGAATAAAGGGAATAACACAATTAAATTAATTAATTATGTATTAAGGTCAAATTAATTAATTTAAGCATCTACAATTTTTTTTTAATTTCATTCAAACACTTGTTCACTAAGTGAAGACCTTTATTATTTGTCAACGAGATGATCTTTCAATGATCTTTCTTTCAATTCAACCAAATTTTAGAAAACTCATTAGTTTATAAACTTGTGCCTTTGTCTAAAATTTCAATGGTTCGATTTTTATTCTTCTCATTGAAGGGAAGAAATCGGGCCTAGGAAAAAGGCATAACGAGGTTCGAGGAAGAGGGAAAAAATTAAGGAAAAGAGGAAGTTGAAAACTCAAAACACCCAAAATCCTATATTTAGCCAAATTTTTGAGATATTTAAAACTTGGTGTCTTTGAATAAGGAATGGAAAAGGGGACAAAGAAAGGAATAGAGATTACACCTAAACACAAAATTTGAAGTGCCAATAGTTCCACCTTAACTCACTCCTTTAAAATAATATGAATAGGTACTCTACTTCGTCGACTTTAAAAACACACTTGGATGGCTTCGCATAAAGCTAATGTTGTTCAATATTTTTCAAAACTTGATTCATGTGATATGATAGTTCCTCCCAAATTTTGTTATCGCGAGAGAAAAAGTTAGGCATTTAATAAAATCCATGAATCCCACATCAGTGAAGGTACAAAAATAAAGCATAAACAAGGAAATAAGATAAGCAAATAAAAACCAACCTTCATATGCTTGAAATGGTCCCCTGCATTGTCTCTCTTGCTTCTCTAATCAAATGGTATGTAGCTCTCAAACTCCAAATTACACATGTGTTGAAAACAAGGCGAGAAGATTCAAAGATTTGAAGTTAATTTGACGGCATATAGTTACTCAAAATGTGGATGAAAATCAACGAGGAAAGGGCTCAATTTATAAAAAAAATTGAGTTTGATTGGATGGCTAAGATTGTTTTGAGATTGATTGGATGACTAAGATTGTTTTGAGATTGAAAGTAATCAATGGAAGAGATTAGATGAGAGGACGTGTTAAGTGAGGATAAAAAATAAATTGTATTTCCAATGTTGAGGAAGAAATAGAAATGAAAACATAAGTGAAAATAATGATTGGAAATATTTATTTTCAACAAAAATATGCCAAAATGAAATAGAGATGAGTGAAAATAATTATTGGAAACATTTATTTTCAACAAAATATGCCATAATGAAAGTGGAGGAAAGGAGTAGTCATGAATAAGTTGAATGGAGAATTAAAGTGGAGATAGAAATTAGCAAGTGGAAGAGATAAGTGGGAATGAAAATTGGAAGGTGGAAGAGTTAAAGGAATCTAGAAATTAGAAAGTGGAAGAGTTAAGTGGGGTCATAAATAGATAAATAAAAATCATTTATTTCACCCACATGGTAACTAAATAAATTAAATTTTTTTTTAATTAGAATAATTGGAGAAAGGGATTAAACAATTAAAATAATTATTTAATCATGGAAGAAATAAGCCAAGAAATATGGAAGAAAGGTTGTAATAAGTCAATGGATAAAGACCAAAAGCTATGATAGACTGAAAGTTGTGAATAGGATGTATGACATTCATGAAGATCCTTAGCCTTGTCAAGATTAAAGGTGAAAAAAAAAGATTATGGACATGTGGGATGATAAGATAATGGAGGGTATGATAGGATAGAATGGATGAAACTAGAGATTACTTTAGTGGCGAATATTCGCCAATGGCGAATTTTTCACGTCGGCGACCTGGGAAATGGTGAATATTTTGTATCGACTGGGGGTGGCCATGTCGCTAGAACATTATCAATTTTCATCAAATTCACGGCCCGATCGCCATATGTTTTATGTAATTAAATTTTTCTATGCGAGGATTTGGCCAATACAATATATGGTGGACACACGGTAAATTTAATTTTTTCACCTACACTCTCTGAGGTTTCCTTAATAGACAGCCATAATTCGTCTATAGGCATATGAAGATTTGTTAGCCAGGAGGACCCAATTCACCTGCCATTTTGCCGATGCGTGTCTCCATTCACCCTAATTTTTTCCAACTATATTGTATTTGCCAATTATTTGGACGACCCATAATCGCCTCAAAATTTACATAAGTCGTGTTATAGTTAAGTGAGATTCGCCAACTATTTGTATACCATATAAAATTCCCGCGGAATTCGCCATATAAGGATTGGTATAAATACATTCAAAGATTAGATCTATCTCTACACAATCTGGTGGGTTCTAGGATCTGAATTTGGATCAATAGCAAAGTTTCAGACCAAGGAAAATCATTGTTGTTGACTGCATTGGCGACTACTAGTGACCTAAAGGTGAGCGATCATATTTTTGAAGTATTATAATATTATTCTAAATTTATCTATATTTGTTTACACTATTGAGTTCTTTCTTATTTAGTGGGGACTCATTAGTGATAAGTGGTCAGTTGGGAGATTCAAACCTCAGATATCTAGATTGTAAGTCATAGGGCCAATGAAACATATATTATACTTTATAGTCTATTATTGTTTCTTCAACAAATGATATTTTTTTGCAGCTTTTGTTTCATTGGAGATGTCGAATAGGAAGAAGGGTAGGAAACTTGAATGTGGGGAAGGCCATGAGAGGCCAACAAAACGTAGAACATTGTCTTCGTACTTTGGCTTTGGAAAATATTGTGGTGAAAATCAAGAAGGTACATCATCACAAGTACAAATACAAAATTCACAACCTACACCACATGTTGAAGACAACGGCGAACCTGATATCTCAGATCAGGATGATCTTGAAGAAGATTATCTGGTAGATACCCAAGTTAGTTGGAATGATATAATCGACTTGGGTGATAATTCCATAGATGATAATGCACATAAGGGGAAAAGAAAAGCCAGATCAAAAAAGGATCAACCAAAATCAAGAAAGGATCGGGAGTGGGATATGTCAGTGAGGAATTTTCAAATTAATTGGGCATCAAAGTATCCATTCATTGAACCAGTTGAGAATCCAATTGAAGGTGAGCCTCCAATAGAATGCGGGTGTAATATTTGCACTTGGAAACATAACAAGGAAATTAGGTTGTAGCTAAAATTTGACACCATAGAAAAGCATATGGGTAAAGTTTATGAAAAACAAATGATAGACGAAGTTGAAAAATCAGTGATAATATGGAAAATAAAGGAGGAATGTAAGCATGTTAGGAATGTTGAAGAGTATTATTTTCATGAGAAAATATAGACAAAGCCTGCTGAAGTTAAAGGTTCTATTGAAGCTAGTTTTAGAAAAGCAATGCAAATAGAACAACTGGGAAAAACTGTTCAGTTAAGTGTTGTTTTTTATATTTTGAGCAGAGGGTGTGCTATGATAGATTTGCCATCAATTAGTGGTTTATTACACTTTTTGAAAGTTCCTAACCATCCTAATAGTCACTGGTCAGTAAACAGTGGATGGGAATGGGCAAGTTGTCTTGCCGAGGTTGAAAAAGAAGAAGTAAAGGAAAAAATAAGAGAGTCAAACTTTATTGCATTTTCTTTAGATGAAGTTACGACAATAGACAATACTTCATGGGTATACATGCATGTTTATATTGTATAGAATCATGCCCGCCAACCTCATCTACTATCTTTTACTAAAATAAAGGATAGTGCGACAACGGAAAAATTATTTTAACTAGTAAAGAGATGTTTAATTGAATATGGAGGTATGGATGACATGACTGTTGCCAAAAAATTGGTGTGTGTTGGAGCAGATGGAGCTTCAGTAATGCAAAGTCACATGAATGGTCTTTGCACAAATATTGAAACTTCTTTTGCATGTACATTACTGCAATTCACTACATGGCTCATAGAATGAATCTAGCTTTTGGAATTGTGAGCAAGTATGCTTCAGTAAAAAAAATGATTTTAATCAGAGAGCTCTACTCACACTTTTATCAAAGTCCCAAGTGATTTATGGAATTTCAACACTTTGTTGGTGGAATAACCAATGGGAACAAGCTTCTCAAGGATAATGATACCAGATGGATCTCTTTGGATAGTCCAGCAGATAGAGTTTTTTCAAAATATCCATCCTTGATTGGACTATTTTACACAAATCGTGATGAATCAGAGCAACCAATATTTTCCTGACCTTCTTCAGAGGTTAAGTAATCTAGAGACACTCTTAACTTTAGCAGCTCTTCTACCCAGGCTAGAGGAAATGAGGAATATTATGAAGGTTACCCAAAAAAGAGCTATGTATATTGCAGAATATGCTACGCTGCGTAAGTTGACATGCATGGCCCTCGACAATCTCTATCGAAATCAACCAATACTATCTGATGAAAAATTTGTTAAGTGGCAGACATTCACATATTTGAACAATCCTGATAACTTTTTACAAATCGGTGCAAATGGGGAGATATGTGCCAATGTACAGGGAGTTGAGATACCAATGCTCTTCTATGCCATGGTCAACCCTAGGGAACTAGCAAAGCACCCTAGGAAGCAACTAGCAAGAGTTACAAGGGAAGATTTCGACAAGATTGTTGAGTCTATCGCTACTTCTGTGAAGAAAATTGCCTATGATCTTTCTTCACATATTAGAAATAGATTCCCTCATGACAACCTACTCGAAGCCATGTCTATTCCATCTCCTCAATATTGGAGCCTCAGTAGTGTAACTGATTTTCGAAGTAAGCTACTGACTTTGATAAAACAATTTTGCATATCCAAAGAATTGAATGGAGTAAATTTAAATGGAATATTAGACAAAACTCTTCTTAGAGAGAAATCATCTCATTTTGCATATACTATGATTGAACAATGTGATAGAATGGAGAACCCCCATGAAGAGGGATCAATAACAAGGCTTTGGAAATATATAGTTGAGAAAGTAGCGTTACATGATTCAATACCAGAATATTTGAAACTTGTTGATTTATGTCTTAACATTATATTGGGTTCGGTGGAAGATGAGAGAGTTTTTAGTGCTTTGGGGTTCCTAAAATCAAAGCTAAGAAACAAACTAGACAAAAATTTAGAAAATTGCTTGAGGCTCTATACATCTAGGTATGATGTCCACACTTTTCCTTAAGATAGGGTATTGAAAATCTAGAGGTCCAAATGTGAAAGAAGAGGTTTGGGAATAACTTCAAACCAAAGTGCTAGTGGGACTATTGACTCATGTACTGGACCTACTGGTAGCATTGAGATGTAGTTCAATGAAGGTATGCAGACTCAGAGTGAATAAAACGCAAACAAGAATCAAGAAAGCTCTGAATTTGATGATGATGAATGGCAACTGTAAGAGATTGGTATTTATTAATCTTATTACTGTATCTCATCATTCATATTACAAAAGAATACTATTATGGTTGATAACTTGATGATATTTTATGAGTCTGTCAACTTATTGCAATTAGAATTTAATATTGATTTGTAATTGTATTTTTCAACTTTCTATTTCTAGATTTAAAATAGCATAAAAAGACCATAATGTGTTTATTGATACAAATATGTTTATTTAGACATGTTGAGAACTTAGATTTTCATTAATTCTTTCAAAATATAGCCATATGATACAATTCATTCAATACACCACTTTGTGTGATTCTCCATACAAAAGTCAATACAAAGTTTTAGAACCCTTTGCAAATGACCCTGAATTCTTTTTTATAGAAACACGGGAGCAACAATAGCTTCAGGTCGATTTGCAACATGTGAAGACTCAACATCAAAATCAATTACTATGGCACTGAACATTGAATATATCATCCCAACTGCCATCAGTATCACAAACTCAGCACAAATTTACATGGCCATCATAGGCCGGATTAGCAATTTAGCAATTTAACAACTGCTACATGTCTCATGTTCAAAAAATAGAGTTCAAAATTAAATAGTAATTCAAGCCATAAAAAATTAAATATAGATAATAACAGTGCCCAAAACCTAGTAATCAGAAATAGAGAAATGCAGAAATGTTAAAACTTGGGAGAATTTGAGAATACAAATTCATAGGCTGAAGGTTTGCACTGTGCATCAATAGATTCATAGGCTGGATTAGCAATAGCGAGTGCTATTTTTTCCCTATTCATAAAAGAAATTTATTTCAAGCAATGCCAAATTCCAAACAGAAAAAACATAAAACCTTGAAATTAAGAGTAAAAGCATAAAACTATGCAATACATACTATGATTCTTGAGATTTTTGTGCTAGTTTTTGTAGGGTGCTCCACTCTTCGTTTGATGGAAGGTCAATATTCTTTAAACTATGGAAAGTCAACTACAACTTTGTCAACAATCCATATTTAGAAGAGTGACTTAACATCGTTGTTTCACCCAATACCACATTCAGAGTTGTAAATGGTTTGATGAATTCTAGAAAGCTTTGGGGAGTTGTGTTCTTAGGAAGCAAGTCTAAATCAGACTTCATTTTTATCTCCATACTTTTTTTGTAAGCTTCTTTTCCATTGAATTTATTTGATGGGTCAACGGTCTTAAGCAAACCAAGTTTAATCAAAGTAGTTGTCTTTTCTTATAGCTTCAATATCTTTTTGCTACATTTATCCATAACTTCTGATGTTTCCCTTAGTTTCTGGCATTTTTGAAGGATAGATGATGTCTTAACTGTGGCATCAATGCAGATTTTAATTCCCTTGGATTCCAAATAGTTGTCACTGGTACTGTAGACTACTTGCAAAATCTGTTTTGCCATATCCTCTTTTGAATAAACATGTATGCTCTTCTTAATGTGCCCTTTGATTTTCATATAAATTAATCTCAGACTTTCATTCAATTCAAACCATTCACACAACTTTTCACTCCTCTGCATTACTTTCCCCCAAATATTTTCTTGTATATACTTCGTTGTATTTTTCATATTATCTTTCAATCTATCCTCCAAATTTTTAATTTTATCATTTGCATTGTGTAGGTCTTCTTTCATTTGTGCACATTTTTTTCTTTCTTCCTCTACTTCCTCTTCCAAATGTTTCGCTTTTTTTTTTCTCATGATCCAATAGGTCCTGTATTTTTCTTATTTCGGCAGCAGCAAACTCATAACTTTTGTACAATTTTTGAAAACTGGCTCTTTCATCATCAATTTTTTTATTGCTTTTAGTTTGTTTTTCACTCAGTTCCTTCAATTCTGTCTCCATTTCTGTAAACCATTGCACTTGTTATCTATTGCTTTCCTCTTTGATTTTTTCATTTGCTAGGTCTGCCTATAACTTTTCTATTTGTTTCTCTAGTTTATTTTTTTCTCTCTCCACCTTTAGAAATGAAGTTTAGACCACTTCGTTAGTCCTTTTTGACACACTAATTTTGTCCACATTTTGTACTTTGGAAAAATCCATTTGGAAGGTGCTAACTTGAAGTTTAGAGGGATCTATCTGACTGTGTGGTGGATTTTTATCTTTATTTGGGGGCATAACAACCATGAACTCCATCATATCTTTGTGTGGGTCATATGTTGGAAATACCATGTTCCTTGCAGGTTGTTTGTCTAAAACTTCAGTCAGGGCAACCCTCTGCAATGCTCTCTTTTTTTTATTTGCATTGTTATGTGTTCAAATTTTTCATAGTAATCACGAAATCAAAAATCTAGGCTTGCTGAAGCAATTGAATGTTTGAAAGGTGAAATAGCAGAGGCTCTAGTTCTACCTATGTCTGTGGTTTTAACTAATGCATTACGAGGAGTACCAACAACCATTCCTGATCCTGTCCCACTGTCACTTGCATGTGTAGTTTTTATAAACTTTTGAGGGGTATGCTCTGAAGCTGCAAATGATAGATTTGTTGTGGCAGTGGCACTTGATATAGGATTCTGAATAGTATGAGTATCTACCACTAGTGGCCTCTTGTGAGAGATATTTTGTTGTTTCACTTGTCCAACACCAAGACAACTAGTATTAGTAGTAGTACGCATGCCAACCCCACCAATCATAGTGGCACTTGATTGAACACTAATAGGAATACTATCCCCAGATTCGCCACCAGTGGCAGTGGCACTTGATTCACCACCAATGGGAATACCATGATGTGGTGGTGGTTGTGGATTCGAACCTATAACAAATGCAGGTGGACCTTGAGGGTGATGAGTAGTTCCTTTCCGTGATGAATCTAACAAATCAAGTCTAATGATTGGTTTAACAAGAGATTTTGATTTTGAATCTGATGGAATTTGTACCTCAAGTGGAAACCAAATGCCTTCTCCTCTGGGACCTAGACCACCACCTTCAAAACCCATTTTTTCCACAATATTTGCCCCTTTGCTATATTTTTCTTTCATGGACTCATTGACTCCACCTAATATTTTAGGGACTATAGTAGTTGTTGGAGTGGCCTCAACCTCACACTCATTTTCATCATCACTCCTATCATATGTTGTTGTGGGATGATCAATATTCCATAATTCGCTAAACTCTACATCCTCGTCGATGGACTCAAATTCTGCACTGATCTTTGGTTCACTGAGATTCTTCCTCATAGTCCAAAAATCATTTATTTTAGTTTGAGACCAACAACTGTCTTTACATTATTGTAAAATTATTTTGGGAATAGATTTGTTAGATAGATTAGAATATTTTTGGTAGAAATTGTAGGACCTCCTATTTTGGATGCCCTCCTCTGTTGTCCCCTGTGTGTGCAATGCAATAATTTGTGATGACAATTCTTCTGTTGAAATGTTATTGTTAGCAGCAATTTTCTCCATCTCTTTTTTTACCTCATCCTAGGAGTCCATGTTTCTAAGATTTTCTAGCAATGGTTTACTTTCATGTTGACATAACGCTGAAGAGTTCCCATTTTTCTTAAGCCTTGCTTGAACTACATTGATTAGACCATACTACCAGAGACCCTCATCACCAAAGCTAAAAACTGTCAAAACATCATGTGCCACATTGAATGTTTTTCTCTCAAATGTGAACCCTCCACATGAGAAATGAAAGGAAGGAAATATGCTCTTCTTTTTCTGACCATGAAAGTGCCTATCTGTGCTCTCCAACTTCCGTACATATTCCAATGCAAATACCCTCTCTATCACATGTATTGGAAGTCTATAGGGTTTTACTGCTGATCCGTAAAACCTTAACATGTATTCTTCCATGAAGAACCAGTCAGACAATTGTATTTGACTTCCGAGTTGAATGCAATCTCTACAAGACATAGGCAATCTAGGCATTGGAGTGCTTGTAATTTCATTATACATTGGTGCCAAAAAGAAGTCTACAAAATGGTTGTAGTTCTTTCTGTTATCATTCATCCTTATCTTTGGTGTCCATTCATATATTGGATGCTCTATTTTGTTCTGAGTCTTCTAATCAATCTTATAGTTCACAATATGAAAATTGTTGGTCTCAAATATTGCACGATACTTGGATAGAAGAGGATAGCAAAAGTAGGATGAGAACCTAAATGTCTTACATGAACCTTTTTTGATCATTAGTAATTGTTTTTGCATGGACTGAACTATGTGCTCAACAAAATTATATCTTACTGGCTGACTTACGCAATGAATATTAAAAATCATTTCAAGAAGGCTAGCACCCACTTCCCTATCATTTTCCAATCCCATGCAAAATGTTAGCAAGGAAATAGTATCCCGAAGCCATGGAACAAAAATGTTAGAATCGTAAGGAGGCTTATGATTCTGATCCAACAAAGTACCACACATTATTAGAGCTCTGATAAATGAATCTCTATGACTTGGATCGAGACTCTCATAATTCTCTGCCAACTTTCCTAGGTCAATGTGGACGTTTGAGTTTTGTGCTTCAAACCCTAGGTTCAACAAATGAGAAAATTCTCCCTTGTTTATGGATAGAACCTCCTCTTTTGTATTTTTATTGACAATTGCTTTTTAATCTTCATCATAATTTTCAGTGCAGACCATGACAAATTCAGGGAAAGGGAATACTTCATGTAGCACCATGCTTCCCAATCGAGCATCCCACGATGCAATTTTATTTGTTCTTTGTTTTAACATTGTGTTGAAAACAATAAATTTTGCCCTGCTTGGATCTGTCACCTTATTAGACAATGCATATCTAATTTCTATGATACACTTTTCACTAAGGATAGCAGGGTCATAAATATCATGGTATTCATCAGTGAAATATGGTGTTTAAAGCAATTCGGTTAGGTATATATTTTTTTTCACTTGGCTTCTTGTTGAACTACTACTTCCCAGTTTCCCCATCATTGTTACTATTAATAATTCAAAATAATGCTAGATACAAGCCTAAAAATGCTAACCCTCAAATTAAACCACGAGATTAAAAAAGGTAAAAAATGCGGGATGTAGGTGTTCTAGATTTTACCTGAAATTTCTATTTCACTAGATTAGCGTAGACAGACTCTGTTGCAACTTGCATTCCTCAATCTAGTAGTCATTTCTTAATCTCCCTAGATTTACTGGTTTGTCCATGAAATGAAATACGATTATGAGTCACTTATTTTGAAAACACTAAAAAGTACAAAAGTAATATCTAAAGGGCAAAATTTCTAGAATCCTGTTGTGATTTTATAAATTATTATTAATATCTATTCACTGCCGAAGGACAAAAGATTCATTACTTCAATCTAAATTCTGAGGATAGTGGACACATCACCAGACTCGAGTGACGAGTCACTTTTCTAGACTATTTTTGAAGTCTTTTTAATCCTTTCCAACTTTTGCTCAAAATAGAGCTTAATTATAGATAATTAAATGTAAAATGTTCAATTTCGGGTCAAGTTCTCAAAAATGTTTACTTCCCACATTCGGGCCAAAATCCACCCTAAGTCGTTGATCTGTGCTCATCCAATAGATGATGGTATCTATTGTCAGTTGTCGTGGGTCCCATGGCTTTTACCATTTTTTGGGCACGTCACCAGACTCGAGTCACTTTTCTGGACTATTTTTGAAGTCTTTTTAATCCTTTTCAACTTCCAACCGAAATAGAGCTTTTTAAACTTGAATATAATTAATTGAATGTAAAACATTCAATTCTGGGTGAAGTTCTCACAAATGTGTTTACTTCCCACATTCGGGCCAAAATCCACCCTAAGCCGTTGATCTATGCTCATCCAACAAACGATGGTATCTGTTGTCAGTTGTCATGGGTCCCAGGACTTTTACCATTTTTCGGCCACTTCAACAGACACGAGTCACTTTTTGAGAATGGTTTTGAAGACTTTTTAATCCTTTTCAACATTCCTGCCCGAAATAGAGCTTATTAAATTTAAGTATAGAATTGCAAATTTAGACTTTAACTATACTTAATTAAATGTTTATCATTTATGGAAGTCTTCCGTTAGCAGTTTGCAAAAAATGTTTATCGTTCCCACATTCGACCCAAAATACACCTCATGCTGTTGATCTGTTCTCATCCAAGGGACGACAATATCCTTTGTCAGTTGTCATGGGTCCCATTATACATAGGATTTCTACCACCCAAACACCACATCACCTGACACTTCATCATCCCATGGGCCATAACCTTTCTTTCCTATTGGTTTTTGTGTGGGAGAAAAAGTGACACTAAGCAAACATGCCCTAATCTCACTTTCAACCACACACTTGTGGAATACGAAAGAGCCTAGAGGTATCACACAATTGGCTACTTCTTCTTGTGGAAGAGAGAGCCACGGGCTACCTATTAGGATTTCTATTCCTTTGTTGTAATTGAAAGATGAAATGATGCAAGTTCAATCCCTAACCCCAAAGTGCAAGTATGAACTAATAACAAGATTATAGAATTGAACTTAAATGATGGAAAGCTGTAAACACAAGGACAAGACAAGAATGCAAATGCGTACCCAGAGTTAAAATCTGACTGAAAATGTTCGGGACGGGGGCGCGGGCGCCACTGTCCTGATTCTGCCCCTGAAACTACTCCGAAAACTGTTGTTTTGCAAAGCTGTCAAAAATGCTGAAAACTGCTGTCAAAAGGACCAGGGCGCCCAGCGCCCTTGTCCCAGGGACCAGGGCGCCCAGCGCCCCTGTCTTGGCAGGACCAGGGCACCCCACGCCCCTGTCCTGGGCTTTTGCTCTGAGATTTGGTGTGAAGTTCGGTCTCCGTCTGCTTCTTCCGGATCTGTAACTTGCGGCGTCGTCCGGATTCCGAAACCTGCACTTATATCTGAAAAGGTGTGGTGGGTGGCTATATAGGGTTTTGCCTTAGTCAAACCCCCGCTTCGGTGATTTCCACCTCCACGAATAGCCAAGTTGTATTGTAAAATGTATTGTGTGTGCAGACCTAGTGTGTGTGCAAGGTCCTTAAATGCAAGAAAGCAAACTAGAGCAACCTAGAAAGTAAACCCTAATTGCTTGTAAATGATAATGTAAATGCTCTAAATCAAGATGCAAAGTGATCTAAAGCATGAATAAAGGATATATTGAAGCTTATGCAAAGACATGAAAACAACATGAAATCATACCCAACCCTCAAGGGAGGAGTACAAGCCAATCTTCAGTCGGTAATCTCCTATTGTTCTTCAATGTCTCCCAAGCCCTAAATGAATGAAATTGATGAATGCTTGATGGATGGATGTTGAATGTTATTGAAGTCTTCAAAGATCTGCTCTTTCGCTGCATAGAAGGTCCCTCAAAGCCAAAAATCCGATCCTCTCAAATGAAGAAAGAGAGCTCTTTATATATGAAACCCTAGGTCGTAATTCCGTCTTTTGGCCGACCTAGAGATTGAATTTCCTGCCAATTTCTTGGGGTTAAGCTTTGTTTTATGATTGGATCGCGCTCCTAAAATTTTGGGAAAATTGTCCGGGACCATGTGCACACCGGGCGCCATGGTCCCGACAACTTTTCACCAAATTTTCAGGGTCGTCGGACATTATGATTTTAGAGAGAATCCCGAAGTTACAGCTGATTTCGAGATGTTTTGACCCCCGAAATCAAGCCCCCAAGTTCAAAATAGGACCTAATTAGGGTTTTTGATTAAATGATGTATTGGAGGAATAAAATGAAAAGGGCACACTTTAACGAAAGGGCCCAACTTTATGATGTGAAAGATGATGAAATAGAACCTTAGACCTAATTAATTTGATTAATTAAGTGCTAAAGGGGAAATGCAATGCAAAATACAAAATGCGCCAAGGCGGGTGCTAAACTAGGTGTGAAATTGTACCACCCTAGCAAGTGCGTACAATTTACGATGCTACATTTAGCCCCCACTTTAGCGGTCATATGAACACTACGTGCATATGCAAGCTAAAGTACAGAAAAGTAAACATTATTTGAAAAAGGATATATCCATAAGTCTGTCGAACGAAGCCCCCAGCGGTATCTGCAGTACACAGTTAGGAACCACAACCTACAAAACCACATGTTAGATCACAAAATCACCTAATGCTTACTAAGGAAGGTGATGAAAATTCGAGGGTAGCTATATGCCCCCCGCTATTTCGGCTTGCTAATTTTAGTGAGTTGAAACAGGGTATCATGTTTACCACTTCGAATTGTTAAAGAATACTGATGACAAATGCTCACAAGAAGATTTGATATGAGATCAAAAACTAATGGAGAATCATTTGGTAAGAAAGAGGACTAAATCTCAATTCCAACACAACAAAGAGTGTGAGGATTTGAGAGTTCTCTAACACAAGATGAAGGATGTAAATGGAAACAAAATGCAAAGAGAAGAAAAGAAAGGAAAAAAAAGGCATGAATACACACATTGGTGATCCATGAGAAGAATAGTGAGAGAGAAAACATGGACTTCTCGCCCCTAGATCTTGTCTAGGTGATCCATGGGAAAAAGGACATGGAAAACTAGCCCCTAGAGTCTGTCCAGGTGATCCATGTAAGGGAGGAGAGTGAGAAAGTCTAGCCTTATGCCGCTAGTTCCACTCAACCTCGTGCATGTGTGTGTAAGTGAGGTTAGAAGCACCTCATAGGAGTCTATGCTTGAGTATGCTACAACCTGTATATGTATAGTACAAAAGCGTGACATCTCGCTCTAAGAGTTTGTGCCCTGGTTCCGAGAATAATCACCTTGCATTAAAAAAATGGAGACATCTCACTCTAAGAGTCTATGCTCTGGTTCTGAGAATGACCCATTGCTCAAAAAGTGTAATGTTTATGTCATAAGAAAAGTAGAACAAGGATACCTACCTTCATCATAAAAGAAGATACCCCAAAAATGCAACAATGTCATAGATCCAAGCAAGAGAGTTTTTGCACTCTTTAAGCAAGGATAAGATAGTTGAAAAGGGAGATCTTGTAGTATGTGTAAAGGAGATCCTTAGAGGAGAAGAGATCTTTGTACAAAAGACATCTATCCCTGAGAGAAATTGTCTTAGACAAATATAACATCTTCTAGAATAAGACAAAGAAGAGAATAAGAATGCAATACTTCCTTCTTTTGCGAGGTGAAAGTGATTCTTAATGAAGGATGACGCTCTTTTTAACCCAATCGGGAGAGTGAATTCATTATGGATGTATTTTACCAAGTGCAAAAGAGGTTGTAGTCAAGGACTTACACCTCTTGTAAGAGAGAATCCTTGAACAAACAACAACAAATGCGTACAAGGCATAACATCAAGTAATAAAGTCCACACCATCCACAAAATAGGAAAAAGTGGATCCTTAGATAAAAATAAGGAAAGATCATTGCCTCCCAAGGATAAGGACAATGAGAAGGACTTACACAATCTTCTAGGGAGAGATTTGGACATAAGCAAAAGAAGAGATGTATGAAATCACTCTTGTCCCCATAGGAACAAGAAAATTAGGCTATTATGTTGCTTCAAAAAAAATATGATTGCACTTGAAATTGTACCATCATGAATGACAATGAGCCCCCAGTAAATGAGCTACCAATGTCACATAATGATGAGAAACATAATAGCCATTAATATTATTTAAAGACATGATAGATTGAATAAGGTATTTGAATATGACATGTTAAATGCTCAACTATAAGTGAGATCAAAAACATGTATAAAATGATAAAAATTGAAGAAGAAAAGTCACATGAAATCTTAGAAGAGGAATGAGTGTAATTTATTAGAGCCTTATCCCTAGAGGAAAGGACTTTATGATGAATAGGAGATAAAGATTCATAAGTGGATTTAGAAATTTGAGGGGATTCATAAAGAGATTTGTTCATTGCCAAGATTTCCTTATGAGGGGAATGAGAGTTGATAGAAGTAGAAGATGATTTAGTTGAAGTGAGATCATCATCACTACTAAATATAGAATTCACATTGAGAGATGGTCTTTTAGATGCTTTAGTACGTTTGCAGGGATTATAGCCAAGTCCAAAGGCATAATTGTGAAAATTAGTCTCTAGAGGAACCTTCATCCCTTGTTCATGAGCGCCACAACCATTTCCATGATACCCATGCTTAGCAAAAATGCGAAAACCACGACCATAACAATCAGCCATTTCAGGAAGAGAAGGTGGTTTTTCATAAGACAAAGAATCAAACTCTTCATAATTAGAGGTGTGAGGAGAAGAAGTTTGAGAAGCGGCCACAAAATTATTGCTCATAGGTTCAGGTAAGATTGATTGATTTTTAGTTTCTTCCTTATTTTTAACTTAAAACTCTCTAGGAGGAACCCTATACTCACCTACAAAGGTGGGAGTGAAATCAAGAGATCCCCAATCGTCTTCTGCGAGAACCTTCTCAGGATCAAAAGCCTTTTCATGTGTAGACTCAAGTCGAGAAGGATCTTCTTCAGGAGCTTTAGACTCATCCAAAGAATTTTGATTATCAGAGGGTGATGATTCATCCATAGGTATTTTGTTTAAAGAGTCGTCATTAGAAGAGGAAGGCTTAGAAGAACTCCCTTTGGAAGTAGATGTTTGTAAACAAGCCTGAAGATTAGTATCACCTATCAAGGTATATGTCTTATTGTTATAAATGAATTTAACTTGTCTATGCAATGTAGAGGGGACAGCTTGCATACTGTGAATCCAAGGTCTCCCTAATAACAAGTTGTATGTTAGATTTCCCAACATAACATGGATAGGAGTAGGCAAAGTAACAGGTCCTACTGTGATGGGTAAGGTGATAATACCTAATGAAGTCTTAGCCACATTGTCAAAGCCTCGAATGGGATGAGAGTCAGACTCAATGAGAGATGTATCCACATTCATTTTATGCAATAGATTAATGCTACACACATTAAGGCCAGAGCCATTATCTACCAGTGTTCATCTTATAGCAGTGTCATTTATGATAACCACAATCATCAAGGGATCATATTGATGTTGAATTTCACTAGTAGGCAACTCATCTTGGGTAAACACAATTTGAGCTTTAGGTTTCATCACAGAGTTAACCAAAGACACTATATTACTAGATGTATTAGGTGGAGGAACATTCAAATCTTTCAAGGCATCTTGTAACATTCCATGATGAGCGGAAGAAGTTTGGATCAAATCCCAAAGGGATATCTTAGCGGGAGTAGTTTTAAGTTGTTCTATGAGATCATATTCCTTACCAAGAACTTGTGAAATATGAGGAGCTTGAGGAAGAATAGGTTGGGAAGGAGGAAGCGAAGTTGGGATAACTGGAGGAGGATTAGGTTGCCTATTGTTTCTTGTGTTATAGGTATGGGCAACCGCATGATAACTCTCTCTAGTCATTTGCTTAGCATACTCATAAGGGCTCTTAGTAGAATAACCTCCTTGCACAGTAATAATAGGTTTGTTAGGAGTGCAAAAAGAATCATTAGCATAACCACCTTGAACCACTAAGATAGGCTTATTTAAAGGTTGAGAATTTTGAGAAGGACAAGCACCTTGGACAGTGAAGAGAGGTTTGTTAGGTGTCTCATTCACATGTATCAAATTGATTGAGGATGGTTTAGATGAATGAACAAAAGTGTTGGAAGAATTATTGATAGTCTTCTCTTGCACTAAAATCTTATCACGGATTAAATCAATTTTAGGAGAGAGACAAGGGATAGGCATTGATGTTCTAGTAGGAAGAGTAATAATAGGAAAGGTCATATCATCCTCTATCATCAAAGGATCTACATGGGGAATAAACTTTCTAGGAGAAGGATCAACATTACTCTCTAAAGTCTCACTTTTGAGAGAGAGATCTTTGAAAGAGATGTTAACCATCTTGCTTTGAACTAGGGTTTCCTTATGAGTAGAACCAAGTTGAGGAAAGGGAGAATAATTGAGATTCAAGGAAGGGGAGAAACTATCAAGGGAGTTTCCAATCTTGATTTCATCCCCTTTGGCTAGGGGTAGAGAATAATCTATACCTTCTTCTAATGGTTCATCCCAAATAGTGAGGTTGTTGAAAGGAATGTTTGAAGTATTGTCAATTTCGGGAGAGGAGATAACATTGTTTATTAATTCCTCATCCTTAGGAGGGAGAGCATCAATAGATGTGTTAAACTCATCCTCTTTCCTCAAAATATGTTCAATATGATCTTTAGGGGAGAGAGAATTAAGGAAATTGCTTATTATTTCATCTTCTTTCTCTAAGGGATGCTTATGGGTAAGACCAACTTTAGGAGAAGGGTAAGCATTTATCATTAATTAATCATCTCTAGTGGGAATTTTGTTGGAAAAGGAAAGGCCATCACTAGGAAATGTAGGGATAATGTCATCTTCTTGCACAAAAGGATCCTCATGAAGGGAGTGTTTTTTAGGAGACACAAAGGCATCAAGGGCATCATTCAACAAAGCATGATCATATCTATTAAAAGGTTTATCTTTTGATTCAAAAGGAGATATCTCTTCATAGAGGGGATCATTGAAAACAACCATGTTACTAGATTTAGTGGAAGAGCTGATAGGGATGTACCCTTGAGAGGAATCATTCGACTTATCTTTCTCATCACAACGAAATGGCATAGTAACAATGTTTATGATTTTTTGGTAAAATGAAGGTTTGGTATATTTAGGTTTCAAAAATTCATCTAAAGCTTCATCTAACTCATAATCATCACAAATATGAACGTCTTGCAAATAAAAATCCGACATTTTGAAATTGCATAAAATTTTAAACACACAATGCAAAGAAACACACTTTTTTTTTTTCTTTTTTTTAATGAAAATGAAATGAAAACACACTAAATCTAGATCTAGATCTAATAGATGCAATGCAAGAGGAAGCAATGATAGATTCACATCAGGTTCACCAAAATGTGTGGGAGAAAAAGTGACACTAAGCAAACATGCCCTAATCTCACTTTCAACCACACACTTGTGGAATACGAAAGAGCCTAGAGGTATCACACAATTGGCTACTTCTTCTTGTGGAAGAGAGAGCCACGGGCTACCTATTAGGATTTCTATTCCTTTGTTGTAATTGAAAGATGAAATGATGCAAGTTCAATCCCTAACCCCAAAGTGCAAGTATGAACTAATAACAAGATTACAGAATTGAACTTAAATGATGGAAAGCTGTAAACACAAGGACAAGACAAGAATGCAAATGCGTACCCGGAGTTAAAATCTGACTGAAAATGTTCGGGACGGGGGCGCGGGCGCCACTGTCCTGATTCTGCCCCTGAAACTGCTCCGAAAACTGCTGTTTTGCAAAGCTGTCAAAAATGCTGAAAACTGCTGTCAAAAGGACCAGGGCGCCCAGCACCCCTGTCCCAGGGACCAGGGCGCCCAGCGCCCCTGTCCTGGCAGGACCAGGGCACCCCACGCCCCTGTCCTGGTCTTTTGCTCTGAGATTTGGTGTGAAGTTCGGTCTCCGTCTACTTCTTCCGGATCTGTAACTTGTGGCGTCGTCCGGATTCCGAAACCTGCACTTATATCTGAAAAGGTGTGGTGGGCGGCTATATAGGGTTTTACCTTAGTCAAACCCCCGCTTCGGTGATTTCCACCTCCACGAATAGCCAAGTTGTATTGTAAAATGTATTGTGTGTGCAGACCTAGTGTGTGTGCAAGGTCCTTAAATGCAAGAAAGCAAACTAGAGCAACCTAGAAAGTAAACCCTAATTGCTTGTAAATGATAATGTAAATGCTCTAAATCAAGATGCAAAGTGATCTAAAGCATGAATAAAGGATATATTGAAGCTTATGCAAAGACATGAAAACAACATGAAATCATACCCAACCCTCAAGGGAGGAGTACAAGCCAATCTTCAGTCGGTAATCTCCTATTGTTCTTCAATGTCTCCCAAGCCCTAAATGAATGAAATTGATGAATGCTTGATGGATGGATGTTGAATGTTATTGAAGTCTTCAAAGATCTGCTCTTTCGCTGCATAGAAGGTCCCTCAAAGCCAAAAATCCGATCCTCTCAAATGAAGAAAGAGAGCTCTTTATATATGAAACCCTAGGTCCTAATTCCGTCTTTTGGCCGACCTAGAGATTGAATTTCCCGCCAATTTCTTGGGGTTAAGCTTTATTTTATGATTGGATCGCGCTCCTAAAATTTTGGGAAAAATGTCCGGGACCATGTGCACACCGGGCGCCATGGTCCCGACAACTTTTCACCAAATTTTCAGGGCCGTCGGATATGATGATTTTAGAGAGAATCCCGAAGTTACAGCTGATTTCGAGATGTTTTGACCCCCGAAATCAAGCCCCCAAGTTCAAAATAGGACCTAATTAGGGTTTTTGATTAAATGATGTATTGGAGGAATAAAATGAAAAGGGCACACTTTAACGAAAGGGCCCAACTTTATGATGTGAAAGATGATGAAATAGAACCTTAGACCTAATTAATTTGATTAATTAAGTGCTAAAGGGGAAATACAATGCAAAATACAAAATGTGCCAAGGCGGGTGCTAAACTAGGTGTGAAATTGTACCACCCTAGCAAGTGCGTACAATTTACAACGCTACAGTTTTCAATGACACATGTTTCCGGTGAAAGTTTGGAAAAACATTTAGAGATCCCACATTCAACCCAAAATACACCTTAAGTCGTTGATCTGTGCTACTGCTCATCCAATGGACGACAATATTCATTGTCAGTTGTCATCCATCCCATTATTAATAGGATTTTAAAATGAATTAAATATATAAATTTATAATAAATTAAATATATAGTTTAAATATGTAATTTCAAAACTTGCATGATATTTCATTTTTTTTATTGATAATTTTTGTATTGTATTACTTGGAAATAAAATATTACAAATATGCAAGTATAGGTGATATAGTAAAACCACCATAGTTTTGCCACCGCAAAAAATACCCCCAAGGGCCAAAACCACCATTCCCAACAAAAAATAAAACCCTACTACATGCAAAATCCCCAGAATTCCAATTTGGCATACCAAAATTTGTAGCAGACATCCCCTCATATATACAAAGTTGGGCTTGGGGAGAAAACAACATGGAACAAAAAGATACAAACGAGCAATACCAAACACCACTGGCCATAGTAGGATTAACCCAGAAATGGCCTATACTTCGGGTCATCATAGAATTCTGAGAGCTACTTCATTGCTTGGGTAGTCTTGGGTCTCGGTCGCAGCTCTCGACCCACCTTTGCACGTGCCACTTCATGAAGGACTATTAAAACCTCATCATACTGCATCAACCTTGGAAACATTTTGAAGGCCTTTCATCTGTGCCAAGCAAGAGCTTTACATCTTGGCTTCAAATCATCATCAACCCATCGAATGAGTGGTAGCAGCGCCATCGAACCAACCACCCCTGCCTCAGGAATAATGCCCACCTCCGAGACCACATGAGCACACACACTATCTAGATTTAATAGGTAGTGCCCATCAATTACAACTCTCAGGGCATTTTTTACCTTGTCCATTTCGTCCTCAAATTGGAAACCCCAAGTGGCAATCAATGAATATGCCTCCATGTTTGTCATGTAGCGATGAACTACATGGACAATTTCCTCTCCCAATAAAATTTTTACACTCTTGTATAGCCACTCATCCTTAAACAAGAACAAACCATTCAGCCTCCTATCCGTAAATCGTCCGAGAAATGGGACTAATTTCTTATCAGTATGGAAGGAGAAATTGGCTTCCATGCTGCTTTAGAAATCCAAGACAATGTTGCAAGTGCAGACAGTATGATACTAAGACTTCCAATCCACCTAAGATTTAAACACCTCTCACTCAATTCTAATTTCTGACATCCAAGGGCGACGACCGTCAGCATTAATCACAAACTCTGCCATCATTCCTCCATATGCACTAGTTCAACCGCATAATTCGTATGCACAAGATGATATTAAAGCTGCATAAAGGCTAAATGTTAACCATTCACTTTCATGAAAATGATGTGTGTACCATAGGTCCATAAGGCAATATCACTGCATATCCATTGTCAGTTCCCGTGGGTCCCATTATACATAGGATTTCTGCCACCCAAACACCACGTCACCTGATGCTTCATCGTCCCATTGGCCATAGCCTTTATTTCATGTCAATGTTCAATGACACGTATTTTTGGTGTTCAATGTACATGTATCTAGTTAGTTGGACTTTTTTATTATATTGAAATTATGCAGAGAAAATTACAAAAAGTAAGTTGGACTTTTAATTCACTTGTTTTTCGCAAGATAAACATCTTTTTTTTTATATTTATAAAATTATAATCAATGATAATAAATGTACAAATAATTAATGGAACGAACTAGATTTTTATATATATATATTAAATATAGAGGAATAAACATTACATAAAAAAGATCACAATATTAAATTTATTTTCATTGTTTAACAAAATATTGAAATAACGTAGCTCATAAACAAAAAAAAAGTAGCTCATAGACATTGCGATCCTTATTGGATGCTACCACTTGCAGCCAATCCCTGACATTATGTTTTTTCAAATACTTCTTTGTCAAGCACTTCAAATATCTTTTAGAAAAGGTTATTTCAGAAGTGACACTAAGTCTGTTCTTTAACTTTAGAGAAGAAATTAGAATAGACCTGCTATTTTTTTATGGTGAAAATTAAATCTTATATCCACACAAATTAATAACTATTTAAGCTATTTCAAAACATAATGATTATGCTAAGTATCTTGCCATGGAATGATGTCAACAACAAATAATAAAATGAAATAGAAAGCATTTTTGTATCCATAAGACGCAAACTGAAATGAACTGAAATTTGCAAAATTATCATTAATATATATGTTTCGCAAATTTACAATTTTATCATGTCAGAGTCCCTCAAAAATTTTAAAGCCAAAATGAGTGAGGTTACGAGGAAATAGCCAAAAAAAAAAACTACTAGGGGGTCAGGGCTAGGGCACAGGTAGTGGACACATTAATGGTTTACCCTAAGAATTTTGCCTCCCTCCATGTAGAATTCTTTAGATATTATAAGCTATGAGAATTATTCAAGCCAATTGTAGTTTGGAAAGTCATCTAGGAGGAACCATTTCTAGAGAAAGTTTTTACCAATCTGCGCCTATTTCCTATGACATGTCAATTGCTCCGCATTCAGGTTCAAAAGAAACGGTTACCTGGCCATTGTCTGGTCAGGGAGGAGAAGATTGGTTAATTCATTCGCCCAAGGGATCCCCACCCCTATTTCTGGAAAGACGACAACAGTAACATTGTCTCCAAGGAAGTCTTCTTTAAACACCTTCCTTAACAACAACAACATATCCACCTTATCTCCTTCGAGGTCCAGAAGAGACGCCAAGAACTAGGATGTAATGTCCGTGTTAACACGGTATCTATTTTTATTACACAGGAACTCTGTGCTCATCACCATCCTTGCAACCTCATTAGTGAACATCCCAACCTACTTAGAGATTGATTGGAGGGTTGGGTCTCTAACGGAGACCAAAAAGGCCCTCTGGTCCTCCGCATAAATGCTTCTCAAGCTGATAGGAGTGTCCATCTTGAGAAATCAGAATACCAAATTATATAGTCTGAGCCTATAGACCTAAACCAGAGGCAAAATTTAAATACCGCGAGCTCCAACAATTTATCTACCAAAGGCTAATTGAAGATGAAAGATACAAAGATTGTCTTAAAATAGCCAAAGCTCTTGATTATAATAATTCCTTCTCTAACCGTATTAATTCTTTTAATTTTTTAAAAATATTTCATATATCTCTGCAAATTTTTCCCATAAATGCACTAGAATGCGAAATTGGAAATAACTATAAACTAGTACCAAATACCACATTGGAAGTCATGGGGACAAAGTGGATTGCAGTTAGTGACTAGACATATATTAAATGACCAACATTATCGATCGTGACATTTGATACGTGTCTATTGAATCCAATTCCATTCTGGGCACTTTCTGGTGAGCTACATTCTCTTCAGAAATTTGGGCCGAAATAAAACTTCAGCCATTGATCTATGATCATCAAATGGTTAAAATCATTGATGGATTTCATGTACGTGTTGTGTGTCAAAGAGGTCATGATTATCGATACATTGTGCAGAGTCTAGACTCAATGTGATGTGATGTGCCTTGTTTATTAATGACAATGAATTCATGAAATTGCCAATAAAATATATATTTTTTCATTAATTAAAAAATATTAGCCAAATAAATTAAATAATTTTCAAGTGGTGGGTAAAAATCGCCAATACACTTAAATAATTTTTTCTTCGGAGTAGAAATTTTCGCCCATACAATTATATATTTGTTCCTTTAAACAAAAAATATTCGCCTCCTACAATATATATTTTCCCCACAAAACAAGGTATTATTCGCTATAATTTTATGGAATTTTTGTATTCTAGAAAAAATCGCCAATAAAAAAAATAAAAAAATTGCCATCAATATGAAAACTTCCCCCCCAAAATAATGCTTGATTCGCCAGGGTTTTACAGTTTTGCCCAAGGGGTGCTTTCTTAAAGTTATCCCTGGATGAAACCTGCCCTCAAGTATGGTATGCAAGAAGATGAAGGATTACACGTGACACATGTTTGCTAGGTTTTCATCATGGTACTTTCCCAAGGCACCTGTTTGCTAGTTTTTCACCAATGGACGAATTATTTTTCTTTACTCGTTTTTTTTCTTTCTTTTTCATTTTTTTCTCTTTTTTTAACTTTTTTTTTAATAATTTTTTGGAAGAAAATGGACACATGATAGGGTATGGAAGAAGGAATCAAGAATCTTGTTGTTTAGATAGTATCCTTGAAAAATGGACCATGACTATTAAAATTATGCTCAAAGATGTTGGAAGGATAATGATATGAAAATGGTATGGGACTAAGGATTTAGGCAAAGGATTGGGTATGATGGATGAAAGGATGGAACATATGCATTGGATAATGGATAGGGTATTGGAATAATTGAGATTGAGTTGATGGAAATGTTGGAAAGATCAGCATTGGCACACACTTTGAGGGGTGGTGAACTAATGGAGGAAAAGTGGATTTCAGATTTTGAGATTTGGATGGAGGAATAGCTATGGATTTCGGGACATAAAGACCCAAAATAGATGAAGGAGGTGATGGTGGAATAGACTTGAAAGGTTTAGATGGAGGAATAACAATTTTGGATGCTAATTTTGATGCTTCTTTAGATTGTCATGATTCAAGGAGCCGCTTAGGAATCCACATGGTTCTTGATTTTTCATTGTTTTGTAGTTCCCTAGAATGCATTGCTTGTACAAGGGATTTAGGAACCCATATAAATTTTGACTGTTCTTTTTGAGAAATGGGCCTTTGTGGCCTTTTGGATATTTAATTTTCTTTTTGGATCACGTTTTTTCTTTTTTTTACATGTCGATTAGATTGGACATGTTGATCCTTGACTGTAGTGGATTGCTGGACTTATAACTTTTATGCTTGGCATCCAAATTTCTTGGAGGGGGAAAGGAATGTATGGATATATAGGAATGATATGAAGGTCTTTTGGATGGATGGAAGGTTATTAAAGACATGGGCCTTTTCTAACCTTGAATATGGGATGAAGGGATATAAGGACCTAAAATGGATGGAAGGGATGAAGTGATAGGCATATGTTTGGATTTAGGTTTTGTAGGGATACCAATGTCCTAAGGAATGTCACTAAGGCCATGACCACTAATTTTTTTTTTGAACATAGAGGGGTTATTTCTTGTGAAGGTCTAACCCTTTGCCTTTTGAATATTTTGACCCATAGGATACCCTTTTCTTTGGGAAGAAGACGCGAGTCAATTATGAGGTGGACAAGATATGATGGAAATGATGGGATCATGAAGTGTATCAGACTGGACCAAAGTGGAGGAACTCGTTGTGCATGTATAGGGTTCATGAACATCTCACATCAACATGTTAGGATCATGAGGGGGTATAGGATCGTGAGAGGGATCATGATCAATGACAAGTCCATCATGAGGTGAAATAGGAGGAATAATGGGATCATCTAGAGAGATGGTATCTTGTGGGGGACATGAATTTGAAAGGATACTTTGATCTTGACAAGGAGGAAGATTGTTGGATTCCTCTTTAAAGGTGCTTTGCTCTTGACTTTCAATGGGATCATTAGGAATGATGGAAGGGATATTTTGATCTTGCTTAGGAAGAAAAGTGTCAATAGGATTCAGAATGGTGTTGTGTTCTTGGATATGATTGACAAGGGGTATCATCATGAGTGTCTAGTAAGATGGGATCCTGGTCAACATTTGGATGGAATGATAAGGTTTTAGGATCTTGTTCTTAATTTGTTTTGGGACTCATTTCTTCGTTCTCTAAATTATCCTCTTGACGTGGGGTTGGAATTTGAACATGCATGGGGGATTCTGGTAAGGAATCAATGTTTTGACACGAGGGAGATAGAATTTGAATGGGATCCTCTGAAATAGCTTTGATGGGAAATGAAGCACATGGTGACATTGGGTCTAGCATTTTTTAAGCATGGTAGGGATGTGCATCATGAATTGGATTAGCTTGGCAATCAATTGTGGATAGCCCTTGGGGGATTTCATCCTTGGGTGTTTAATGAGGATGGTATGAAAGGTTCCTGTGAAACTTCAAAAGGTGTAGGAATAGATGCCACTAGAGAGTTAATTTGTTTATGAAGGGATGAATCATTGCTAGACATGGTTATAGGATTTTTATCTTTGTTAGAAGAATTGCTTAGGATTCTCTTTAAGAGTTGTGTAAAAGAGCTACCTTCCTTTGGAGAAGCATTTGAATCCTTGTGAGGTTTTGAGATGATTGGGTTTTGATGTTGGATTTGTTTGAACGGGAATTGGTTTTGTTTTGGTGTTACATTTTGATTTTGAATTGGGTTTAATTGGTTTGACATGTTTGAAATTTGGCTTGGTGTGTGTTGCAACTTTTGTTTTTGAATTTCCGGTTGTAGTTGTTGATACTGATTTGTTGACTGAGCTTGTTGTTGATACTTGAAAATTGGTTGAATCAATTGTTGACATTGTGTGATTGGTTGAGCATATTGTTGAAATTGCACCATGGGCTATGTTGGTTGGACATGTTGTACTATTTGTTGTGTATGTTGGATCATTGTTTGTGTTGGTTAGAAATGATGGACCATTGGTTGTTGTTGTGGGATATGTTGGACCATTGGTCATTGTTGTTGATTCAAGATTTGATTGAACAAAGTTTTATCGAATGAGGTTTGACTTGGGCTTTGGTTGAACAAGGTTTGATTTGGAATTTGGTCAAATGAGACTTGATTTTGAATATGGTTAAATTTTGTGCTCTTTGCTTGAAATTGTTTCATCATCTCTATTTGAGAGATGAGAGCCGGTATGTTTGATCACTTTATTAGAGCTTGTACATCAATTGACTCAACATATTTTGAAATTTTAGACCTTGAAAATTTTCAAATGTTTTCAACATTTGGGATCTAATCTTTGCATTGTTTTTCACTTTTTGTTCGAAGATCTTTGTTTCTCGAGCTAGTTTCTCCTCTAGTTTTTTGTATTTGGACACTTGTTTCATCAGATAAAGTTTGATTGATATTGCCTTGTTGTTGAGCTAGATATAATTGTGATTGCCTTGGTTTAAAACTTGATTACATTGTGTTATTCATTGGACCAATCATCGGTTGATATGTAAAACTTTTTTGCATCATAGGAGCTTGGAACCTTGTTTCAATAGATATATAACTATGCAATGTTTTTGGGTTTTTTGAATTTTGGAATGATAATGATATGCAACTAAGTACAACCCTAGCAAATGATAATGCAACCTAGGGAAAAAGTGCAGCCTATGTTTTTGGTCTTTTTGAAGATTTGGACTAGCTTTTGGAGTGCAAATCTAAAGATGCAACCTTGGGAAATTGAAATGAAGTCAAGACCTTAGTTTACAAAAATAATGATAGGAAAAATTGAAAATGTCTCACCTATACACTTGGATACTAAGCTAGGTTTGACAAAATGATGTTGATGACAAAAGGACAAATGTTGGACAAGGTCAAGACTCCCTAACAACAACTTAGGGTTTGATCTAAAGTTTTGATTTTTTAAAGTTTGGGAAAACCTAATTTTGAAACTATTATGCAAAAGGACAATGATTAATGACAAGGACCTAGGGTATGAACCCAAGACATGATATGAATATGCTCTCAAGATGTGTTATGACCTAGAGATATGAAATGACCTAAGGATATGAAATGGACCAAAGTTATGAAATGACTTAAAAATGTGATATGACCTAAGGATATATGATATGATATGGACCAAAGTTTATTATGATGCTATGATATGACCTAGGGTTATGTGATATGACCTAGGGTTATATAATATGACCTAATGTTATGATATGATATGATATGATTTGGATCAATGTTATGATATGACCTAATGATGTTAACTAAGGATATGACCCAATGATATGAGCTTAGGGATAAAAATGCAAATGTATGACAATGTGAACCTAAGACAAGACCCAGGGTTTGGACTATGCAATGGTAAAACCTAGGGTTTTATGATATGTCCTAAGGTATGATATGAACCTAAGGTAAAATATTGACAAAACTTGGGATAGGATATGACCTTATGATATGATATGATTTAATGTAAACTTGGGATATGAATGACAATGTTAGCCTAAAACAAGACCTAGGGTTTGGACTATGCAATAGATTACCTTAAGTGATATGAATTTGAAACAAATATTTTCATCGTTTTGACAAGCCATGTTGATAAAATCTTTTCAGATGTTGGATGGATACTTTGAAATTTTTTGGACCAAGTTTGACTTTGTTTGAACTTTGTTTTGACACTTATTTGTTTTGAGAACCAAAGTTGATTATGATTTCTTTTGAAGGTTGTTTTTTTTCACCAATGTTTATTTGATAAGTTGATTATGTCCTTTGTTTATGATTCACTTTTAACAAACATGAAAGACAGAATGTTTGTTTGACTTTGAAAGAAGACACTCATGCGCATCCAACAACAAATCCTATGGTAAGCCATGACAAAATTTGTTGGGTTCCCACTTGAGATTACTCTCAGCCACGCTTACTCATAGCGGATAGCCTAGGGACTTGGTACCACTGGCTCCCCTCCATGAGCATACAAAGTTTTGAATTCCTTAGGTGATCACTTCCCAAGGAACTGCTATCTCTACAATGAGACATGAAATTGTGGGATGGCTTCAGAGGTCTGACCTCATGCGCCAACAAATAAAAGGTTTTGGGTTTTAAACACAAGGGCTCATAGTCAAGGCATCTGTATGAGTGGCCATACTTAGTAGTGTTTTCCACTTCATTAAATGAGGCCTCCCAACTTGCAAAGGTTACGCTCTATAGGTTTTTACGTGCCACACAGGCACTAAGGAAGACATAACATCGTGACAACAACATATAACACTCGTCGCTTGCAACTTTCGTCACAAATGCATTTGTCTATAGTGTCTTAGAAGGGCTTGTCTTTATCCTATTACCACTTGGGTCGTTCCCTCTCACCTGACCTTATGGGCTTCTCGGGAGGCGGTCCTTATAAAGGTTAAAGCATGCATAACATCTAAGAGAAGACATGACAAACACTGGTTCTTTAACCTTTAGAAATGGAAATGTTCTTTAAGATACAAAACACAAACAAGTGTTTCAAATGTAATCCTTTGACCACATCTTGCACCAAATGTGTTAGTGATTTTCACTTTAAACTCTAACTTGCATTTGTCATAGAGCTGCCAACAATATTAGAGACTCAAAAACTATAAATCACCATCAAAATTAAGCCATCAAAATTGTGATTCTTTGACCTCTTAGATTAATCTATGTGAAACATGTCCAATTCACCACCCTTGATTAATCTAGATGAAATTTGCATGAATGCGTGATTAATTTACCAACCTAAATTAAGCTAGATGAAAGTCATTTTTAGTCACTTAACAAATTGAAGCAAGAAATTATTGTCCATAGATCCCCTAATTAGGCTATGTGAGAATTGTAGGGTTCATTTTAAACCCAAGATTGAAAATTTATCATTAATTTTAACCCCTAATTAGGCTACATGAAATTTGTGATTCATTGCATGTTAAGAAATCTTGCATAGACCATTGTTTAGACTCCAAAAAATTTGCATGCAACAATAAATTTGCAAATAGAACCTGCATGCAACAACAAATCAACACCTGAAACCCGCATGCAACAACAAATCAACACCTGAAACCTGCATGCAACAACAAATCAACACCTGAAACTTGCATGCAACAACAAATTAGCACTTAAAACTTGCATGCAAGCATAGATCCACACATAAAACCTGCATGCAAGCATAGATCCACACATAACACCTGCATGAAAGCATATGACACTAAATTATTAGATTTACATGTTCACGTCGGGTTCACCAAGAAATGTGAGAGGAAAAGTTAGACATTTAATAAAATCCATAAATCCCACATCAATGAAGGTACAAAAATAAAGCATAAACAAGGAAATAAGATAAGCAAATGCAAACCATCCTTCATATGCTTGAAATGATCCCCTCCATTGTCCTTCTTGCTTCTCTAATCAAATGGTATGTGCCTCTAAAACTCCAAATTGCAAATATGTTGAAAGCAAGGCGAGAAGATTCAAAGATTTGAAGTTAATTTGACGGCATATAGTTACTCAAAATGTGGATGAAAATCAATGAGAAAATGGCTCAATTTATAGAAAAAAATGAGATTGATTGGATGACTAAGATTGATTTGAGATTGAAAGTAATCAATGGATGAGATTAGATTATATTAGAGGACATGTTAAATGAGGATTAAAAAAATTGCATTTCCAATGTTGAGGAATAAATATTAATGAAAACAGAAGTGAAAATAATGATTGTAAATATTTATTTTCAACAAAAATATGGCAAAATAAAATAGAGATGAGTGAAAATAATTATTGGAAACATTTATTTTCAACGAAATATGTCATAATGAAAGTGGAGGAAAAGATTAGTCATGAATAAGTTGAATCAAGAGTTAAAGTGGAGATAGAAATTAGCAAGTGGAAGAGATAAGAGGGAATGAAAATTGGAAGGTGGAAGAGTTAAGTGAAAGGAGATGGAAGTGTTAAAGGGAGATAGAAATTAGAAAGTGGAAGAGTTAAGTGGGGTCATAAATAAATAAACAAAATTCATTTATTTCACCCACACATGGTAATTAAATAAATTAAAAATTTGTTTAACTAGAATAATTGGAGAAAAGGATTAAATAATTAAAATAATTATTTAATCATGAAAGAGTAATTAGCTTAGAATAAAGGGATTAAATAATTAAGTGAATTGTTTAATCAAAGAGGAATAGTTAGGATTAGTTGATTAAGATCAAGATTAATTGATTAGAAAGTGATAATGATGAACATTAATTAAATAATAAATATTATTTAATTGATGAATAAGAAGAAGAATAATTAAATAATTAAGAATTATTTAATTATTGGAAATTAGAAGAAGAGAATTAGTACTAATTAAATAATTAAAATTCTTTAATTAGTTTAGATGAAAAAGGTTAGTGAAAAGTGTCGACGAAGACTTAGGACAATTTTCAGTGTCTACAGTTATATTGAAGATGTCATCAAAATGTCAAAACATTTTTTTACTAGAAATATATTGAAGATGGACTTTTCAAGCTTTTAAATGTAGATGGCATTTCTATGAGGCGAAAAAAAAACCTAAAAACTCATAGTGACCCTCATGGGTCTAAAAAGTTATATTATGTACATCCTCATCACTTCTTTTGATTTGATAATAACTAGAATGAAGACAAGTTTGTTAAATTAAATAGAATCATTAACCTTGTCATAAATATAATCAATCGATAAAATAGGAAACTTACTTTTTATGGTGTATTTTTTGAGCTCTATAATTAGGAAACATATGCTATGTGTTATATTTATTACATACTGTGTATGGTGAAAAATGGATAACAATAATAACAATATTGAAAGGCTAAATGAATTCAACCACCAAACCCTAGCCTAACAACCAACAAAAATCCACCATAACATATGAAGATTACCTAAGACAATGCAAATCACAAGAAATCACAAAGATTATACCATCACATGTCCAATAGGGTTTTGATCTCCATTCTTCCTATCTCCATTGATCTTGCTTGATATATTTGCTCTCAGATTTTATGTGCACAAGAGCTCAACAAAGAACGGAATGTGGTTGCAAGTAGGATCGTAGTATAGTCAAGTCCTCCAAATTGTCGATTAGGGTTTGATAATGAGGGAAGCATCTCCTTATATAGAAGACACAATATGAAATGGAGGGATAAGATTGAGAGGTGTAAAAGGAGGTCGGCTAGGATTAGAGGGTAGGTAAAAGAAATAATAAAATAATGAGAGGGGTAGGTAGTGTATGAATTAAGAGATGAATGACATGTGTCATAGGTAGAAAAGGCTAATGAATTAATTAAATAAATAAAGATTTATTTAATTAATGGAAGAAGTGGGATCAATTAAATAAATAAAATATTTATTTAATTTAGGAAAGGGATAATTTAAATAAATAAATGTATTTATTTAAATGAGAAATAAGGCTAGAAGAGGATAAATGAATTAATTAAATAAATAAATATTTATTTAATTAATAGAAGAATTAAGCTTAGATAATTAAATAAATAAAATATTTATTTAATTAGACATGACAATTTTGGGTGTCTACATTTTGCCCCTCTTTGAGACAATGCGGCTTGTCGCGTTGTTTCAAAGAAGATAAGATGAACTGAAACAGAGTTGCCCCAGAATGGGAATGATATGCCCCCTCGAGAGATTGGATGAAAATGCCTGAAAAGATTGTAGACAATCTCTCGATAAGAAAGACGGGATAGAATGGACTGACTGGATAAAGTGACAAAGTCACGGGATGAGGAAAACTGACTCGGGAAACGAAGGCTAAGGCTAGGGTAGGCTATAAGATAGACCACGGGAAAAAGACATCCTCATTGTCATCTACACCTTCACGAGATCAAAGTGCAGAGCAAGAAAAGAGCAGCAACAGTCAGCAGCGATGGCTTTCGTGCACAGATTCGACCGTGTTCGACGATTTCAGAGGCCAGCAGAGGCAGGAGAGCCGGTAGGTACCACCAAGCCTCCTCGTACTTTGACGCATTTATTTTTGTCATTAATGCATGCTAGTTAGAGCAATAAATGCGCTTAGGAATAGGGTACAAAAAAGTTTGAAAACGTGCAACCGTGTCTGTGTCGGTGTCAGGCGCGTCTATGTCCGACAGGCACGTCTGTGTTGGTGTCAGGCACGTCTATGTCTGGAACCATGTTTGCGTCAAATGCGGGCGCGTCTGCGTTGTGCAGGGGCGTCTACGATGTGCAGGGGCGTCTGCGTAGTAAAGTCGCGTGTGTGCACAGCTTAGGCACGTCTATGTCGTACAGGCGCGTTTGTGTTTTTCAGGCGCGCTTGTGCAGTCTGTAGGCGTATTTGTGTCAGTCAAGCACGTTTGCGTTGAAAAAATGCAAGTTTTGGTCTTCGAGGTCAAATCGGCAGTTCTGTGATGAACATACGCTGTCGATTGGATAAGCTGCTGAGAGGATACACTCCAGCAGTTCCTCTAGGAAGACTAGGATAGATCAAGGCACTTTGTGATGAACAGTGAGTACCAAGATAGAGTACTTTGTGATGAACAGTGAGTACCCAAAGTATGAGCAACACTTTGTGATGAACAAGGAGTGCAAATGTGAGTAACACTTTATGATGAACAGTGAGTGTCACACACGTAGTACTTTGTGATGAACAGGGAGCACTACTAGGATAGAAGCAACACTTTGTGATGAATAGTGAGTGTCACTAGGATAGATAACCATATGCATTTAGATAAAGAAGTAGCATTTTGTGATAAACCGTGAATACCACCATGACTGACATGATTGATTTGCTTGACTGCAGGAGTACTTGCCTATGTTGGAGTCACGGGAGAGATTCCCGTCGACACAGAGATTGCGACCAGAGCTATCATTTTAGGATAGAGTTGCCATCGAGGAGATGGGCTTGAGACATGTATTGTACGTGCCTGAGTTTCGGGCAAACATGGGTTTGCTGACTGCACTTGCCGAGAGATGGCATTCTGAGACATGCACTTTCCATTTGCTGATGGGTGAGATGACAGTCACCCTTGAGGATATCTATAGGATTCTGCGGATACCGATTGATGGAGAGTTGATTCCATATGATCGTGACAGAGACAGGGAGGCATTGAGATAGGTGTTCCAGGATCTCGGACTAGAGATGAGGGCAGGACACGTGGCATGGGACACCATGACCGCCACAGGGTTAGCATTGCCGGCCGTGATCGGAGGAGCGATCAGCAGATTTCTATGCCCAGACAGGGCGACACGGGGATTGGCTGTGTGCTGGGGGGAGCACTGGAGATGCTGATGACACAGCATACCAGATACGCCTGGGGACCATGTGTATTGGCCCACCTGTACTATGAGCTTCACTAGTTTGTATACCATGGGTCAATGTGATTGGGCTGCGGGGTGACACTACTGCAAGTTTGGGCCTATGAGCATCTGCCAGTGACGAGGCCGATACACTTCTGAGGCAGGGGACATGGATGCAGTTTTGTTCACTTATACGACATGATCACCTCGCAGCCGCGGATTGGCAGGTTGGAGCATTGGCGGCGAGTGCTGGATGATATTGATGCGGTCATCTGGAGACCGTATCTAGGATGCGAGGAGTGGGAGGATGACGCCGTGGAGCTGCCATACACCTTCTGGAGCAGGTATCTGATTGGGCGGACGCCCTATGTTTTAGAGAGGCAACTTGTGGACAGGGTATGCAGGCAGTATGGCAGGATCCAGAGGATGCCACGAGGCTCGGGTATGTATGCCCATACAGTTAGGGATCAGGCGTAGTTTGGGCCTTTATTGTCATATGATCAGGCGGTCACTCAGCTGGTTGAGATGGTACCCCTACCCTGGGATATGTGGCCAGAGGTCGACGATGCCAGGATGGATGCTGAGTATTCAGCATATTGGGCGGAGCATCCATTCCCACGACTGACAGATCCAGGGGAGCTGGTGGAGGGAGATGGAGGAGGAGATGAGGATGATGATGGCGGAGGTGATGGGGGGAGAGGCCGACGGAGGCGGAGGGGAGTAGTTGGGGAGAGGAGGGTTGCTCCTCGGAGAGAGGGTGGAGAGGAGCAGCGGGCTCGGGTGGTGAGGGGTCACGGTGGCTTACCCCTACAGGTACCAGCAGCACAGGGTCCCAAGCAGAGACAGGGACAGAGACAGGTACAGGGACAGGTGCAGGGACAGAGACAGGTACATGTATAGGCACCAGCACAGGTACAGGGGCAGGCACCCACTGAGGGAGAGCCACAGGCAGCGGCAGAGGGTGGGGATCCAAAGGAGGATGAGCTGATTGAGCTCAGGGAGATCTGCCAGGGTCAGGCAGATGAGATACAGGAGCTGGAGCGGGAGAGAGACCGACTCAGGACGAGGCTCAGGGATACTGAGCGGGAGAGAGACTAGGTGATTCAGCGCTACACAGAGGTTGAGATAGCGCTGAGGGCAGGGAGGCAGGCGGCGGAGGACACAGGGGCAGGCTACGCATATGTCCTGCGGGCTGGAGAGGAGATAGGGTACTGGAGGGACCTCTACTATGGTGCAGTGCCGGCAGATCAGCGGGCGAGGAGCTTCCATAGACCGTCGCGTACAGCGACAGCTACGGGAGGGAGTCGGAGGAGGCAGGCATCGAGTCGTGGGGTCATGGGTCCTCCACCACCACCAGATAGAGGAGATAGGTAGGGTGATCTTGGGGCGGGTCCCTCAGGGGCTCAGATTCCACCGAGGCGAGGTGGCTCCGAGGGAGGGAGTTCATCATAGCCTTAGAGGGCTCCCATTGTATCAGTTTTGTACCATTATTTTGTATTGTAGACACCTGCGGGTGCTTTTGTAGCCATATGATTTTTTTGACATCATTGTATCATGACACTTTATATATATATATGAGATGATTCATCTTTGCGACAGCTATATGCATGTGTACCTATGTGATGAGATGTTTTAATGATGTATGTTTCTATGTGATGCTTATGATATGGATGCAAATATTTATATGATGCAATGCAATATTTATTTTGTTCTTTTATGTTTTATATATGTATGCATGATGCAAATGTGAATGTAAGTAATGCAGATGAATATGATAATGTAAATTGTGCTAACAGGTGTTGTGTGCAGGATGTGATGCAATTTGTGATATCTATATGTATGTATGAAATACTTATATGTGGTAATGCAGGTGCAACTACATGAAATGCAAATGTTTTTGGTGTGTCATTATACTCAGTCATGTGATAGCAGGCTACGTGGACTCGAGAAGGACGATGGAAGTCAATCAAGAAAGGGGGATGAAAGACAGAAGATATGAAAGTGAAAGAGCTTCTTGTGCGTTATCATCATTGAGCTTTATTATGGCAAGTAGGTTATGACAATCGAGGCATATGTTCGACCCAGAAAGTCATTGTACCTGTTTGCATGGAGATAAGACAGTCACAAACAAGGAATGCCCCAGTTCACACTAGACTCACAATGTCCTCATATCCTTGGACAAGTCATAGCATTACTAAGAGACAATCCACAGACAAAAAAATACAAATAGGTGACAATACCCCATCCTCGCCTTTCTAGTCAAAGACATCCTGGAGATAGAATCTCTAGTCAGAGACATCCTGGAAAAGCTAAAAGACATGTCACCAAAAAAAGATGAAATCAAAAGAAAATCAAGACTCGACACCAACACCCACTGTAGTCCTCAAGTTTAGTGTCTCTTGTCACTTGTATAAGTCTTATTTGATTGTGGTCACAATGTTCACTTTCACAGAAAGGATAGATAGCATTGAACCATAATGTTGTCTAAGTCTGTTGAAATATTTGATTTGTTGAAGCCCATTGTTGCTGTTGTGTCTCATCTAAAACTGACTGAATCCATGAAACTGATACTTTATTGCGGAGAAGATGAAACTTTATTGCGGATTGTGCACGGGTAGACTGAAGGAAGCTAGAAGAAACTTTACTCCTTGAAACATGAGATGTTCTCAGTTCCACACCCATCACTAGACGTAGGATTTTGCCTTAGCCACAGATAGGATCTGATTTGTTATGGATGGAAAGGGATGTGAAAAGGGAGGTTTATTATGAATGGCTAACCAATCTTGGGTAGATCAATAACAATCCATGATGGGAATGGGTAATTTTATTATGAATGAATAGGTTGTGAGTGTGTGCAAAGTGAAGTGATGAAAGTGAATCCTGAAGGAGGGAGGAGCAATGTCTCTACGCATGGCACTGGTGACCCAGTTTTCACCATGGTACTTGCCCAGGGCACCACCGAAGTGGTTTTCACTGTTGGACAAAATTATTTCTCTTTACTTTTTTCGATTTTCAATGTTTTTTGTGTCACAAGGCACCTGTTTGCCAAGTTTTCACCAAGTAACGATTTTTTTGTTTTATAATTTTTTTTTTGTATTTTTGAAATTTTTGATTTTTTTTGTATTTTTGAATTAGGATACTCTGAAGAGCTATGTGTAGAACCTACGAAGGTGCATGCTGTTGATAGGATCCTCCAAAGGTTCACCTTCTGTAGTTGAGAGCTGATATGCCCCAGCCCAGATCCATATGTTGCTGTGATGATGTAAGGACCAAGCCAATTTGGTTCAAACTTGCCCTTCTTCTCTATGTCTTGCTGATTCTTGGGGTTTTCTCTGAGAACCAAGTCACCTACCTCAAATGTGCGAGGCTTGACCTTGTGGTTGTAGCTACGACTCATTCGTTGTTGGTAAGCCTTGAGATGATTAAAAGCAGTTTGTCTCCGTTCATCCAACAGTTCTAGTTCTTGTAAGCGAGAGACCCTGTAGTCTTCATCAGCGATGATGTTTTGCAAAGAGACCCGTAAAGAAGGTAACTCGACCTCAATAGGCAAGATGGCTTCAGAACCATAGACTAGTGAATAGGGTGTAGCTCCTGTAGGTGTGCGGACACTTGTGCAGTAGGCCCAAAGTGCAGGATTGAGTTGGATATGCCAATTACGGCCAGCATCGTCGACTGTCTTCTTGAGGATTTTAAGAATTGTTTTATTAGACGCTTCAGCTTGGTGATTACCTTGGGGGTAATATGGTGTGGAGAAATGATGGGAAATATGGAAGCGGTCACAGAGTTCACGAACATCCTGATTTTTGAAGGGACGCCCATTATCAGTAATAATGGAAATAGGAATACCATATCGGCATATGATATAGTTAAGGATGAAGGTAGCAATCTGTTTTCCAGTGACTTGTGTGAGAGGTACGGCTTCAATCCATTTTGTGAAGTACTCTGTGGCTGTGATAATGAATTTGTGACCATTGGAAGAAGGGGGGTGAATCTTGCCTATGAGATCGAGTCCCCATTGACGAAAGGGCCAAGGAGACGCAAGTGGTTGTAGTTCTTGTGTTGGCGCATGTATGAGGTCTCCATGAATTTGACATTGCTTACATTTCTTGACAAACTGATATGAGTCTTTCTCCATATTGGGCCAGTAATATCCAGTCCTAATGAGTTTCTTGGCCAAGGTAGGACCACTAGCATGTGGACCCCATATCCCTTCATGCACTTCACGTAACGCAATCTGAGCTTCGTCGCTTTCTAAACATCTAAGAAGAGTGCCATCTAGACCTCGCCGGTATAGGATATCAGCTAGAATGATATATCGAGAAGATTGGCAAATGAAGGTGCGACGTTGGTTATTTGATAGATCAGGAGGTAGGATATTGTCGCGAAGGTATGTGAAGATGGAACCATATAACTGGGATTCGGGACCGACAACACATATCATTTCAGTAGGAGTGATCTCATATGAAGGAACCAAAAGGTTATCCACCAAGAACTCATAGCAGGTCTCATTTTGAGGTAGATCAATCAATGAAGCAATTGTAGCCATGGCATCTGCAGCACGATTTTGTTCTCTTGGTATCTGCTCAAAATCTATCTTTGTGAAATGTCTTTTCAAATCGTCCACCATTTGCTTGTAAGGCAGTAATTTTTCATCTTTTGTTTGGTAATCATCAGTTGCTTGATGGATGACAAGTTGAGAATCCCCAAAAACATGAAGTTCCTGAATCTTCCACTGAACTGCAATTCGTAATCCAGTTGTTAATGCTTCATATTCCGCTATATTGTTAGTGCAAGGAAATGATAAGCGGTATGATTTTGGTATAGAATCGCCTTGAGGAGTTATAAAGAGAATACCAACTCCTTCCCCATGCTGTGTGTATGAGCCGTCAAAATACAGTTGCCATGGCCTTGTATGTGATATTGTTAAAATGGATTCATTTGGAAATTCTAAATTTAGAGGAACATCATCAATCATGGGGGCATCTGCTAATTGATCCGCGATGGCTTGTCCTTTTATTGCTTTTCTGTCCACATATTCGATGTCGAATTCACTAAGGATCATTACCCATTTGGCTAGTCGCCCAGTAAGTGTTGCTTTATTGACAAGGTATTTCAACAGATCGATCCTTGCAACTAACTTAGTCTTATGAGTAAGCATGTAATGTCGTAATTTCTGCGAAGCAAAGACCACGGTGAGACATGCACGCTTGATTGGCGTGTAGTTTAGCTCATATCCCACCAGTGTGCGACTAATATAGTATACTGCTTTTTCCTTGCCGTCAGCAATTTGTTGTGCTAGGAGTGCCCCCAGTGCTGTTGGAGTAGCTGATATGTATAGTAGCAAAGGTTGATCTGGAACTGGTGGCATCAAAACTGGTGAATTCAAAAGATAATCTTTGAGCATCTGAAAAGCTTGTTGACAGTTATCATCCCATTTAAATTTGATATTTTTATGTAGCAGGTGTTGAAAAGGATTGCACTTATCTACCAGTTGTGCTATGAATCTTCGAATGGATTGGATTCTTCCTTGTAAGGATCGAAGCTGACTGATATTTCTGGGTGGTTGCATGTTCAAGATAGCCTTGAATTTTGCTGGATCGGCTTCGATTCCTCTTTTGGACACAATGAATCCTAGGAGCTTCCCGGAGGTTACTCCAAAGACACATTTCTTGGGATTTAATTTTACTTTGTATTTTTCCAACCGATCAAAGACGATTGACAGTATGTCCAGATGCGTATTTCTGTCTACTGATTTAACCAAGAGATCGTCAACATAATCTTCCACAGTTATGTGCATGAGATCATGAAAGATAGTGGTCATTGCTCTTTGATATGTAGCACCTGCATTTTTCAGCCCAAAGGGCATGACGTTCCAGCAGAAAGTTCCCCACGGACAAGTAAATGATGTTTTGTGTTGATCCTCGGGTGCGATTCTAATCTGATTGTAGCCAGAGAATCCAGCCATTAATGATAGCATTTCATGACCTGCTGTAAGATCAACAATCAAGTCAATGTTTGGTAATGGGAAGTCATCCTTTGGACAAGCTTTGTTGATGTCTCTGAAATCTGTGCAAATTCTGATGCTGTGATCTAGTTTACTGACAGGTACTAAATTGGAGATCCATTCAGGATAATCAATTGGGCGTATGAATCCGACATCCAATAACTTCTCCAGCTCTGCTTTGACTAGTAATGCCACTTGTGGATGCATTTTTCTTAATTTCTGTTTTACTGGTTTTGCCCCAGGTTTGACTGTCAGATGATGCATTACCAAATCTGGATCCAATCCAGGCATGTCAGCGTATGACCATGCAAAGTTGATTTGTCTTTCCTTGAAGAAGCATATGAACTGTGACCTTTCGAACTCTATCAATGATTTAGCCAGGAATATGTTGTGTGGAACCTCTTCCGTACCAATGTTTGTCTTGATAGTCTCCTCTACCAGCATGGATGACTTTTCCTCATACGAAGCTGGGAGAATGTCAAGCCTTCCATCTTCGGGTGCCTCAGAGAGGTTTTCGCCCTCAGATACGTCCTTTCTTTTTACTTTTTTGGGATCAGATAGCGCCACAGTGTGGTTTTCACCATAAGATCCTTGATTTTCTCTTATTTTCACATTTTTGCGACTGGAAGGTCCAACACCCTCACCAAAATATGCCATGTTGTTGAGTTCTATAGTGTATCCTGCTTTATGGTCCCCAAGGGGAAGATCATCTCGTATGCCAAGATAGTCAATAACAGCTTCATCATTTTGAAATGTGTCAAACTGTGCTGGCCCTTCATAATCCCAGTCAATGAGTTGGTGGTGAACAAGGGGAAGGCCTTTAATGTTTTCGGAGTTTGCGGGGTTAAGAGTGAAGATGTGGTTATATTCGGTTATGTCGAGGTAATTATCGAGGTCATCGATGGCACTCTCCTCATCAGTCTCGATCACGAGCGAATCCAAATTATCATCACTAGCAGCGCATTCCGGAACAGGTGTTCTCATCCTATGTGATTTCAACCTAGAACCTTGAGACAAGGACTGTGTAGACTCCTCATGGGTTGTTTCTTGACCAACTCTGAATTTGTTATAAAATTCCTGCTCTTCTGTGGGTTCATCTGGCTCTCTGAATGTCTCAGTGAGCTCGTAGTCACTGGAAGACTTGTCGGAACCCCATTCCCATTCATTGGAATCTGTGGAATAGCAATTCTCTTGTTGAATTTTGGCAGCTTTGATGTGTAAGGCTTCTTCTATCCTTTTAGTAGGGATCTTGGAAGTCAGAAAACCAAGTCCTTTCAAGCGTTCCCTTTTTATAGTCAATTCAGGTTGTAAGGGCTCCATAACACCTTCTTTGCGTAACCCAAGAGGGCTTTTTCCATCATACCCAAATTTTTGTAGAATCTTGAAGCCTTTGCCATATTTCTCATAGGGTATATTGATCTCTTTTTGTGTATCATCCTCAATGTCTTTGTAGAGCATTTTGTATAAACCTTCCTCTTCTAGTTCGCCCCATCTTTGAAAGGTAGTAGGATCCCATTTGAATGTCATGATGGATATTTGCTTGTTAGGATGTGGCCTTCCATATTCTTTTGGCGAGCTCATGACTTGTCGTAGATACATGGTCTAATTTAAAGTGTATTCTCCCATGCCTTTGTCCTGAAATTTGCCTTTAAGTTCACCCTGTTTTGATGTCAAAGGTTTCAATGACTCAGGGTCAATGTATACCAAAGAAGGGACAGCTTCACGATTACTGGGAATGATGGTCTCAGTATGCGATCTCAAGTTATTGCAATATATGAACGGATTAGGATCACCGTTAACTGTTACTTCGACTCCATTGTGAGGAAACTTAATGCATTGGTGATATGTCGATGGGACTGCCCTCATTTCATGAATCCAAGGACGTCCTAACAATATATTATAAGTGAGATCCAGATCTAGAACCTGACAAACCACATCCTTTGTGACTGGCCCAATTCTTAGAGGTAAGGTGACTGTGCCCTTGGATGAGCGTTCTTCATCATCATATGCCTTGATGGTGATTTGATTTGTAGAATTCACAGCTTTATCAGAATATCCCAATTGTTTAATGGTGCTCAATGTACAAATGTTTAGACCAGCTCCTCCATCTATCAGGACTCGCTTTATTCGATGTTTGTGTATGAAGGCTTCAATGTGTAATGGCGCATTGTGTGGAGGACTTACGGAGGCGTCATCGGCTTCTGTGAATGTAAGGGAATGTGGAATGGAAAGGTATCCCACCATGGCCTGAAACTGGTCCACATTCAGATCGGTAGGAACGGCGGTGTCTCTCAAGATTTTGTCCAGAATAGCTTTATGAGCGGGGGATATGCGTAAGAGTTCAAGTATGGAGATGAGCGCGGGTGTCTTCCCTAATTGTTCTACAAGGTCATACTCAGGTTTGGTTGATGAAGAAGCGGTGTTTTTAGTTGAAGCACCTGGCAAAGTAATTTTACCTCGACGGGTTGTAACATGACACTCAGAGGTAGGTTCGGAAGAAGATCCAACACCTCTTAGGACAATCTTGGGTCGCTGAGGAGGATTCTCAGGATTTTTGTTCTTGATGGTAATAGTAGAGATATGATTGTCCATCGAGATGTGATTGATAGTTGAATCATAGTTGTAAGGCACTCTAGTATAGTTGGCTTGATCATCTGTGACTTTAGCTTTTCCATTGTCGTGCTTTGGGAATGGTTCCTTAAACATCTCATGTTCTTGATTGGATGAGTGTCCCTCAATCTCAATGTCACCTCTATCAATGAGATCTTGTACGATGTTCTTCAGTCGATGACAATTGCCTGTCTTATGACCCTTGCTCTTATGAAATTCACAATACTCATCATCGTTCCACCAATTTGGTTTAACCTTTGGTTCATATGGAGGAAAATATGGAACTGTGATCACCTTGTTTGCCACTAGCTTCTTGAAAACTGACTCAAGTGGTTCTCCCAATGGAGTGTACTTCCTTCATGATCTGGAAGTTGTTTGAGTATTTACTTGATTGTTTGTAGAACTTGATCCCAAAAAGATGAATTTAGGTCGCACCGTGTTGGCATCAACAACACCATCATTGACTGTGTTCTTGTTTTTATTCCAAAATCTTGGCTTGTCTTTTCCTTTAAAGTCATCTTTGTTTTCCTTGAATATCTTAATGACTTCTTGTTCAATTAGGACCTTTTCTGTTGCTAAACCTTTTTCAATGACGTCCTTGAAGGTGGACAAACAAGCTTTCCTTAAGTCATAGCCAATGTCTTTGTTAACATTTTGTGTGAACATCTCTACCATTTGTTTTTGTGGAATTTCACAAGAGCATCTGCTAGCTAGATTTCTCCATCTTTGCAAAAATGATGCAAAGGACTCTCCTTCTTTTTGCTTAGTGTTGCACAAAGTAGTGACTGATATGTCTGTCTCTATATTGTAGGAGAAATGTTGAATAAATGCTTCTGCTAGGTCACCCCATGACTTAATACCAGGTGGAAGTTGGGAGAACCATTCCATAGCTTGATCACCTAAGCTTTGTGGGAATAATCTCATCAAATATGTCTCTTCTGCTGCTACCTCAATGCAAGCTGTGAAAAACTATTTTATGTGCGTCTTAGGATCCCCTTTTCCTCTATACTTATCAAATTTAGGCGTCACAAAGTGTGTAGGAAAAGGAGGCATTGGAATGCTCTTGTCAAATGGATAAGGACATATGTCTCTCATTGTGTATGTTGGCTTCGGTGCATTTATGTCCTCCATTTTCTTTTGTAAGTCCCTGATTTGTTGTTCCAAATTGCTCTTAGGTGGAGATTGACTTCTTGGACCATACCCCATGTTTGAGGCACCAATTGGAGGAGGTGCATGTTGCATATATGGATGATATTGATCATACACATGTTCATATGGAGGAGGTCTGTAATAATGTTGTGTATGTGGACCACTTGGTATAGATTCATGTTGAGGAACACCATATCTATTTTGTTCATGTATACCATATTCTACAGGCATGTCATGTTCTATTGTGTTGCCCCCAAATTTGACATGAGGTTTCCTTGTGTCCAAATTTTGAGCATGCCTTGGAATATCCCATTGCTTTGGTGGTTGATCCTTAGCATTGATATGTGATTGAGCATATTTTTCTCCATAAGACTTCCATAATGGTCTGCGAAGGTGAGTATCATATGTTTGACCATGTGTATGTGGGACCTCTGGTTTTTGAAGCAAAGCTGATGGTGATTCAGGTACCATGTGTGGTCCTCTATTTCCTCCACTATTAGGTCTCCTTTGATCCATATTGGAGTGCGGTTGTTGCAAAGGTCTATGTTCCATTATTTGAGACATGTCAAAATCATGAGGCATCTTGGCTCCACTTTGTGCCATCATGTGTGAGAAATATTGTCTATCTCTCCTCATTATTTCCTCAACCAATCGATTGAAATGGGGATTCATAATGGATTCTTCCACATCTGCTGAATGTACTGAAAAGTTGTCCACATTGTCATTTTGTGTAGCATTGTTGTTTATAGTGTCCATGTTCTCAACATTTGGATTGTTTCCATAGGCATCCATGTCAGGTAATGTAGTATGATCAGAATTGAAAAAGATATCATTGTCATACTCATAAGAACTCATGTTTGCGGACTCTTGAGCCTCTTTAGTTTCTCTCCTAGATTTTTGAAGACGGGTTTCAACCATGAACTAGGTATTGACCAAGATGTGTGAGACTAGATGAAAAATGGAAAGAGTATGGAAGACCAAGAGTTGAATGGAATGTAAATGAGTCTGAAGTGTACTTGTAATGTCCCAAGTGTAAGACCAAGTATGTATGTAGTAGAGTAGGTGTGACTTCAAAAGAGAGGATAGTTTCTCTTGATGAGGTAAGTTGACCTTGACTCTAAGTAAAACCAAATGAGACCCAAAGGTAAGAAACCTTGATGAGGGACCACTTAGCAAAGTGTTGTTGTATGTAGTGTGTTGACAAAGTATGACGAGGACAAGAAAGTGACCTTTTGACTCAAGTTTAGACAAATGTGAATGTAAAATGAGATGTGAAGCAATGATGGACTATGTGAGACCCAAAGACAGGTTGAATGCTAGATGAAACATGGAGAAACAACCTAGGAAGCTCAAGTATTCCAAAACTGATTTCTTTTGTTTGCTGGACTGTGAAATTTTCTTGCAATTTTGAACACAGACTCGACTGTATACTTCACAGACGCGGTTTCCTGACCCATACGCTACTCTGCCCTTCATAGACGCGCTTATGAGATTTTTCTTGTTTATGTTTGTTGGACTGTGAAATTTTTTTGCAATCCTGGACACAGACGCGACTGTATACTGCACAGACGCGATTATCCGACACAGACGTGTTTCTATTCAACACAGACGCTGTTATAAACACAGACGCTATTCTGCACTTCATAGACGCGCCTAGACAACACAGACGCGGTTAAAACAGACACAGACACGTTTCTGTAAACTTTGTGCAATTTTTCCAATATATGAAGTCGTTTTTTGTTGTGACCAAATTTGACTGTTTGACTGTTTTTCGTGACAAGAGGACACAATGTTGATGAGGACTCAATGTTTGCAAGTGTTTAGACTCCAAAATGACTCCAAGAAAAGTGTGTTGTTTGATGTAAAAATGTTTTGCATACACTTGAAAACACAAAAGACACAATGTTTCGTTGTTTGGTCTTGAATGTTTTAACATAAGTCAAGCACAATTCTTATGGCTGGCCAAGACAATAGTTGTTGATCCCACATGGGGTTTTACCCCCGAGGCTACGCTATTCAGAGCGGATACTTAGATGCTTGACCTCACTGGCTCCACCCTCGGCACTCACTTCTCGGGTCAGCCAAGCATCAGTCCCCATGAAAACTCCCCATGGCGAACTTTGTATCTCTACTAAGAACCGTATGTGTGTGGGCCGCTACCAGAGGTCCGACCTCCTGCCCCAACAACTAGAAGGATTTGGGCCTCTAAAACAAAATGGTGCTAGTAAGGGCATCCGCTCATGTGGCCATACATGCGGCACTTTCATCTCTGTAAATACAGAAGGCTCCCAGCCGGTAGGGGTTACGCCCTACAAATGATCAAATAAATTTGATCAAACGGGTGTATGGGGAGACATAGTGTCGGTATGAACTAATCAGCACACGTTATTCATAGCTTTCACCATGAATACATTTGATTATAGTGGTTCAGATGAGGTGGGTTTTCCTCGCTACCACTTGGGCCGTTCTCTTCTCACTAGTAGTCCTAATGACCACACGGGAAGATAGGCCCTCTAAAGATTAAACAAAAAGAGCCTATTGCTCAAGACACAAAAGACAATGATTCAATTTTAGTGCACCAATGGAAGTGTTTGCTAGTCTATGAAAACAAGGCACACAATAAAAATCCAAAATCCTAGCCAAGGACCTGCAACAAAGAGTTGTTAGTAGTTTGGGTTGTTTGAAATAATCACCCCTTCCTGCAAACACACAAGTTAGGTAAATTTTAAAACCCAAAAGACTTTGTGAAAATAGGGGCCTTCAACCAAACGATTTAGCTTCCAAGGCAAGCTGCACTAATGTTAGCTAGATCTGAAAGTGTTAGTCCAAAAATAGACCAGATCTGAAACCCTAAATGCAAAAATCCGAAAACTGAATCACTAAAATTTTAAAATTTTGAAATAGTAAATACATAGATGTCGTTACCCTCAACACAGATGCGTCTGGATCACACAGACGCGATTCTGTGATTCACAGACATGCTTAAAAGTCACAGACGCTCCTTTTAGACACAGACGCGGGTAGAAATAACACAGACGCGTTTCTGGAACACAGACGCGCCTCCCTGGGACCTGCAAAATGAAATATTGACAAAACACAGACGCGGATCCCATTGTCGCAAACGCGCCTGAAAACCAAAAACGCGTTCCGAAAGTGCACAGACACGAAAATACCAAAAATGCTGCCGAAAATGTCCGATCTGCAACTTCAAAAGCACAAGATCTGCAACAAGGAGGTTAAATGCAAAGGGACAAGTGTCCCACCGGGCGTGCCAAAATGTGTATGGTGAAAAATGGATAACAATAATAACAATATTGAAAGGCTAAATGAATTCAACCACCAAACCCTAGCCTAACAACCAACAAAGATCCACCATAACATATGAAGATTACCTAAGACAATGCAAATCACAAGAAATCACAAAGATTATACCATCACATGTCCAATAGGGTTTTGATCTCCATTCTTCCTATCTCCATTAATCTTGCTTGATATATTTGCTCTCAGATTTTATGTGCACAAGAGCTCAACAAAGAACGGAATGTGGTTGCAAGTAGGATCGTAGTATAGTCAAGTCCTCCAAATTGTCGATTAGGGTTTGATAATGAGGGAAGCATCTCCTTATATAGAAGACACAATATGAAATGGAGGGATAAGATTGAGAGGTGTAAAAGGAGGTCGGCTAGGATTAGAGGGTAGGTAAAAGAAATAATAAAATAATGAGAGGGGTAGGTAGTGTATGAATTAAGAGATGAATGACATGTGTCATAGGTAGAAAAGGCTAATGAATTAATTAAATAAATAAAGATTTATTTAATTAATGGAAGAAGTTGGATCAATTAAATAAATAAAATATTTATTTAATTTAGGAAAGGGATAATTTAAATAAATAAATGTATTTATTTAAATGAGAAATAAGGCTAGAAGAGGATAAATGAATTAATTAAATAAATAAAGATTTATTTAATTAATAGAAGAATTAAGCTTAGATAATTAAATAGATAAAATATTTATTTAATTAGACATGACAATTTTGGGTGTCTACACATACCATTACCATTAGAGAGGAGTAAGCACTTTGACTATTCCTAATAATAATTGCATCTAGCCTCTCTTGTACCACTTTTCGATCTCACTTTTCTATAGTTATGAGTACTTATAGGGCCTATTGGTTGGTAGTTGACTCCCACATACTAATTAAATAACATGATCATGATCTCTTTTAGGAGGCAATTCATTTGGTATATCTCCAAAAACTACTAAGTGACTATCCATAAATGCTCAAGTAGAACTGGTAATGTAGGAATCTTTGACTAAAATGCTTCTAATGAAAATAATTGTGCCATCAAACCACTTATCCTCTTATTAAGCATCTTTTTCATTTAATGATAGCTTACCATTTGTATACATTTTTTCCACAATCTTATCAATTAAATTATCCTACCCCCTAGAAATGAAAAAACATGAGTAACTCCACGGGGGCTTCATTAGCTAGGCAATATTATATCACGTGCATTCATATTGGGTTGGTTTAATATCCCAAAAATGAGGGTACAATATATTGCCCGTCGGTGAAAATAGAGGAGTTTTTAATTCAAGCTATGAAAAAATACAATATTTGGTGAAAATAGAGGGGCTTTTAATTCCAGTTGTGTATTGGGAGGGGTTGACAAAAAAGGAGTTTAGGGAAATATTTTTTGACAATAGGGGGATTCTTTAGTGTGCCATGAACGCACGTGATATAACCTAGGTTCACTAAGTGAAGCCCTTGTGAGTAACTCCTAGATGTTCATCTAAGTGGTCCCTAATGTAGCAGGCCACTGAACTCCCAAAATAATGTATGCTACACCTACGTAAATAACAAAAAATAGAATCACATGAAAATTTAAATGCTATGGAATTTGCCTAAATATTGACGTTTCTCCCATCTATAGCCATGGCCTAATAGCCTAGAATTGGATAGATAAATAGTTCAAAATAGCAACTAACTTCTTGTTGATTATGTTTTGAGTTCTTCTTGAGTTTGTAAATATTGTTATCCTTTCTTCAAGAAACCCAATTCTTTGAGAGTTAATGGGGAACTAATTCTTGAAGGTTCGTGACAAGAAAGGATTGACAGGTTATCTTCTAATTCTTCATCTAGTTCATTTCTAACCTCTAATATTTTGTCTTTGTCATCTTCTTCCTCAGCAGGCTTTTCAACATAAATTTTTTTTTTTAGCACATTTAGGTCCTCAATTGTATTTACTATCACATATAAAACATAACCCTTTTCTATTTCTTATTTAGTTATTTTAGTCAATCTCATGGGCTAATGGAATGTTTGTGTTTAAAATCTCTTCTATCTTATGCCATTGAACCTCTTCTTACTAGGTTCTACACATTTTGTCTTTGTCGTGTGTGTTAGGATGAAAAAGATATTCTAGAAGATTTAAACATGTATACCTCGTGTTTGATGTGGTTCTTGAGCCATCAAAAAATAATTAATCTTATTCCTCCTCTATAACTATTTCTATTCATAAGGATAGGTTATGAAATTGCTAAATACAATCCTTTTCCAATCCCATTTGTTATATTTTAACTAACTAGATAAATTAATTCCATAATAAACTATTGCTACTCTCATACTATTCCACCTTCTAAAGCTATGAATAATACTATTTTTCCATTGTGCCTTACAAATCATTTTTTCCATCATGTGATATATCCATCTATGATCATGGTCTCATCCCTTACCTCATCTTCACGTATACCAAAATAATGATATTCTTCACTACTGCATTAGATATACTAGTTCGACAGATGAAAACTCTTAATAAGGAAATAAAATAGTGTGTGATATTGAGAAATTTTTCCTTTCCTATTTGACAACATACAAAATTGCACAAAATGAATTGCTTAAGTTTAAAATATCCATAGAAACGATTGTCACATTTTATCCACTTAGAATTTGATGCATAATAAAAAAATCTCCATTTTATTTATCCAAGTTTAACTAGATCATTTTCATCAAAATTGCACATATCCACCTTTGGTAACAGGTTATGAGGTCCAAAACTAATGCTAGCATTTAGATTAGATTTGGCTTATTGGTTGATCCACCTTGATTGCTCGAAGTATTGGAAAAGAATAGTTCATGAGTTTTTTTCCATAATATCTTTAAAACAATTTATATTTTAATACAAATTCTTGAAGATGTGACATCGTCTTTTACTACTATTATCTTATTTTAAACTTGATATTAGTCATTTCTTCATTGATTTCAAACTACATATTGACATACTTTCTTCCAACTAGTGTATTTTTCATTTATTGAAGAACATATTAAATATGAAGTTTCATTTGATGCTAACTTTAAATCCATATCTTTTTTGTTACAATTTTTGCTTGGTGTGAGAATTTTTTGCCTTGGCCTCTAGTTTGTGGCCCCATCATAATGCTTTCTAAATATATTTAAAACCAATTGCCAATGGTCTCCCTTGGGCTTCTTTAGGTATGTCCAGGAAACGGATCTATTCTATGTCTCACTCGAGAATTAATATTTCACATGACTACAACCTCCACTTGCCCTAAGGCTCCCCCTAACGTAAAGTAAAATAATTTATTTTTAAAAAAATTATAATTTTTTATTTATTATAAAAATAATTAAAATTTAAATATCTTTTTTAAATTTTATTTATTTATTTATTCTGATAATAATTATAATATATCACATTCCTTGTTGGTTGTGGATTTTCTTGCGTGTATTACATTAGGGAGGGTGTTGTCTGGCTGTATGGCAACATTTTTGTTGATGGCATACTTGGTAAGTATTTCCTCAATGAGTAAGGAGGGTCATGGAGCTTCATTCGTACGGTTTGTATTTTGTCTGTCAGGTCAGATTTAGTTGATCTTTCTTAGGCTTTGATGCCCTCACACACTTGGTTATTATTATTAGTGGGCACTTTGTTCTGTAGGTTGGTTGTTTTTGTTTTGGTTATCATGGTGGAAAGATTTCCTTATCTTCATTGCATTAAGGAGGATGGTAACTTTCTTTGATGATGACATTTACGGTAAGTTCTGCTTTTTTGAATGTGGTGGGTGCTTGAACTTCATCCGTGTGGCAGTTGGGTTTATTTGGTTAATCACATATTTGATGCCCGGGGTTTATCTAGTTAATTATAGATTTGTTGCTCGCACACACTCTTATTTCATCTGTTCATTATTATGTGTTGGCATTTCTTTAGCTTGATTCGTAGTTGGCTGCTTGATTTGGTAATCATGGTGTGATGAGCTTAGGTAAGTTAGCTTTTAGCAACTTCTTCGTGATGTTGTATCAGTTAATCATTTTTTTGGTAGCTACCTTTATCATGGTTTGTAGTCTGCTTGCTTGATTGAGTAATTATGTCTGGTTGTGCTTTGTTCATTCCCTTGGCAAGTGGGTTTGGTAATTATGCTTTAGTATGTCGGTTCTTTTGTGTTGTATCATGCTTTGCCATGGTTGTATTCATGATGGTCTCTCTCACTTGGTTTGGCTTATATACGGGATTTGGTTTTTCTTTTTCCATGCTTTCCTCTCCTTTATTCTGGTGGTTCTTCTCATATGTTAAGATGATTTGTTTCATTTGAATGATTTTGTTAAGGCTTGGAAGATGATGGTTGTCTTCAGGGCCTTGGAAATTGTAGGTGGTTTGGTATATGCAGTGGTTTCTCATCTCTCTTTTGCTAACTTGGCTATTTCTATGGGCTATTCTTTGGCTTGGCCTCATTTTGGTTCCATCGGGTTTACAACATCCCTTCCTTCTTCTTTTATGGATTATTCTGTGTTTGCTTACAGTTTTTGTCTTGGCAGGCTCACTTGTAGTGGTTTCTCTTCTTGTTCTTTGTCTCATGCTAATTGGTGGCTTGGAGACTTGTTCTTTATAGGCAGGGGTGGTTCGTGGTTGACTTTTTTTGCTGATCTTTTAGTTTTGGGGTGGATGATGATCTTCCTGATGATTCGAATGGTAGTTTATGCTTGTATGCCTCACATGGCAGCTTCTTTTGTGTCTAATGAAAAGATTATGTAATATGGGGTGGGATTTTGGTGGAATGTGCCCAGGAGGCTTTTGTAATGGGTAGGTAGGCTTTGTGATTTTTGAGCAATACTTAAGGGTTTTCTTACTGGTTCTTTCCCTTCAGTGCTCATTGAACCAAACACCTTGTAAAAAAATATCATATATTAATATAATTCAGTGGTATATCCATTTTTATAAAAAAAATTATAATATATAATTAATGCAAATTTTAATAATTTATTTTTTCTTTTCAAATATATAAATGTAGGTAGTAATAACTTACTTTTTTATAAATATATATATTGTTTTTATATTATATATTTAATTTTTTAATAAATTGTAAAATTAAGTTACATGTTTATATTTTTTATAAGTTTTATTTGTATTTATTTTTAAAATAATTATATTATAATATATAATTAAGTGATTTTAGTATATATATACATAAATAAGTAAATAATAATTTTTTTTAAATATATTTATTTTTAAAGTATATATTTAATTTTTTAATAGTAAATTGTATGTTTAATTTTTTATTTTAAATTTTTTCTTATTTATTTTAATAGTCATTATATTATAATATACATATTATATAACTAAGTGATTTTAACATATGTCAATTGTTTTTGATAAATTTTAAAATCACTTAGTTATATATTATGGATGCTAAAATTTTAAAGTAGTTTTATATATTATTACTTTTTTTTTTAAGTTGCATTAGTAAAATTTTTGATATATGTTAAAATCATTTAATTATATATATATTATGTATGTTATAATATAATAACTCTTAAGATAACTTTCAACAAAAAATTTAATTTTTTTTTATATAAATGTTTGTTGAAAGTTATGTTAAAATTGTAACTAAGTTATGTTAAGTTATATATTATTTATGTTAAAAAAAAGTTGTATGTTAAAATCACCTAAATACATATTACGTATGTTAATTTTTTTACATTAGTTATTGTGAGATTTTGCCAAGGTCAAGGGCACAATGACAAGTATTAAAATAGAGACAAAAAAATGACAAGAACAAACTGTATTCTCATCAATATGAAAATGATCAACTGAATTCACCAATACAATGAATATAGGCCTTCTTATATAGGCAAGGCCATATGGATGTACGAGCACACAATCATGACATGTGGCTCAATGAGAAACAAGGGTAGGTAAGAAATACTAGGGGTAGGTAGGAGAAATAATATAATATTCCACAAGAGGTGGATGACCCACTGAATGTGGAGTGTAACAACAAAACAAGACCACAAAAGGTGGAATTTCTCCTACAAGCTCTATCCCTATGTGCACACTTCCCTAAGTGTCTCAAATCCAAACTATGAAGAAATACATTATCCTAAGTTAACTTAAGTAAAGTGTAATAATATCCATAATGAATATTTATTTACACCAACACCCCCCCTTAAGTGCAACTTAGGGGAATGAAGACTTGAGTCAACAATGCAAGATGGGTCCCGGCTACTAGGCCATGATAGGTACCCATGTACAATATGCAAATGCAAGCAAAACTATGCAATGCAATCTCTCACAAACGGAGAAAAGGAGAAAACCCAGTGGGAAAAAACTCTCCCCCAAAAGAGAGATGAAAGTACAAAAGACTCTCAAAGAAGAAGGACAAAACCTCAAAGAGGAAAAAGTCCCCCCCATAAGAGAGGAAGGAGAAGTCAGATGACCCCCCCTAAAGAGCTCGCAACTGCTGGAACTTACTCTCAGTGAAAGGTTTGGTGAATATGTCAGCAACCTGCTCTGCTGTAGGACAATACTGCAAATCAATGACCTGCTCCTGAATGAGCTCTCGGATATAGTGCATATGAATCTTGATGTGTTTGGTCTACTGGTGCTAGACCGGGTTCTTCAAGATTGCAATAGCACTTTGATTGTCGCAATGTAGAACTATCGATTGTGGAGTGGTGAATCCAAACTCTGTGAGAATCTGCTGGAGCCAAATGGTCTCAGTCACTGCGTTAACAATGCCTCGATACTCAGCCTCAGTCGAAGAAAGAGCAATAGCATGTTGCTTCTTGCTCTGCCAATAAATGGGGCCTGAACCAAGGTGAAAACTGTAACTGAAAGTAGACTTACGATCATCAAGATCGTCAGCCCAATCAAAGTCTGTGTAACCAACCAAGCAAAGTCCTGTGCCTACTGCATAGTGAATCCCATAGTGATGTGTACCCTGGATGTAATGAAGGATGCGTTTGGCGGCTTTCCAATGAAGCTCATGTGGTTCCTGCATGAAGCGGGAAACCATGCCGACTGCAAATGAAATATCAGGGCGTGTATGGGTCAAGTAGATGAGACTACCCACAAGCTGAAAATACAAAGAGACATCAACTGGTGGAGAAGAACACTGAGCCTCAAGCTTGACTCTGGAAAGAAAGGGAGTCGGTGCAGGCTTACAATCAGCCATATGAAAGCGTGCAAGTAGATCAAGAGAATACTTGGGCTGCGATATTGTAATCCTGGAAGGTGACTGTGAAATCTCTATCTTGAGAAAGTAGTGCAAAAGACCCAAGTCAGTCATAGAAAATTTGTCATGCAAAGCAGATTTGACCCTGCTAATGATGGATGTGGTACTCCCTGTAATGATCAAATCATCAACATAGAGCACAAGGATCAAGTGAGATTCATCCTATTGCAAAATATAGACATTTGGATCAGAATAACACCTGGTGAACCCTGCTGAGAGAAGAAAGGAATCCATCTTGGCATACCAAGCCCTGGGGGCCTGCTTAAGGCCATAGAGAGATTTCCTTAGTCTGCAAACCAATGAAGTATCCTGGATGAAACCCTGTGGCTGCTCCATATAAATCTCCTCATCAAGGTCACCATGAACAAAAGCACTCTTCACATCCATCTGATGTACAACCCAACCATGAGCTGCAGCAATAGCAAGTGTCAAGCGAATGGAGTTCATCTTGGCTACGGGTGCAAAGGTCTCAGTATAGTCAACACCTGCAACTTGAGAGAAACCTTTTGCAACAAGCCGAGCCTTATACTTATCCACACTACCATCCGCAGCATACTTGGTCTGATAGATCCACTTACATCGAACCATCTTTCTCCCCTTAGGGAGATGAACTAAATCCAATGTGTTGTTCCTCATCAAGGAACTATACTCTTCCTCCATAGGTTGGTCCCACTCAGGAACCCCTGATGCTTCCCGAAATGTCTGTGGATCGGAAGCAGTAGCAATGAATGCATATGAAAGATCCTAATGTTGTGATCGAGTTCTCCGTGTATCTGAAGGATCCCCAACAAGAGAACCCGCAGACTCAAGTGTCTGTCGAGCCCAACGAGGTCTAGGTGGAGGTGGAGAATGAGGCTCCTCAACTGCAAGTGGACCCTATGGAGGTGTAACCCTGCAAGTCGGAGTTGAAGGAGTCTCATCATTTGAATCACTAGCATCACTATCCACAATGGAGGAAGGTGGAGGAGGTAGAGAGGCTAAGCTAGGAGAGCTTTCCTCAAAGTGAACACTCCTCTCAATGAACACCTCATGTGTCTCAGGATCCATCAATCTATATGCCTTAACACCCTCAGGATATCCAACAAATATGCAAGGCCGACTCTGAGGTTCCAATGCCTTGCATTTCTGCAGAGGTATGTGAGCCCATGCTGGACACCCAAAGACTCTGAAATGTCTCACAATCGGTTTCCTACCAGCCTAAGCCTCGAAAGGAGTAATACCTTGAAAAGATTTGTGAGGAACCTGATTCTGGGTGTGTGTGGCACAACTGATAGCCTCTGCCCAAAAGGCGGGATCAAGAGAATGTGCATGTATCATAAAACTAGCCATTTCTTTGAGAGTTTGATTCTTGCACTCTACAACTCCATTCTACTGTGGAGTGTATGTGATAGAATGCTGAAGATCAATCCCCTCAAATGTACAAAAATCCTCAAGTCTTTTGTTCACATATTCCCTTCCATAATTTGTGTGAAGAATCTTCACCACTTTCCTGGATTGCTTCTCCACACGAGTCTTGAAGTCTTGAAATCTATCAAATACTTCACTCTTATGAATAAGAAAGTAGACCCAAGTGAAGCGGGAGTAGTCATCAATGAAGGTGAGGACATAGCAGGCCTTGCTAAATGAAGGTGTTGGAAATGGACCTGCTACATCACTGTGAACAAGTTGAAGAACTTCCAAAGCTCTCCAAGCTTTCCCCTTATCAAACTTCTCCTCGGGATGCTTGCCCATGGAACAACCTAAACATACACCCTCTAAAAAATTGATTCGAGGTAGATCTGTGACCATGTCTTTAGTGTTGAGTTGTTGAAGATAGCAGTAGTTGAGGTGACCAAACCGCTCATGCTATAGCTTACTTTTAGAATTTGAATGAGTAAGCAAGGCCCTAGAAGGTGAAGTTGGCACAAAGTGGGAGAATGAATAAAGCCTTGAGTTGTCATTGATTTGTCCCACTGCTACCAAGGCATCATCATCAAGTTCCTTTACCACAACTGAATCTGGTGTAAACTCAACCTTTTTCCCATTCCCATAGTGAGTGATTTGGTAGATAGAGAGAAGGTTGGTAGACAAGTTAGGAACATAGAGAACATTCTCAAAAGTTCCATCGTCCATGTCAACTGAACCTTTCCCTTCAACCTCTACTTATGTATCATCACCTATGTAAATGTGAGGTACCTTAGATGGCTCCAATGAAGAAAACTGCTCCTTTGTAGAACCCATGTGATATGAGGCACCCGAGTCAAGTATCCACTGCTATGAAGAACTTGTTGTAGCCACATATGCTTGCCCTTTTCCCTTAGAATGTGCGGAAGAGGAAGGAGATGAATCCTTCTTTGTGTAGGCCGATGGTAAGTTGATGTTGTTTTTCTTAAGAAGATTAGTTAACTCATCAACTTGCTTTGTGTGGCATCGATGCTCATAATGACCATACTTCTTGCAATATGCACAAGTTGGTTTATCCTTCTTAGGTGGTGTCCCCTTCTTGGAAGAGGATGAAAAATTGCCTTGTGATGGAGAGGATGATTGTCCTTTTTCCTGTTGTGGCTTAGACTTGGAGTGCTTCTTCTTCTTGTTGGAATCTTTGCCTTGACTTCGTTGATTCCCTTGATTAGCCACCAAAGCCTGGGACTTTGAAGACTTGAGAAGCCCCATGTTCAACAACTTAGATTGTTCCAATATCAACATTTCTGTGAAAGCATCAAATGAAGGCATAACATAGGAACTCCCCACTATCAAACGATGAGTTTGGAAGCTAGACACAAATGCTGCATATTCTAGTGCAAGCTTGTCCAACAAGTTGATTATCAACCGAGCATCCTTTTTGTCAATTCCACAATCCTTAAGCTTTGCTCTTAGCTCATTTTCTTTGGTGACATAATCTTGGATTGTATCAAAACTCTTGGGATCCAAGTTGGTGAGCTCATTGTCAATCTTATAACCTCCGATTTCATCAACTTGACCATACAATTTCTGAAACATATCCCAAGCATCTTTGATTGTAGTACAATTCTCAATATGAAAGATGAGGTCATGTGATACATACCTGCGCAAAGTTCCAAGAGCCATGCAATTCTTAGTGAGCCATTCTAACTGAACATTAGGATCAGCCTTAGGATCAGGTGGTGCTGCTATTGTTCCACCTATGTAATGCATGAGACCTTTTTCCATTAATTTGCTCCATACTTTAATTTTCCATGATGCATAATTATGTGGAGTTAAAGGTGGAAATTTATGAGGACTCATTGCAACAAAAATGAAAGAGCACAAGGAAAGAGAGACACAATCAAACAAGACACCCCCCCAAATTCACTCAATTAAAGAAACCCCCCAAAAGTGATGATTTGGCACTTTATACTTAGTGCATGTACAATGGGCCACTTGCAAAAAATGGCAAAGTGGACTTCTGATTTCAATTTTACAACTGCCTCAGTAAGGCCAAAAGAGACTCAAACTAATCATGCAAGAGATCTAAACTAAGATCCAAGCAATTTACAAGTACCAAATAGGCCAAATAAGACCAATATCTGAAAGTACAATTTCTACTTAAAATCTCTGAAATCTGATCATAGATTATGAAAGTAGATGAAAAAACATGCACTTTAAAAAAAATGGCACTTGAAAAGGAGGTCGTATGAGCTCAAACGAGGCCTTTGAAGTTACAGAATTGAGGATTGGACAGGTACAGCTGAGAGAAACTGAAAATTCTGAAAACCTTGTGCACCAAAACCAGAAAATAACCACACCACTGCGAAAAGCACGAAAAATTAGTAAAAATTTTCTTTTTTATAAAATAAAGTGTAATAATATCCATAATGAATATTTATTTACACCAACACCCCCCCTTAAGTGCAACTTAGGGGAATGAAGACTCATGTCAACAATGCAAGATGGGTCCGGACTACTAGGCCATGATAGGTACCCATGTACAATATGCAAATGCAAGCAAAACCATGCAATGCAATCTCTCACATGGTATCAAAGCCATTGGGGCTTCATTGATTGGTTTTTGGAGACATCGTGGAAGGCTTCTATTTTTGGATATGAGGGATTGCATATTTTGGAGTTATCTTAGAGCTTTTTCAACCTCACCATTGCGTCCGGGAGGCCGTTTCCATAAAAATCGAGTATAAATTCGACCTATTTTGGCAAAAATTGATTTTTGGGTGTGGAGGAAATTTTTTGCCCAATTCAAGCGGTATGGTACAGAATTTTCGGATTTTTTTCCAAAAAAAAAAAAACTTTTTCTGAAAATTATTTTCCAGTTGAAATTTTTTTTTGAAAACAAAAAAAAATTTGAAAATTATTTTTGGGATCCGTACCTTCTGCCCAGTGAGCAGTGCACAGTTAGCGCCCAGTCAGCAGCACCTAGTCAGTGCCCAGTTAGCATTTTCTTTTGAAATTTTTAGACCCCTCTCTGTTGAGCAGTTTGGATTTTTGGGTCAACTTTGGAGGCCCATAACTTGCTCAATTTTGCTCCTTTTTGGGTGCAATTTTTTTTTGATTTGAGCTAATTTTTCGTGCTCTTCGCAGTGGTGTGGTTATTTTTTGGTTTTGGTGCACAGGGTTTTCGGAATTTTCAGATTCTCTCAGTTGTACCTGTCCAATTCTCAATTATGCAACTTCAAAGGCCTCGTTTGAGCTCATACGACCTCCTTTTCAGGTGCCGTTTTTTTTGAAAGTGCATGTTTTTTCATATACTTTCATAATCTATGATCAGATTTTAGAGATTTTAAGTAGAAATTGTACTTTCAGATATTGGTCTTATTTGGCCTATTTGGTACTTGTAAATTGCATGGATCTTAGTTTAGATCTCTTGCATTATTAGTTTGAGTCTCTTTTGGCCTTATTGAGGCAGTTGTAAAATTGAAATCAAAAATCCACTTTGCCATTTTTTGCAAGTGGCCCATTGTACATGCACTAAGTATAAAGTGCCAAATCATCACTTTTTTAATATATAAAGAGAAAATAACCACACCAGTTATATATATATATATATATATATATATATATATATATATATATATATATATATATATATATATATTAAATTTACATTAGTAAAAATTTTGATGTATGTTTTTGATATTAAAAGCAACAAAACATGGTTGTTGTCCCAAACATACAACTACCTAGAGGGCATAAAAAACCAGAGACTAGTAGGAGCACGTTAACAACACATTAATCACAAACTACTAGTACAATGACAAAATAACAACACTTACAACAAAATAGTTCTAATAGTAATAGTAATTTTTTGGCATAAACATCATGAAAAAAGTTTTAAAGCCAAGCCAAGATGCAATGAAACAAAAAAAGATAAAATAAAAAGGATGAAATCCCTAATGATTCTTTCCAATTTTGCATCCAACCTGATGAAATGCATTGACCTATTCCTCAGTAAGGAAGTTGAAGAGTTCCTTGCAACTTTCATCCTCTTTGGCATTCTTTCCAATCACTTCATGTTGGAGAAGGCACAGTGGGGTGGTCGAGTTGTGCATCAAACAAAGACCAAATTTGGAGAGGCTAGCCATTTTGTTCTCTAGCTCCGTCAATCTCCCATTGGTTTTGTTGAGCTCCACCTCCAAATTTGCACACTTTGGATAGGTCCCTATCAAAATCTTTACATAGGTCCTAGCTGAAATCTTCACATTCCCTTCCACTTCCTCGAGCATCATTTCTTGGGTAAGGTCAATAGGTCCATTACCAGAGTCTGAAACATGAGTTGAGTTGTTGGCCATCTCCGAGTCCTCTTCATTTTTCTCCTCCCTTCTTGCGAGCACCTCCTTACACTCAATGACCATTTCCTCACTACCTTGATCATCATCATCTCCTGACCCAGAATTTTCAATAATCCTTTTTTTCTTCTTTCCAACAGGCTTAGAAGCAAGCATATTAGATCTCCTTTGCATATTGTTTTTTTCCAACACCTCATCTTTAGATCCCACCTCATGAATGGTAAGTTTGGCTTTTTTAGCAAAAGTTCTCCCTTTTTTATTGGGAGAGGAGATTTTTCTTTTTCCTACAACAGAGTCAGGCTCAGTATTTTTGTGGGTAGGGGTTTTAGGAGGTCTTTGGCAAGCCCTTAGCTTCGGCTTTTTGATGCACTTTTTTTGGCTAGGTCATGGAACCGCAAGGGCACTCAAAGAAGGGTGGGGGGGCAAACTTTTGGCTTCACAGACCATAATAGGTTGCGGCGGGCAGAGGGTCAAATGAAAGTGATACAAGAAGAAGATAAGACCTTGATGGATGGGAATAGGTGTGAGATATTGAGATTTGGCACCCTCAATGGCCTCCAAAATAGCATTTTCTAGAGAATAGAGGAGGAAGAAAGGAAAGGAGATGAGAGAGTGGTTGTGGAAGTGGTTCAACAAAGGAAAATGGTAAAATATAAAACTTTAAACCTGCCCTCCAGAGTAAAGTACTTCGTAATCATCAGGCATACTTGGACCCAGGGTTCAAGGAGCTCTTCTCTATCAAAGTTGTCATGGATTTTAACAAGGTTCTCATCCTCCCTGAAGAATTGGTGGAGGCTTCCATTATTTGCCACCTAACTTGTTTTCTTTCATTTTCTTCCCTTAGTAGGGAGACCAGTTGATTTAGCAATTACCTCTTCATTGATTTCGAAAGAGATTCCCCCCAACGTCATTGATGAGCTGAAATAATAGATCTTTTTGTGTCCATGTCTGTTATGTTTTTCATAATTTAAGTTGTGTAATCAGGCAATGTTAAGAGTATAGGATGTGTTAGAGGTTTTTGATCCTATGCATGATGAACATTAACCGAACCTTTTTTTGGCTACATATATATTCATACAGCTATGCGAATTACTATGATAATTTTATATGTGGATGAATGAATGTTATGGTTGACAGAAAATGGATATGTATGTGTTTGTGTGCTTTAACACATGATGCGGGAACATTTAGGTATATGCAGAAGCGGTCAAACTATGCCAGAAAGGAGGATCGTGTCATTCAAGCTGATTAAAGCCAAAGTCAAGGCAGTTGTTATTAAAAGCGATGAGCAAGGTGGTAACTGAGTAGCTGAAAAAATAGTGAAGCAGTTCAAGACTTATTTATGGTTGCCTCCAGTAGGCGGCAATCTAGCGGGAACCATTGTTCTATATTCTTGGTTATGAATGATAAATGTCCCACAATCTTTGTGGTTGACTCTTTCTTTGTTGTTGTAATTAAACTTCCACCTATTCTCTTGGGCATGGTTTAGGTAGTTAGTAGTTTGTTATAGTTTTCTTATAAATAAAGGTCTGGTCCTCTTCGCAGAGGTTAGACAAAGTTTTCGGAGTTAGAAAAAGTTTTTCAGAGTTAGACAGTATTCTCTCTGTTTTCATGGTATGTAACAACTTATGAAATGATAAATAAAGTCATGGTGTTTTGAACATATAAGACTATTTGAATTGTGGACATGCTCATCCAAGGGGGCCCACTTGTTGAGCAATCATGTGTCTTTTTTATGCTAGTTTTATTTTGTTGCAGTTGTTGTTCTAGCATTTGACTGTTCCTACATCCACTAGAACTAGAACCTGTGACTGTTCCTGCAACGAAAGGCGAACATAGTAGTTCCTGTTTGTTATCTTAGAACATCAGTGGTAGTTAGCTGTTAGAATTACCCTTCAGCATTAAGATTTCCAGTAGCATTTTAGTCATTACATTTTTGTGTGTTAATTGCAGTAATTTCTTTTGCCGCAATAGAATAGAATGGCTTTTATTGGAACTTAGTGCACAAACTGTGCTGGCCCATTTCAAGTAATATGCCCCTGGGTTGACATGTAAATGAAACCTCCAACATAGAAATGATATCTATTCAGGATAGATGCCCAATCTCTGAGTTCAGGTTGTAAGTTGAGTTATTGTTCCAATTGGGAAGGTAGACATTTTTTGTGTCGTTGTCGAGGATGGTGCCAAACCAAGAACCTGTCATAGCCATGAGCTTTTAGTTTCTAGTAATTTACCGTTTTGGTAGTTTAAGATAAGTTGTTAAATGATTTTTCTGAATCTGCATGCATAGAAGAAGAAGAGATTGTTGTGGTAGATTTCTTCATAAGCAGCCTAACAATAGAGGACTCAATCCTTATGAAGCACCAGATGTAAATCCTTTTGCTGCACTTTATCAAGCCTCGGATAATTCAAACTATCTTGCATTTGAGCTTGCAAAAAATGACCACCATTTTCTTTTTGGACCACTTGAAGAAGATCATTACCCTTTAGTTGTTTACCAAGGACCAATGGCGAGACACGGAGGTGGAGCTAATCCACCAGGGGGTGGAGGTAATCCACCACCTCCAAGAGGAAGCAATCCACCTGTTAACCCAACATTTGAATTTCCCATTTTTGATCTGCATGATAATTCTAACCTTAAGAACATTCCAGCTTCTTCTTTGCCTAAGTTCTATGGGCTAGTTACAGAAGACCCAGACACTTTCCTATTTTAATTTGATGTCCTCTGTAGGAGCTATGATTACACTACAGATGCCCATAGACTCAAAATATTCCCAACCACTTTGAAAGAGTCCACCCTGAGATGGTTTATGAGCTTAGGGAGTAACTCAATAGACACATGGGAGGAGATGAAATGATTGTTTCTTGAGAAATATAAGGATTATTGTAGGGGAACTGACTGCCATGGAGATGATATATTTCGGATGACACAAAAGGAGGAGGAGGAGAGTCTAGAAGACTATCTTAAGAGATTTCTATTTTGTGTTAAGAAGTATAAACATAGTACTTTAAATGAAGAATCTCTTAAGTTGATATTTTTGAGGGGTATCAGTGATGAATGCATGGATGCTCTAGACCTTATGGGAAGTGGAGATATAACTCAATCGTCATGAAATGAAATCAACCAAATCTGTCAAAAGTATTCCAGGGCCACTACCAAGAAGAATAGGTGTGTTAAGCCTGAAATGTCTTGATCAGTAGCAAGCAATGGAGTTTCTCAAATGGAATTAAGCCATCTTCTGAAGGATTTTAAGGAAGATATTATAAACAATATGGCCACTAAATTGGACACACTTCAAGACAAGAAGAAGCATGAAGAAGCTGAAGCAATGCTGACAAAACTCCAGATGTAATTTAGTTGCTAATCTTGATAATCACTATCCTAAGTTTAAGCTAGTATATGGAGATGATGAAAAACTCTTCTATGTTTCTCAAATAAGGCCATGGGCCCCAAGACAAGGTATTCCTCCTAATCCATTGAAATCCAAGAACACTGAGGGGGGGGTGAATTAGTGTTCTACCGGTAAATTCAATTTTAACCTTATTACAACATGCACTCACCAACCGGTAAATTGATACATATATAATCGAAAGAAGTAAAGAAATCAATAAGAAAATCACACAAATGAATACCATAACAAAAAGAATTATGGATGTAAAAATTCAAAGAGGAAAAACCACGGTGGGACTTGTGACCCACAATATCAATCCACTAGCCATATGAAAAGATATTACATAATATGAGGGCCTGCACATGCAGGAAGGCTTATAACCTAGAGCACACTTCTCAACCCAAAAGAGGCTCACTGACTATAGTAATTTTGAATAATAAAACATAAGGCTGAACTCATTTAATGCATCTATTATGCCTGATTGAGTTCCAGTTCAAGCTATGATTGTTCTGGTTCTGAAACCCGAAACCCTTACTGGAATAACCTCTTACAACATCAACATTCCTCTTATTACAATTATCATTCTCATATCCTATATCACATCTTTCTCTTATTACAAAATGATCTAATCAACTAACCTATATACCCTTACAATCTTTCATGACTCATGTCGACTTACATAGATAATTACAAAATGATTATACATGTCAACTCATTACATATATACATAAATATCAAAATCAATTATAGATTACCGAATCTCCCAATGATGTCGACCTCCTATGTCAGTACCCTAAATGTAAATCATGTCTGGTTCCAATGCCGGTACCCATAGAATCCTTCCTACTAGTGAAGATACCTGCAGGTGCCGTTGCCGGTGAAGTGTCTGTCGGTGAACAACTAAACCAAAGAATGAAGCCGGAACATGTTGCCAGCAATGACAACATATGAAACCAATCAAATGAGTGTCAATTGCCAACAATATCCCCCTTTGGCATTGATGGCAACACTCATGTGAAAAATGATAATGGTTTCCATCTGCTGGTTTCGCCCTGAGACTACTCCCCCTGAGCTAAATATCCATATGTGATCATGATCTGTACAAATACTCCATATCTCCTGATGTCAAGAATATATTTCTCTCCTATACCTCCCCCTTTGACATCAATGCCAAATAAAATACCAAAAATCGGGACGAAGAATGAAATTTTGTACAAAAAATGTGTCCCAAAACACCTTACCGAAGTTGAATATACTTGAAAATTTCCGGATAGGCTTTCTTTCAAAATCTCTAGATAAGTGTCTCGACCTGATTTGAATGTGCCAGAAACAAATACAAGTCCATTAAGCATATGATCATATGACTCTTTATCCTTAAGCTCTGTCAATATGGGCTTACCAACCATATCAATGCATTCCTTCTTATGTACACTCAATGAGTCCAACCGGGGACTCACCAATCCTTTGAGCCCTTTAGCTCTCCTTATAATTTTGTCTTTTTCCCTTTCAAGAGCTGAAACTTGAGCTTCTAAAACCAAAATATATCCATCAATAGATGTAGTCAAAGAATTGGAGTCATCAAAAGAATTGAATATACCTACAATTTTCTCCTGAGAATCCTTAATCCCTTTATCTATATCTGCAGTAAGTAAACTTGTGTTACAACATACTCTATATATATTAGTGCATTGCCTTAAAGAATTATCAATTAACTTCAGTTTGTTAGAAATCTATCTCTTCTCTAATTCAATCATTTGATCAAAAGTAGCTCTCTTAGCTTGAGTGAATCTCTCGAATGCTTACCAATTAGATATTTGCTACAGTGATTGAAAATCCTTGGAAATGTGCTCAGTTATTACTTTGAGCTTGCCAAATGGGCTTGCTTCTTTGTCAAAATGGTACTCCGGGACAAGTCTATGCAAAATTGGGATTGATTGATCAATTATTCCTTTGTCCACTGATCCTTCCTTCATCATCTTCTGAGCAACGATCATCATGAGCTCAGTAGATCTCATCTCATTTATGCTCTTTTTCTCTACTTGGGAGGTGTCAATTGACAACAGTGATGTGCACGCTACTAGTTCCCTTCTCCTCTGATGGTTGATTAACTTTAATAACTTCCTCTTTTGAACTGGTAGCTTCACCACTTGGTGTAGTATCAGTTACTGACGGTTCCACATGAACTGTGTTCTTAACCCATACATTTTGATTAGGAGGACTATTGTCCTCAACATTTGTAACATGTACACTTTGTGAATCTGTCGGTATATCTACATTTGCCGATATCACCTATGTGTCATGTACATTAGATTCTATTGGTGGCTCTACATCCAATGCATTATTATCTTTCAAAATTGTTGGTGGGGTACCTACTATACCTTTGCCTTTCCCTTCAACCAGGATGTTAGTAGTGTGTATTTTAGCTTTCGGTGAAGTGTAGAAACCAGGGTTTTCAACAAAGAATTGAACCCATGCCTTGTGGGTTTCAGTGATTATTTCATTAACCCTACCTGACATAAGACTAACTATCATGTGCTTGCTTCGAAAAATTGTTCTGTCTGCAACTTCAAGTATCATATCCAACTCATTTGGAGTAATTGCTCCACACATAGTTAATAACTCTTGAATTTTTATGCACTTATCCTCCTCCATAGCTGATAATCTCCTAGCATCTAGGTTGTCATATAGTTGTGCTGGTATTTGCTTCTCAATTTCCAACAAAGATTTGTTAAATATATCTGAATATAACAAAATTTCTTCCTCAATTTCTCTATGCTCATCATCATCTAAGTGCTCATAATAGAATTGTACATTTTTCAACATACCATCCTTAGTGATTTCATCTTTCAATTCTGTACAAGTCTTGGGTGGGATAATAGTTAAATTAGTGGATACAATAAAAATGTATGTGTCATCCATCTTCTTTCTTCTACCAGTACCAGATGGAGTAGAAGGTGTTTCCTTTGGAGCTCTTTTCTTTGTTGGTAACTTGATTGTGATCTTCCTTACCGATTGCTTCCTTGCTTCATCCTTAGTCTCCTCACCTTTCTTCCTCAATACCCTCTTGAATGCTAAAGGTGTGTCATCTTCAGTTCCAGAGTATTATGGAATAGGCTCAATGAATATTTCAGGCTCTTTCCTCTTCCTTCCTTTTTCTGAAACAACATCCATTAAGGCCTTGATGTCTTGAGATACTTGTTCAACAAATTTGCTGGCCTTGCCTTGCCATTTCTCCCTCTTCTTGTTAAATTTAGTTTGAACCTCTTGCTTCTTTTGTTTTGCAGTACCAAAAGACTTTTCAGTCTCAACAATAGGAGCATCAATTAACATCTTGACATAAGCATCCAAAATCTCAGAATCAACCTCATATCCCATCTCTTCTATCCATATCTTCCAGGGTTTAACTGCTTCCATTAAGGTTTCATCCTTTTTAACCATAAAGCAGATCTCGGTTGAGTATTTCTCAGTAATTTGTTTAGGAACCCTCTCTCTGGATTTAATTGCCTTCTGAAATGCCTTGAAGTAACCCCAAACCTTATCATCTCGGTGGCTACCCAAACTAGCAATAGATTGTTTTAGTTGTCTGCCTACCGAGATATCAAATGCCCACTATCTCTTCCCAAAACTGGGAGTTTCATTAATGAAAAATAGCATCAAGAAGACAATAAGATTCCCATACCGAAATGTCCCCTTTTTCTCTCCTTTGATCTTCACTAGGTTAATTAACAACTCATCTAACATCTATCCACATAGATCTATCTTCTCATTTCCCCTCATGATCTTATGTGTGACATATATGCAGGTGTTAGAAACAAAATTGAGATGATTGGATTGAGTTACCTTGTACCCAATGATCATGTTGCCAAACCTGATATATTTATCAGTGATGGTACTAAGCCTCATCAATCGTCGATCTGATGTTGCACCGGTGAGTTTGTAAACCTAATCATTTGAAATATTTTTCTCTGGATGCTGACCAATCTGTGGCAAACCGATGATGGCTCGAATGGCCTCCTTCATGATCTTATAAGGTCTGTCCAACCAAATGAACTCTCCATGAACTCTTCTCAATACATATCTGATGATCTCATCTTCAAATTCAGGGATATCAAGAATGCTAGTAAAAACTAGATCCTCAATGTGCTTATACTCAGGCTTGATCTTTCCAGAGTCTCCCATCAACTTGCTCATATGCATACTCTTGATGTCGCTGGTACCCAGATCCTCAATGTTGCAGTCAATGTATGCTCTGACTTCTTCCACATAAACAACTCCTTCTAGAACACGGGAAAATGCACCAACCGAATCTTTGGTGGGAAGATCTTCTCATTGCATTTGTAGTGCTTCCAAGTCTTTTTCATCATTTTGCTAACAATTTGAAAGAAAGTTGTAGCTTTGTAATGTCCCTTCTGAAATAGGATTTAATAATAAATAATATTATAATAAAATTAAAATATGATAAATAAATAATTATAATATAATATAATTACAAGTTATTTTAGTTTAATGAAAGGTCAAGAGGCATGCTATGAAGAGTTATGACTCAGTCAAACATGAGATATAAAAAGGGAAAGAATTCATTTGAGAAAAGGATAAGGAGGAAGGGAAAAAAAAGAGTGGAGCATAGGAATTAAGGAAAGATAAATGGAAGAAGGCTTGCGCTCTATAGAGTTTGCGCTCTATAGGGTCTATGGGGAGACATGTCATTGGTATGAACTAATCAACACTTGTTTCTTGCAACTTCCGTCACAAAAACATTTGATTATAGTGGCTCGGAAGAGCTTGGCTCCCTCTCACTGAGCCTTAAGGGCTTCTCGGGAGGCAGACCCTCTAAAGGTATCAACAGATCTCAAACTCTAATAGAAAAAAAAATCTCAAGGTCTAGATATCTGATTATCCGAATGGACAAGAGTATACTCTCCTACTCTATATTTTTCCCAAAAACACATAAAACAAAGTTCTTTCCCTTATATAAATTGAAGTGTTCCTAAAAATATTAAGAAGATAGAATGTTTGTTTGTATCTCCCGAGGCAACCTGCAAAACAAAGATATTAGTAGTTCGAGTTTATAATCTTTGGCAAGCGTATGTTTAATGGTTGAATTCTTTGCCAAGCGAACCTGCAAACATTAAAAGCCCAAAATTAGTTTCCAAAATAACGTAAAAATCATCAAAAGAAAATTCTATGCAAACTGTAAATTAAGATAATCTAACAAGAATTACCATTTTATGACTATCCTAGTTATGATAGTTTTGATAGTACTACACTTTGTCATTCATAACTTTCAAACCAAACGAAATTAGGCACATCGCTTGACTGTTATAGAAGAACAAGCAAAATGATAGTATTGCACTATGTCATTCATAACTCTCAAACCAGACAAAATTAGGAAAATCTCTCTAGTTAAAATATAGAAAAGTTGGTTTGAAACAACATATCCAAAATTTGTTTAGATCCAATGGTTCAATAAAATGTTATGCCCTTCGAACAGAGACCATTTTTTACTGTAACAGAAGAACAAGCAAAATGATAGTACTGCACTCTGTTATTCATAAATTTCAAACCAGACAAAATTAGGCAACTCTCTCCAGTGAAAATACAAAAAACTTGGTTTGAAACAACATATCCAAAATTTGTTTATATTCAACGGTTCAATAAAAAGTTATGTCCTCCGAATAGAGACCATTTTTTACTGTCATAGAAGAACAAACAAAAAGAAAGATCTTTATTTGCAAATTTAACACATGTTAATTAGTTATAAAAACCAAACATCAAATCTATTCAAGAAACATTAGAAATCTTGTAGTCATGGGTTCGAGCCCCACGGTGGGCGCCAAAAATGTGTGTGTGAAATTTGGGGAGCTTGCAAGGGCAGAAACACTTCAATAAACCATTATTTGCATGAGTTAGTTAATCAAAAACAACAAAATAAAATCGATTGCAAGTCGGCTTATTGCCTGTTAGAAAGTGCGAGTGTGAATTGCTCTCAGATTGCTAAGCTATCCAGTGACTAGACTACACTCAAACAGAGGATCTTTAAATGCATGCAACTAGGCAAATGCAAGATTAATAATTAAATGCAAGATTAATTGATTAAGTGAAATGAGATTATCAAGCTAAATGATCGAAGCTCTAAATGAAGCTAAGCTAGATTATATGCAAAAAATTGAATCTAGATAAGGGAAATGAATCTAAGCTAATGAACTAGAAGTCTAAATGATTCTAAGATTAAATGAAAACTAAATGAAAACTAAGTTGATTGATGAATTAAATATGCAAAGCTTCTTCAAAATTTCCTCGATAAACTGCAACACAATATTAGCATAATAACTATGTAAAATTCTCAGATGTTGATTGAAGAATGAGAGCCCAAATTTATAGGAAAATCAAGAGGGAGACCAAAGGTCGAGATTGATCTTTATTGAACGGTCGAGATCGATTCGAAGGAAGCACAATCTTGGTGAAATGATTTTATTGGACAATTTAATTCCATTTTGGAGAGATAATATTGAGTTCAAATTAGCAACTCAAATTCTTTCCATTTTTCTTGAGTTCAGTCGATTTGCTTCCTTTTTGGAATTTTTGTGCTCATAATTTCCAATTTATTTTTCAAATTAATTCCTCTTTCTTGATTTGTTTCCTTTTTTTGAAGATTTATGGCAATTTTTATTTATTTATTAAATATGCAAAAGATATTTAATTAAATAAATGAGATATTTGCTTTTAAAAAGATTTTCTATTTTGAATTTTGAATTTGATCAATTAATTAAATGAGAATTTAATTAATTGTAATTGCCATTTTGCATTTTTATACCTTAAGAATTAATTAATCAGGCTCTCATGATTGATTTAAATTGATTATTTGATTCAGGACCTTGATGAATTTTATTGAATTTAAGCACATTGATCAAGAGTAGGGACCCATGGTTTTATATGACCATTTTTAGGGTATTACAATTACAACCTTGAAGAGAAACAAGGAAATAATTCTTAGTAACTTTGTGTAATATGTTTGTGATGTAAGAAATCTTGATAAAAAACAATAGGGCCTCCATAATTTTAAGAAGCCAAAGGGTCCTCTTAATGAATGCTTGGCTCTTATTAACTTCAACATAAGCCAGTTGACTTTCTATCATGGTTGCTAACTCCTGGACTGCAGGTTCTTAAGTTTTTAACCATTTGTTCATATGCCATTAATCATATTTTCTACACAATTCTATAAGCATTCTTTCAGGCAGCCTGTATTGCACTTATCTAGGATCTTATTCAGGCAAAATACAATCGGTAACATTCACACTTCGAAGTACTTAGACTTTAATATTGGCTTTGGAAAATCTTCTAAGTCCTCATACCATGAATATTTTTTTCTTCTATTGACCAAGGTGTATTTTGTTACATATCTCATAACCATAAGCCAGTTGTAGATGTAAAATAATGATTTGAACCAATGTTTGCTTAGTCACATGTTTGAAATGAGGAGGCATTAGAGGAGTGGCACAAAAAAAGGGATAATGATGTGAACTAACAAAACATAGCAATAGGGATATCAGAAGTTGTAATTACCTTTTGTAGTATTTCTATTGTGTTGTATTCCATGACTTGTATTAGTGAAGGAATATTAAAAGTTGGAATGGAACATGCAAGATGTCAAAACTCTGAAAACTATGGAATGTTATTGGCAGACAGTCTTTGCAATTAGACATTTGTAGGAAAAATATAACAGATGCCATAAGCCTGTTTGTTACAAAGTAGGAAGCAATATCGCTAGCACAATTTAAAGATGAAGACTTATCTGCAAGAAAATGATAGATCCATTTGAATGATTCCTTCAAAGAACTACATCATTATTGTTTGAATAAATAGACTCTATGATCAGATACATTCAACAATGGTAATCATAAAAAAAATGTGATTAAGGAAAGACATGATGCTAAAAGTCAATATCAAGATTCATCTGCCATTGAAAGTATTTGATTTTTGCTTCACTTCATGTCAAATAGTTACGAACTTATGATCCTAATTTTGGATATGGTTAAATTATAACTGCAAATATTAATGTAGTGGGGTTTAGATCATCCTTTCTATTAGGAATATGGATGACTTGCAAACGATTAGTTAGTGCCAGTGATTATATTTGCTAAGTATCTGGAGGCAAGAATAATTTATTGGATCCTTCTTGTTTTCAAGACACTTCATGAAAACTGAGGTAACCTATAGGGCTCTGCAACTTTTCCATAAATGCTACAATTTGAAGTATTTTTAAAAAAAATATTATATTTGGAGAGTAGTAATGTTACTAGAAATATATCTAGATTTAGATTTTTGAGATTTTTTCCACAGGTTGTCATTTTAAAAATGTATATCTGGAACCACTGTGTTTTATCTATACAATTCTATCTTCCAAAAATACCTTGTTTGGGATTGAATAACGGTATCTATGGGCAGTCTGGCTGAGGTTAAAGCCTGTACGTTCAAAGACTGTATAGTTGAATATTTCAAGATTCCTCTTGCTTTGTTATGCAGTTCAAACCATAGGGCTCTTTTCTTGCTACAACCAATGAAACCAATATGACAGGGAAAAAAACACATAGGAAAACAGTTGTCCCTTCGTACATTTAAGAATGAATTTATAAGTGACAATTACTTAGGCCTTAAGAAGAACTCATGCATATCAATCAAACTACAAAGCCAAATGTGGCCACAACAACCAGTTTCAGAAAGTAATTAGTCAAATGTAGCCACACCAATGAGTCTTAAAGTAAGAAATGCTAATGTTTTGCTTACCATTTCCTTATTGTTTTACTAGTTCTACATGTGTATGCTTATTAAATGCCAGAATAGCTACATGGTGCCTTTGCCTATATATTTGCATTTAATTTTTCTATAGAAATTAATTCTTATACTTTTGCTTCCCCTTCAGCTCTGTTAGTTTATACATAGTGATTTCAAGTTTAGGAGACGAGATTATTATTCAAATGAAAGGTTTGATTTTGATATATACTCAATCTAATGCATGACATAACATCCTTGAAATCATATCACAGTAAGCAGATTCTGTACTTAGAGAATAATACTGAAACTTCAAAACAACATATTTGAGTATGATAACGTGTAAACTTTTTTTGGCATCCCTTTGATATAAATATCAAGCAAAAGGAGATGTAAAAAAAATAATTGACTTGATAAAAGTTTACCTTGCAATTGGAGCAAAAGTCATATCATTGTCAATTCCCTCTTTCTAAGAGAACCCTTGTGCCACAAATTTAACCTTGAACTTTTCTACTCCTATTTGTTGCATGTTTCACTTTGTACAATCACTTTGAATCAATCACTGACTTTTTATTTGATCTTGATACAATCTCCCAAACACGATTTAAAATAATGGAGTTATATTCCCCAATCATGACATCTTGCTATATCTACTTTGAGTTTTGTATTCTCAAAATTAGAAGGCTCTACATCAATGATGGAAGTCATTAATGCAAAAAAACTTGGAAACTTCTTAGATGGATGATTCACTTTGAAAGAAGTTTTTCAGTGCTCCAATTTGTTTTTGTGCCTCCTGTAATGTCTAAATAAGCCATCTTGACTTCTTAGTTGTTTTAGGTAGCACAAAGGTATTCACTAATATCCTAGAACTTTATTGATCTGCAGTTGGTACAGTTGTGTTTTTTTTTATCAAAATTTGGAACAACTTGTTCACTTTTATAGTTTTATTCAACTTCCGTGGGGAGGCTCTTGAGACTTACAAGACTAAATATCCTCATCATATTTTTTTATCTTGACTCAGTTATATCTTTTTTTGTGATAAAGCATAGACCTTGTAAGCCTTGGAAGGTTCACTATATTCCAAAAAGATACCCTTCAAACCAAAGGGTTTAAACTTAATCATTTTCTCTTCTAGCACATAAATGTGAATAGGACTCTCAAACACTTGAAAATAAGAAACATTAGGTTTCTCTGCTATGAATCCTTCCTTTGAAGTCTTGTCCTTCAACACCCTATGAGAAAACATGTTTAATATATATACAACGCAATTGTATGTCTTTGCCCAAAGAAACATGGGTAAAATCTAAGCCATCAAATTCCTTTGAGATATAATTGTCTCCATTGTCAAACTAAAATAACCTTAATTTCCTTTTTATTTGATTTTCCACAAGAACTTTGAACTCTTGAAATTTTCTGAAGATCTCATCTTTGTTCTTCATTAACTAAATCTAGATTTTCTATGAAGAATTATCAATGAATGAAACATAGTAATGTTTGTTGCCAATGAAGCACCTAAGATAGTTCCATATATAATTGAATGAACTAGATTAAGAATCCCCTTTCATTTGTGCTCACTACAAGGAAAATAGTATTGGTGTGCTTGTCAACTATGCAACTCTTGCACACTCTAGTCATTTCTATCTTGAAGTATCCCTTAAGAGAGGTAGATCTCCATAGTGTTAGTGACCAAGACCTTGTGCCAAAGCTCGCATGATTTGTTGTTTTCATGTACCAAGGCTTTCTATTTAATCAGATTAAAAATCAATCTATTAAGATCACCCTCTCACATACCTCTAGCCAATACTTGACTAGGTTCTTGGTTGCAATTTTTTATGACAACTTGTTGATCATCAAACTCAGCCCCACACACGAGATCTGTCATGGCTGAAACTAAAACTAAGTTTTTTGTTAATCTAAAAATATATATAGGACATCATGAAATTCAAGAACATGACCTAAAGGCATGATAAAAGTAATAGTTTTAGTTTCTGTAACAAGATATGGGGCATCATCACTGAGATCTACCTATATACTTTCTTTCTACTTCTAATGTCATTTGAAAACCTTTTTTACTGAAGGACAAGAGTCTTGATGCTCTGTTGTACTTTTATCACCCTACAGTAGAAATAGTGTAATTGGTAAGTGAGATACCATGGAGAAGGTTGTCTTGAGCTTGGATCAAAGCTCATTCACTACTTAGCTTCTACACTCCGTGGAAATTACTTTGCTTGTTCTTCCCCTTTTTCTTCTTAAGATACTGAGAAGCATAGTGGCCATCCTTGTGGAATTTGAAACACGTGATATGACTCAAGTTTTTCTTTCCTTGTTGAGGAGAATTTGAATCCACTTATTCTTTCTGACCTTTCATAGGTTATTTCTTGTCACTTTTTTCCATCTTCTTGATGAGGACTCGGTTCTAACAATCTTCCATTGTGCCTAAAGTAGATCCAAGTTTGGTTTCTTCCTAGATGAAATCATCCCAAACCTTCTCAAAAGTGGGAAGCTTCTTATGGGGACAAACACTTCAAATGGAAAGATCCCAAGATGGAGAAATACCCATTTGAATTTAGAGGCACCAAGTCTCCATCTTCCATCTTTACCTCAATCATAAGAGTTGATTAGGAAGTTATGTGATCTTCATTAGGTAGGTGGGCATTGTGTTAGTATCACTTGTACATGTCAGACAAAGGTTATTGTTCAACAAGATCTTATGAGAGATATTCACTCTCTGATAGAGAATGATCAAGGTATCTGTGTCAACTTGAATTTCATCATCAGAATACTTCTTGCAACATGTTAGTTTCACAAAATACAAAGGAAATGCTACATAAAATCCAAACTCAACCAGTGAAACTACATGAAATGAATTATTAAAATAAAAATCATAATATTACCTTCATGATTTAAGTCTCCTTGTGTCCTAACTCCACTATTCCTGGTTGCAGATGATGTGCTCTCAGACAAGCACTGATAGCTTCCAAGATGGCATATGAAGAATGGACTGATAACTGATACTATGATATGCAATGCTAAATGATTATGCTAAATAAGAAATACAAAATTGATAATTGCTTCAAGATTAAAAATCACGGATGCATAAGTTTTCACAAATTGTTAACTTGAAAACTCACTTGAAGACTAACTCTTTCTCAACTCAAACTCCTACATTTATAGACTTTGAGAGGATAAGATGATGTGGCCTAGGTCAACGGTCATGATCAGATCTGCAAATTTGGATGGTTGCGAGCAAAGGTGAAGTTTGAGAGAAAGGGGGAAGGAGAAGACAAGTGTCACTCATCTCACCTTGACTGGGTTGTTGACTGAGGAAATCTAGGGATGGTTGGAGAAGATTTAGGCATGAGAGGAAAAATGGACTCAAGTCCTTCCTAAGATGTAGGGATGTTGGAGAGAATATAGAAGAAGGTTAAGAAATATGTGTACCTACACAATATTTCATTTATTTTGGAAGTTTAAGATAAGTGGCTAATAAATGTTTTATTTATTTAATTTTGTTGAATTAATGTAGCCACATGATGGATGAGTTGGCAAAGGAAAGATGAAGTGGAGATGGAAGGATGAGTTGGAAATGAAATTAAATATTTTAAGAAATCATTTAATATTTGAGATTATAGGATAGAAGAATAACCATTAAATATTAGATATTTAATCAATTGATTAGAGGAATAATGATAAATGAATTAATTAATAAAATAAATCAATTAAATTAATTAATAGATATACATGAAATGAATTAAATAAATTAATCTTTTCAAATTAACTATTTAATAGAAGAATAATTATTAAATAAATATAAAATATTTATTTAATTGCTCATAGACATTTTTATGTGTATACATTTTGCCTCTCTTTGAAATGATGTCAAGACAAAATTGTTTCAAAGATTAAATCAAGTCTCGAGTGTCCCTGATGGAGATAAAAATCCTAATTGTGTGTCCCCTCAGGAGATTGATCGTGAAATTGTTGAAAAATTTGGATAAGCGATTGATCTCACAATAATTGAAAAGGTCCTTCAATTAAATTCATTTATGAAAAATAAATAAAATGCCCCATTTAAAAGCATTAATTACCCTTCCAAATGGTAAATATAAAATTAACCAAAGGTAATTTTAATTTCATTTGCATCCTTGTCAGCTTGTGAAGAGAATTGTCTTTGGTGAGGTGGCGAAATGGTGATCCCATTCGAGAACCATCGATTTGAGCGTGTTAGATGATATTAGCGACCTATTGACTATGGTTATCCGGTATGTACCTTATCCCGAGCTATTTTGCAACTTGTCGTATGATTTTCCATGTTTTTCGGTGCGTGTGAGGCTATTTTGAATTTTTTTGATTTTCGGCTTTATCTTTTTAACACTTTCATTTTGCATGTTAGCGCTTTTGCATTGGATGTTAATGCTTTTGATTGATTTAGTGCATTCGTTTGTTTTTTTCATGCCTTTGTGATTTATGTTAGCGCTTTTGTTAAGCCAATGCTTATGCTTTGAGTGTTTGCGCATATGTTAAAAAGGGTAGCGCATTTGACTATTTCATGCTTTTGTTCGAAGGGTTAGCGCTTTTGTGAAAAAGGTTCATGCATATGTATGTTTCAATGCCTATGTTTAATAGACTAGTGCTTCCGTTAGCGCGTTTGTTTCAGATGAATTTGTTTGATGTTGTTCATGTTAAAATTCATTGAGATGATGATTGATGTATTGTGATGCGCAATTCTGATTGATAGGTATTCGATTCTCTTGATTGATAGAAATTTGATAATGGTGATTGATAGGATAAACGATTGATTGATTTGATTTGATTGGTAAATTGATAGATTAGCTCTAAGAAACCGATGCAGTTTCTGATGAAGAGCATTGCAGAGTTTGATTGAACTCATAGGTTGATAGAAAGCCATGATTTGATAGGTTTTAGATTGATTTGATAGCCCGATTTGCTTCATTTTAAAAGATGTACCAATTATTGATGTGATAGATTAGCAATCTCTTTGATTTGATAGATAGATGAGTGATGATTGATAAAGATCAAATTCTCTTGTTAAACAGGAGAAACTCGATGTTCTCCAGTGTCGAGAGAAATTCCCGGCCATGCGCCACTTAGTGCCAGAGCTTACACAGGCTGAGATTAGACACATAGATGCCTGTAGATTAAGCTTGTTATATATGCCTGATATTACCCATAATAGAGGATTATTGATTGCCTTAGCAGAAAGATGGTATAGCGAGCATAACAATTTCCACCTGCCCATTGGTGAGATTAGTGTGACGCTTTAGGATGTCTACAGGATTCTTCACATCCCTGTGATTGGTGAGTTAGTCCAGTATTATTTTCAAGATCATGGAGGGACAGAGGCTTGCAAAACCGTATTTGGTGATGAGAACATTTCTAGAGGAGAGATCTGATGGGAGGATATGATCATGTATTATGAGACTCTCCCAGTGATTCTTGCAGGTTTGATTGGTGGATTCATCTATCCAGACAAGAGATCTCAAGGTTTTTTTGTTGGTTGGGGTGAGACTCTTCAGAGCATGATGCAGTATCAAAGTCGATATGCATGGGGTGTTTGTATGCTCACTCATTTGTATCATGATCTTCATCAGGTTGTTTTCGATGAGAGTGCTAGTCTGTCGACAGGATGCACACTTTTACAGATTTAGTGTTGGAAGCACATTGTTATTACTCGGCCTATTCATCATAGAGTTCATGGTGAGAGTCAGCCATATGTCTATTTATATGCAGGTATCCTTACTCAACATAAGCTGGGTAAGATGGAGTATTGGTGTTGGGTTCTAGATTCACTGGATAGTGTTATTCGAAGACCGTATATCAACTGTGCGCCATGGATGGATGATGCACGTATATTACCATATATTATGCACAGTACATATCTCATTGGTTGTACTCCATACATTATTGAGTGGTAGTTGATTAGTCAGATTTTGACACAGTTTGGTATCATTCAGCACATGCCTACTAGTGTCACAATATATGCACGACGGTACAAGGATAGGCAAGATTGGGGACTGTCTTTGTCTTTTGAGATAGCACGCGCAAAGTTTTTGGTTACTCCTAGGGTGTTTTATGATTTGAGATTACACATTCTAGATCTTGGGGTGACTGCAGATTATGCTCAGTACATTCTTGCACACCCATTTCCTCGTATTACCGATCCATCAGATCCTCCTCCTAGCTCTGGAGATGAGGAGGATGATTCAGATGATCCTATCATTAGGAGATGGAGATAGAGACGAGAGCTTACAACTGCTGAGAAGGCCGGAGGTGATGGAGATGAGGGAGGAGATGGAGGCGGAGGCGGTAGGAGACCCAAACGGAGAGGAGGTCGATTGAGAGTCCGTGGAGGACCTTTTGGACTGGTTGGTAGGATTGGGAGACCACTTCCCACAGGTGGGAGAGATGCAGGATGGATTGGGAGGGATACTGGCAGAGTAGGTATGAGATCAGTGAGAGGGTTAGCCTCTATAGGAGGAGATGAGATTACTGGACTGGATGGGGGTTGCGGGAGAGGCATTGATTTTGGTCAAATTCAACCAAACCCTAGGGTTATTGCAACTCATGGTGGAGAGGAGGAGGATCTAGAGGATCATGTTCTACTTATTAGACAATGAGTTTCGAGAGCTACTCAGGGGAAGATTCCAGCAGGTGGACATGGAGGTGGAGATGAGGGGTTTGAGGGTCATGTTCCTCAGTAGGATGTGTCAGAGTAGGAGACCTTGGAGAGTCTCAAAGCATAGATAGAGCATCTTAGAGAACACGTACAGACACTCATGACAGAGAGAGACAGGGTTGTTAAGAGACAACAGGATACTCGGGGTCTCCTTGATCACATTCAACAGGTTGGATCGGGCACTCTCTCAGTTGATACCATTAAAGAACTATTTCGGGCCGGGAAGGAGACATCACATCGGCGACGATTATATGAGGATTTAGTCATAGAGAGCTAGAGGGTAGGTAGCTATCATACCACTGTAAGGATGGATACTAGCAGTGGTGGAGTCATGGGACCTCCTCAGAGGAGTGGTGATCATGCGAGACAGACATCTGGAGGATCTTATCACCCACAACCATAGAGACAAACAAAGTCAGGTGGTAGTGGTACAGGACAACCTTGACTTGATTTATATGGATGAGGCACTTGTATTTTTTTATCCGATATCATTGTATACTTGGACTTTTTATTGTTTTATGATGATCTATATGCAGACATGGACTCTATATGATGATCTTTTATTATGCATGTTACTCTATATGATGATGATCTATATGTAGTGATTACTTGTATGATGTTATGACGATCTTTTATTTTATGATGATGATGTTCTATATGATGATGCAATGAAAAATGCTTTTGATCTTTTTAATTTTGATGATCATGGATGCAAATGAGAATGATTATTAACTTAAATGACGCAAATGCAATGATCTATATGGGAATGCAAATGAATGATTGATTTTATTTCTTTTTTAATGTGAAGGATGATGTAAATGCAAATGATCTTACATGATATGTTTTTTATTTTTATATGTAATGCTTCCAATGATTATGAATCTAAGTGCAAAAAATGCAACTAAATGATCTTAATGAACTTTAATTCTAATTCAAATAATAATGATGATACACTACATGATTTATGAAATGCACTTAATGGAAGGCAAACTAATGCAATGATTGAATGCATCTAAATGAAATGGATGATGATTAAAATGATTCTAAAAATGAATGCACCTACAATGATCAAATGCAAATTGTTTTTTGTTTGTCCAATCATACTCAATCTTTATTTATGAATGAAATGATATGCTTAAAATGCAACTAACAATGAATGCTTATAATGTAGATGAATAATGAGCTAATCTAAAAAATGATCTAACTAAAAATGATACTGCCATTCTTCATAGGCTTGTCTTTTAACAATGCTTGATTTCATCATTGAGCTTTTAAAATGTTCTAAGAAAATACAAGCAACTTGACATAAAGATTCAAGCTGACCTGAGTATTTCTTGCATGGATTTTGATATAGCAAGTTAATACAAGCAACTTGATATAATGAATCAAGGTGACCTGAGTATTTCTTGCAGAACAGACAAGGATTATCCCCTTTCATGCATGACTCGGAATGTCCTCGTTGATTTTTTGTCGATCATATCCTTAGACAAGTACATACCTTAATAAGAGATAAACCACATACAACAATCAAAGAAAATAATCATGCCCCATCATAGCTTCTTTAGTCATGGACATCCTTGAGTCGCATAAAGTACATGATTAGCAAGAAAATCAAGATATAAACACTGAATCTTGTATGTCATTCACATGTTCTCATGGTCATTAACTGATATAATCATCTTGATGAATGATCATTGATAATTTGTTATTACTTGCTGGTTGAATCTTTGTATCCCGAGGTTCACGATTCAATTGTTTTAAAAGGCCTTGATCTTCATTGATCTATTGCTCATTATTTGTTTCAAAACCCCTAAATGTTTTTCGTTATTCTAAGTTTTCCGAATGTTTTGGATTTTCAAAGATTCAAAAGATCACCTTAGAAAAAGGAATTAGGATTTTGGTCCCAACGGAAATAAAACTTTATTATGGATGTACGAATTGATCAAGATCCAAACCATGGCGGCATACAAATGCAGATATGATTGATTCTGATAAAATCTAAGATAGTGACTACGATAAGTATGTAAAAGATTGATAATTGTTGGTAAGTTGCATATTTTCTGCGAATGGTTCAGAGCAATGGATGTGAAAGATGAAATGGATGAGCTAGATAGATCGAAGTGGTAGATGTGATAGGATGGAATGGATAGGTGCGCAAAGCGATCTCATAGATGGAAGAACTCACTTTTAGATAGCGCATGTTTACCAAGTTTTCACTATCTAAATTTATTGCATTTTTTCATATTTTGATTTTTTTTCGTTGTTTTATGCTTTTTAGGGATTTTCTGCTTTTCTGCTTTTCTGATTTTTACTGATTTCTTCAGGGCTTTATATGCTTTTTATTGATTTTTTAAAGACTTTATATGCTTTTTATTGATTTTTTTAGGACTTTATATGCTTTTTATTGATTATTTCAAGATGTTATATCTCAAGCATATAATTTCTTGAGATGGATAGAATTGATAGGTTCATCAAACCAATCACCTTTAGGGGTAGATAACTTGTATGCTCCTGAGCCATATGTTGCTACTATGACAAAAGGACCTAGCCAATTTGGTTCAAATTTACCCTTCTTTTCTCGGTCTTGCTGATTTCTCGGATTCTCCCTTAGAACTAGATCTCCAATCTGAAAAATGTGTGGCTTGACTCTATGATTATAACTTATTTCCATTCTCTGTTGATGTACCTTCAAATGATCTATTGCATTTTGGCGACGTTCCTGAATCAGCTCAAGTTCTTGAAGTGTAGAGACTCGTTGTTCTTCTTCTGGTATAGGACCTTTCAAGGAAACTTGTAGAAAAGGTATCTCTACTTCTATTGGTAATATGGCTTCTGATCCATAGAATAAGCAATATGGAGTTTCCCTCGTTGGTGTGTGGATGTTGGTTCGGTATGCCCAAAGAGTAGGATTTAGCTGAATGTGCCAATCTTTTCCAACTTCATTGACCGTTTTCTTCAAGATTTTCAGGATAGTTTTGTTTGATGCCTCAGATTGACCATTTCTTTGTGGATAATATGGAGTAGAAAACCTATGTTGGATATGGAATTGCTCACATAGTTCCTTCACATATTGATTCTTAAATGGTCATCCATTATCAGTGATAATGATCATAGGAACTCCATAGCGACAGATTATATAATTCAAGATGAATGATGATATTTGTTTTCCTGCCACTTTTGTCAAAGGTACTGCTTCAATCCATTTAGTGAAATATTCAGTAGCAGTCAGAATGAACTTATGTCCATTAGAGGATGAAGGGTTTATCTTACCTACCAAATCAAGTCCCCATTGAGAAAATGACCATGATCCTGCCATAGGATACGATTATTGTGTTGGTGTCTGGATGAGATTCCCATGGATCTGGCATTGTTTGCATTTCTTGGCATATGTGAATGAATCTCTCTCCATAGTAGGCCAAAAGTAACCCATACGAAGAAGTTTCTTAGCTAGTGTTAATCCACTTGAGTGTGTGCCACAAATACTTGCATGAACTTCATTAAGAACTTTCTCAGATTCTTCTTGTTCGAGACATCTCAATAAAGTAATATCTAGACCTTGCCTATATAAGGTATCAACAATAATAGTATAGCAGGATGACTGATGGATAAAGTTTCTTGTTTGATTGCGAGATAGGTCAGGAGGAAGGATAGTCTCTTTTAAGTACTAATAAGTTTGGTCATATAAGGATTGATTAGTTCCCGATATATGGAAAATCATGTAGGTATGCTGGGATTGAATGGTAGGAGTTAAGATATCTTCCACCAAGAATTTGTAACACTGTTTATTCTCCTGATTCTACAAGAGAGATGCTATTGTAGCCATTGCATCTGCTACTTTATTCTCATTTCTTAGGATCTGAGAGAATGATACTTCTTCAAAGTGTTCTTTAAACTCTTCTACCAACTGTCTGTAGGGCATGAGCTTGCCATCCTTAGTTTGATAATCATCATTTATTTGGTTAATGATAAGCTATGAATTACCATAGACATGTAATTCCTTTATATTCCATTCAATAGCCATTTTGAGACCAATAGTCAATGCTTCATATTCTGTAGTATTGTTTGTGCATGGAAACCGCAGTCTATATGATTTTGGAATTGTGTGTCCCTGAGGTGTGATGAACAAAATTCTTGTGCCTGATCCATATTGTGTATAAGAACCATCAAAGTGCAACTCCCAAAATTTTATACTGATTGTCAGAATGTCTGCATCAGGAAATTCAATGTGCAATGGTATGTCATCTTGTAAAGGTGCTTCATCTAATTGATCAACAATGACCTGTCCTTTGATAGCTTTTCAATCAACATATTCTATATTAAACTCAATACCATAACCGACTTTGCCAGTCTGCCTATCAAAGTTGACTTATTCAACAAATACTTTAGTGGATCTATCTTTGCTATCAGTTTCACAGAATGAGTCAGTATATAATGTCGCAGCTTCTGAGTGGAAAATACAACTACTAGGCATGTCTTCTCTATGGATTTATAATTCAATTTATAGCCAACAAGTGTTCTATTGATGTAATACATTGCTCTTTCTTTTTCGTCTTCATCATGTTGTGCTAGGAGAGATCCTAATGATACATTTGTTGGTGAGATATAAAGTAACAATGGTTTCCCTTTGATTGGTGATACAAGTACTGGAGGATTCATGAAATATTCTTTGATTTTCATAAAAGCCTCTTCACATTTCTAATCCCATTTGAATGGAACGTTCTTATGTAAAAGATGAGTGAATGGATTACATCTATCTGCTAATTGAGAGACAAGTCTTCTGATTGATTGCAATCTTCCTTATAAAGAATGCATTTGACTTATGTTCCTAGGTGACTCCATTTCCATGATAGCTTTGACCTTTTCTAGATCTACTTCAATTCCATGAGCTGATATAATGTACCCAAGAAGTTTGTCAGAGGTTACTCCAAATGCACATTTCTTTGGATTTAATCTTAACTGATATCTTTCAAGCCTATCAAAGATCTTGCCCAATACGTTCAAATGTTCTTTACTTGTATGATATTTTTTAAGTATATCATCTACATAGTCTTCCATCAATGTATGCAACATATCATGGAAAATTATTGTCATAGCTCTTTGATAAGTTGCTCTTGCATTCTTAAGCCCAAATGGCATAACATTCCAATAGTAAGTACCCCATGCATAAGTGAATGTTGTCTTTTTTTAATCTTCAAGGATGATTCTTATTTGATTGTATCCTGAGAATCCATCTATTAATGATAACATCTCATGTCTTGTTGATAAGTCCACAATTATATCAATGTTGGGTAGTGGGAAATCATCTTTGGGACATGCCTTCAAATATCTGAAATTGGTGCAGACTCTTATGTTTTTATCTGGATTTGACACTGACACAATGCTTGAAACCCATTCTGGATAGGTAATAGGTCTTATGAAACCCACATATAATAGTTTCTTTAGCTCAGTTTTTACAAGGAGAGCGATGTGTGGATGCATCTTTCTTAGCTTTTGTTTAACTGGTTTTGCTTTTAGATCCACATTGAGATGATGCATGATAAGATTTGGATTAAGTCCTGGCATGTCTGCATAGGACCAAGCAAAATTTATCTATCTTTGTCTGAAGAATTTTATGTATTATTTCCTCTCTTCATCTGATAATGATGTAGTAGAAGGAAGTATCTTGGGATCTTTTGGTGTGCCAATGTTTATTGCTTCTGTTGGTTCTATTAGAATAGCAGATCTCCTGAAAATACGCAGGGAGGATGTCAATATTTCCATCTTCTAGCACCTCAAAGAGGTTTTCATTGTCAGATACGTCTTTTATTTTTCCTTTTGATTGATCTAGTGTTGCCATGAAATGGTTTTCAGCACTAGGTCTTTCTTTGTTTTATTTCAATTTTGTAACTAGGAAATTTGGCATTTTCCTGACTGCAGGAAATGTTACTCGATTCCATGATGGAAGATATCTTAGGTGCTATGGGTTTGACAACATTAAGATACACAAATAAGTCATGGTCATTGGAAAAGACATCCAATTTAGGGTTTTCTAGGCTATCCCAATCAATTAGTTCTGGATGAAGAAGGGGTAAGTCATAGTCATCATCATCATTAGGTGCTTCAAGGTTCATGACATAATATTCATAATTTGGCATAGAGTAAGTAATGTCATAGATAGAATGATCTTGAGGATAGTCTCTCCCAAGTGTTCTCCAATCAGTTCTAACAAAATCAGTATTAGTATTTTGTAGTTCACACTCAAGTAACTCTTCATCTGATTATATCAACACACACATCTTTAGTACTGCAAGTTCCTTCTTGATTAATTTCAATAGATTCATTTGTATTTTGAAGTTGACATACTTGTGTACATGATATAGAGGATTCTTTTGCTAGCTTTTGTATTCTCTCGAACTCAGCTTCTTCTGGACTAATAGTCAATCCTACTTGACTATTTCTTAGTTCTTCTAAGGTTCTTCCATACCTTGGTACATCTTTCTCCTCATTTGATAGAAATATGATATTTCCTGATGCTTGATCCATATCTATTTATGCTTCTTGTGGTGTTACTTCTTGGTCTTTTTCATCCTCTTTCTTTTGTTGTCTTGTATATGCCTCTTTTCTCTGGATTCTGAGTTCTTCTTGTCTTCTTTCTAACTCTATCCTTTGTTTTGTAAAAGACAAGTCTTCATTTGTGATAGCTGCTTTCTCTTCATTCTTTTCTTCACTTGATACACTAGATGATACATCTGGACCCCATTCATATTCATTTGAATATGTCTCTGAACCATTGTTTAGGATTACACCATTGTACCATATAGGAATATTGCATGGTGCAAATAGTTCTCTGATTCCTGTCATCTCTGTTTTTACTACTTCTGGAATATCTTGTTCAGATTTTGCATTTGCACACATTCCTTGAACTTGTTTATAAGATTCTTCTTCTCTTTTGATTGCAAGTTCTTGTTGTTGTTTCTCATGTTCTTCTTGTTTTTTCTTATTGGCTACTGTTTATGCTGCTTGATGTAGTTTTTCTTTCCATTGTTCTTCTTTAGAGACTAATTTCTTTCTCCACTTTGGCTATTGATAATTATGTTGCTTTTGATTTGATTTTAGATATCCAAGTCCTGATTTACCTTCTTTAGATTGTGAGTGAGGGAAAAAAGGTTCTGAAATACCTTGATGTCGCTTACCAATTGGTTCTTTTCCTTCATATCCCATTTTTTGCATGATCTTATAACCATTGCCATATTGCTCTATGGGATTATTGACTTCTGCAGTTGTTTCTATAGTTTCATTTTCATCTTTTTACAACCAACCAAGAATGTCCTTGTCTTTAGTTTCTTCTGCAAGTGTTCCAGCTCTAAAAAATGCTCCATTAAACAATTCTTTTGATTTTTCTGAGATCCGTGGTTGGATATTTGTAGGCTTTCCATATGATTTAGGTGAAAGTGGAAAATTATGCAAAGAGTATTTTCCCATTCCTTCATCATTTAATTTGATCTTTTTCTTGAAGGTTTCCCATATCTTTTCTTGAATTTATTTGGTAGGATATACTGATTCTCTATTATGTGGAACTCTTGTATCTTGTGTTGGCTTTAGATTATTGAAATATTGGTGTGAGTCTGCAATTATAGTGACCTCTTATCCCTCATGAGGAAAATTTACACATTGATGCTATGTAGAAGGAACTGCTTGCATGTTGTGAATCCATGGCCTTCCCAGAAGAATGTTATAAGAGAGATTCAAATCTAAAACCTGATATAATGTATTCCTTTCCATAGGTCCTATTTTGATTGGTAACACCACAGTTCCTTTAGAAGAATGCTCCTCTTCATCATAAGCCTTAATGGTTATTTTCTTCTTTGGATCTACTACATGTTCTAAATATCCCAAAGCCTTTATTAAAACTTAATGCACAAATGTTTAAGCCAACTCCACCATCTATGAGTACACATTTGACACGAGTTCTATTAATGGTGACTTCAACATGTAAGGGAGCATTGTGAGGATGTTGCAAGGATGCGTCATCATTTTCAGAAAATGATAAGCAATGAGGGGCTATAAGGTGTCCCACCATGTTTTGGAACTAATCTATATCCAAGTCTTTTGAAATTGTTGTTTCCATTAGAGCTTTTTCTAAAATTTCCTTATTCATAGGTGAAACTTTGAGAAGTTCCAAAATTAATATCTGAGCATGTATTCTTTGCAATTGTTCTACTAAGTTATATTGTCATGAAGTGGAGGTTGATTCATTTGTTATACCTGGAAATGTGGCCTTTGCTTTGCTTCTCGTAATAACATTGATTGGTTCTGAAGGTGTGTTATCTTTAATGATGATGATATTTACCACATCATCATATGTATAAGTGTAGTTCACTTTGGCTTTCCCTTTATCATCTTTTGATTTAGATTGTTCACCTTTATCATACTTTGGAAGCGAAGTTTTGAAGGCTAGGTGTGATTCGTTTGTCTTATGACTATCCACTGTTATAGTTCCATTATTGATTAAATCTTGGATAAGATGTTTCAATCTTTGACAATCATTAGTTTGGTGTCCTTTATTTTGATGGTAATTACAAAAATGATTGTCGTTCCACCAATTAGGTTTGACTTGTGGTTCATAACTTTTTACTTCTGGTAAAATAATCAGTTTGTTCACAAGAAGAGTTTTTGAAGTTGATTCCAAGGGTTCTCCAATGTTTGTGAATTTCCTGTGAGGATTGGAGAAGAAATACTTGGATTAATTTTTTTCTTGATTGTTATTGCTTGGGATCATACTCGATGGATTAAAGATTGGTTGTTGTTTTTTATTATGGGAAAAATGGGAAAAACAGGCTTTGAGGGGACCCAAAACCCCCTACAACAGGTTTTGGAGGGACCCACAACCCTCAGATTTTACTAGGATCTAGAACCCAAAGAACAATGCTGCCAAAGAAAATTAACCAAGAAAACCAGTAGCCCAAACAAATCTGAGCCGACAAAGGCCAGCAAAAGCCAACAAACACCAGCAGGAAGAACCAACCAAACACTTAAGATATAATCAATATAAATCAAGTTGGCCACACCAACTAGGCTAAAGATTCAAACTATGATGAGGGTTAGCATGCACCCTCAGCCAAACAATAGGGATGTTTCTAGCTCCCTTGACCTGAGACAAAGACTTCAGACAACAAAAATCATGACTAGCACATAACCAAAAACAACCACAATCTAGACTGGGCCCTTGAAAACTATCAACAACCAGCTAGATAAGAAAAGACAAGGCAAATAAAACAAGATGCCTAGAGATAAAGGGATTTTGAAAGGCTTCCCTAACCTTAAAACTAGCTTTTGAAATGGCTCCTAGAACCACTTCAAAGGGTTTTGAAATGGCTCCCAGAACCACTTCACAGGGTTTTGAAGTGGTACCCTCAACCACCTTGAGCTGAAACAGAGGCCCAATCAGGAAAGCATCCATCCAAACAAGCAACGCCACACTCTCCACCTCAATAGGAGGAGACATAAAAGAGCTTGAGAGAAAAGATCTAGTAACCAAATAATCACCAGCCTCAAGAGAAAGGGTCCTCCAAACCAGGAGAGGAAGCAACAAAAATCCCCTTAACCACCCAAACACCAAACAACCACTCCACCTCCATAGGAGGGCACAACGCCTGAAGAAGAGATTCATGGGACTGAGTAGTAAGAGAAAAAACCCTCAAAAGGAAACCAATAGTGGAAGCACTGAGGGCCCGCATAGAAGAAACAAGACCACCAAAAGTGTAACCAAACTCCAACAGCAAAGAAACACCCCCCACCTCAATAGGGAGAGAACAAAATTTCTTCAGAAGGACAAACCACACCAACTGCAACCCAAAACCAAAACAACCTCTACCCAGCAAAGTCGCCTCATAACAAGAGCATCCAACTCCTTCCGCGAAAGATATCTCCACCTCTATAGGAGATACAACCTTCTTAACATGCACATAGAGAGAAGAAGGGTGCCGAGAAACTGCCCAAAACCTAGGCATTTCCACCCAAAGGGCATCAAAAGAGCTCCACAAATCCTAGCCTGAGAGGAGGAAAACAAAAAAGGAAGCACTGCAAGCACAAAATCCTCCAACCCAACAGGGGAAAGGGAGAAAAGAAGGGACACAAGCCAAAGCAGAGCAAAACGGCCTAACAAGATTGACCCAACAGACATGAGAGGAAGAGAGAGCTACCAGAAGAAATCCCCACTAGCTCTGAACCACTAAGCCCACAGCAACAACAACCCAAATAGCCACCTCAGCGAGAGACCCCAGAAGTTGATCCACCAGAAAGAGGGAGTGAAAGGGGCTTGCGAATCATCTAGGTCAAGCTAGTCAACGATACCCATAGCCAAGGCTCCCAAGCAATCGTCCTCATCGTCGTCTGATTCCTCCCCTTCCTTAGCAATAACTGAAACCCTAGCTCCCGCACTCCCGCTCCTACTCATGTTCACTTAATGAATAATATTATCCTTTAAAGATTGGTTGTTGTTTCATAGAATTACTGTCATCATTTCCTTCATTGATGAAATTCCTATTCTTTGACTAGAAATTGGGTTTGTCATTGTTGTTGTTGTTGTAAGCATTATTGTAAAGTTTTATCTCTCCTTTCTTTATCATCGCGTCTTCTATTTTCAGACCATTCTCAATCATCTTGGTGAAAGAAGGAGGACATTGCATTTTTAGACAATAACTCATTTCACTGATAAGATTATCAATGAATATGTCCATATTTTCTTGATCAAGTACATCTCTTGGATACCTATTAAACATTTGTTTCCATCGTTGCAAGAAGATCATGAAAGATTCACCATTCTTTTATTTAAAATTGCATAAATCCAGCATTGTTATCTCATTCCTTACATTGTAGGAGTATTGTGAAATAAATATATTCACGAGTTCTTTAAAAGATTTGATTCCAAATGGTAATCTTGAGAACCATTCCATTGATTGTCCATTTAAACTCCTAGGGAATAGACACATCAGGTAACTTTCATCATGTGCAAATTCCATACTAATAGTGCAAAACTCCCTAATGTGATCTTGAGGATAAGATTTTCCATCGTATTTATCATATTTAGGAATCTCACAATACTGTGGAAATGGTATCATATTCAAACTTTTATCAAAAGGATATGGGCAGATATCTTCCAATGAATACTTATTGGAGCTTGTTCCATTCTTCATATCTTGTATCTGTTGTTGTAGAGTTTGCATTTGCTAAGTGAGATTTAACAATGGATTATCCATACGGTTTCTCCTTGTCTCTTCGTAAGTTCTTCTATCACTACGCTCTCTTCTTGTGTCATCATGTTCTTTTCTTGTTTTTTCATGGCTTTCTTTGTTTATATCTTTGTTAATTGGATCATCTGTGTTTTGAGTATTACTTGTCTCCGCATCTTGTTTCAAGTCTTCTATGTTAAAGTCTTGTGGCAATTTAGCTCTTGATTTTGCCAACATCAAAAGATATTTTTCTTTTTGCTTTGCTAATAATTTTTCCATTAGTCTATCAAATTTGAAATCTTGCTCAAGGTCTCTAAAGGTGTTATTGGTTGCTTCTTCATCAACAACCGTATACCCAAAAGTGTGGAACGTTGAATTATCTTCTTCTTCCATTTGTTTTTGTTGTTTTCTGAGTTGTTCGTATTGAGCTCTAGTCCACACTGGCATGTGATTGTTTTAAATTTTTTTAAGTTTTCTAAAGACAACTCAATAGGTGATTATTGGTTTAGGAAGGTATGCTTTGTTGATTTTACCACTATTGTTTGTTCGTTGTGATAAAGCGTCTCTTTGTTGAAAAGCACGTCCTTGCAAAATTTCTTTGTCAAATTCTGTCCCGCAACCACATAATTAGTGACGAAAATGGTGTAGGAATGTCCTATGTTTTAATAAGATCTTGCGATTGATATACAAGAATCTTATCCTTTCCTAAGTATCTTTATAACTGGGTTTTCTTTTCTTAAGGCGACACTTAAAAGTCATATAAGCATATGATAGTTTACAAGTTTCCTTGATTCCAATGTGAGCGCAATTCTGATTTTGATATAACCTAGGTTCAAAAAAGGAAAGATATATCCAAGGTAATGAACACAAGGTGGATTGATCAAGTTTCACGATAGAGGATTTGATATATCCTGATGAGAAACTGATAATGATGTTGATTTTTACACTTAAGATGTTTGAATCAATAGCTTGTTGAATGTTTTATTTTGATGGAAACCTTTTTGGAAATAGCTTGTTGGATTGGTGACCCAGTTATTGAACTAGTTTGAAAATGTGTGAGAGTTTAAAGACAATTCTACTCAAGATGTGTTTTGATACTGACTTTGAAATTTTGGTTTGATATGCTTTGTTTCAAACGTGAAAAAGCCTTTGTGTTAACTTTTTTGGTCAAAAGTGCTAACTTATGGGATAAAAGCAATTTTCCAGCAAGTTGTTGGATTTATGCTCATTTTTAGATGATGACTTTCTTCAATTTTTTACCATTCTGAGCATGTTATAGACATAAAAGACACAATGTTTGAAAAACAAAATGCACAAGCAAGTACAAATCTTATGGCAGGCTGAGACAATAATTGTTGAATCTCACATGGGTTTCCCTCGAGACTACACTATTCAAAGTGGATATTTAAATGGTTGACCCCATTGGCTCCACCCTCAGCGCTCACTTCTCTGGGGCATCCAAGCATCAATTTCCATGAAAACTCCCCATGGAAAACTTTATATCTCTACTAAGAACCGTATGTGTGTGAGCCGCTTCAGAGGTCCGACCTCCTGCGCCAACAATTAGAAGGATTTTGGCAACTAGTACAAGTGGTTTTTAGTAAAGGCTTTCGTTCATGTGGCCATACATGCGGCACTTTCAGCTCTATAAATACAGAAGGTTCCCAGCCTATAGAGGTTATGCTTCAGAGGGTTTATGGGGAAACATAGTGTTGGTATGAACTTATCAACACATGTTGCTTGTGATTTTCGTCACAAACACGATTTATTTAGAGTGGATTGGAAGGAATCGGTATTAGCCCATTTCCACTTTGGGTCATTCCCCTATCATTGGCCCCCTCAAGGCAGCTCGGGAAGGCAGGCCCTCTAAATGTTACACATAAAAGAAAGTAGGTCTAGTTTTCTGATCACCATATGAGGGTGAGAGCATACTTACCTACTACTTCATCAAGCACGAAAAAACACAAGTTTATTTAGCCTCCTAAAGTCTATGTGCAACTACTTTAAAGAAGTAACTCAAAATGCAAGTTGCATGTTGTCAATTTATCCCCTTAGTTAAGCTAAATGAGCAAGATATGATGTGTTACTTTCCAAAATAAAACTCTTAATTAACTACGTGAGGAAATGCATGAAATATGCTTAAAAATAATCCTTCATATAGATATGTCAGTAGTTTGAAAATTTTTAGTTCTTGGACATTCAGACCTGCAGGAAAAGTTTGTTGCAAATAAAAGCGATGTCCTAACAAATGTGGTGTCTTTCACCTCAAAAGCGCTAACCTAGAGGACAAAACCATGAACCTGCGATACAAAAGTGTTGCTCTGTGGACTAAGAAGCAAGAAATCACTGACAAAAGCGCTAACCAAAATGACGCATGCAGTATCCTGTGGGACAAAAGCGCTACTCTGAGGATTAAATGCGTCGATTTGTAGACAAAAGTGCTAACCTAAATGCCAAATGTGCTAACCTATTAAATAAAAGCTCTGTCAAAAGTCACACAGGCATGAATCTGGATTACAAATGCGTTAAATTTGTTTTTGTGAGAACTAGATAGGATATTAGAAAGATATATGCAAGGCTCCAACCCCATGGTGGGCGCCAAAATGTGTCGACTTGAATTTCATCATTAGAATACTACCTGCAACATGTTAGTTTCACAAAATACAAAGGAAATGCTACAGGAAATCCAAACTCAACCAATGAAACTACATTAAATGAATTATTAAAATAAAAATCATATTATTACCTTCATGATTTAAGTCCCATTGTGTCCTAACTCCACTGTTCCTGGTTGCAGATGATGTGCTCTTAGACAAGCACTGATAGCTTCCAAGATGGCATATGAAGAATGGACTGGTAACTGATAGTTAACTGATACTATGATATGCAATGCTAAATGATTATGCTAAATAAAAAAATACTAAATTGCTAATTGCTTCAAGATTAAAACTCATGGATGCATAAGTTTTCACAAATTGTTAACTTGAAAACTCATTTGAAGACTAACTTGAAGACTAACTCTTTCTCAACTCAAACTCCTACATTTATAGACTTTGAGAGGATAAGATGATGTGGCCTAGATCAACGGTCATGATCAAGTCTATATATTTGGATGGCTGTGAGCAAAGGTGAAGGTTGAGAGAAAGGGGGGAGGAGAAGACAAGTGTCACTCATCTCACCTTGATTGGGTTGTTGACTAAGGAAATCTAGGGATGGTTGGAGAAGATTTAGGCATGAGAGGACAAGTGGACTCAAGTCCTCCCTAAGATGTAGGGATGTTGGAGAGAATATAGAAGAAGGTTAAGAAATATGTGTACGTACATAATATTTCATTTATTTTGGAAGTTGAAGGTAAGTGGCTAATAAATGTTTTATTTATTTAATTTTGTTGAATTAATTTAGCCACATGATGGATGAGTTGGCAAAGGAAAAATGAAGTGGAGATAGAAGGATGAGTTGGAAATGAAATTAAATAATTTAAGAAATCATTTAATATTTGAGACTATAGGATAGAAGAATAACCATTAAATATTAGATATTTAATTGATTGAGGAATAATTAAATATTAGATATTTAATTAATTGATTAGAGGAATAATGATAAATGAATTAATTAATAAAATAAATCAATTAAATTAATTAATAGAAAGACATAAAATGAATTAAATAAATTAATCTTTTCAAATTAACTATTTAATAAAATAATAATTATTAAATAAATATAAAATATTTATTTAATTGCTCATAGTCATTTTTATGTGTATACAGTATCATATCTCCTTCATTATCCTTATCACAGTAGTGTAGGGATCAAATGATCTTTAACTAAATCTAAGATCACTTGCTTTGTTGTGGCCATCCTTTTGTTATGTTTAGCCAACTACATAGTATTAGTAGGAGGTGCATCCTTAGTGGCTGTATAGACCCAAAGATCAACTTCTTCTATTTAAGGTGTAAAGTTGGAAGTGCCCTCTACAAAATAACACTCTAAGAATGATATTAGTCATGTTTGCAGTTGTTGGAACATGCTAGAACTAGACAAATCAATTGACCTATCACAAGTGTAGATAAAAATTTAACTCATTGAAGCAGTTAGGGTATCACATACTACAATCTCTCACAAGTGTAGATTACTTTGATAATTGAAGTAAGAGTACTAAAATCTTTTGGCAACTTTCTCTCATATTTAGCAACACATTCCATTCACAAACAAGAAGATTTCAGTTATTGTGCTTTTATTGTTGGCTTGATGATGATTGTAATGTATTCATCACTTATTGTCATTGATGAAACACTCTCACACACACATATGATTACATTGACTACTGGTGTAACTTCATTGGTTTACACTGTTAACCGGTATGTTTAAGGTTCATCTCTAACCAACACTTTGTGTCAACCGATATGTGCATAAGAGACAACCCGTGGCTACACTAAGTCGACATCAAAATGAAGATGAAGATGAAGATGGAGATCAAGCGGAAGATTCCAGGACAACGGATCACATGTTTTGTTCCAGCCGGTATTGACTGTTCTAATTGGTATCTGATTTTGTGATGAGTTACCAGCGCTGACTTCTTGGCGGTCATTTTTGTGATGAGTTTTGATCACTTGTCTAGATACACTACACCTAGGAAATTATGTTTTGATTTCCTTAGGCCGACATAAGATTTGAATGTCTATATTAGGATATCTTAGTGAATCATTTGAAGGTGATAGAGAATGATATTATACGAATACTGATATGCATAAAGAGTGAAATCTTTTGTTGAAGAGCGATAAGTGTTAAGATAAAGAGCAGTGTTGAATGTACTTAGAATGATCTGATCAAGCAAGTATTGTGCGACTCAGAATAGATCAAACCATTCTTGTTGTTTTCTAATCATTACAACAGAAACAAAATCCCCTAACTGGGTAAGCTCTAGCAAGCTTCATTGTAGAAATCCTTTAACAAGGTGATCCATTAGTTTGGATTCTCAAATCCTCTAGTGAGGTTACTCCTAATAGGGTAGTACTCTTAACAGGGTATAAGCTTCTAATCGAGCTTTGGGATCTCTAACAAGATTCGCTCCTAGCAGAGAACTTTGTAAGACTTTAATCGGTCAGTTATCTATTACTGTAGATAGTTAACTTGTGAGTTCCATCTCATCGTGGTTTTTACCTATTTGGTTTTTCCACATATAAACACTTGTGTTATGGTGGATGTTTTACTTTTTGTGGATGTTGTTATATCATTGTGGATAACATGTATTTTGTTTAAATGTTTGATTAAGTTCATCTATCAGTTAGTGTTTGAAGTAGTGTTTTATTTGGTGTCACTGATTAACCCCCCCCCCCCCCCCCCTCTCAGTGCTTTTCAAGTCTATCAATTGGTATCAGAGCCTAACTTCTTTGAAGCTTAACTGCTTAGAAGGGAGTCTTGAAACTATCATGGGGGACATGAGCTACTTCGAGATGGCTAGAGAGCTAGAAGCTAGCAGAAATGAAGTTGAATCCCTTAGGGGCAAACTGAAAGCTTCTCAAGTCAAAAGGAGAGAGCTATCTGAAAAACTGTTATAAATATCTGATAATAGTTCTTCAGATGAAGCCAATATTGAAGCTTTAGCAGATGAAGTTGAAAAGGTGAATGGTGAGAAACTAAATCTAAGGAGGGAGTTAGAAGGTCTCACTATCTGCATGAGTCAGGAACTGGAAGCCAAAAGAGTTGTTGAAGATCTTATCAAGGAAAGAGATCAAGAGATTATAAAAATCAAATGGGAAAAAGACACTATGCATGAGAACTTGATTGTTGAAACAAAAGAAAAGGAGAATATAAAGCTAGATCTTGAGTTGGTATCATCTCTGAAAGAGAAACTATCTAAGCATAATGAAGAACTTGTCAAAAAGCTTACTGAAGGTAATGAGAAATTGGAGAAGTTTGTCAAAAGCTCTTCCATGCTGGAAGAACAAATTCAATCACAGAGAATGAAGGGTGATATCTCTGGACTTGGTTTTCATACAACTGAAAAAGGTGAATCCTCTGGTACAAAGAGCAACTATCCAAAGAACAAAACTGCTCCTAGAGTTAATAAGACTACCAGTAAGAAGGTTTTTAAACCTGTCTGCTTTATTTGCCATAAGCCTGGTCATACTACAAATGTCTATAGAGACAAACCTAACATAAATGCAAATTACAATACTAATGCTAGGTATGTGTCAAGAAAGTTTGAAGGTCATTGCTTCACATGTGGAATGTATGGGCATAGACATGTTGAGTGTAGATATGGAGCAAACAATCCTGTACCACACATGCATCCAAGACCAAATGGTGACTGGATAAGGAACTTTGATAACCGGGTAAACCTGAACTAGCAAAGATCCTACGACAACCGGTTTAGTCCATTTGAGATGGAAAAGGTAACAAATGTTATTTGCACCTTATATAATAAATTTGGTCATGCGGCTATGAACTGCGGAAGAAGAACAAGAAGAGGAAATGCAGGACCTTGGAGATCATATGGTATGTTTTGTTACCACTGCAACAAACCAAGGCACTTAGCAAAATTTTGTAGATCAAGAAATAGCAAACCGGTCAACTCTTTCAAGGATTAGAAAGGAAAGCAGAAAGTTGATGTTGAGGAAACCAGATAAGATATGAATCAAATTTGCAAAAAGAAAGGTGATGACTCACCTGGAGAAGAAACTGTTCCTTCACCCAGTGAAAAGAACCCAACACCAGTGACTTAAGCCTGTTTTAACATGGCTAAGGGGAGCTTAACGGTAAAACATCTCCGAACCCCTTGTAAAATGAGCGGGAAAGAATTTTTTGAATTATGATTTTTTGGTGACTTTTTGTTGACGTGTTATCAACCATTTTTTCACTTAAGTAGTGAAATTAGGGTTTGTAACCTAAAGTGCGAGCATTTATTACAGTTGGTAAAAAGGATAAAAACAAGTTTTTCTATGTCATTTTTACCCTAACTCTTTCGAGAAAAAAATTTGAAGCGATTTCAGAGCCGAATAAGATTGTCTTGTTGTCAATTGGCAAATTATTTTGTGATTAGAGAAATTAAGTTGAATCGAAAGTTGCAAAGAGGTGAACAGGTGTGCATTTGGGCATTTCAACCGGGAAACTGAGCAACGTGCAAGAAACAAGCTATTTTCTTGAGTATACCACTTTGAAACTTGCTTGACTAGAATGGCATCTACTTCTAAGTTTGTAGAGAGGTTGATGATCACTGCTAAGCCTGAGGAAGCTCTAAAGGCAGATCAAATTATGTCTACTAATGCATTGTTGCAAGTCTCGAGAGGTGTTGTGGTCAAAGGTGACTTGTCCAATTATATAGAATGCAAGATAGAAGATTTAGGAACACTACACATTTATACACAGCTGAAATCACTCTGTGATAAGAACGAAAATATTGAAACAAAATATGCAAGGGTTTTTGAAAAAGGTTTTCATAATGCCACCTATTTTCTTGAAGATTTTGAGGAAGAACACATCAAAATCATTTTGAGTCGAGTTCACGGAGAGAACATGTATTTGGCGAGGACTCACACAATAACCAAGGAAGCAGCTATTCAAGCTGTAATTGGTTATTTCTCAACTGGTGAAATTCCTGTGCTAAGATGAATTTCAAAGGATATTGTCTTCAAATTAACCGGTTCTACATCTAATAAGTGTTCTTTTTCTATCAACAATATTGGAGACCCTGTAGTGAAACTAGTAGCAACGGTGATAGGCTACCGGGTATTTTACTCCAGTAGACTTAATAGTGTTCCATCTGCAACAATTCATACAACACATAGAATGCTTGTTGATAATGCAGATTATGATCTCTGTGAAGCCATCTGAGTGCAATTATTTCAAAATTTGCAATCTATTAAGAAGGAAAACACTCAAAAGTTCAAATATGGTCAGCAATTAGCCGGGTTATTTTTCTATTTTCAGAACTTCCTACCCGGAGTTGGAGACATTGAAAGGTCCAAAGACCTACCGGTCAATGCACAGATCAAGAACAACATTAAAGCTATGAAGAATACTTTTTCAGCTGTCGTGAATAAGTATTTTAATGAATTTTAGAAAAAGATGAGCATGAGAATGAGGTTACCTAGAGATGTAAAACACTTTGCAAAAGACATAGTCTTCACTATTACCACTAACTTTTGCTTGATGCAAGCAATTGAGCCTAGAAGGAAGAGATAGAAGATATGAGCTATGAGGTTAATCATGATTTACTAGTTGGCTATGCTAATACCCTATTAGCATTGCCTAAAGATAAACAACAGGCAAAATTGGACTTTGTGGCAGTCCAAGTTGTACCAACAGAAACCCATACTGTACCTGTAGCTAATGTGAAAGGAAAGAAAAAGAATTCTGATGAAACATCTCCTATGAAAAAGACCACAAGGGTGAATCGTAGTGTCCTAACTAGAAAGGAACTGACACCTAAAGTATATGTAAATAAGGAGAGTGCACCAAAGAAGAGAAATCAGAAATTGATTTTGCAACCAGAGTCCGAGGGTATAGATTCTGAAGAAGAACCAAAGAAGGAAAAAGCAACCGACAGAACACCCAAGAAGGCAAAGGTAGTGCCAAAGGCAACTACACCTATTGATATAGCTACCTACAAACCTGACACAATTTTTGAGAGAACAATGAAGACACTAGGAAGAAATAGGTTTGACAATGTCAAAGAATATTTTGATTCTTTCACTGAAGATGAGCAGAAACAAGTCATTCAACAGGTAATAACTTATTTGGGTCATTACAATATATTTCTGCATGACTTGGAAAAGGATATTTCAATCTCTTTGTATAATACTCTTTTAGATAAATTGGAGGAAGCTATTCAATTAGAAAAGAAAATTATTAATGAAATATTTGTACAATATTTTCCCAGTTTGTCCTCGGATGGAATTAGTGCTTTGGTTGGGCAATACAAACTACATTTTGATTTCAAAATGAGAAGATTGAAGCTTCTTAATGCAAAAATGACAGTTATTGAGTCTGAGACACATCAGATAGCCTGTGTAATCAAACAGAGGGAAGAACTCATCCACTCTAGAGATAAGGATAATACTACAGATGATGTTCCTCAATCGGAAATGGATGAAGAGGAGATTGTTCAATCTGACATAGTTTATCCAATCAAGAAGAAGGATGATTCCATTATTCTTGTTGATGAAGATGATCAGAACACAGTGGACCTATTTGGAGACAACATTGCACCAGATATGGAGCCTCCTACAATTACTGAAGTACATGTTACATTAGTTGATAAACTAGCTATTCAAGTAATAGTGGACAATGAACCAACGATAGAATGAGCGAAGAAACCCCAATCTCCACCGGTCATTGAAAATACTCAAAAGGAGTCTACTAAGGAAGTTGTCACTCAGTTACTTGTAGAGACAACATAGCAGAACACAGAGAAAGATATCATTAAGAGTGTACCTCCTGAACCAGCGAAGTAGAAACTACTTGAAGATGATGATGATGATTCTTTAAGTATTTCGGGACCCATTGACATGAACACTTTGAGCGTGTCAAAAATGATGAAGATTGCTAATGTTATGCAATCTAGAGAACATAAGAAGAGAGTGAAAGAGCAAAGGATTGAAGTAGAGACAATCCTGAATGTAGTAGAAATTTTTTTTGGTTTACTATCAGAAACAGTTGTTGCGCATCTTCCTACACCCATTAGCAAACTTGGTCAGTTAGTTGCAGATGCATATGATCAAATCAATTCGCTTGGAGATGTTGCTCAAATTTCTGCTGAGAAGAGCCACATGAAGAAAGATAAATTGGCAAAGAACATTGAAAGTGGCAAAATGGCTCTATCTCATAACGAAGGTCTATTGAAGAAAGCTATTGAATCTAGAGGAAAGTATCTTGCCTTTACCTCCAATGTTTCTTTCTTTTATTCTGACATTTCTAAGAGTCAAGTTGAAACCGAGCAAGAAATGGAAAGGATATGCAAGGCATATGTCCCACTCCAGGACTCCATTCATGCCTTTAACCAGTCTGTAGATGATTTGCATGACATATTGGTCAGGAATGATAATGAGAAGGTTAAGATATTTCGATCTCTAAAAGAGCTCAAGAGTCTGCTTACATTATAGGTCGGCATTCTTCAGAGAGCCTACTCCAATGTAGAAGCTATTCTTGATACTCCTGAAACCTGCATGCTAGACTCAATGGAAGAATTCCATTCCCAACCGATGTCTACATTTGTGTACACTACTAACATACTGGAATCATGGGAAAATTCTTTATCACAGATGAAGCAGAACTTCAATGATATTTTTATGAGATTAGCCAATGCATGAACTATTTTAAGTTGTAAATATATGTTGAACACTTTGATACAATTTTTCTATATATATATATATATATATATATATATATATATATATATATATTACTTTTTCATTTTGGCATTGTTGTCAAAGGGGGAGTAGAAATATGTATGTGTGTTTTTGAAAATTTTGTATTTATGCATGCATTAAGGTGGAGTATTGCATTAAGGGGGAGTACGAGTATATGTGTAAATTTGTTGTGTATGCACACTTAGTGGTATTGTATTACTCTAAAATTTTCTAAGTGTTGCCATCAATGCCAAAGGGGGAGATTGTTGGCTTGATGATGATTATAATATATTCATCACTTATTCTCATTGATGAAACACTCTCTCACACACATATGATTACATTGACTACTGGTGCAACTTCATTGGTTTACACTGTTAACCGGTATGTTTAAGGTTCATCTCTAACTAGTACTTTGTGTCAACCGCTATGTGCATAAGAGACAACTTGTGGCTACACTAAATCAGCATCAAAATGAAGATGAAGATGAAGATGGAGATCAAGCGGAAGATTCCAGGACAACGAATCACATGTTTTGTTCCAACCGGTATTGACTATTCTAATCGGTATCTGATTTTGTGATGTGTTACCAGCATCGACTTCTTGGCGGTCATTTTTGTGATGAGTTTTGATCACTTATCTAGATACACTGCACCTAGGAAATTGTGTTTTGATTTCCTTGGGCTGACATAAGATTTGAATGTCTATATTAAGACATCTTAGTGAATCATTTGAAGGTGATAGAGAATGATGTTATGCGAATACTGATATGCATAACGAGTGAAAGATTTTGTTGAAGAGTGATAAGTGTTAAGATAAAGATCAATGTTGAATGTACTTAGAATGATTTGATCAAGCAAGTATTGTGCCACTCAGAATAGATCAAACCATTCTTGTTGTTTTCTAATCATTACAACAAAATCAAAATCCCCTAAGTGGGTAAGCTCTAGCAAGCTTCATTGTACAAATCCTCTAACAAGGTGAACCATTAGTTTGGATTCTCAAATCCTCCAGCGAGGTTACTCCTAACATGGTAGTACTCTTAACATGGTATAAGCTTCTAATCAAGCTTTGGGATCTCTAACAAGATTCGCTCCAAGCAGAGCACTTTGTAAGGCCTTAACCGGTCAGTTATCTATTACTGTAGATAGTTAACTTGTGAGTTCCATCTCACCATGGTTTTTACCTATTTGGGTTTTCCACGTATAAACACTTGTGTTATGGTGGGTGTTTTACTTTTTGTGGACGTTGTTATATCATTTTGGATAGCATGTATTTTGTTTAAATGCTTGATTAAGTTCATCTACCAGTTAGTGTTTGAAGTAATGTTTTATTTGGTGTCACTGATTCACCCCCCTCTCAGTGCTTTTCAAGTCCATCATTTATACCATGTTAAAATTCAGCCTATGTCAAGGAGATCCTGCATTCAAAAAAATAATTCTAGCTAGAAACTGGAAATTAAGTGAAAACAGTAGACCTGAGTAGGATAACTATTGACAGGTGTTTTGTGACCACACCAACATAGAATAAAGTTTCCAAAGGACACTCTATCCTCTCTTGAGCAAAGACCCCTTGTATGCTTAATATTGTGAAGATCATAGAGGCGACTCCAAGGTTCCTACTTCGAACATGTGACTTTGTGTTGGATATGAGTGTGTTTGGCTTGATGTAATATGCTGGTAACACAAAGGGACTTATGTTTGGATCGTTCTTTCACTTCTTTGTTGTTGCTGGAACTTGATCATCAAATATTGTAATTTTGTGATGCTTCTCTCTTTGAAAAAATCAGAAATATACTATAAGTAAAAAAGGGGAAAGGGTTAGAGAATCTATTTTACTCCTAAGGATGATGATATCAATGGATTGTGCTCCAATGGACGAATTTCACATGATTAACCAAATTTTGCTTCGTCGAGCTCAACAATAACTCCATAGGACTGGTGCAATCTTCCAAGGGTTATGCAAATAATTTTCATGGAATAATGAACACCATCATAACGAATAATGAACATTCAATGATTGAAGTTAAGCATGCATATAAAAAAGGCTCAAGCTAACTTTACACTGCAAATAGAAATCTTCTAAGTGCAAAAAGTATGAACCATTATAATTCATCAAACATTGTCACATTCTCCATTAACATCAATGCACTTCATTTAACAATTGAGAAATTGGAAGAACACCACGCAACACCATGTAAAGCCTAATTAGGGTTTTGACTAAAATGAACCCTTTGTGGTGTCAAGTAGTGGGTCTTAGTCATTAATGAGACAACATGCCCACTAAGAATTTAGTATCCCATCACTTAGAACAACATGCCCACCAAGCATTTTATAGTTCATGACCTAGAATAGCACACCCACTATCCTTCTCCTTGGTAGCAAATACAATGAATCTGGTCATGACGGTTTGGAAACATGTGATTGGCCAGAGAGGGTGACAGGGCACAACCTTAGCATGTTGGATGCCATGTGGACCCGATAAATCATCATGAGGAATATTCCATTTTGACTATTTGTGATGGAGTATATTCTCAAATTGCATCATCTGGACCAAGGTTCTAACTTTGATCAACTCTTTTGAAATTATTTTTCCTTTATCATTTCCTTCTTTCCACGTACTTGGGTTTAGGAATTCACCTTCTTGGAATATCTTTCCTTGTGGACGACTATCATTCCTTGAGTCTTTTCCTTTTGACTTTTGGTCTTGGATTTCTAGAGGAAATTCAAGATGTTGTAAATTCTTCTTCTCACTTGCACATTGGAGTGCCAGACAAGGATTTTTGGATTTTTGGAAAATTCCTCCCCTTCTTAGGAATTAGGATTTGCACCCAAGAATAGATTGTGTCATTCTTAGTTCTCCCAAGGAGGATTTCCAAACTTAGTTAAAATTTGATCACTTGCTTGCTCATTGCTTTTTCGGATTTAGAATTGGATACTCGAGATCTTTCAGGAGTCAATGCTTTGTCTGTTGCCAAGGATAGACTTACTAAAATAATATGTTCTTCCAAACACAAAATTAGGGCAAATGGGGGTCACAGTGAAACTTATTAAAAATAGGCACTGCTAAAAATAGTAATTTTGTCCAAACTCAAAATTAGGCCAACCGGGGCCACATTGAAACTTACTAAAAATAGTAAGTTCTCGAAAAATGCTCAAATTTCACTGATAGGCCCTTTGAAGGATTCTCTTTTCAACATTTATCCAAATTTCACTATGCACTTGATTACAAACTTCTTTTATGAGTTTGCAGGATATAAACCCTAAAAATGGGTAAGTGCACCAAGATGGTGAACAGAAAAGTGGCCACATGCCAAAAAAAACATTTTTTTCATAACCCATGCGGGTTCTAAAAATTCAAAAATGTCTAGAGAAAAACAATTTAAAAAACCAAAAGTTCCTCAAAACCCGTACGGGTTTTGAGGAACATTTTATTTTTTAATAAAAAATTAAAAGTTTCTCAAAACCGGTACGGGTTTTGGGAAACATTATTTTTTGGTGTAGGCCATGGGTTTTGGCAATTTTCAATGCCAAAACCTATGGAATAGCAGCAAGGAAAAGCCAAAAAAAACATAGAACCCGCACGGGTTTGCAACTATTTTGGATTTGCCCAATATTGAGAGCAATTTTCAACAATGGCACCCCGTCAAACAGGTAAGATTTGATTGGTTTGATTATTTTTGTTTGCATTTTAATTGAAGTAGGGTTTTTTAATTGATTTAAGTTTTGTTTTTATTAATTTGATGTCACATTCATCAAGCAATCCCCAAAAATGAAATAGACAACAAAGACCTCCTCCTGCACAAGCAACACAAGAAAACCCTGTAAACATTGCACAAGAGCAACAAGAAAGCCCTCAAAATCCTCAAAATGTTGCTCCTCAACAACCACCACCACCTCGAAACCCTCCACATCCTCCATTAGATCATGTAGATGCCACACAAGAGTATCTCATCAACCGTCTTACACAAAATAATGCCCAAATTTATATATTGGTGAATAGGTTGAGGTGCTCTAGGCTTAAGCACCACTCAACCCTCGCCAGAACACTAGAAACAATGGCTAATAGTGCAAATGAGGTATCTAGGGAGGTTACAAAATGGGGTTCATGGAGGGATAGATGTTGAACATTTTATGTAGATGGGTTGTCATATGATCAAGTGAAAAAAAAGGGCATAGGTAAAGCTAACATATGTAGTCTTTTCACCGATCTTGTTACTAGTAACAACCTAGAACTAAATACAACTTGGCTTCCTATACATTGGTGTGTTCATGCTAGGTTGAAAGAAGCTTTTTGGGATAGGTGGTATATGGTCTTTGACCAACCACCTTGTAATAATTGGGAGGTGCCTCTATATTTTTTGAGAAAGTTGTATTGTGAATTTATCCTCGGTGAGAAGCCAAATTACTTTGACATCCGATAATTTCAGGGTAGAGGGAGAGGCTTTGCGCAGGATAGACCTGGGGCCCATAGGGTGGTAGAGCCACAACATATGAGGTGTACAACTCCTAAACCCATGGTTCATGTCACTATCCCTATATCCTTGAAGGAGTCTATGGAATTACAGACTCTTCAAGCAGCTGCATCATTGACTGATGTCATTGTTCAACATGGCACACAACTGGTCAGAGCAGAGGATGTACTAGCACCTGTGGCACCTCCTTCATCAACAAAACCTCCTTCATCAGCATCACCTCCTTCCTCAGTGACACCTCCTTCATTAGCAACACCTCATGCATCATTTGGCACGAGCCAGCCCATTCATCATATGTGCCCCACTTGCCAAGGTGTATGTTTTGGTGTAGACATTGATGCAGATGAGGATGGTTTGACATCTCATTCATTTACATGTTGCGGGAGTAGATGCCATGCTTCCACTGCAGAGGATGTGGCCCTCACTGACGAACTGATCAATATGTTGTACCCTCTCTATCAGACATAGGTGCGTTTAACTTTGTTTATGACATGTTATCAATTAAGTGACTAAATATTATAAAAAGAAATGAATTTTTATTTTTAGAACAATTTAAATTGACATATAAATAAAATGCATTGCAGGGTGCAACAAGTGGTGGGAGTACACCACATACTTTTCAGTCGACTCCACGGTCACGAGTAGTTTCACCACCAGAGGTAAAGATTTGTAAATTTGTTAAAAATATAATAATACATTGGTTTTAAAATATCTTTTGTTAATTATATGTATCATTACTTGGTATTTTATAGGGCTTATTGGTGGCTGAGATGTCCCAACTTGATGATATCACACTTTCGGCAATTGACTTTGGCCAAGATAGCTATGTGGTACCATTTAGATTTATATATTTTTGACTTAAGTGATATATTAAATACATGCTCTTTTCCCTTATGTTAATTTTTTTCCGTTAGTTTACCCCACCTACCTCGAGGACATCTCATGTGAGAAAGCCATCCTCTAGCACTCCGAGGTAGAAAAAGATATCCTCTCGGACATCCAAACGACAGAAGGTAATTCAGTACAATTAAAATTGATATGTTGAAATGTATTATGATTAAACATGTATATGTAGATACTGATAAATGCACTATTTATTTGTTCTATATACAGAAACATATGGGGTTTACAAAATTAATGAATGTACCTGATGTTGATGAGGTTCAACAAAGGGAAGAGGTGATATCTTCATATTCACTTTGGATTGCATTCTTGCTTGTTTGAAATAACTAAATCCTTTTATGTCTATATCATATGTTATTATTTTTCATACAGGAAATGGTAACAGTTGCATCAGATTCGACTAGGCCTCCTAAGGTTACAGGAGAACTATACGTGGCTTCAATGTGCATTTGTTCTACATATGTTAAAAATATTTGTTTTATCTATCTTGTCAACAACTTTGGGTTATTAACTTGTATGATTGTCTTTAACCTATTACAAGCCCCTTCCAAACTTCCTACCGTTATTCTACCATTCCATTTCAGTAGAAGTCCTACACATATATTATGGGATCCAACACGACCAAGGGAAAAGGTATGTCTGTCTTAGATCAACTCCTTTTCACTAAGTGTACAACGGAGTTGAAACCGTCTAGTTGACTCCTTTTGGATCACTTACCATGGATATAGGAAATGGTCGTAATTGATTCATCTGTGACTTTGCCTCCTACGACCACAACACATCCATCTGAGGATCCGATATGCTTTAGTTTTTTAGTCTATTCATTTTTAGTTATTATACATATATGTGTTATTTGACATATATGTTATTAACATGTATTAATATTGTTTTACCAGTTACAACCTCCTTCAGGACATCCCACGGATCCTCAGCCTCACCCAATTGCAGAAGACAAAGATGAGGTAATCAACATTTCAACTTCAAACAATTTAGAGTTCAGTATTTAGTTATTTTGATGTTATATTGAGAAAATATGTCTGATTTGACATTTGAATTGTCCTTGTGTAGCCACCTATAGAGCCACGTACTGCTTCGAAGAGGCTCAATTTTGATGATCCACCATAGTCATAGATACCGATAGAGACATATAGTTATAGTTGTGGTCATTGAAGGACCAATTTTTTTATATATTCGACATTTGTATATGTATATATCGACTTTGACAGACATGGCACATGCCACATTTTTGTAACTATTATTGATTTGGCATCTATGCCATTTTTTGATATGTACACGATTATTGTTCATTTTGATATATATGAAACTTGATATTCTTGAAACTTAGTTATTTTCTATTGAAATGTGATCAAACTTGTTCATTGTGTATATGTCTTGAAATGTGATCCAATTTGTTCATTACTTGTAACCAATATGGCATATACTTTTAAACTATCTATTGCTCATATTGTGTATACCCAAGTACTGACACCGGTAATGCTGATATTGTGTATTTTGATTGAGTGAATTTTCTTTGAGTCCTTCGTGCATGAAGAGATTGGAGTGAAGTTATTATTTCATAAACTCGTGCTTATGGAGCGAAGTTCATTATTTCAAGAATCAATTAAGACAAAATTTGAGAGAACAAATCAAATTTGAAATTTATCTAAGGATGAGTCGGCTTAGGTAAGAATTTCATTTAAATTTTATTCCACAACAAGTTAGCCTTAGGGTAAGAGACACACCTATTCATCCAAATCACCTATAAAATAAGAGTTGAAGCACTTAAGGACAATCCATGTGAACCTATGGGGTCGTGTTGTTGCTTCCTAAAAAATCCTCTCTCGGTTTCAGACAACTCGATTCCATTTTCTTGTGGTGAGATTTTTTCTGTTGCATAAAAAACCGTCAGTGAGAGGTGGCAAAATAGTGCATCTTTCGTTTTGCTTGTCGTGGGAATGAACCATCAGCATGATCACATCTGGGTGGCTGGGTTTACGCTAGGTGTTCCCTTTTCTTGCTCCCCAATACGTCCGATCATTTTGAGCCACCTCGTAGTGACGTTTTCCCTTGAGCGCTCAAAGTGGAAAAAATAGTCAAACTTTGATGTCGCATAACTCGGAGACCGTGGCACTTATGGATGACCTGTTTGAACCTATGGGGTCATGTTATCACTGCCTAAAAAATCCTCTCTTATTTTAGGACAACTCGATTTCTTTTTCTTGTGGTGAGATTTTTTTTGTTGCATCAAAAATCGTCAAAAACCGTCAGTGAGAGAGGTGGCAAAATAGTGCATCTTTCATTCTGCTTGTTGTGGGAACGAACCGTCAACATGAACACATCCAGGTGGCTATTTTTATGCTAGGTGTGCCCTTGTCTCACTCCCCAAGACGTCTGATCATTTCGAGCCACCTCGTAGCGATGTTTTCCCTTGAGCACTCAAAGTGGAAAAAATGGTCAAACTTTGACATCGTGTAGACTATGGCACTTATGGATGATCCATTTGAACCTATGGGGTCATGTTGTTGCTGCCTAAAAAATCCTCTCTCAATTTCGGACAACTCGATTCCGTTTTCTTGTGGTGAGATTTTTTTTGTCGCATCAAAAACTATCAGTGAGAGGTGGCAAAATAGTGCATCTTTCGTTCTACTCGTTGCGGGAATGAAATTTGAACATGAGTGCATTCGAGTGGCCATTTTTACGCTAGGTGTGCCCTTGTCTCACTCCCCAAGATGTTTGATCGTTCTGAGCCACCTCATAGCGATGTTTTCCCTTGAGCGCTCAAAATGGAAAAAAATGGTTAAAATTTGAAGTCACGTAACTCGGAGACTATGGCACTTATGGAGGATCCATTTGAACCTATGGGGTTATGTTGTCTCTTCCTAAAAAATCCTCTCTCAGTTTCGGACAACTCGATTCATCAAAAACTGTCAGTGAGAGGTGGTAAAATAGTGCATCTTTCATTTTGCTCATCCTGGAAATGAACTGTCAGCGCAAGCATGTATGGGCAGTCAGGTTTACGCTAGGTGTGACCTTGTATTGTTCCCTAAGACATCCAATTGTTCTGAGCCACCTCGTAGCGACATTTTCCCTTGAGCACTCAAAGTGGAAAAAATGGTCAAACTTTGACGTCGCGTAACTCGGAGACTATGGCACTTATGGATGATTTGTTTGAACCTATGGGGTCATGTTATTTCTTCCTAAAAAATCCTCTCTCGGTTTCAGACAACTCGATTCTAATTTCTTGTGGTGAGATTTTTTCTGTCGCATCAAAAACCGTCAGTGAGAGGTGGCAAAATAGTGCATCTTTTGTTTTGCTCGTCGTGGGAATGAACTGTCAGCGTGAGCGCATCTAGGTGGTCGGGTTTATGCTAGGTGTGCCATTGTATCTCTCCCCAAGACGTCTGATCATTTTGAGCCACCTCGTAGAGACGTTTTCCCTTGAGTGCTCAAAGTGGAAAAAATGGTCAAAATTTGACGTCGTGTAACTCGGAGACCGTGGCACTTATGGATGATCCATTTGAAACTATGGGGTCATGTTGTTTCTACCTAAAAAATCCTCTCTCAGTTTCGGACAACTCGATTCCGTTTTCTTGTGGTGAGATTTTTTCTGTCGCATAAAAAACCGTTAGTGAGAGGTGGCAAAGTAGTGCATCTTTCGTTTTGCTCGTCGTGGGAACAAACCGTTAGCATGAGCCTGTTCAGGTGGCCGAGTTTATGCTAGGTGTGCCCTTGTCTTGCTTCCCAAGATTTTTCATCATTTCGAGCCACCTCGTAGCGACGTTTTCCCTTGAGTGCTCAAAGTGGAAAAATGGTCAAACTTTGACGCCGTGTAACTCAAAGATTGTGGCACTTATGGACGATCCATTTGAACCTATGGGGTCATTTTATCGCTGCCTAAAAAATTCTCTCTCGGTTTCAGACAACTCGATTCTGTTTTCTTGTGGTGAGATTTTTTCTGTCGCATCAAAAACCGTCAGTGAGAGGTGGCGAAATAGTGCATCGTTCATTCTGCTTGTCATGGGAATGAACCGTGAGTGCGAGCATGTTCAGGTGGCTAGGTCTATGTTAGGTGTGCCCTTGTCTCTCTCCCCAAGATGTCCGATCATTTCGAGCCACCTCATAGCGACGTTTTCCCTTGAGTGCTCAAAGTGGAAAAAATGGTAAAACTTTGACATCGCGTAACTCGGAGACAGTGGCACTTATGGACGATCTGTTTGAACCTATGGGGTTGTGTTGTTGCTTCCTAAAAAGCCTCTCTCAGTTTTGGATAACTCGATTCCATTTTCTTGTGGTGAGATTTTTTCTAGCGTATAAAAAACTGTCAGTGAGAGGTGGCAAAATAGTGCATCTTTCGTTTTGCTCGTCGTGGGAACGAACCATCAGCACGAGCGCATCTGGGTGGCCGAGTTTACCCTAGGTGTGCGCTTGTCTCGCTCCCCAGGAATTTTACATGTCAAAATCAGACTTAGTTATTTATAATCAAATAGTACAAATTTATAATCAAATGGTACAAGTTTATTACAAATGTATTTATAATCAAATGGTACAAAATTGGGCTCTCAAAATTTGCAAATCAGCCCCATGGACACTTTCATATATAAAATTTGGCATCTAATATAAATGATCAAGATCATTATTGTTTATATCTACAAAATTTTGCATCTAAATATGCAAATTACAACTCGTTGTTGTTTTTTTATACAAAAATTAGCATCTAGATATGCACATTACAACTCATTGTTATTTTTTTATACAAAATTCGGCATCTAGATATGCACATTACAACTCATTGATGTTTTTATATACAAAATTCGGCATCTACATATGCACATTACAACTCATTGATGTTTTTATATACAAAATTCGGCATCTACATATGCACATTACAACTCATATGCATATTACAGCTCATATGCATGTAGAGCACATCCAAAAAAGCGAAGTTACAACGTTTCGCAAAAGATATATACAAAATTGTCAAAATTATTCTACCATATTGTAGAATTATTCTTCTAGATGGCCCAAAATCAATCAAGTGAACTTTCTGGATCAGCTCTAACCCTTAGTGTCTCAAGTATTGCCTCGTGGTTTGATTCACGAACTTTCCACAAATCCTTGTTAAGAGGTCTACCACAATATTTAATCAAATGAATATTTGTTGTAACAAGAAGGTTTGAGTAATGAAGAATATGTCTATGTGTATCAAAGTCCTCAAACAACCAGGCATTAGAATTTTTGATGGGGTACCTGCATTTTATAGAAGGATAATTTAATGCCAAAATCAATACAACGATTGCTAAATAAATGAGTTTAAGAGGTCTCAATACAACTCAACACAACAACGGTACCTTCTAAGCCATGTTCCTGTCACAACAACGGATCCTATTGGGTAGTCAATACCCTCTCCATCAACCACTGGAGAAGTCAATTTCTTTTTGGCCTCAATACAACGACATAAAAAGTAATTTGTTCCGTCTTCATTGTTCTCATCCGCAATAACTGCATATACATGACCTACATTTAATAGAAGGATATAAGTTAATACCAAAATCAGCATAAGTTAATACTAATAAATTAAGCTTAAAATTGTAGCAAATTGCAACCCTTTACCTGGTTCAATTATGTCTGATACATGGTCAAAATCCACCGATGCTTCAATCTGGTTCATTTGTAGTGCTCTAGGAAGTTGATATGTATCTAGGGTTTGCAAAGGTCTACAAGACCATTGGTCAACCCACTCTTTTGATTCACATTCATCCCACACAAAATGCATACACGAAGAGCAAAAACATGCAATATGTCTAGTATAAATAACTAGTGATGTTGCATTTGAACTTCTAAATGAATGCATGTCACTTGATCCAGTAAGTGTACAACAATCTAGATAGTTTTCAATGTTAGATTCACGTATTAACCAAAAATATCTAGAAAACCATAGACTTACTTGCATTACCTGGTCCCATCATAGAGTTACACCATTGCACAATTGTTTCTGCATCTATTAACATTGCACCACCTTCGTACTTCAATTCCTCTCTGGTAAGAGCTCTTTTCACACATGCTCCCACACCATCATGCTCTCCCTTTCCATGCCCTACCTCAATGAAATTACAAAAATGTTGCACACCACTTGTCACATGCATCCTAGTCAACCAGTAGAATATCCTTGCATTCTTGAATTGTGCGGTGCAATTGTCCAACCATATTAAGTGTTGGTTGTATCTTATATCTCTTTTCCTTAAACTATCATAGAAGACTGTAAAGAATCCTTGCACAAACTCTGAGGAATGAGTACGATCATCACTGATATAAAAGTGATATTCTCTTATAACCTTTATGTCCTCCTCGGTGCTATCATATGCATGCATGAATGCTATGTGTACAAAAATTGTAACTTGTGTAGAATGGCAATACATAGATTGTACTTCATTTTGCAGCTTTAGTGTATAATTATCAACAAAATCAATGACAGAGACAATAGTGCCGAGGGGGAAAGTGTCCTTACACAACTTGAATTTCTCATCTAACCACCTAGCTCTATGTGTGTGACCTATGTACTCATACACTAGTTTCTCTTGAAACATCTTCATTAAATCAGCTACGCATATATCCCTTTTCACTATCTCACACCTCTTTAATTCTTTTCCATCTTTAACACCATATGTGACTGACTTATATTTTCCAATAGAAACTAGTTCCTTGCCAATTTTATGTGTGCTATCCAGATGTAGGCATCTATGCAACTGTTGCAAACCGCCACATATAGGACAAAAACCTCATAAACACATCATCTTATAGTAAATGCACCCGTCATCTCATTTACATTGTACACTTGAAATAAATTCTCTTGGTGTCTTAGGAGGTGCTTGTAGACCATATTCCTGCAAAACATTGTTACTGTGTAAAGTACAACATATATAGCGATAAATATCATAATGTATAGAAAATTCAACATGGACCCTACAACAACATGTAGTACGTGCATGATTAATCTTAACATAAAATGGCTTTGTCATCTCAAAAAATATTTGACTAATTTTAATCTGAGGAAAGCTTTGAAGAAACCTTTCATGAAATTGTGTTTGAGTGGTATCTAATTACTGTTTTGGATATGGCTCACGATTACTAATTCCAATTCACCTTCTAACAACATCTCTTTGGTTGGGTGAAACCCTTGTGTTGTCATGCCAATATTTCTCAATTAACGTTCTTAGTGCATCAACAAAAACCTTGTCCTTGCGTGGGAGTCTACTTGAGAATGCCCAAAGAGAATTATTGTTAGGATTCTCGATTTTCTCTCGCCTCTCTAAGGCATAGTGTAATGTGGTTCTACTTATTAAATGAGATTTTTTCATTACCTTTCCCATTATGGTTGATGTGAGGACACGACGAGTAACATTAGCTTCTTTCGTGGGTGATTTCGAACCAATGGCTTGGTATGCATCAAAAAGATTTCTCACAATGGTTCTTTCACTATTATTTTCAGATGTTCTTAACCCCAAAATTTTCATTTTCTCTCTAAATTTCAGATTTTTAATCATTTCAACAACTAATTGGCATCTTCCACTTTGATTTAAGTTTTCAAAATAGTTATTCCAAATTCTTCTAACCGTTCTTCTACAAGTTCTTTCGGAAATTTTATCATGCATTGGCTTCACAATATTTTCATCAATATCTATTAGGAACTTTGGTTTTCTACGAATTATTCTAAGAGGTGTTAAGATTGGTGCATGCTCTTCATTTTCAATAGGTGCATTATGTGCATTGATCACATCAAATTTAAATGGTATATCTTCTTCAATTTCATTAACATGTGCATTCACCGAATCATTTTCAAATGGTCTATGTTCATTGCATTCATCATATGTATTTGAATTGGTGTATGTTGATCATTTTGATTTGGTGCATTCATCATATCAATTTCAATTGTTGAATGTTCATCACTTTCATTAGGTGCATTAGATTATGTACCTTCATGTAATCTCCTCATACGCTCCCTTTGTCTTTCCTTTGCTACCTTTCTTTGTTCATTTGTTCCTCTCTTGTTCTTTCCCATTGTCCTACACATAACATCATGATGACAATCCACAATCAAATAGCAAAAAAACAACAAATGATCATCATTTTGTTATAATCTAAAGTAACAATAATAAAATAACTTCAAAAAAAACCAAAATACAAGACAAATCAATCATGATCATCATTTTGTTATAATCTAAAGTAACAATGATAAAATAACTTCAAAAATAATCCAATATATGAGACAAATCAATCATTCCAAAGCAAAAGTGACAAAAGAATATGAAAACATGACTGTTACTGTCCCAAAAAAATTATTTGCAAAAGCAGTGGGGCCTTCAAACAACTTGCAATGCTGGTTTTTAGGTCGTTGGGACTAAAATATATTAAGATTTTCCAAACCTTTTATGTGAATGTTCACAATTTCTCATAACCCATATGGGTTATGTAAAACTAGAAGTTTTGGCCTTAGTTCTACATAACCCGTACGGGTTATGTAGAACTAGGAAAAGGAGAGGGGGAGAGGGAGAGGGAGAGAGAGGGAGATTGGGGAGAGAGAGAGAGAGAGAGAGAGAGAGAGAGAGAGAGAGAGAGAGAGAGAGAGAGAGAGAGAGGAGACGGGGAGAGGGAGATGGAGAGAGAGGGAGATTGGGAAAAGGAGAGGGGGAGGGAGAGAGAGGGAGATTGGAAAAGGAGAGAGAGAGAGAGAGAGAGAGAGAGAGAGAGAGAGAGAGAGAGAGAGAGAGAGAGAGAGAGAGAGATGAGGTAGAGAGAGAACGAGAAGGAGAAAAGGGCAAGAGAATCAAAAAAGAGAGAAGTGTGAGGGGGAGAGAGATGAGATAGAACTCAGGGAAGATAATTAGGGCTCAGAATAGACAAAGACAATGATGGGGGAAGGAAGACAAGAGAGAGAGAGAGGAAAAGAAGAGATACATGCATGTATATAAAAGATAAAAGAGTCCAGTGTTTGGCTAAAAATAATTTTTTTTTTTTGACTAAAACTAAAACCTAAAGCTGCCTTCAGTGCCCAATTGTGGGAGAACAAAAGCCAAATAACACATTTGAAAAGATAACAAACATCGCTTCTAAGATTGACCTTTCCTGAATTGTACATTAAATTGAGGTATCCTTGTATCAGCATTAAAAACTGAATCTACTTTTGATATCAAGAAAATTGGGAGCATTTATGCTAGAATGAGGTTGTACTAAAGTTTAAAAACTCGTCTTCTACATTTTGTATCTTCTAAACACAATGTGAAAGTAAAAAGAGGGTAATCTTCTAGGTTTTCATTTCTTTTGGGAAAAATGAATAAGATTTGTAAACAAGGAACAGTGTGTTGTAGGGTTGTATCAATCTACATAGGATGATATAACTAACATCTCTGATTGTGCTTCACATTTAGAAATCAAACCAAATATTTCCTAAGCAATAAATGTTTAGCATGAACATTCATATCTCCTTCTCTCCTTCTCTCCCTTTTGTTTTTTCCACAGTTTTTTATTACAATTGGTTTTAACTTCTCTTTTGTGTCAGCTTACTGATTGTAGTGATGGTGAAGACCTAGATGAAAATGTGCTTACTACCTTATGTAAATTTTAGTTTTGCTTATTCTCTCCTTTCAACATTTTTTTTTGTCATTTATATTTTCAACATTTTCAGTAGATAAAAAAAAATCCAAATCCTGTTGGCAAACAATGGGGCAAAAGGTCAGTCTGGACAGACAGATTCTATATATTTCAGCAAAGCAAATGATTTTAGTACACAGGCATTACATTAATTGATGTAAAGGAATGGTCCAAAATAATTGAATATAATGATATGTTGTTGGTGTGAGAATCAATAACATGTACAGCGATTCAGCATTTGTATCAATGGCCATGGGCACTAAAAACTTAGAGCTCTTCATTCCATAGTTCTTGTTTTGAGCTTAAATTCACTGCCATTGCATAACCGAACTTTATTTTTCTTTAATTCCTTGTAAATTTGTTATTCTGCTTTATAATTGATCTGCCGAGAGTAATAGATAAAGAGGGAATATGCAAATTTGAGACATTGGAAAGCTCTTACAAAGACCCAAAATTCACACACAATGTTGTTGGTTTCGTCCACTTTCTTCCAAGGTACCACCTGTAGTGAGCAGGATGGTGTGGAGAAAACGTATTACATCAGAAGTTGCATGGTAGTCTGCTGGATTCTAATACAATTTGTCAGCATAAAAAGTGAAAAGTTTTTCTTTAGGTCACCACCAAGCTAGGTCCCAATTTACATTTAATATATTTCTTGTGGAAGCTTATAAGTGGATTTATTTACGGGTATCTTATCCAAAATTTGTACCCCTGAATTTGAGACATTAGCAACAAGCTTCAAGAGGAAATGGAACCTTACCAACCAGTCAGTAATTCAAAGAAACTCTGATTATTTTGAGAGTTCTGAATTGAGGATAGAGCTTCCATTAATAAAGCGCCCTAAGCTGATAATGGTGCTTCACCATGAGGTGATAGAGAAGAAGATCTGTATAAAGTGAAGGTCGAAATCAATATCTAGATGATTATTTTATTATGAAAAATAGAACACAAAATGATTACCAAGACATTCAATATTAAACTAAGGAGCAAAAGTCAATTTAAATGAGAGTTACAAATGATTTATCTATAAAGGATAAGAGTGACAATTAATAAAGTAAAGGATAAGAACTTAACTAAAAGAATAAAATAATTTTCTTAAAATTACCACCACCTATATGCCAAACAACTACACGTAGGTAGTAATGTAGGATGCTTATGTCACTCATGTCAAAAGTCTTACTCAAATTACATTTGATTTGTACAATTAAACACATCTCACTATTTTGCAATGATGATATCATCTACACGAATGACTAGTAGAATGATTGCATTGCCTACGTTTTTGATGTACATATTTGAATCCAAAGGACTCCTCTAGAATCCCTTTTCAACCAAATGCATATAAATTTTAATGTACCATGCCTTGGGTGCTTGCTTTAGGCCATATAAATTTTTCTTTAGTCTACATACTTGATGCTCTTTTCCTACAAATTGAAAACCCTAAGGTTGAGACGTGTACACTTCTTCCAAATCATCATTGAAGAGGGCATTTTATGTCCATGTGATAGATTTTTCAGCCAAATTGTGCTATCATGGGCATAACTAAACAGATGGTTTTGTCACGATCCGATTTTTATTTCACGTCCAAAAAAGCTTGCATATGAAATTGTCTTACGGAGTAAGACTTCACAATTTCATTAACACCTCAATTGCCTATGACATAAAAGTCGAGTTTGATCAATTTCTCCCATCATGCAATAGTTACACTCATTGAGGATTGACTATGATAAGGTGCAGTCACCCTTGATTGGTTCTCATGAATATTACATTCATCAAGGAATGATTAATCAAGGTGCGGATTGTCATGTCTCGACCAAACAATGAGACAACAAGAAATTGTCTTACTACTGTAAGAATTCATGATTTCTCTCCCTAGATGCTAATGATGATCTTAAAGATAGTTTGTGGTTGCCCTAGCACATCGTGGGAGAGTTAAACTACAATATATGTATTAAGTGATAATTGCCTTTGATCGAACTTCCTTCCAACATGCAATTTTCCCCAAAACAAAGATAGGATTAGTTTATGAAGTGATTAAGCAAGGAAGGGGTGTGATTAGTAGCAAGAGTTACAATCTGGCAGCAAGAGATGTGACCCGCTACAAGGGTCACAATCACAAAGAAGAGACATAACCCTACAAATGCAATGGAGGGATATAAAGAGGCATTGCACATCAAGAAAGGAAGTAGCGATCAAATCCAGAATAATCATACAAGCAACGAGGTGATAGTGCAATAACATCTTCACCATTGTAGTATGGCGGCATAGTTAGTTTTCTCATGCATATGGATATGAATGTGATGCATGGAAAAGGGGACATAGTCACAAACAAAGTTCAAATGTCAATACGTTAGTTTTCAACCAAAAACTAAAACAAATGAACCAAAATCCTCTAAGATTCACATCAAAAGAGATTAAGCACACAAATGAAGCATAAACAAAACAAAAGAGGGAAAAAAACTCCCTAAGATGCTCTCATGTTGCTTGATAACTCTCCCTTGTTCTTCTCCTCTCCAAGATCCAAATGAGTGAGTGTAGCTCTCAATTTTAGCATAAAACCATGGATGCCAATGGAGGATTGAAATGGTTGAAAATAAAACACTAATGCTCTGTAAATGCTTAGCTAGTGTTGCTATGAGAAAGCTCTAAGTGTGAGTATCTATGCAAGTATAATGACAATGCTCTAAAATGCTTCCTCTTTTTCTTGAAGAATGAGACTCTATCTATAGGAAAAATAGTGGATTGGAGGGTCAAGATTGATCTGATTTGTGAAGGGCTAGGATTGCATGATTCTCAATCCATGTGATAGTTTTCAAATCAATCCCATGTTGACAAGTGTCACCATGAGAGGGCTTGAGAGGAGAGGGAAGAAGCATTTAATGCCTGAGGGGACATGAGGGTAACCTCATGTGGTTGGGTTATGAGATTATACTTTTATCCAAAGAGTAAGGTTATTATCCAATGGGTAAACTCTTGTGCAAAGTTTACCCATGGTTAGGCTTTGACGAAAGGGACAAAACCCATGTGGGTTAGTGTGTTGAAGAAGCAAAGCATTTAAGACTCTGTAAAAGTCCTTCATGTGTGAGATGATGGGCTGAGGGTTAACTTGGGATTAGGATTGTGCAAATGTTTAGAAGGGGGATTAGGCTAATTTAGAAGGGCTTAGAAGAACCTAGAATGGGGTTAGTAGAATCTAGAAGGGGGTTAGTGAGCAAGTGGGTGAGGATAAATAGGCCTTTTAATTAAATGTTTTATTTAATTAAAATAAGGGGTGCAACTTGCATTTGTAGGAGAATGCAAGTGGATGGGATTTTTAAAATAAATAATGATTTACTTAAATAGGGATTTGGTTAGAGATTTTAAATAAATATTTAATTTATTTAAATGAGAGGAAAGGGGAATTAAATAAATTTATTAATTTATTTAATAGTTGGAGTATAGTTAGTAATTAAATAAATTTATTTAATTAGATTAGAAGAATAGGCGAAAATGAATTAATTATATGTAAACTTTATTAATAGAGAAATATTATTGCATTAAATAAATATTAAATATTCGTTTAATTAGTGGACATATTTATGTGTCTACAGAATGTATATATGTTTATGCCAAAACTGAATAAAGGGCACCCTTTTGCAATTTTCCTTCTGAGCCCTATATGGGTTAGTCATTGAGGTAAATTAGAAAGGGATCCTCAATCATAAGAGGAGAGAAGGATAGTGTGATGAAGGGGAACAATGTACAAGCTCTGTTAGGCACACCACCTCTTGAGCATGGTTAAGACCACATGAGGCTAAGGGGGACAAAGTTTCTGCTCTTGGCCCTAGGGCTAGAGATAATTAGGGCACCTCATCATGTCCTTCCTATCTCAACCTTTGTTATGGTTAAGCCCATGAGAATTATGTGCTATAAGTGTATTTCGCCCTTAACCCTAGAAATGGAGGTATTACATGCATTATGTCTATAATACTATCTAGTTTGGTTGCAAGATTCCAAAATAGGCTTATCTCGTCTTATTCTTAGGTGAGGGTTATATCTCTAATTATATTGTGTTCCTCTTTTAATTTGGATTTTGTGAATCTAGGGCAAATTACAAGGCAATCCAGAAAGGGGACATTACAGGTTCTCATATTTGTTCTTAAGTTTTGTATAAATTGTATTCAACTTAGAACATAAATGTAATTAGTTGAATAGTACTTCATGGAAGAATATATAATGCTAAGGTTTTATAAATCAAGAGTAAAGCCTTGCAAACTTCTAATACATTTTCGAGAGAGGGGTTTTTCTTTAGAATACATATATATTAGACGAGAAATATAAATCAACTATATTATGTTTATTAGCAAAATAAGAGCATATTTTCTTTCTTACCTTTTGCATATAGAGAGATAATATTAGAGATAAAATCGTTCACTATGGTATGTGGATATCTTGATTATCACTAGTAGGTGACTCATATTAAGTGATTAAATCAAGGGTCGCAGTCAATAAGAATATTACATCTAAAGTTCCAACATGAAAGTAAACTCTTTTAGAAAGATTGAAAAATAAGAATTGTTGAGATGAGGTCAAAAAACAAATGAAAGAAATTAATTATGAGAAAAGTATTACTGTTGAACAATTGCCAACAAAAATAATGACATTTCATCTAGACAAACAATCACAACTAGAGATTCTAGTCAAGTTATATGCTAATTTTTATCAAAGAGTTGCTAAAAATGTAGTTTAAAAAGTTGTCAAAGCCTCACAAAAATCTTATATGGAGACTAAGTAGGTAAAATAAAATCAAAAAAATCTTATATGGAGACTAAGTAGGTAAAATAAAAAATGAAGTTACCTTTTGGTATCTGAGGAAGGATTTAGCTGAACCAAAAACTACTATAGAATTTGAGATCTCAAAAAATCAATACTTTAGTGAATTGTGGAATAAAGAGTACTTCTCTTAATAAATTTATGTTGAACCTAATATTATTAGTGAAGAGGAACCCTTTGATTCTAGTGCATAATATTCATATTTACTTGGTTTGAATAACACCACACACACAAAAAAAAAAAATTCCTCAAGGAAACCATAGTCTAGAAAAAGGGTTATGAAGGTGGTGGTTTGGGGCTAATAAGATAAGGCACCATTTATCTAGTAACACTATTAGACACTAGAAAACCTCATCATTTAATGGGCCTTATAGCTAATTGACAAGCATAAGGCCCTGCAACTCCAAGTAGTACAATTAAATTTGTTCTAGCTTCATATCCTTAGTTTGAGATACAATCACAACCAATATCACAATGGTCTTCAATTGTTCAAGATTTAATCTATAAAATAAGTGAGCTAGATAATATAGTGTTGCTAGTGGTGATTGTACAAGTAGTAGTAGTGGGAAGAATATGATGCAACAACAAAATATTCAAGAGAGGTCCATAGAAATAGATACCATGGAGAATCTCAATGAACAATGCCATGAAAAGATGCAAAAGATTATGATAGTTCTAACTAGATATTCATTCCCACTTGAAATGAATTATTTATAGTATATGCCTCTCTTATTATTAGTGTGAATATGATAGGAATGACTAATCCTTGCCCTAACATAGTTATAAATGTCCCCAACAACACAACACTCCTTCACCATTCAAGAAATCAATGTGTCTATAGTAACACTAATTCAAATTCAAGAGATATATGTTACCAAAAACATTTGGAAAGCTTAGGAAGCTATGGAACCTTGATTAATTTGGAATGGGAATCATTTCCACATTGGGCTTTTTATCAAACCTCGTTCTCTTTGGTGGTCTCTTATGATCATTTCAAGATAGACCCTGGACCAAAGTTCCTTGGGTTCATTCTACTAAGTTCTATTATAGAGGGATTTATTTTGTTTCAAACATTTTTTCAAGAGTTACCAAAAATTGGATGACTTAGTCTAGTTTCAAAGCTAAAATTTAGTTTTCAAGACCATGAATCATTTCAAGTCATTATGGTGTTTGTGCTAGTGGATATTGTTCACATGATTGTAATTGGATGCAGTAAGCCATGGTGGAAGGATTAGAAATGGTATATTGACATTGCATTTCAAAATTACAAATCTCACAAAAAGTTGTTCCTAGTTTTCCCCACATTTGCCTATGGTCTTGCAACTATATGACAGACAAAATCTTTAGTCCATTGCCTCTAATGGAAAAATAGGTTCCATATAGTCTGGGCTCCTATTTTGGAGCTCATGATAGCACATTTTGCTTAGTGCCTTTTCTACTAGAGTATCCCTATTTGAAGTTTTCTAATTGTATCCTTTTTATGAGCATTTGGAAACTCTCAAGCTTCTTTTCTAGATACAAGCCAACAAAATTATTTTAAAAATTGTCTACTTGCAAACTCTCATAGGACATTGAACGCGAATGTGCACACCTTCTTCATGTCTTTCAATCATTAAAAAAAATATATTTATATTTTATAATAGTAACGTAAAAAATACATTTTTCATCTAACAAATTAGAATTTAAATGTTTTAGATAAAATAATTTTAATTTTAATTAATTATTATTATTTTTTAATATTAAAAAAACAGCCCAACTCAAATATTTACACACATTTATAATGGAATCTTTTTTGTTGAAACTTATTCACGTTTTCATGGCAGGGACTGAGAAAAAACAAAATTCAGAATTTAGACACGAGGCAAGATTACCTACATACGATCCTGTATGCTCGACCTGTTTTATAATACCTTGAAACTTGTCGAACTGTTTTAATTCAGCAACAGGTGTGGCATAGATTACTGAGTTTGAATCCCCAATTTGTGGTATGACTCCTAGGATTAGCTCTGTCAAATCATGAGGAATCCGTGCATGTTGGGGTACTCAGATTAACCATGTGGATCAGCAGCTACGTGGACGTATAGTTTTAAAGCTCGCCCTCTTTCAATCAGTTCTCTAGAACCTTTTGCCATCTTCCCACCAAGCTCATTACATTTTTGACATGAATCTTTTCTGTAATGTTTTATAGAAATCCTTTATTTTCTCGATTAACAAAAGATGAAAACTTCTCAAGTTATTAATTTGCAGGAAAAATGCATAGATAAAAACTGGTTGGATCTGAGAGTATTCTATGTGAGAATGAGCTCATGCCCATTTCAAAAATGTCCACAGTTTTTATCATTGCATCTTCTTCCTAGAGATTTTTCAGTTGGGCTTGAAGTAAACGGGGAGCATATTGCTCATTCTGAGATTGTTGCTTCTGTTCTGCAAAGAGATAGGATTGATGAAGAAAGTGATGAAGTTACATATGTAAGTACAGACAGTGTTAGGACAACAGGGCTCCTGAGATTTGAGGTTTATTATAAGGAATCTTTGGTGATATGTGCGAAGCTGGAGAGATTGTACACCGGGATTGAGGATTTTGAAAAGGATGAGGAGTTGGAGTGGAGCATGGATTGCTCCGCAGCATTTAGATTGGTAGATTGGGTGTCCTTGAGGAGGAGTTCTGAGCTGAGACCTTGGAGTGATTCTACTCCTGTGATGGAGGTCTATGTTGCTGGTTGTTCCTTTGAGAGACCTGTTATTTTCACAAAGAGACTTGAACTTGTCTGCAGGAGAAATGTTGGAGAGAGAGAGGGTGCAGGGAGACCCTGTTTGGTTGCTATCGCAGAAGATGAGGAAATCAAAAAAACTTGTGAGAGTAGAGCGAGGAGGGATGCTTTGTTTCAGGTATGTTGATTTCATGTTTAAGTCTTTACTACTTTATAAGTGTTCAGATGTTTGATGCGGTTTTATTGGGATGCTGAGTGCAGAAGGACATTTGTGTGCCATGAGTCTGTTGTTTATAGAAACATGAGCTTTGTATAATTTATGCATCCTTGGCATCAGGTTACTGAGGCGTAAATGGTCTGGACAAGATAAATGACTAAGTGAGATTCAAGAATTGCATCTAGGTTTGTTGGGAATTGCAGTCCCTTTCTTAGCCTTTTATAAACAGTGTATGCTCATCAAGTTTCGAGTTTAAGTCATATAGAGGTATGTGGTGTTATGTTGACTATATGTTGCAATGTGTACAGCATGACAACCTAGGTTCAGCTCTGGATTCTTTATTTATGCAGCATTTGTTCGTCAGTTCGAATGATGTGTGTTATAAAGCACCCTTACACCATGGAAATGGATTCCTTCCTTATGGTGTTAAACACCTCACTTCCCTCCACGTCTCTGCCTTGTTGGACATTGACTTCTTTGTGAATTAGGAATTACGTTTTTAATCACTAGATTTGATTAATATTTCGCTTATCAATTAACACATTGCCAGAAGACCAGAGCAAACATTCCTCCAACACAACCTACTCGCTTTTTCTTCATATTGTACTAGCTTTCTAGTTCATTGAGAAACTCTAGACACACGAAGTTGCACAACCATTTTAAGGTTTGCCAAGCTAATACGTAGGGCTGGTTGAGAAAAGGATTGGAATGGTATGCTGCAATATACACACACAAACACACACAGTGAAGCATATTTTACAGAAAAACAAAGAAGTATGTGGAATGGAGTGAGCATGACTTAAATAAGAACCATAAAGCTTCATCAGAGCATCAGTTGATCGCTCTTATGCACTCTTTAAATCTGTTGATGTTGTAGACCATGAGATATTTTACAACTTTGGTGGGAAGATCTTTTCATTGCATTTGCAGTGCTTCCAAGTCTTTTTCATCATTTTGCTAACAAGTTGAAATAAAGTTGTAGCTTGCTTCTTTTGAATTGTGCTAGGGGTTTGACTTCTATTCAAATGTACAAAGTTCCTGCTGTTTCTCATTTGAATATTTCTGCTACTAGGTGAAAGGCGTTTTCATATATACTCAGGCGTTTTGTTGCATGCTGTTACAGCCTTAAGGAGAAACAAGGAAAGAATCTTTAGTAACTTTGTGTAATAAGTTTGTGATCTATAAGAAATCTTGATAAAAAACAATAGGACCTCCATAATTTTAAGAAGCCAAAGGGTCCTCTTAATGAATGCATGGCTCTTATAAAGTTCACCATAAGCCAGTTGACTTTCTATCATGGCTGCTCACTCCTGGACTGCAGATTCTTAAGTTAATAACCATTTGTTCATATGCCCCAATCATATTTTCTACACAATTCCATAAGCATTCTTTCAGGCACTCTGTATTGCACTTATCTAGGATCTTATTTAGGCAAAATACAATCTGTAACAATCACACTTCAAAGTACCTAGACCTTAATCTTGGCTTTGGAAAATCTTTGAAGTCCTCATACCATGAATATTTTTTTCTTCTATTGACCAAGGTGTATTTTGTTACAAATCTATTAACCATAAGCCTGTTCTAGATGTTAAAAATGATTTGAGCCAATATTTGCTTCTATCACATGTTTGAAATGAGAAGGCATTAGAGGAGTGGCACAAAAAATGGGATAATGATGTGAACTAACAAAACATAGCAACTGAGATATCAGAAGTTATAATTATTTTTTGTTGTATTTCTATTGTGTAGGATGCCATTACTTGTATTTATTAGTGAAAGAATATTAAAAGTTGTATTAAACATGCAAGATGTCGAAACTCTTAAAATTATGGAATGTTATTGGCCAATTGTAGTCTTTGCAACTAGACATTTGTAGGAAAAATATAACAGATGCCATAAGCTTGTTTGTTACAAAGTAGCAAGCAATATTGCCAGCACAATTAAAAGATGAAGACTTACCTACAAGCAAATGATAGATCCATTTGAATGATTCCTTCAAAGAACTACATCAGATAAAATTTATTATTGTTTGAATAAATAGATTAATCTATGATCAGATACATTCAACCATGGTAATCGCAAGCAAAATGTGATTGAGGAAAGACACGATGCTAAAAGTCAATATCAAGATTCATCTGCCAGTGAAAGTATTTGATTTTTGCTTCACTTCATGTCAAGTAGTCACGAACTTATGATTTTAATTTTGGATATGCTTGAATTATAACTGCAAACATTAATGCAGTGGGGTTTAGATCCTCCTTTCTATTAGGAATATGAATGACTTGCAAATGATTAGTCAGTGCCAGTGATTATATTTGCTAAGTATCTGGAGGCAAGAATAAGTTATTGGATCCTTCCTGTTTTCAAGAAACGCTTCATGAAAACTGGGGATACCTATAGGGCTCTGCAACTTTGCCATAAATGCTACAATTTGAAGTATTTTTGGAAAAATTATTATAGAAGCTGCTATAGGCATCATATTTGGAGAGTAGCAATGTTACTAGAAATATATCTAAATTTAGATTTTTCCACAGGTTGTCATTTTCAAAATGTGTATGTCGAAACTTCTGTGTTTTATCTATACACTTCTGTCTTCCAAAAGTGTCTTGTTTGGGATTGAATTACAGTATCTATGGGCAGTCTGGCTGAGGTTGAAGCCTGTATGTTCCAAGACTCTAAAGTTCAATATTTCAAGAATCTTCTTGCTTTGCTATGCACTTCAAACCACAGGGCTCTTTTCTTGCCACAACCAATGAAACCAATATGACAGGGAAAAAAATACATAGGAAAATAGTTGTCTCTTAGTACATTTTGGAATGAATTTATAAATGACTTACTTAAGCCTTAAGAAGAAAATATTTGTTGAAGCAGAGTGAGCACTTATGCATATCAAGCAAACTCCAAAGACAAATGTGGCCACAACAACCAGCCTTAGAAAGTAATTAGTCAAATGTAGCCGCAACAACCAGTCTTAAAGTAAGAAATGCTAATGCTTTGCTTACCATTTCCTTATTGTTTTACTAGTTCTACATGTGTATGCTTATTAGATGCCAGAATGGCTACATGGTGCGTTCGCCTATATATATGCATTTAATTTTCCTATAGAAATTAATTCTTATACTTTTACTCCCCCTTCAGCCCTGTTGGTTTATACACAGTGATTTCAACTTTAGGAACCAAGATCATTATTCAAATGAAAGGTCTAATTGTGATGTATACTCAATCTAATGCATGACATTCTAAGTGACCAATCTTAACATCATTGAAAATCAGATCGCAGTAAGCAGATTCTGCACTTAGAGAATAATCCCAACTACAAACTGAAACTTGAAAACAGCAGATCTGAGTATGATAACCTGTAAACACAAACTGCTGCAAACAACAACCACTTAGATTGAAATTAGATTACACTCAAACTCTATTCAGATATTTTTATTCTATGTTCTATATTGTTTTCTTTCTGCTAAGTTTTGTGCCCATGATCTCTTTGATAGACTATGATAATCTTCTGGGCTTGATAGAAATTAAAGCTAGAAAAGCTAAATCAAACAGAAAACAAAGTGCTTTATTCTAGAAAAAAAAACAGCTTATCTTCGTGAATCTAAAATCCTCTAAATATACCAAAAGCTAGAAAAGCTGCAAGAGTTCCAATGCACAGCTAAAAAATAGAAAACAAAACAAAACTAAAACTAAAACTAAAACTTAAAAGCTGCTTTCAGCACCCAACTGTAAGATAACAACAGCAAAACAGAAAAAGCTAACACTCCCTCTTTGCAAGGAAGGTGTTCTCCATCAAACCCAATCTCTCTGTCAATCTCCCAAAATCCCCTTTTGTTAGGGGCTTAGACAAAATGTTTACAACCAATCCATTTGTAGGTACATATTGAAGAACTATTGCTCCTTTTGAGCAGTGTCTCTAAAGAAATGATACCAAATGTCTATATGCTTGGAGCAATCACGAAACACTGGATTCTCAGAAAGTTTGAAGCTACTTCAATTGTCACAGTACAATATTGTTGGCTCTAACATTTAATCAGTAATTTATGCTATCAACTTGCAAAGCTACATAGCCTCCCAACTAACAAAATAAGTTGCTATGTACTTTGAATTCTGTCATATTCCCATGTAGACAGCAGGCAATGATTAGAAACATTAAACAATACATGTACATAAATATATATATATTCAATACATAAATTATTTTTACCACTGAAAATACATTTTATCTTAAATAGTAATGAAAGGATTCGTCCATTCCCAAGCCACCTCCGGAATAGACACCACGTTTCAAAGGGAATCGCGTGGTTTCAAAGAGGTATAAAGCGCACCCCAAGGAAACACAAGAGAGGGAGTGACAAGGAGAGAAGGACAAGGAGAAGCATCCAACAGGTAACTTCGTTACTCAGTAATAATATTTATTTCAGTTTTCATAATTTATGATGCCTAGACAACCATGAGGATTGTCTGGGGAATGCATCAGTCAGCAGACGATGTAAAAGGGCTAGTCGCTGGTTCTTCCCAGCGATGAAGAACCAGCGCCTAGTAAGCATTCCTTCCCATCACTAGTAGGCTGGTACGTCCCCAGGCCAATCCGCTTAAATGTCGAAATGTTGAAGTATGTTTTGTGCCAGTTGTATTAAAACTGTTTTCATTCCTCATATAACAGTAATTAATATAATTTAACTAGTGACCCAGATTAATTTGCTAAATCGGTTCCATGCCTAAAAATGTCTTACCAAATGAACTAAGCACATTTATAATGTACAAAAGGGTAAAATGCAGTGTTCCACGGGCGTTCGGGACGGCGGGACGGGGGGACGAGGGGGACGCGTTTCCGAGACGGGGGGGCCAAGGGCCTAAATTTGGGGACGGCGAGGGGACGGCGGCGGGGGGGGTGGCGGGGTGGTGGTGCTCATATATATACATATAGTACTTGAAAAACTAGTTTTGAAAAGATGTATAACAGTATAACAGTATAAGAATTAGATTTCAAATGAAACTATAGGAAATACCAAGATTACTTAGATTAGTAATACTAATTGCTAAATGCTAAATAAAATTTGACAAATGAAATTGTCAAATTGGAGATTTCTCATTTCTATCATATGAATATCGAAAAAGGAAAACGAAAATATGAATATCTGATGCCATTGCAAAGTCTATAATAATAAAGATGATTACATAATTCATCATTACAATGAGTAGCCAAATACAAATACGTGTAGCAATAGCATTACAAAAGAGACTAGAGTCAAAGACAAAATGACAAAACTCAAAATGTCGCTAATGGAGGCCTCTAATCATCTGCGAACTCCTCCTCACTGGAACTGCTGGACTCTTGAAGATCAAGGTCCCTCAAGCTCACACCAACTAGCCCTGTATCTGAAGTGGTAGGATCATCCTCATCAATCTGTGAAGGCTCCTCTGGCTCTACATCCCATCGTGCCGCTGGACTCTCCTTGTACACGAGTGTCTTGCGGTCTATGAGACGCAAAGCACTGTGTACAGCCACAAGCTTCTCTGCTCTCTTAGAGGTAAGTCTGTTCCTCTTAAGAGAGTGGATGAAGCTATATGTAGACCAGTTCCTCTCAGCAGCTGAAGAACTGGAAACCTGGGATAGCAGACAGATGGCTAGAGTGGTGGTCAAAGATTTCGGGCCATGACAAGTCCACCACAAAAGTGGGTCCTCCTGTGCCATAGTGTCTATATCCATCTTTGCCACATCTGAATAACCTCTAAGAGTGGCAAATCTTCCCCACTTAGTGCGCATTGTGCCGGCATCTCTGGAATCAAACATCTTCTCTATGTACCTAAAGAAACCCGCCTTCACCTCATCATCCTCAATCGGTGTCATTCTACCCGGTCTAGCCTTGTACCACTTAGGATTCAAGGCAAAGGCAGCCATATGCAAAGGAGTGTTCAACTCTTCCCATCTACTCTGAATGATAGGCCGGATTTGCTCATTGTAGAATGCTAGAGAGGGGTCCTTCACTCGCACAGCAGCCCTCATCTGGTCAAGCATAGAGTCAATGCACTCATACACCTCTCCAAGGTTAGGTGCATCCCCATCCCCATATCTGATCACCTGGAATACTGGAGAAATGATGGAGACAATGTATTTTGCATCAGTCCAAAACACATCACTCTTCACTATCTCCTTCACCCTTCTCCCCTGCTCTGTCTTGGCCTCAGCCCACCTATTCCACTCATTAGTCATAACCATGAGTTGCAATGCCTCTTGCAACTCAATCATTCTCTCCAAGAGAATGAAATAGGATGCATATCTAGTCTCAACTGGTTTCAAGAACTCCTTCGCGAAGGTCCTGAAGAGTGCATGTGAAGTGTGGTGGTTGCAGATAAACATCTGCACATCTCTCGCATCGGTGACCACTCCTCTAATCCAGTCAATCTTCCCCATGTCCTTGAGTGCATTGTTCATGGCATGCACACAACATGGGGTCCACCAAATGTGTCTATAGGCTGCCTCAACGAGTCTCCCTGCTGCTCTACACACATAGGCTGCATCTGTCACTACTTGGACCAAATTTTGTGGCCCAACCTCCTCAATAGCCTCCCTGAGGACCTGAAACTGGAAATCAGCATCTTTATGATGCCCTGTACAATCAACTGCTCTAAGGAAGTATGGGCCCTCTGCACATGTGACCATGACGTTGATGAGTGGACGATGGCTAATGTTCGTCCACCCATCCATAACTATGCTGCACCCTGATGCCACCCAACATGCCTTCATCTTCTCCATCAAAATATTGATCTTGGAATAGCTTTTATCCAAGATCAAGGTCCTCATTTTCGTCTCCCTTGGTGGCACATAAGATGGTCCTCCCTTGGCCACCATATCCATCATCTTCCTATAATAAGGAGACCGTGTAACATGAAATGGAATGCCATTGGTAAAGAAGAAATTGCCAATGGATTCATCTATCTCATCTCTCAGCTGCACATTAAACATATCAGCAATGGGGTTGCTCTGTGGTGTATGCAACCTACGTTTCCCAGCCTTGGTAGCAATAGAAGTGGAAGTAGATGGAGATCCAAACATCATTCCTCCTGCCTGCGAAGCATGATAAGTATGTGGCACTGGCACATTCTGGTTGTCGTGAAGTAATGCCCTAGCAGACAAAGTAGTAGGCATTGAAATATTTGTGTCATCTGGAACCCCCCAAAGCCTGTTAAACTCAATTCTGTACTGTATATTTTTGGGTTCCTCCAAAAACTTACAATGTTTCACGCCTTTTCCTCTCCAAAACAGAAAGTGTGCATTCACCCTGCTAATGCTACCGAACCATTCTCTGTCACAAATATTGCACTTCCAATTCCTTGTTCCCCCACTTGAATGTGATGTAGTGCCTTGTACTGATATTCGTGAAGCAAATTGTTTTAGAGGAGACTTAGGATCAAAATGACCCCTAGCATATGGTGCCAACAACTCTGAAGGGCAACCTGTACTAGCTGGTGCACTTGCCATAGAACTAGATTGGGCTCCAAGATCAGCCCCATGGTCACCCTCCTCATTTTCAGGTTCATATTTTGAATCATTCTCACTATGAGAATGGATTTCCATGTCATCTTCACTCATGCCTTGGGAGTTCATTGTGAAATTGACACTGCATTTCACAAAATAAAAATAAAAATAAAATCAGCCTTGTTTAACAATATATTTTTAAATTTTTTTCCTATTCATCTCAAAATGAGATTTGATGTTGAATCTTGAGGGCAAAATGATGAATCATTTTGCCCTCAAGATTCAACATCAAATCTCATTTTGAGTCTTGAGATGAATAGGGAAAAAAAAAACCAAAAATGACATAGAACAATGAAAATCAGAAAGTAAAACAAAAAAAAAACAAGAAGAAGTTGAAAAACCCTACCTTGTGCTTGAAAAATCTCTCCAAAATGTAGAAGAATCTTCTTCTTCCTCTTCTTCTTGCTTCTTCTAGCTCCTATCACGCTTGCAATCACTTTTCTCACCCCTTCAATCAATCTTCTTCAAGTATTTCCTCCTCTTCAAGTTGCTGGAAAAAAAATCAGTTTTCCAAAATGAGAGTGAAATCCAAAATAAACATGCTTTTGTGTTGTTTTGGGGGGTAGGGTGGGGCCCACGTCCAATTAGGGTTACCCCTTAACCCCCTCCAAAAGGCACATGTTTTAAAAAAACTTAAAAAAGTGTCTTTTTTCGCGTGGGAACGCGGGAGATGCCCAGACGTCTCCTAGGAGATGCCCAGACGTCTCCACGTCTCCCTGGGAGACGCGGGGGACGTCTCCACGTCCCGGCGGCGTTTGGGTGGCGGTGGCGGGATGGCGAGGGACGTCGCGTCCCTGTTCCCCCGTCCCCGAGACGTCTCTGATGGGGGGACGCGCCCAAAAAGGGGGGGGACGCGTCCCCGTGGAACACTAGTAAAATGAATTTAATCTTCACGCTAGATAGGTAACCTGCAATATCAGGTTTAGAATGCTGCATTAAAATACACTTTAATGATAGACAAAAGAATAAAAATAATTCATTCATTCCCAGACACAATATGTAGAGAAAAGGAATACTAATTAATGATAGTCATGTTTTTGCAACTAGGCACAAATATAATGAATTAGTCCCTACAAATTTATATATAATGGATAAATGTTAACCAAGTAATATAGTCATGAATCTATGTTTTATGTATGCATTTGTTATCTTCTTGATATTCTCTGTTTGTTAGTACATTCAAGATAATGAGTGCAAGCCAGGGGTATGTTGGGCCCATCCTCAGGTGGCCCTATTAGCCCTAAGAGACGGGATGGGTTTGGATGGGTAGCCCAGCCAACCTGGAAAATCCTCAAAATCTAGAATGGGTCGTGTATGTATTTTGTGCTGCAATAATTATGCCACCGATCTAATATTACTACTGACATAAAATAAAATATCTAAATGTTGCAGGAAACCGTAATTTCCTTTTGTGGCCCTAAATCCAACCTTGGTGGATAGATCAGGCCCTAATTATCAGAAAGGCAAGGTAGGTACAACAAAGGTTCATTACAAATTCAACTGAACTTAATGCTACTACAACTTGGTTCTTGATGAACCAAGATATCATGCCTAACGCCAAGTTGAAACATAAACCTAAAGTGCTCTTTTTAGCACTAGCATCACCTTCCTAGTCTGAATCTGCAAAGCTATATGATATAAATTATTTATCTTCAACATGCCTCAACCCATAATGAATTGTGCCCGTCAAGTTTCAAAGCACTTCTTTTCCAGTATTCCAGTGAATAGGCCTTAGCTCAATCATATGTTGACTCAATGTATTTACTATAAAGAAAATAGTAGGTCTAGTATTTACAAAGTTCATGACAAAACCTATCAAATGCTTATAAACAAAATGATCTACCAACTTTGATTCTAAAATTTTAGTAAACTGAAGATTTGTAATCATAGGAGTGGTATGATAAGGGGCTCCATCATCAGAAATCTCTTTAGAATCTCCACTATGTACTTCTCTTGACTTAGGAAGATTTGTCTTGCACCTTGCCACACTTCAATACCGAAGAAATAGTGTCTAGGACTAATATCCTTCATATCAAATTTGGATGCCAACTCATTGCACCATCCTATGAACTTATCGTTATTTCCTGTAAGAATAAGGTCATCTGCATACATGATTGAAACTAACAAATTAGATTTATCAAATAGATAATAAGGATTGGGGTTTGCCATAGTTTTAGTTAAACCCAAATTTAATAAATTCATCACTTCATGAGGAACAAGCACAAGGTGCTTGCTTGAGCCCATATGGGGCCTTCTTCAGCCTATATACAGGGTTTCTTGCCCATGCATCTCAAATCCTCTTGGCTGATTTATATATATTTCTTGCTTTATGTTGACATTAGAAAAGTTTTTTTTACATCCCTTTGATATAAACACCAAGCAAAAGGAGATGCAAGAGCAAAAGTCATATCATTGTTGATTCCCTCTTTCTAAGAGAACTCTTGTGCCACAAATCTAACCTTGAACTTTCCTACTCCTATTTGTTGCATGTTTCACTTTGTACAACTACTTTGAATCAATCACTGACTTTCCATTTGATCTTGACACAATCTCCCAAACATCATTTGAAATAATGGAGTTATATTCCCCAATCATGACATCTTGCTGTATCTACTTTGAGTTTTGTCTTCTCAAAATTAGAAGGTTCTACATCAATGATGGAAGTCATTAATGCAAAATAACTTGGAAACTTCTTAGGTGGATGATTCACTTTGAAACAAGTTTTCAGTGCCCCAATTTGTTTTTGCGTCTCCTATAATGTCTAAATAAGCCATCTTGACTTCTTCTTGGCTGTTTTAGTTAGCACAAAGGTATTCACTGTTAGACTAGAACTTTGTTGATCTGCAGTTGGTACAGTTGTGTTCCTCTGATCAAAATTTGGAATAACTTGCTCACTTTTATTCAACTTCCATGGGAGGCTCTTGAGACTTACAAGACTAAACATCCTCATCATATGTTTTTGTCTTGACTCAGTTGTATCTTTTTTTGTGACAGAACATAGACCTTGTAAGCCTTGGAAGGCTTACTATATCTTACAAAGATACCCTTCAAACTAAAGGTTTCAAACTTAGTCATTTTCTCTTCTAGCGCATAAATGTGAACAGGACTCCCAAACACTTGAAAATAAGAAAAATTAGGTTTCTCTGCTATGAAACCTTCCTTTGGAGTCTTGTCCTTCAACACCCTATGAAGAACACATGTTTAATATATACGCAACACAATTGTATGCCTTTGCCCAAAGAAACATAAGTAAAATCTAAGTCATCAATCATAACCTTTGTTGTCTCTATAATGGACCTGGTCTTCCTCTCTTCAACTCTATTTTGTTGAGCTCTCTCTTGATCCCTGTATCTTTAAAAAAAACATAAAATTCCTTTGAGATATAATTGCCTCCATTGTCAAAATTAAAAAAACTTAATTTCCTTCTTATCTGATTCTCCACAAGAGCTTTGAACTCTTGAAATTTTCTGACGATCTCATCTTTGGTCTTCATGAAGTAAATCTAGATTTTCTTTGAAGAATTATCAATGAATGAGACATAGTAATGTTTCCTTCCAATGCAGCTACTGATATAGTTCCATATATAATTGAATGAACCAGATCAAGAATCCCCCTTGATTTGTGCTCATTACTAGGAAAGTAGCATTGGTGTGCTTGTCAACTATGCAACTCTTGCACACTCTAGTCATTTCCATCTTGAAGTATCCCTTGAGAGAGGTAGAGCTCCATAGTGTAAGTGATCAAGTATCTTGTGCCAAAGCTCACATGATTTGTTATTGTCATGTGTCAAGGCTTTCTGTTTGATCAAATTAACAATCAACCTATAAAGACCACCCTCTCACATACCTCTAGCCAATACTTGACTAGGTTCTTGGTTGCAATTTTTGATGACATCTTGCTGATTATCAAACTCAGCCCCACATGAAATCTGTCATGGCTGAAACTAAAAGTAAGTTTTTTGTTAATCTAGAAATATATAGGACATCATGAAATTTAAGAACATAACCTAAAGGCATGAAAAAAGTAATAGTTTTAGTTTCCATAACAAGATATCTGGCATCATCACCAAGATCTACTTATATACTTGCTTTCTACTTCTAAAGTCATCTGAAAACCTTTTTATTGAAGAACAAGAGTCTTGATGCTCTGCTGTACAGTTATCACCCTACAGTAGAAATAGTGTTTTTGGTAAGCATGATACCATGGAGAAGGTTGTCTTGAGCTTGGATCAAAGCTCATTCACTATTGAGCTTCTACACTCCGTGCAAATTACTTCTAATGCTTGTTCTTCCCCTTTTTCTTCTTAGGATACTGAGAAGAATAGTGGCCATCCTTGTGGCATTTGAAACACATGATATGGCTGTTGGCAACAACAATGAAGGAAAACTGAGAGGGGGGAGGGGGGGGGGGGTGGTTAATCAGTTTTCACCGGAAGAACAAACTTAATCACAATCACAAATATGATAAAGTGCAGTAACAACAAGGATAAGCAAATTAACAACACAACACACAACACCAAGATTTTGATGTGGAAAACTTGGTTAAGGGAAAAACCACGGTGGGGACCTACCCACAATAAGATGATACTCTACAGTAGTATGTGTAAATATTACAATGGGGAATGCACCTGCATTCAGGCTCACTGCTCAAATATAATAACCCGAAAGGCTACAATCCTCAGGGAAGGTTCACTACCTTACAAGGAAGTCTCACTGACTTAAAAATATTTGGACAACAATCCAGAATCAAATGAACTGCAATAATAGCATTTGCTAATGCCTGATGACAGTTCTGGTTAAGCACATATGTCTGCTCTGCAACCCACCAAGACTCTGCTCAATCACACCAAAGGATGAATTCCTTTGTTCGCACATACATCATTCTCTGATAATGCAAACACTACACTTTTTCTCAAATGACATGACTTTTATCACCTATTTATACAATTCATCAACCTTGACAACAAGGTTGGCTAAACCCTCAACACCTAATTACAAAATTACATTACATGATACAAAGATCGACTACCAAACCAATATAATGATATACATGACATAACATGGACCTAAATCAAATCCCCAAATACGCAACACCATCGGAAATCACGCCAAGATCAACCACAACATGCTACACCACCAAGAATACCGCATAACACGAAGAACATCACCGATTCATGAAAACCACCAAAAAATTGCACAACGATCAATGCAGATCATCAAAACAAATAGGACATAATTAGGAAACACCAGGAAACACATTAGAATCATCAGTAACAGTTGTACCAACACCACTTGTCAAATCTTCATCGATCAACATCTGAACCTCAAGAATACTCAAACAACAACAACTGTCACGAAGAAAGATAACTTGCGGAGCACCTAATCACGATCTGTCTGAAATGAAGATACAAAAGAACATCCCAAACAATCTCCCAAAATCATATCTCAAGATCTGATACACCGGAATATACCAGAGGAAATATCGAACTCTGTAAAGCATTGATCAGAAAAACCAAACTACAAACCAGAGCATATGATATGTTCAAATAAGCTTCTCAGATCACTGAAACCAATACAAAAAGATGTACTGATACTATAAATACTCCATACACCGAACCATGATCCCAATAAACCAATCTGCAATCACCGAAGCAATAAATCACAAGAATATGTTCACATCAATGACAACGCCATATCCAAGTAGCAACAATGTCCAACAATCTCCCCCTTTGGCATTGATGGCAACATATGAATGTGAAAAAAATCAATGGAAATAAAGAAAATAGATCACCAACAAACTACCCCTAAGATCAGGCAGATAAAACAGTTTTTCACATGCTTCTCCCCCCCTTTGACATCAATGACAAAGGTCTTCAAAACAAAAAACCAAACTTACTCTCCCCCTTTGATAAACAAATCATGATTCTCTCCTTAAACACACTGACTACTCCAGCAGAGTAGCAACACCAACTCATCAATCCAGACAAAAGGATAAAACTGTGAAGTCCACCGGATTGATGCAACTCAATGCATCTAGTTCTCATCAGGAGGGGTAGATACCCCTAACTTGTCTCTTAAGTAGACAAATGTATCTATAATATCTCCACTTTGAAATAGAATTTAATAATAAATAATAATAATAAAATTAAAATATAAAATGATATAATTAATAATGATTAATAAAAAATTAATTAAGTTAATGAAAAGTCAAAAGACATGAAAGGAAACGTTGTGACTCCCTCAACAATGATATATAGAAGGGAGAAGAAAACCTCATTTGAGAGGGGGGATGAATTGGGTGATGAGAAGTGCAGATTTGATTTAAATAATAAGTGCAGATCTGATTATGAAAGGTTGTGTCCCTTTCAAATGGTAGAAATAATGAAGAGTTACACTCTTTCAAAGGGTGCTAATGGTGAAAGGGTATGTCTCTTGCCAAAGGGCATACATGATGAAGAGGTGTGACCTCTCCCTCAAATTGAGAGATATAAAGGGAAGGAATCAAAAACATCTAGTGACATCACCATTGATAAGATTAGATCAGAATAGTTATCAAGTTACAGGAAGTAACATTTGTGTTCTTTGTGGTATGCCTCCCAATCTGCAAGCGACATCTACAGTGCGAACTCCAACCGTAGGCTACAATCTGCGTACAAGTAAGAGGGGTTAAGAAGTCTTAAGGTATATATGTGTGTGGACATGTGTGCCGCACACACACATATATATTAATGCATTTTTATGAATACATATATCTCTAATGATTACTTATATGAATGTAGCAATAAAGATAGGAATCTATGTAGAATATGTATGTATATTTAGGATCATTAGAAAGATTAAAGAATATGTAAATGAAGACGTAAATTCTGGAATGGAAAACAGTAATGAATTATAAAATGTAATATTAATGTGATTATATGATGAAGGTTATAGGGAAGAAATTCCCTTAGCCTAATGGAGGGATTATGATAATCCCTGGTAGGCAGTATATACTGAATATCTATATGCATATATATGGCTTCGTTGACTAAGTTCATCCGAGAAGAGACGGATCTGGCCGGTCCCCTCTAAGGACTTGGATGATGGGATGCATCATCCAAGGCAAGGAATTGACATAGGGTCTTCCTTGGATGGCTTGGGTGTAAGAGGTTACACCCAAGACAGGAGTCGAATTAACCTTCGATTTCCTGGAGGGCTTGGATGTAAGAAATTACATTCAAGATAGGAGTCGAATTCACCTTCGACTTCTTGGAGGGCTTGGAACCAAGATGGGTTCCAAGAAGGCGAGCTTCACGGCCACCTAAGGACATACTTTCGTATGGCAATCGTATCCTTTTTATTAGATAAAAGTTGTGATTATGTTAAGTAAGTATTTTAAAGTTAGATTGTAATTTAGATTATATATATATATATATATATATATATATATATATATATATATATATATATATATGTTTGTTGTATTCTAACAATCTATTTTGCAGGTTAATGATCTCTAACTAGTAGGGACATTACAGTATCTGTAGGCAAAGGCTTAATGAAAATATCGACAATTTGTTCCTTTGTAGACACATATTCTAGCTTCACTTCCTCTTCATTGACTTTTTCTCTCAAGAAATGATACTTGATTGATACATGTTTAGTCTTTGAATGTTGCACCGTATTCTTTGACATATTTATAGCATTGGAATTGTCACAGTATATGATAGTAGGCTCATCATAGATAACTCTGATATCCTTCAACATTTGCTTCATCCAAACTACCCGAGTGCAGTTACTAGCAACAACAATGTACTCAGCTTCAGCAATAGATAGGGAAACTGAATCTTGTTTCTTACTTGCCCATGAAACCAGTTTTTTACCCAAAAAGATCGCACCATCGGAGGTACTCTTCCATCATCAACATCACTAGCCCAATCAGCATCAGTGTAAGCACATAACATGAAATCATCATTCCTCAGATACCACAAACCATAATCCATAGTTCCTTTCAAGTATCTGAATATCCTCTTTACAGTAGTGATATGACTCTCTTTCGGATCAACTTGATATCTAGAAGCCTTGAACATAGCATGCATAATGTCAGGTCTAGTTTGAGTTAGGTATAGTAGTCCACCAACCATAGATCTGTACAAAGTTTGATTAGCTTTCGGAGATTCATTATTTTCAGATAATATGCAGCCAGTGACCATAGGAGTTCCAACCGGTTTAGAATCTTCTAACCCAAATTTCTTCAACAATTACTTCACATATTTAGTTTGAGATATATAAATACCTTTTCCAGTCTGTGAAATCTGCAATCCTAAGAAAAATTTCATCTCTCCTATCATAGACATCTCAAAGTCTTTCTGCATATCACTGACAAACTTCATGCTCAAGTTATCATCTCCTCCAAAGATAATATCATCAACAAAAACTTCAACAATTAAAATGTTATCATTCTCAATTTTGAAATATAGATTACTATCAGCAGTACCTTTATTAAATCCTAATTTCAGCAAATACTTATCCAATCTAGCATACCAGGCTCTAGGGGCTTGTTTCAATCCATAAAGAGCTTTCTTCAGTTTGCATACCATGTCTCCATCATCTGATAATGAAAATCCATCAGGTTGCTCAATGTAGACTTCTTCCTCAAGATTGCCATTCGGAAAAGATGACTTAACATCCATCTGATATACCTTGAAATTCTTATAGTTAGCATATGCAAGCAATAGTCTAACAACTTCAAGTCTAGCTATCGGAGCAAAAGTCTCCTCATAATCAATTCCTTCTTTCTGTGAATATCCTTTGCATACCAATTTTGCTTTATTTCTGACAACTTCACCGGCTTCATTCAATTTATTTCTGAATACACATTTAGTACCAATCACATTCTTATCTTTAGGCCTAGGCACAAGCTCCCATGTGTTATTCTTTTCAATCCAATCCAATTCTTCTTCCATAGCCTTCATCCAATTTTCATCTTTGCAAGCTTCAACAACATCTTTAGGTTCAATTTTAGAAATCAAACATATCTCTTCAGCAACTAACCTTCTAGTCATCACGCATTTGTTTTTATCATCAATGATTTGATTTTCATAGTGATTCAATCTTACATACCTTGGGGTCTTCTAATTATTCTGATTTTCAGGTTCCTGCACCTCTTCACCGACAACAGCAACATCCTAATTAATAGTCTCTACCAGATCATTCTGCTTCAATTCTTCAATCTGATTTAGTGTTAAAACAACATTCTTATCATCATCATATCCGCATGCTCTGATCTCTTTTCCAATGTTCTCATCAACTTTCACATTTGCACTTTCCACTATCTTTCTCAGTCTCTTATTGTAGCACCAATAGGCTTTACTCTTTGTTGAATATCCCAAGAAAATTCCATCACTTGTTGCATCAAACTTTCCTATATCGTCATCTCTCTTGATATAACACTTGCTTCCAAAAATTCTGAAATATATCACAGTAGGAACATGACCAAACCATAGCTCATAAGGAGTCTTACTGGTATCACTTTTTATATGCACTCGGTTGAATGTGTAAACAGCAGTGTTTACATCTTCTCTCCAATAGATCTTCGGAACATTCCCTTCAATTAGCAGTCTCTGCAACATCCAAAACAATTTTGTTCTTCCTTTCAACAACTCCATTTTGTTGTGGGGTTCTAGGAGCAGATAGTTGTCTTCTAATTCCATGCTTCTCACAAAATGAATCAAACTCACCAGAACAAAATTCTCCTCTGTGAGATCTCAGACATTTCACCTTCAATCCTGTTTCAGTCTCAACCTTTGCTTTGAATATCTTGAATTTATCTAATATTTCTGATTTCTCCTTCAAGAAGACAACCCACATCATTCTGGAATAATCATCAATCAGTAACATAAAATATCTGTCACCCTGCACACTTTTGATATTTGTAGGTCCACATAGATCAGTATGCACAAGATCTAGCAATCCATCAGACATATACTGCTTACTCTTGAAAGAAATTCTTGTTTGCTTTCCCATTTGACATTCCTTACATATCGGATTAGCAAGCTTAACAATTTTAGGCAAATCTCTAACAACTTGTGTAAAATTGATCTTAATTATTGAATCAAAATTAACATGACACATTATCCTATGCCACAACCAACTTTCATGAATCTGAGCAATCAAACAACTTTTCTCATCAGCATTCAAATGAAAGATATTACCTTCAGTCTTAGTTCCCGATGCAATCTCTATACCAGAGGCATTTAAGATTCTGCATTTTCCATTCTTGAATTGCAAATCATAACCTTTGTCCACCATTTGTCCAACACTTAAAAGATTATGCTTCAAGCCTTCAACATACAAGACATCATCAGTGTTATGCTTACCATCAAAGGAAATAAAACCTCTACCACGGATCATACATGCTTTGTCATCTCCAAATCTTAATATTCCACCATCATATCTTTCCATATTCACAAATTTGTTTTTATCACTGGTCATATGATGTGAACAACCGCAGACATCATCAGTGTTATGCTTACCATCAAAGGAAATAAAACCTCTACCACGGATCATACATGCTTTGTCATCTCCAAATCTTACTATTCCACCATCATATCTTTCCATATTCACAAATTTGTTTTTATCACTGGTCATATGATGTGAACAACCGCAGTCAATCACCCATTCATCTTTCTTTTCAACTCTAGCAGCTAGAACTTTCTCCTCAATAGTGCAACTTGTGGAATCAACAGGTATCGGTCCATCTTCTTTAATAGCAATAAACACAACTTCATCTCCTTCTAATTCTTCATCTATAACACCTTCATCAGCAACATAATAACAGTTCTTCTGATGCTTATACTTCTGGTTAGGCTTGTAGGGCTTGACATACTTCTCATGCTTCTCATATCTATCATTCCTATCATGTTTATCAAATTTATCATGCCTATCATATTTAGACATTCTCTCTGGGCATCTAGAAGCAAATTGTCCTATCTTATTGCAAGAGAAACATTTCAAAGGCAATTTTCCATCATACTTACTGGCTCCCTTAGGCAATCTCCGGGCAATCAATGCTTCAAGCTCCTCCAATTCTCTTTCTTTCTCTTCCATCTCTCTTCTCTCTCTTTCATATCTGGATATTTTGCATTCTTCAGGATCATACTTCTGCTTTTCGGATATAGATTCTCTAAATGTTGTCTCAGACTTTCCATGTGATTCACCAAACTCACTCAGTTCAAATGCAACGATCTTTCCAACCAGCATATCTCTTGTCACAATAGTCACACTCCGAATGTCATCAATAGTAGCTACCTTATGTTTGTAAGCAGGAGACAATGATCTCAACATCTTAGCAACAATTTCATCTTCTTCAAGGGTTCCATCGGCACGTCTGATACCTAGGACAAGTTCATTCACCTTAGTAATAAAGGAATTTATGTTCTCATCTTCTCCCATTCTCAACATCTCATACTTCCCTTTCAAATTCTGCAACTTAGCAACTTTAACTTGTTTATCTCCTTCATACAAGGTCTCAAGCTTCTCCCAGATCTCATGTGTAGTTTGAAGTCCCATTACATTAGTCATCTCTGAATCAGTCAGGGCACTCAACAATGCTTCTTTACCTCTAATGTTATTTTTGGCTTCCTTGATCTCATCAGCAGTAACCGGTCCATTCGGAGGAACATAATAGGCATTCTTAGTAATCTTCTAGTAATCCTCTCCAAGACATCTCAAATGCACCTCCATCCGGTTCTTTCATACAACATAGTGTTGATGTGTTTTTTATGCACATAACAATACAAAATAAATTACCAAAGTAATTTACCTTCTCTTGAACAAAATCACCTCAGATGCTAAGAATGAGATCAACTAAAATGATTCCAAGGTTTCTACATGTCAGGTCTTGACGAGTGGGCAAGTTCAGTGGTTGATGTGAATTGCTGTGTTTCACTTGGGGACTTACGCAAATGTTTGGATTATCATGAATGATGCGGAATAGGTGTGCTGACAACTTAAGATTTATCAATAAGGCTCTGGATTTACTTCTTACTAAACTAGGAATGTAGGAAATGATGAATGGATTTAATGGAATCAAACCAGGCAAGGTCTCACAATCAGGTATTGACACAAGCTTAGTGCAATCATCTAAGGTATACTTAATGATTTTCAGACTATTACCATCAAACGTAGACACCATCCAAGTTGATGCTTGTCAACGGACGTATAATAGTTGAAGTTATGCTTACTCAAACTCCAGTTGACCACACAAGGCGCACTTACCAGTGGAAAGAGGCTAGTGGTATGGATTAAGGATTCCACACAAATAAATTCAACAAATCTTCCACTCAATCTAACATACATGAAAATAAATTCTAATCTAACTTGGAGGAATTGAGAACCATGAATGCAAATACAACATTTGAAGAGCAAAATCACCAACAATTGAACAATGATTAGGATTCAAATAGCTGTAGCATATACCAACAATTCTACAAAAACTCTCTCTTACAAATGAGAGACAAAGGGGCATATATAGAGCCTCTTACAAAATGGATGGCCCAGATTGATCTAAGATCAACGGCCAAGATTACAAGATAAAACCCTAATTAGGGTTTGTACAACCACCATTACATTGCCCAATAAGAAACGAGGGTAGGTAAGATAAATAATATTTGATGTAGCGCCATGTGTCACCTATTCCCTCCTTGAATGAATGTTGACTTGGCACCCTTTGATTGAACGGATGGTGACTAGGATGCCACTTCAGCTTACTTTGCACACTTAATCAATTTGCCTTGTACATTCTTCATCTTCACAATGTTTGGAATCCTTTATGATACTTTGCATTCCATCCTTATGTTAAGGAATTCCATGAACTGTTCCCTCCTTATGTTTGGAAAATTTCCCAATCTTGGAATCTTGAAATCCTTCCTTGATGCACTTTGACATTGGAATTCCTTGATGTAGTTCCGGATTTCTTGATATGAAATCCCTTGTGCTCATGTCTCGAACTCGCCTTCATTCATTTATTCATCATCAAGGTGAAGTCTTCTTCATGATTGATCTAGTCCTCATCTTCACCTTCTGGAATCTCTGTCCGGAAATCCCCATCCAATCTTTGAAGTATTGATCTTCCTTATCCGCATTGCGTGCATCCTCCTTCACTTCAAGCCTTGATCATGCTTCCTTTCCTCATAACAATCCTGCAAAACAAATAAGCATTGAATCAAACACTAGTATGATGAACTTAACTTCAACCTTGGTGGGAAATTCATCCGCATATGGATTGATCATTCCTCAAAACCATCCGCATTATCCTTGTCCATTCTTCACTTGGTGGAAATTTGATGCCTATCTGGACAACTTCCTTCCTTTGTAATTCCGCCCTGCAGTGGAAATCCGATCCTCATCCAGACTCACTGTCCTTGAAAATCTTGTGTTGACTGGATCACCATTCCATGGAGTGGAAATCCAGACACCATCAGGACTTTGTTCCTGACATTTTGTCCCAGCATGTTAGGTAATCTTAGAAAATTGTAACACCAATTCTGGAAAATATGAAGGTCCGGATTAAAGTTTGGAAGATTTTCCTTAAGAAAAACCGATTTTCAGACTTAGGATAAGTCTGATCATAATTGCTAAATCTGAAGACACCCATGTAAACTCAGAAAATCAAGTGTTTGGAGCCCAAAAATGAATGTCCAGGTCTGGAAATATCACTTGGAGGTCTGAAAACACTCAGAAAGTGATTGATTTTCGATATAAAAGTTGTAATAAAAGTCTGATTTTCTGAGGACAAAGTCTGAATACGCCCTCCAATGTCTGAAAATACTCAAAAAATGGTGTATTGAAGTCTGATTTTCTGATTCTTAAGTCTGAATACACCTTGTGAAAGTCTGAAAATGGCTCCAAAAAGTTTGAAGACACTCTGAAAATGATGAATATCAATGGCTGGAAGTGGTCACAGCCATGTCACATGCTTGCATTTGAATTATTTTGACCTTCAAAACTCAGAAATGGTCACATTTGGGCACAACTATATGGCTGGAAATGAAGTTTTAGTCTGAAGACAACCTGGTATACTCAGAAAAATGTCAAAAATGGTGCCCGGAAGTATACCACAATTCTGAAAATGCTTGGAAAAGGGTGTGGAGAAGTCTGATTTTTAGTTCATAAAGTCTGAAGACACCCTTCCAAGGTCCAACAATGGCTGCCCAATGTCGGAAGACAACTTGCAACTTCAATAAATCAGTCATTTAAACTTGTCGCAGTCATAGGAAACACCTGTATTTGATGGATTTCACCTTCCGAAAGTAAAGTTTGTCAAATCTGAGCATAAACAAAGGGCTGGTAAAAAATATCTAAGTCTGAAGACAAATCTGAAAATGGAGTTTCAGACTTAGATCAGCAATGCAAGCTCCACCAAATGCTCAAAAAAACTCATAAGAAATGACGCCCAAGTGAAATTTTCCAAGTTGGCAAGTGGTTGGAAATGAAAATCAGTCTGAAGACAACTTGCAACTATGGAGTTTCAGACTATAACAACAATGGCAGCCCTTGAAAATGCACTGAAAACTCCTCCAAACAGCCTTTAACCAAAATCGCCTTAGTGTGGATGAGCTGGGCAATGAAGAATAATTCTGAAAATGTGTTCCCAGCCAACAATGGAGGTCATATCACTCCCAGCAAGGTCTGAAAATAATGGCAGCCACCAAGCATGAAGAAAATCACCCCAAACAACGACACAAAGCACTCCCAAATAAAAATCGAAATTTTCCCAGCTGTGGCGCCATTCCATAATTCTGAAAATGTCTTCCATGGCAGCTTGGATCTGCAACAATGGAGGTTAGAACAGCCAAGTTGGAAAAAATGGAGGAAAAAATCCTCAACCGAACACTTCACTTGAGTACTTTGCCAAAATTCGCCAATAAGGGAGAAAAATCACCTTTCATGGAGACACCTGCCAGAAATAATAATAAAATAATGCTAAGTCTCCTCTCATATACTTGCTTTCACCTCCAACTTTCACCACACAAGCAATGTGGGATAAAAAACACTTGTATAAATACTTGCTTGGTGAAACCCTAACTTGCTTCTAGAAGGTTCAAACATTTAATAATTATTGCAAGTTATTAAATTTGCTTTTAAATTTTAAATAATCATTAATAATTATTTAAAAGCAATCAAAATGGAGCTTATTTATTAAAATATTACAATTTAAATCCAAAATAAAGCCTCCAGGGGAAAATCGCTATCAGTTGGGATTGAGAAATCCCTTTAAAAAATCACTCAAGTGTCAAAATTTGCCCCATAAGGGAAATTCGACCCATGCTTGGACAAAAATCCATGCTCAATTTCATCAAAATGCACATAAAAACCATCCCAGGGGAAAATTGATATGAGTTTGGACAAAAATCCAGACAAAAATGCACTCATTTTGCAAAAATCACGCCCTAGGGGAAATTCGATGGGTGTATGGACAAAAATCCACACTCAAAACTCACTTAACTTGAAAAAATACCTCCCTGGTGGAAAATCAACCTTAGTCTGGACAAAAATCCGGACTAAAAACTCTTCATAATGTTCCCAGTGAAAAATCGATCCCTGTCTGGATAAAAATCCAGACAAAAATCCTTACAAAAATGCTCAGGGGAAAATTGATCCTTGTTTGGATAAAAATCCGGACAAAAATCATCACTTAGTTGTCACAAAAATCTTGGTGGAAAATCGACCCAGGCATGGAATTATCCTTGCATTCCAGTCCGCACTCCAGTCCGCACTCCTAGGGGAAATTCGATGGCAGTCTAGATAAATCCTGACACTTAGCCAAATTTTAGCACTTCCAAGGGAAATTCGACCTAGGTGTGGATAAACAGTGGGGGGAAATTAGTGGCCAGTATGGATTCCAGGGGAAACCCATGTGTAGTATTGAGTGGGGGAATGGTTGGGTAGTCTGGAATGTGAGGGGAAAAACACCTCTAGCATGGATTTTGACCTTTTAACCCTTAGAATAAGGATTTCCCTTAGGTTTTTATCATTTTAACCACTCAAAATCACTCAGCGACTTTAAATTTAATTGGACTTAGACTAATTTTCCAAAAATATGAGCAAAACGCTAGGAAAATATTGGAATAAAATGTGAAACCAACTTAAATATTACCTTAGGAGTGAGAAAACAACTCCAAAAGGTCTGTGAATACCTTGGCACTTTAAAATCATTGATGCACGTGTTTAAAAACATGTTAACGTTCAATAGGTCTAACACTTAGACAAAACTTAGGATCATTAAAAATATCATCTTTTGCAACTTGATCCTAACACTTCAAAAACCCTAGATGGCACTAGGCATGATCAAAACTCTGAGACTCGGGCACGGGAAACGCAAAATTGCCCACTCTAAAAAGCGAAAAGTGGGAGTCCCCATTTGCAATGGGGCGATGTGTGAAGACATCACACCACATAGTTACTTCCATCAAATATTGGACTCTCCTTCTTAAAGATAACACTTACACTTCCAGTTGCCATCCCCAATCACCTCAAGCGGTCAAGCTTCTTCCAGAGGATTTAGCTTTGATACCAATTGTTGGCAACAACAATGAAGGAAAACTGAGAGAAAGGGGGGGGGGGTGAATCAGTTTTCACCAGAATAACAAACTTAACCACAATCACAAATCTGATAAACTACAGTAACAACAAGGATAAGCAAATTAACAACACAACACACAACACCAAGATTTTGACGTGGAAAACTCGGTTAAGGGAAAAACCACGGTGCGAACCTACCCACAATAAGATGATACTTTGCAATAGTATGTGTAAATATTACAATGGAGAATGCACCTGCATTCAGGCTCATTGCCTAGAGCTCACTACTCAAATATAATAACCCGAAAGGCTACAACCCTCAGGGAAGATTCACTACCTTACAAGGAAGTCTCACTGACTTACAAAATATTCGGGCAACAATCCGGAATCAAATGAACTGCAATAATAGCATCTGCTAATGCCTGATGACAGTTCCAGTTAAGCACATATGTCTGCTCTGCAACCCACCAAGATTTTGTTCAATCACACCGAAGGATGAATTCCTTTGTTTGCACATACATCATTCTTTGATAATGCAAACACTACACTTATTCAAATTACATGACTTTATCATCTATTTAAACAATTCATCAACCTTGACAACAAGGCCGGCTAAAACCTCAACACCTAATAACAAAATTACATTACACGATACAAAGATCGACCACAGGACCAATATACATGACATAATATAGACCTAAATCAAATCTCAAAAAATGCAACACCATCGGAAATCACACCAAGATCAACTGCAACACGCTACACCACCAAGAATATCGCATAACACGAAGAACATCACCAGTTCATGAAAACCACCAAAAAATCGCATAACGATCAATGCGGATCATCAAAACAAATAAGACATAATTAGGAAACACCAACAAGCATGTTAGAATCATCAGTAATAGCTATACCAACACCACTTATCAAATCTTCATCGATCAACATCTGAACCTCAAGAATACTCAAACAACAACAACTGTCACGAAGAAAGATAACTTGCGGAGCACCAAATCACGATCCATCTAAAATGAAGATACACAAAAACATCCCAAACAATCTCCCAAAATCATAGCTCAAGATCTGATCACACTGGAATATACCAGAGGAAATATCGAACTTTGTAAAGCACTAATCTAGAAAAACCAAATTGCAAACCGGAGCATATGATATGTTCAATTAAGCTTCCCGGATCACTGAAACCAATACAGAAAGATGTACTGATACTAGAAATACTCCATACACGAACCATGATCCCAATAAACTAATCTACAATCACAGGAGCAATAAATCATAGGAATATGTTCACATCAATGACAACAACATATACTAGCATCTGCAATGTCCAACAATGGCTCAATTCTTTCTTCCCTTGTTGAGGAGAATTTGAGTCCACTTTTCCTTCTGACCTTTCATAGGTTCTTTCTTGCCACTTTTTTCCATCTTCTTGACGAGGGCTTGGTTCTAACTATCTTCCAGTGTGCCTAAAGTAGATTCAAGTTTGGTTTCTTCCTAGATGAAATCATCCCAAAGCTTCTCAAAAGTGGGAAGCTTCTCATGGAGATAAAAGCCTCAAATGAAAAGATCCCAAGATGGAGAAATACCCATTTAAATTAATAGGCACCAAGTCTCCATCTTCCATCTTTACCTCAATCGTAAGAGTTGATTATGAAGTTATGTGATCTTCATTAGGTAGGTGGATATTGTGTTAGTATCACTCGTACATGTGAGACAAAGCTTATTCTTCAACGAAATCTTATGAGAGATATTCACGCTCTGATATAGAATGATCAAGGTATCATTTCTCCTTCATTATCCTTATCACTGCAGCGTGAGGGATCAAATGATCTTTAACTAAATCTAAGATGACTTGCTTTGCTGTGGCCATCGTTTTGTTATGTTTAGCCAACTAAATAGGATCAGTAGGAGGTGCAACCTTGGTGTCTGCATATACCCAAAGACCAACTTCTTCCATTAGCATCTGCAATCTAGACTTCCAAGGTGTAAAGTTGGAAGTGCCCTGTAGGCAATAACACTCTCTAAGAATGATATTAGTTTACAGTTGCTGGAACATGCTAAAACTAGACAAATCAGCTGAAAACAAATCAAATTATCTGACCTATCACAGGTGCAGATAAAAAAATCCAGTCACTGAAGCAGTTAGGGCATCACATCCTACAACCTTTCACAAGTGTAGATGACTTCGATGATTGAAGTAAGACTACAAAAATATTCTGGCAAATTTCTCTCATATGTAGCAACACATTCCATTCACAGACAAAAAGACTTCAGTTATTGTGCTTTTATACCATGTTAAAATTCAGCCTATGGCAAGGAGATTCTGCATTCAGAAAAATAATCCTAGCTGGAAACTGAAACTTCAGTGAAAACAGCAGACCTGAGTAGGATAACATACAAACACACATTGTTGAAAACACAAACAACAAAAACTCAGAAAAAACTGTTTCTTAAACTAAAATTGAAATACACTCAAACCCTATTCTTCTTTTGTATTCTATATTTTTTCTTGCTGTTAAGTTATGCGCTCAAAATCGCTTTTATAGACTAAGATAATCTTCTAGGCTTCACAAAAAATTAAAACAGAAAAAGATAAATAAAACACAAGACAAAGTTCCTTATTCTAGAAACAAAAATGGCTTATCTTCATGAATTTAGCATCCCTCTAAATATACTGAAAGATAGAAAAGATAAAAGACTCCAGTGCCTGGCTAAAAATAGAAAAAAATTAAACTAAAACTAAAACTAAAACCTAAAGCTGCTTTCAGTGCCCAATTGTGGGAGAACAACAGCCAAGCAACACATTTCAAAAGCTAACAGATGCTTCAGATTGACCTTTCCTGATTTGTACTTTAAATTGGGGTACCCTTGTATCAGCATTAAAAACTGAATCTACTGTATATCAAGAAAATTGGGAGCATTTATGCTAGAATGAGGCTGTACTTCAACTCTTTTAAAACTGGTTTGGTTTTAACAGCATTAATGAGAGAATATGAGTTTTGTATTTGGACAAGCATCTTCAATATCATATTTATTTTTATAGTTGCTCAATATTTTAACAAAGTTTTAAAAATTCGCCTTCTACATTTTGTATCTTTTAAACATGATGTGAAAGGAAAAAGAGAGTGAACTTCTAGGTTTTCATTTCTTTTGGGAAAAACTGACACATATATCAGGAATAAGATTTCTAAATAAGGAACAATGTGTTGCAGCGTTGTATCGATCTATATAAGATGATATAACTAGCATCTCTGATTGTACTTCACATTTAGAAATCAAACCACATATTTCCTAAGCAATAAATGTTTAGCATGAACTTTTATACTTAAATCAGCTTCAAGAGGCAAAGGAGAGCTGAAAGCTGAATTACATTCACTTTTATTAAAGTATCTCCTTCTCTCCCTTTTGTTTTTTCCACAGTTTTTTATTACAATTGGTTTTAACTTTTCTTTTGTGTCAGCTTAACGATTGCAGTGATGGTGAAGACCTAGAAGAAAATGTTAGACCTGCATTCACTGACTATGATCCGGGTAATCACTACACTGGAGTGGAAAATGGAGAGCTCTCTTGGTTCAATGCTGGTGTTAGCGTTGGTTTAGGAATTGGCCTAGGATTGTGCTTTGCAGTTGGAATAGGAGTTGGATTGCTTGTAAGCACATATCAAACAGCCACAAAGGCTGGTAGGAGCAGGCGGTTTTAGTTGTGCAGTTTACCTCTTGATGCTAAAATCCGTCAGTAACAAATCTTTTTACCAACTTTGGTGTCCCTAAACAGGATAACAGTAAGACAGCAAGGAATGTGCCTACTACCTTATGTAAATTTTAGTTTTGTTTTTTCTCTCGTTTCAACATTTCTTTTTGTCATTTATATTTTCTACATTCTGTGATGTGTTCAGTAGATAAAAAGCATCCAAATCCTGTTGGCAAACAATGGGGCAAAAGGTCAGTCTGGACAGACAGATTCTATACATTTCGGCAAAGCAATTGATTTCAGTACACAGCATTGGTAAATGATTTACATTGCTTGCTGTAAAGGAATGGTCCAAAATAATTGAATATAATGATATGTTGTTGGTGTGGTAATCAACAACATGTACAGCGATTCAGCATTTGTATCAATGGCCATGGGCACTAAAAACTTAGAGCTCTTTATTCCATAGTTCTTGTTTTGAGCTTAAATTCACTGCCATTGCATAACCGAACTTTATTTTTCTTTAATTCCTTGTAAATTTGTCATTCTGCTTTATAATTGATCTGCCGAGAGTAATAGATAAAGAGGGAATATGCAAATTTGAGACATTGGAAAGCTCTTACAAAGACCCAAAAATTCACACACAATATTGTTGGTTTCGTCCACTTTCTTCCAAGGTACCACCTGTAGTGAGCAGGATGGTGTGGAGAAAACGTATTACATCAGAAGTTGCATGGTAGTCTGCTGGATTCTAATACAATTTGTCAGCAAAAAAAGTGAAAAGTTTTTCCTTAGGTCACCATCAAGATAGATGCCAATTTACATTTAATACATTCCTTGTGGAAGCCTATAAGTGGATTTGTTTACGGGTATCTTATTCAAAATTTGTACCCCTGAATTTGAGACACTAGCAACAAGCTTCAAGAGGAAATGGAACCTTACCAACCAGTCAGGAATTCAAAGAAACTCTGATTATTTTGAGAGTTCTGAATTGAGGATAGAGCTTCCATGAGTTTTGTAGCCATTAATAAAGCTTCCTAAGCTGATAATGGTGCCTCACCATGAGGTGATAGAGAAGAAGATGTGTATAAAGTGAAGGTCGAAATCAATATCTAGATGATTATTTTATTATGAAAAATAGAACACAAAATGATTACCAAGACATTCAATATTAAAATAAGGAGCGAAAGTCTCCTTAAATGAGAGTTACAAAGAATTTATCTATAAAGGATAAGAGTGACAATTAATAAAGCAAAGGATAAGAACTTAACTAAAAGAAGAAAAGAATTTTCTTAAAAATACCACCACCTATATGCCAAACAACTTCATAAGCCTTACTCAAATTACATTTGATTTGTACAATTAAACACATCTCACTATTTGCAAACACATATCACTATTTGCAAACACATATCACTATTTGCAATGATGATATCATCTACTTGAATGACTAGTAGAATGATTGCATTGCCTATGCTTTTGCTGTACATATTTGAATCCGAAGGACTCCTCTAGAATCCCTGTTCAACCAAATACCTATCAATTTTAATGTATCATGCCTTGGGTGCTTGCTTTAGGCCATATAAAGTTTTCTTCAGTCTACATACTTGATGCTCTTTTCCTACAACTTGAAAACCCTAAGGTTGAGACATGTACACTTCTTCCAAATCATCATTGAGGAAGGCATTCTTTATGTCCATATGATAGATTTTTCAGCCAAACTATGCTACCACGGGCGTAACTAAAAGGATGGTTTTGTCATGCCCCCGATCCAATATCCATTTTACGTACAGAAAAACTTAGCGATCACCCTTGATTGGTTCTCATGAATATTACATTCATCGGGAATGATTAATCATGCTGCGGATTGTGATGTCCTGACCAAACAATTAGACAATAAGAAATTGTCCTACTACTGTAAGACTTCACGATTTCTCTCCCTAGACGCCAATGATGATCTTAATAGATAGTCTGTGGTTGCCTTAGCAGATCGTGGGAGAGAGAAACTACAATATATGTATTAAGTGCTAATTACCTTTGATCGAACTTCCTTCCAGCATGCAATTTTCTCCAAAACAAAGAAAGGATTAGTTTACGAGGTGATTAAGCAAGGAAGAGGTGTGATTAGTAGCAAGAGTTACAATCTGGCAGCAAGAGACATGACCCGCTCCAAGGGTCACAATCACAAAGAAGAGACATAACCGTCCAAATGCAGTGGAGGGATACAAATAGGCATTGCCCGACTAGAAAGGAAGCAGCGATCAAATCCAGAATAATCATACAAGTATCAAGGTGATTGTGCGATAACATCTTCAACATTGTAGTATAGAGGCATAGTTAGTTTATTCATGCATATGGATATGAATGTATATATGTTTATGCCAAAATTGAATAAAGGGCACCCTTTTGCAGTTTTCCTTTCGAGCCTTATATGGGTTAGTTATTGAGGTAAATTAGAAAGGGATCCTCAATTTTAGAGGAGAAAAAGGATAGCATGATGAAGGGAATAGTGTACAAGCTCCGCTAGGCACACCACCTGATGAGCATGGATAGGACCACATGAGACCAAGGGGGACAAAGTTTCCGCTCTTGGGCCTAGGGCTAGGGATAATTAGGGTACCTCATCATGTCCTTCCTATCTCAACCCTCATTATGGTTGAGCCCATGAGAATTATGTGTTGTAAGTGTATTTCCCCCTTAATCGTAAAAATGGAGGTATTACATGCATTATGTCTATATTACTATCTAATTTGGTTGCGTGATTCCAAAATAGGCTTATCTCATCTTATTCTTAGGTGAGGGTTATATCTCTAAATATATTTTATTCCTTGTCTCATTTGGATTTTGTGAATTTAGGGCAAATTATAAGGCAATCTAGAAAGGGGACATTACAGGTTCTCATCTTTGCTATAGGAGAAAAGGTCTCCTCATATTCAATGCATTCACTTTGTGAGAACTTTTTTATAACCAATCATGTTTTGTACTTGTGAAGTGCACCATCAATTACTTTGTACGCCCATTCGCAATCAATGGGTTTCTTCTCTAGTGGAAAATCTAAAAGAATCCAAGACTTAAATTCATAAGTCTCTTATGTTTGGTTTTTGTGGGCTTTTCCTATTCAGGTTTACATTTTGCTCCTTCAAACACTTATGGCTTGTAAATTTTCTAAATGTTAGCCATAAGAGCAAAGTCAATTGTGTTCTTGCTCTTGCCTCTCTATGATCTACCCTTGATCATTTCATCATCCCAAATATCAACAATGAAACTTTCCCGCCACTTTGGTCTCTTTTTAGAAACCTCTCATCTAAATCAACATTGCCATCATGACTTGGGTTGCTTATTTCTATGTATCTAGATGTTGATCTAGGTTGTCATCAAGAAATTGTTTTGGTACTAGTACCTACTTGGGAGACTCCATATGCTAAGAATCCTCCCCCTCTTCAAGTGGAGCTAGTAGAAGCTAAACACTTGAATATATAGCCTTAATAGGTTGATGTTCAATAATCTTGATGTCAAAAGAGAGATGAAAAATTCCAACTTAATCGATCATAACATCCTTGCTAAATGTTAAGTGGATAGTGTCAACACCAATCAATATGTTGGCTTTATGATTTTCACTGTACCTTGTAAGAATCAACTTCTTAATTTTTGAATCCAAGTTGGTTCTCTTTGCATTTGGAATGCATACATATATAGTAGAATTGAATACCTTAAGATGACTCACTCTCAATTTCCTCCCAGACCAAGCTTCCATTAGGGTTTTCTCCTTCACTAATTGTGTTGGAGACCTATTGAGAAGATAGATTGCAACGTAAACTACCTCGACCCAAAACATTTTTAGAACACTCCTATTCTCCAACATACATTGAGCCATCTCTATAATTATACAATCTCTTCTCTCAACTACTCCATTATGTTGTGGAGTATAAGGTGTTGTGTATTGTTGTTTGATTATGTGTTTAGCACAAAAGTTATTAAATTTATTTGAATAGAATTCACCTTCATTACTAGATCTAAGAGTTATGATGTTACTTCTTGACTCTTTCTTTGCTAATGATTTAAACTTTTGAAATTCCTTAAAACACATTTAATTTTGACTTAAAAAAAAACATCCATATAATCATATTGAAATCATCAACAAACAAAAGAAAGTACTTGATACTAGTGATTGATGCCATATTAATTAGTCCACGAACATCTACATGAATTGGTTGTGACTCTTGAGGCTCTCCAATCCTATCTATTTGAAAAGGGAGTTTTGTGTTGTTCCTTGCTTGGCAAGCTCCGTAAACACCATGTATTTGTCGTTGTATATTAGGTAAACCCTCTACCGAATTCTCTCACGCCAACTAAGAGAGAAAAGTTAAATTGAGGTGCACATACTATTGATACAATAGTATACTAATATTTGATGTACTCTTGGCTACCAATACATACTTTTGAACCTCTCCAATATCAACAAGCCGATGCAAACCATTATCTCCTGTACCAACAATGATAATTTTCTTGGATTCCTTGTCAACTAGATAGTAATTGTGTTTGCTAAATATGATATCCAAATTATTACAATGACACATAATCTAACTCAGATAGAGAAAATTGAGCTCCATTCTTGACATAGTACACAATGAGGAAAATGAGAGTTTTCCCTCCAAAAGATATTTGTACAATTCCTCTGCCAACAACTATATACTCCTCACCATCACCAACAATTGTTGAATCTAAGCAAGTCATGTACTCCATGAATCAATCTTTCTTGTGGGTGAAATGTCAAGATGGTCCAGAATTAATGTACCATGCAAAAGACATTAGTGATTTGTTGGCCATTTGACCATGAAAGCATAAAAGTCTAATTCCTTTCTCTTAGAATGCTTTGTGACATGAGCCTTTTGTTGAGGCTCTTTTGGGTTGGATTTGATTTTTGCCAACCTCTTCCTATAGTGTTTCTTCAAATGACCACGTTTACCTTAATAATAACATGATTTTTTGAAATTGTTCGAAGTATCTTCATTATTCCCTCAACCCTTCTTTGGAGGCCACTTGTCTTTGCTATTGTCCTTGGCTACATAGACGTTCCACATTTTGTGTATTATCAATGCTACCAAATTGCTTCTTCCATTTGTCTTGCTACAAGAGCTTGTTGCACAAATCTTTGAACTTCAGGTCAACACATGTAGATGTGATGTTGAGTGTCTCAATAAAATGTTCATCTGCTTGTGGTAAGCTTTTCAATGTTATTAGTATCATATCTTCTTCTATCGTGTGATTCTATGATCTATGGCTTGCAATTGATCATGAATGTCTTTAATCTTCATCATATATTCCTGCAAAGAGATCTTCTCGTTCATCATGATTGAGAAAACCATATTTTTTAGGAAGAAGGTCTTGCCTTTATTTGTCATCACACAGATCTAGCAAGTGCTTCTAAAACTCCCTAGAGGTTTTGCTTGTTTAAAGCTCCAAAAACATTTCATCTATCATTGCGATCATCCCACAATACTAGGTACCAAACTTGGGACATAGACTTTTTGAAAGTGGAGATAATTATTTTTACAAGTACTTTTGTTTGAAGGTGGACCTTTGAATGAACGCCATTGGACCTTGAAATAAAGGTAAACATTTGAACGCCAGTAACTACCTTTGCTCGAAGGTGACCATGATCGCCAAAGGTACCCTTCAAACAAAGGTAATATGTTCGCTTGAAGGTACCTTTGTTCAAAGGTCCTTGGCTTGGAACTTTTAATCTCTTCCACAAATTTTCCTTAGAAAATTTAGTTTCAAACCTTGGGTTGGACCTTGAAATGGAATGATCTTGACAAACTAATTTGCAAGATCATAGCCCCTTAGATGAGCTTTCTGTAGTGTCCTAAAATTGTGACCCCCGCAATTTTGACCACATTTTAGGTCCTCACCTAAGCGACTGCGTCTCTCTCTCGACGAGAACCTCTTTCAACACTTTCATCCTGAGTTTCCTCTTGTTGTGGCTCTTATGTTGTCTTAAGACCCTGTCTGGGCCCCAAAATAGGGCAGGACAGGGGCGTGGCGCCCCTATCCCCCCCTCTTAAGGTGGCCCCAAGATGGGTCCATCCGACCCCTTTTGCTTAATCTTCTCTTTGGGAATTTAAATCTCTCTTTGTCGGCCTTTGATGGATGAAAATTAATTCTCTTGGGCATGTATAGAAGGAGATTTAATTCCCTCATTCAAGGAGAAGAGAAAATAGGCAAGATAAGGATAGTAAGCGAAATTGAAGCGAAAGGTCTTCATCAAGCATCCATCAAGTTCTCTCCTTCATGTGTCTTCCTCATTCATCCATTGGAGCAACATTACAACATTCATTTGCAAGCATATGTGTGTGTTAGGGTTTTGTCATGTTACATGCCATTTGATACAACATTTGTGATTACATTCAAGAAGCAAAGCAATCATCATCATTAATTGCAGATCTACAAGATAGACATTTCCTACATTTACATTTAAGTATTTGCAATTACTTTCTTAAAAGGTTGATTCCTCAACTGGGGTTTGATCAAGGCAAAACCCTATCCACAACCCTTCTTCCCTTCTTTTTTATGTGTAGGTTGCAGGTGCGTGGTTGTAATTGCAGGATTGGACTCCATTTACAAAGAAGAAAAACCCCTTTTCTGCATATGGATTTTCCAGAGGACCGTGTGCACTTTCAAGACAGTCTCGATGATTTTTCTTCAAATTTGTAGGGTAGATCCGTCTCAGTCTGAATATCTCAGATCCGAAATTACATTGCGATCCCAAACCGGTAGCTCCTCATTTCATTCATTTTATCTCCCTTTTCTACATAATCAACAAGTCAACATATCTATTTACAAAAGAGGGCAAATCACTTTCCAACCCTTTCAATCCATTTGGAATTCATATCCTTGTTCCCATATCCTTGTTCCCCTTGGATTTGGATCTAGTGGATTCAAGTCCCTCTTTTGAATGTAAAGTTTCTCCCAAGTGAAAATCATCCTAGTGACTTCCTTTCTCTCTCCTAGGTGAGGAATCACCAGGGTTCAATTTTCCACTTTACACTTTCCAACAAGTATAATTTTAATTATTTTGGTTTTATTATATATTTATTTTTTATGTTTTACTAAACATAAATTTTCACCAAACATCAAGTTCTTTGTCCTATACGTGGAAAAATAGCCGTTTATTGAAAAAAATTCTCAAAAATATCTAAACATTAGGTATTGATGTCCTTGTTCCAACAATTCTTTTTGAATTTTGATACATACAAAACAAGTTATGTGTTTTAACATAAACCTATGTCTAGGTTATAATTACTTTAACTTCAAGACTTAATTTTTTTAAAAAAGTGCAACAAAACATTATGAAACAAAATGCAAACGCTAGATATTGGTGTTACAAATCTATGTTTTAAAAAAAATAGAATTGTCTCCTTTGTATAAAAAAATCTATGTGTTACGAATAAACGTCACTTTTAAAAAATGTTGTTTACTATAAAAAATAATTTATTAAAATTTATATAAAAATTTCACAATTTTTTTCCATTTTTTTTTATAGAATTTATAGACCAAATCTCACAAATCACTAGTTTGCATCATCTTCCAATTTTTAACAATTTAACAATGATAGGTGTTAGAAAATAAAAAATTAGTTAAAAATGTTGATTTCAATGTCCTACTTTGGTGAAAAAGTGAGACTCATTATTGTAGGATTACTCATTGATAACTTGATCGACATGACAACTTCCCGATCATGCTCATCAAAGTTGTCCTAGTCTTTGCCCACAATTGTTGGTTGAGTATCAATTTCAAGGACAATCTTATCAAGCCATCTATACTAAGAAAACATGACAATATGTTTTCCAATATTTTAGTTCTTACTAGAAAAATGATGGCTACCTTCCAACATGATGTTGGGTAATGAAGTTATCCCCCCCATAATTCAAAATTATGAAAAAAATAAAGAATTTTTGTTGTTGTAGTCTTGAAGATTTTTAGGTTAAACCCCAGTCAATCCTACATACTAAAATTTTAATTAAAAAATATAAAAAAAGGTTGAAGAAGCTCGCAATAGGGTTTGAAAACCCTAGTTGTACAACAAAAAACACAATTTTATCAAAAAATCATAAAAACAAAACCTACATTTCTTTTAGAAATCTTGTGCCCTAGCCACTGAAAATGTCCACATTTTAAAATAAAATTGCCAATTTTTTTTGCAACAATTGCACAAAACTTGCAAATCTCATATTAAATCCTTCAATTTTTCTTTGAATGTTGTGATTTTTGAAAAATTGAGTTTAAACATAGACACAATTTTATTAAAAAATTGCCATAAGAATGGCCCACAATTTTTTTAGAGAAATGAAATGCAATTTTCAACAAAAAATGACACAATTTGTTTCCAAATAATGGCACAATGTACAACAAGAAAAAATACATGATTTTTATAGCGAGAAACCCTTGATGTCTTTGTACGAGGTCATACTATATTGTATGACACGTTCTATATCTCACCAACAATTCCTCAATCCATCACTATTGGTAGCAATCCATAAGACAATTCGCTCTCATGTGCTCGAGGATCACCTTGGGCTTGGTACCATATTACAAAAAATAGAACACAAAATTACTATTATGTTTGATATTATAGCATCGTAAATAGTAGCCTTGCACAATTTTATTCACGCCTAGGCCTCGCTTTTGTGTTTTGGTCTTCTATCCCTGATATTGTTTTGATTTTGCTCACACCCACCTAGATTTAACATCTTCTCAACCTAAGTGGGGCCTTGTTGAAATCTGAGTCCTGATTAGCAAGACTAGGGCGCTTTGGTCACCCTTGTCCTAGGACCAAGACACCATGGACACCCTTGTCTTAGGACCAGGAGGCTCTAGGCACCATGTTCCTCCCAAAAGGGGCCCAAATTTGGACATCACAATGATCACATCTTGAAGGTAGGAAAACATTCTTGGTATCGACCTATCCCAAAAATTCAAACATATTGTGTGCAATTAGATATAAAACCGATCCTAACTCTCTCATTTGGTAACCAAAAATCAATCTCTCAATTGGACATTTGCAAATTCAAGTGAGCAAGCAATCAAGCATCATCAAGGCAGTGAAGGAGAGGTCAAAGTTTAGATTTCAAGCATTCATGATGGCGTCCATGATAAAAAATTTATGAAGACATCCTACATGACATTATCAACCTTGGCATAAAGACTTCAATGCAAGATTCATCAAAGTATCACATTCCAATTCAAGCATTTCAAATTCAGATCTAGCCTTATCCTCAAAAGATAAGCTTTTACTTCAACATTTGCATGACATCTTAGTTTCAATTCAAGGGTCAATTCCAAATCTGGGGTTTAACCTAAGGCAAACCCCCATCAACAACAACATTTTCTTTCTTTCTATGTATAGGTGATAGGCCTAGGAGCCATGGACAATGATTCCAACAGAGGAGACAATGACGATTAGTTTTGACTTTTGCAAAGGTGAAAATCAAAGGTTTAGGATGAAAAAATTGCCACTGTCTCAAGGATTTTCGATGAGCTTTTGGAAACAGATTCTGTGCGACATCCTAATTCCAAAAGATTTTAGTTTATCTACATCTGACATCAGGGACCAAAACAAAAATTATCACACGGTCTTGCACTTTTAGGCCGAATTTGTTGTCACAAGTGTTCTTCTGTCTCTTCTGCTCAGACTTACCTTGTGTTTGTTGAATGGTTGAAGGGACCGAAATACTGAGAGGGGGGGGGTGAATCATTATTTTCACAACAATAAAACTTTTCACTTATTTTAACCTTAGCAATTAATCTCATCAACATGAACCAACAAAAGCATACTCACAAGATAGACACCAAAATTTTATAAGTGGAAAACCCAAATGGGAAAAGCCACTGAGAGGGTTAGGTCTCAAGATAATATAACTAGTTATATTATACCGTTCACTACTAGAATACAATAGGGCTCACTACCAGAATGCTCACTACAATAGAATTAAGCGAACTGAAGAAAATTGTATCTCCAAATGCATGAGGTCAGTTCAAAGATAAGCTTAGATATGAAAACAACTTGCAATAGATCCGTGAGGGATCTTTGCAACACTTTCTTTTACCTGCCAACACAACTGTTTGCAGTTGATCCAGTAAGGGATTACTACAACACTATCTTCAATCTGTCAATCCTACTGCTTACAGTTGATCTGGTAAGGGATTACTGCAACTCTGCACTTGCACTTTCCACACCTTCACTCTTACACACTTTTTCTATTCACACTGCACACTTCTCGCATACAATTTTTTCTTTATCTCCGCACATGTATGTCAATATATATATATATATATATATATATATATATATATATATATATATATATATATATATATATATATAAGCACATACACCAAGATAATATGTCGACCAAGCACAAAAAGTTTATACAAATAATTCATTGCTTGAATCAACACGTTACTCAAATATGCCTTGACCAAAAAACACGATAACCAAGTTGGCCTTCATTGATCTTCTACACGCTTCTTAATTATTAGAACACATGCTTCAGTTATTAGGAACAAAACAAAAAGGTTTGCCAGACCCATAGACATGAAACCATAAACACAAATTCCAAGCATACCGACTTCCATCTTCAAGATATGAAGGCCACAGATTCCAAAGCATAGAATTCATAGATCAAATTGCAATACAAACATCTGGGTAGCAATTCAATTGTCACAACTAATATTATGTGAAGAGGGGAAAAAGACCTGTGAGGTGGATTAGTTAATAAGCATGCAAATCAAACATATAATCATATGAAATCAAAAACATAACTCCAAAACACATGAAAACATGAATAAGATGCATATACCTCACAAAACCTTATACCTCTCCCTTGGATTGAGCTTGATGAAGTGAAGGCGCCCCTTGGTGATGCTCCACTTGATGTGCTCCTCTTGCTTGCTTGATGTGGATGACTTTCCAATGTTGTGCACAAATGGAATGGATTTGGAAGATGATAAGGAAGAGATGATCAAGAGTGGATGAGATATGATTTGAACATGATAAGGTTGCCAAGATGATTTCCTCGGCTCAAAAAGACAACAAAAGATTACTAAACTTGGAGATGAAAAATGAAGGGATGGCATTCTCAATTTATAGGAAGAGGAGAGGAAAAATGGATGGCTAGGATGGATTCAAGATGGAGGGCTAGGATTGCTTGTGAGCTCCCACAAAGCCCAAGAGAGGTTGTGGAGACCAAGAGATATGCCTTAAAGACATTTCTTGTCTCCACACTCCTCAAGGTACATTGGGAAGACTTCCCAAGGTACCTTGAGAAGAGCAAAGTGCATTGGGAAGACTTCCCAATGTGCCTTGAGAGGAGCAAGGGATGTGACATTCCTTGAAGAATGGGGAGGAGGAATTTAAAATTCTCCCAAAAGGGATAATCATGGCAATTGGAGGAATAAGAAGGAATTAAAAATTCCTTGGGAGAGGAGATGCCTAGAGGATTGTGAGATTTTGAAGATCTCACATTCACATAGGAAAAGAGCATTAAAAGCTAGTGGTTGGATGGAAGGGACAAGGAGTTGACTTCGTGGCTAATCATGATGATTAGCCATTAGCAACTCATTAGGAGGGAGATTAGAGGAAATGTTAGGTGGGATTAGGATTTGTAGGAGGATTTGACTAGGAGAGAGAATGAGTGGAGGGAATTAAAAATTAGAAGAATAAGGTTAAGTCAGTTTAGGGAGTTTCTAGAAGACTTTATTAGGTTAATGATGAATTAAGAAGATGGTTTGTAAGAATCATGTAGGTCAACTAATTAATTCAAATTAATTAGCCAAGAGGATGATTTGTGAGGATTTAATCTTTTTAGAAGAATAAAGAAAGGGATTGATTTATTAAATAAATCAGTCACATACTATAGTGACAATATTAATTATATTTAATTAATATTGAGGAGAATTTGAATTAACATAATTAATTAATTAATTATGTGAGGAATTAAAAGTAATTAAAAATAATTACTTTTAGTTGTCTACATTTTGCCCCTCTTTGAAGCGAGGTGTAATGATGCGTTGATTCAAAGAATAATCTTGTTTGATTCAATTGATAAGGTCTAGATTCAGCCCGATTTCAGGAAGGAGTCATCCTGAATAAGACATTATCAGAGCGTCTGGTTTTAGGAAGGATACATTCTGTATAAGACATGATTGATCAGAACGTCTGGTTTCAGGAAGGATTCATCCTGTATAAGACATGATAAGATCACAATGTCTGGTTTCAGGAAGGATTCATCCTGTATAAGACATGATCGGATCACAACGCCTAGTCTCAGGAAGGATTCATCCTGTATAAGACATGATCAGATCACAATGTTTGGTTTCGAGAAGGATTCTTCCTGTATAAGACATGATCGGATCACAATGTCTGGTTTTGAGAAGGATTCATCCTGTATAAGACATGATCGGATCACAATGTCTAGTTTCAAGAAGGATTCATCCTATATAAGAAATGATCAGATCACAATGTCTGGTTTCAGGAAGGATTCATCACATGATCGGATCACAACGTCTAGTTTCAGGAAGGATTCATCCTGTATAAGACATGATCGAATCACAACGTCTGGTTTCAGAAAGGATTCATCCTGTATAAGACATGATCGGATCACAACATTTGGTTTTAGGAAGGATTCATCCTGTATAAGACATGATCGGATCACAATGTCTGGTTTCAGGAAGGATTCATCGTATATAAGACATGATCAGATCACAACGTCTGGTTTCAGGAAGGATACATCCTGTATAAGACATGATCAAAATTAGAATTAATTATGTGAGGAATTAAAAATAACTAAGATAATTATTTTTAAGTGTCTACATTTTGGCGATGTGTAGAAGATAGAAGAAGAAAAGGATGCCCCAGCGTAAAGCATGGGAGGTGTATGTCCCCTCAAGAATTTTTTCAAAAAAAGGACGAAAAATTCTCGAAAAAAGAGGAAGAAGAATCAGGGTGGAAGGGATAAATGAGGAGGAAATATGAAGCAGTCGTGAAAAATTTAGAAAGAAGAATAGTAGAGGCGAGACCACAGGGGAAGATGGGCCCTCACGGGGGCCCATATACGCCACAACGGATCCAATGAGGGGTCATTGTATCATGACGAACATATTTTCCTCTATATATATATGTATACATGATTCGATTGGTTAAAGATGATGTGTAGCATTTATTGTGATGAATTATTTTTGTTTGTCTTATGATGTCATATATGGATGTGATATGCTGACCTATTTTGTGATGCAGAGTGGATGCTTATGTATGTATGTTTATGATGTGTTGCTGACATAGTTTTTGGATGCAAGATGAGTGTTTTTTATGCTTTATGTATAAATACACATGTGTGAATGATTTATGATGCAGTCTAAATGTAATGCTATATGGATGAGTGTATCTTTTATTTATGTGATGCAATCTTATATGATGTGAATGAATTAATAAAAGAGGGAATATGCCAATAATAACACAATGATCTTAGATAGAAGAATATGGAATGGATGGGAAGTGGGGGAAATTGAGAACTCCATGAGATTATTGAGTTTAGGATTTGATGGAATGATGGTGAGATTTTTGTGCACAACACATGTGGAGAGCCAATCTAGTTTGATGTTGCCCTAAGTGGCTTGCACCATTGATTATAGAAATCGGGATGCCATGAGAAACCCAAGGCGTGGACTGACTCTGTAGACAAACGGGAATTTCTTGCACACAACAATGCAAGTGTTAAGAAACACTAATACAAAGTTGTGGGTTCGTGCAAGGAAACCCTCAAACACACCGATGCCTCTTGTACATGAGAAGGTAAGTGTTGATAAACACTAGTACCAGGTCGCCGGTTTATACAAGAGGGATCCAAAACATGCCATACTATGAAATATGCCCCAGTATGCGCCTATCATAGCGTACCTGGATATGGAAAAACCCAGGCAGTCATAAATAGTGGCAGTCATAGGGCAAAAGATGCAAGTCTATATGAAAAGATCTAACAAAATCTAACAAGTCACTTCCTTGCGACCAAATGATACCTCTTGCCAAGAGTAGAACTAGGATGGAGGATTAGGTTGCTAGGCGAGGGAAGGTGTCATCCCTAGGGCAAAGTGGGCTTTTGGATTAGGCAAGTGATTCTATGGTTTTGGAGTGACTAGTGGATTTGAGATTGTTTCTCAAGACTTCTTGAAGCTTACACAGAGGCATAAAAGCTCAGTTTCAATGGGACATTCCTTGTTCATGACTCAGGTGAAGACTCATCATCATACACATGTTTTATTGGGAGGCGGAAAAGAAGGAATGTTGCGCATGGGTGGGCTGGATGGAAGATGATTTGTAGTATCGACATGCTAGACAGTGGATCTGGTTATTTACCTTGGTGCCTGCACAGAGGTTTTCACCAAGGTACTTGTCCATAGCGCCACAAAGCGGTTCATTGGTGGACAAATTGTTTTTCTTTCTTTTTTCTGATTTTTTAATTTTTTTGTGTCATAAGGTGCCTGTTTGCCAGGTTTTCACCAAAGTGACGATTTTTTCAGGATCTTTTTCTCATTTTTTTTAATAAAATTTTTGTCTTGATTTTTTTGACAATTTAAGACTTTCTGAGGACTAAGCATAAAATATTTTGAGGTGCATGATATTCATTGGATCATCCAAAGGATCACCTTCAAGAGTAGCCAACTGATAAGCTCCTGATCCATATTTTGCTGTGATTACATATGGTCCAAGCCAATTAGGCTCGAACTTGCCCTTCTTTTCTCTTTCTTGTGGATTTTTTTGATTCTCCATGAGGACAAGATCACCAACTTGGAATTCCCGGGTTCTGACTCTTTTGTGATAAATCATCCGCAAGTGGTTCTGATATACCCGGAGATGGTTCAAGGCCTTGAGGCGCCTTTCATCTAACAATTCTAGCTCTTGTAAGTGGGCAATTTTGTATTCTTCCTCTGGTAGGATGTCTTGCAGTGATACCCTTAGAGAGGGGATCTCGATCTCAAGGGGAAGGATGGCTTCGGAGCCAAAGACCAAGGAATAAGGGGTGGCGCCTGTGGGGGTGCAGATGGAGGTGCGGTAGGCCCACAAAGTGAGATGGAGTTGGAGGTGCCAATCATGGCCAGCTTCATTGACTATCTTTTTGAAGATTTTGATTAAGGTTTTATTAGAAGCCTTAGCTTGGCCGTTGCCATGGGGATAATATGGGGTGGAGAAGCGATGTTGGATGTTGAATTTTTGGCAGAGTTCTTTGACATCCTAGTTTTTAAATTGTTTGCCATTATATGTGATAATAACCTTTGGGATACCATACCGACATATTAGATAGTTCAGGATGAATTTGGATATTTGCTTACCGGTGGTGAAAGTAAGAGGGATAGCCTCTACCCACTTGGTGAAGTATTCAGTGGCGGTGATAATGGATTTATGTCCATTGGAAGATGAAGGGTGGATTTTACCAATGAGATCGAGCCCCCACTGTGAGAAGGGCCATGGTGTTATAAATGGCTGCAATTCTTGTGACGGTGCATGAATTTTGTCGCCATGTTGCTGGCAAGGGATGCATTTGTTCACATAATTATATGCATCTACCTCCATTTTAGGCCAATAATATCCTGTTCTCAAAAGCTTTTTAGCCAATGTGAGCCCACTTGAGTGTGCCCCACAAATACCCTCGTGTACTTCGCGTAATGCCCATTCCGCCTCTTGTTTATCTAAACACCTTAGGAGGGAACCATCAAAATGCCTTCTGAATAGGGTGTTTCCGAGGATGGTGTAACGAGCACATCGGCGGATGAAGGTTTGTTGTTGGGTTTTTGTGAGATGTGGGGGAATGGTGTTGTCTTTGAGAAAAGCGAAGGTTTCTTGGTACCAAGGGGACTCAGGACCAATGAGAACACACACCATTTCAGACTCTGGTAGGTCATATGCTAGTATAAATAATTGCTCGACCAAGAACTCACACTTTTGACTGTGTGTTGGCATTTGAAGGAGGGAGCCAATGATGGCCATTGTATCTGCAGCCTTGTTGTTTGTTCATGGGATTTGATTAAATGTGATTGCTATGAAATGTTTCTTAAGATCTCCAACCATGGTACGATAAGGAAGGAGTTTATCATCTTTTGTTTGGTACTCATCATTGGCTTGTTTTATAATGAGCTGAGAATCACCATAAACTTGTAACTCCTTTATTTTCCAGTGGATAGCCAAACACAAACCTGTGATGAGTGCCTCGTATTCTGCTATGTTATTGGTACATGCAAAGGCTATCTTGTATGATTTGGGGATACCATCTCTTTGAGGTGTGACCAATAATATTCCTACCCCTGATCCATTTTTGGGTGTAGGAGCCATCAAAGTATAATTGCCATGTGGAGGATGTGGAAACAATCATAATGAACTCATCTAGTAATTCTGTGAGAATAGGATGGTCACCTGGAAGTGGAGCTTCAGCCAACTGAGCACATATTCGATGTCAAACTCACTTAGGAGCATAACCCATTTGGCGGTTCTACCAGTGAAAGCAGCTTTTGACAGGAGATATTTAAGTGGATCAATTTTAGCAATTAATTTTGTCTTGTTGTTTAGCATATAGTGTCGTAGTTTCTGTGTGCTAAACACTAATGCCAAACATGCTCTTTCAATGGGGGTGTAATTAAGATCATATCCTACCAATGTCCGACTGATGTAGTAAATGGTGTGTTCCTTCCCTTGATCATCTGTTTGCGCCAGTATTGCCCCCAATGCCACTGTAGTAGCACATATGTACAAAATGAGGGGTTTTCCAGGGGTAGGTGGCATCAAACTGGAGGTGATGCTAGATATTCTTTTAATTTCTCAAAGGCCTTTTGACATAAGCAGTCCCATTTGAATTTCGTGTCCTTGTGTAGGAGGTGTGCAAATGGATGCCACTTATCTGCTAGTTGTGAAATAAAACGTCTAATAGATTGGAGTTTTCCCTGGAGACTGCCCAGTTGTCTGAGAGTTTTTGGTGGAGGCATTTCCATGATAGCTTTTACTTTTGTAGGATCGACCTCGATGCCTCTGCAAGAAACAATGAATCCTAATAATTTTCTCGATGTGACTCCAAACACACACTTTTTGGGATTCAGGCGTAGTTTGTATTTTTCTAATATTTCAAAGATCTTCTTTAGAATGGGAATGTGTTCTTGTCTTGTCTTAGATTTTCCTAGCAGATCATCCACATAGTCCTCCATAATTTTGTGTAAGAGGTCATGAAAAATTGTTGTCAAGGCATGTTGGTATGTAGCTCTAGCATTTTTGAGACCAAAAGGCATGATCCGATAATAGAAAGTACCCCATGGTGTTGTGAATGCGGTTTTATGCTGATCCTCATCTGCTATCCTGATTTGGTTATATCCGGAAAACCCATCCATTAGCAATAGCATTTCATGTCTTGTTGTAAGGTCCACAATCATGTCTATATTGTGGAGCGGGAAGTCATCTTTAGGACAAGCTTTATTTAGATCTCGAAAATCTGTGCAAATGCGGATACCCCCGATAGGTACAATGTTAGAGACCCATTCAGCGTAGTCTACTAGTTTGATAAATTCTGTGTCTAACATCTTTTGGAGTTCCGCCTTGACCAGGAGTGCAATATGTGGGTGCATTTTGTGCAATTTTTGTTTTACAGGTTTTGCGTCTAGGCGGACGGCGAGATTGTGAACCACCAAGGCAGGATCCAACCTGGCATATCGGAATAGGACCATGCAAAATTGATTTTTACCTCTGTAAGGAAGTTGATGAAGTCTTGTTTCTCTATTTCTGTGAGGGATTTGACAATGAGCACATTTTTCGGAATGACTTCGGTGCCCATGTTGATGTTGTCTGTTTCTTCTATCAACAAATTTGATTTATCCTGTGGAAGGTAACCAATGGTAGGGAGGTCAAGTCCCTCATCATCAAGTGCTTTTTCCAATTTTTCACTTTCGGATACGCTCTTTGTTGTTATTTTTGTTCATCCAAAGGTGCCTTAGGGAGGTTTTCACCTAGGGAATCAAGTATTTTCCTTTTATTATCTTTTTTTGTGGCTAAGGGAATTGACCTGACTACCAAAGTATACCTTTTCGTGTAGTTGAATACCCTCGATTCTGTTACAATCTTCCAGGTTTTGCACCATCAGGAGAGCAATGAGAGCATTATTGTCGGCATAGATATCTAAAGTGGGTTTGTCTCGTTGGCCCCAGTCAATGAGTTCAGGATGGACAAGATGTAGCTCGTGTGAAGTGGGAGGGGTTACAGGGGTGATGGTATTGATGTAAGTGTCAAAGAAGATATCTTTCTCGTATTCATAAGGCATTTCGTGGAATTCCTCTTCATCAACGCTTTCAATATCCGAAGAAGGATTAGAAGGGGCACCAGCGATAGTAATCTTAGGCACCGGGTGCACCCCAATCCTCTGTTGTATCTATAGGAGATAGGATTTATGGGTGTTTTTCTTCCTTTCTCCTCTGGTCCCAAGCCGTGTCCTTTGTAACCCATTCCTTCAACTATGGCAGATGCTTTTGGGTACATTTTTTTGGATATTTTTGCTGGATCATCATCCTCTTCCCAGTACAACCAGGAAGAGACATCTGCTTCAAGGCTCTCCTCATTAAGTGGGCCCCATTTCTAGAAAGTGCTATTTTGGCATTGCATGATTGGTTTTGGGTCCTTTTTGAGCTCTTTTGGTTTGCCAAATGACTTAGGCGAGAGAGGGAGGTTGCCTATTAATAAGACGTCCTCCAATTTGTATTCTCCACAACTATTGTCCAAGATCTTGATTTGATTATCTAGTTGGGATGATGTGGAGGCAACATTTGATGTGTCAGATGGAGGCGTTGGCAAGGGTCTATTTAATGGGCAATGATATGGATGGTTTTCCTCTAGGAGTTTGCAATACTGGAAGGGTTGTGGATCACTTTTGATAGTTATCTCTCTTCCATTGAAGGGGAATTCGATACATTGGTGATAGGTGGAGGGTACAGCCTTCAAGGAGTGAATCCATGGCCAACCAAGGAGAATGTTGTAGGGGAGATCAAGATCTAGTACTTGGCAAGGGGTTTCAATTGTAATGGGGCCCACTTGAAGAGGTAAGGTGATCATTCCCTTTGAAACTCTTTCTGCATCATCATATGTCTTTATTGTGATCCTTCCTGATGTGTCTACCAGGTCCTCAGAAAGTCCCAATTGTTTTATTAATTTGTATGTACACAGATTAAGCCCAGATCCACCATCTATTAGGATACGTTTGACCTTGTGCTTGTGGATAAGAGCTTCGATGTGCAAATGTTTGTTATGGTCTTCATCTATGGGAGCATCTTTGGAGGTAAATACAAGGTGCTACTGGGCAGCAAGGTTTCCAATGAGGGCTTGGAATTGGGTGGCGTTGATGTTATCAGTAACATGTGATTCAAGAAGGGCTTGTTCCAAAATTTCTTTATGGACCGGGGAAGTTTTAAGAAGTTCCAAAATGGAGATCTGAGCGAGGGTCTTCCCAAGTTGGTCCAGGAGGTCATACCGGTGGGTGGAAGACATGGGCGGGGGTTTTGGTGGGGGAGGGACTCCTTGGATGGTGACTTTACCTCGGTGTGTAGTTACATTGCAATCATTCTCGAAATGGGAGGTGGAAGGCGTGGCACCTTGAATGACTATCCTAGCAGGATTTGGTTTGTTTTGGGAAGAAGGAGGATTAACTCCTTGGATGGTTATGACATTGACATGAGTGTCTCCAGGTTCAATGCGACCTACTAAAAAATCAAAGCCGGTTATGTGATTAGCATAGTCATAACCCATTGCGTTAGATGACGATCCTTTTCCTTTATCATGCTTCGGGAAGGGTTCCTGGTACATTTTGAGTTTGTCATTGTTATTACCAGATTTTGCATTTTCTACTTCAATCTCACCTCTATCAATGAGATCTTGTATGTAGATCTTTAGTTTCATACAGTTTCGTGTATCATGTCCTTTGATACGATGGTATTCACAATACTCATTTTCATTATGCCATCTTGGTTTAGGTTGATTGGGGTCAAACGGGCGAGTGATTGGAAAAACCACTACACCTGCTTGGACAAGTTTTTGAAACACCATTTCAATAGGCTCAGCAAGAGGAGTGAAGTCTCTTGGGGTCCTGTTATTCGATTGGGGTGGTCATCCCTGGATTGAGACATTGTTGTGAGGTTTTTGGGATTGATTTTGATTGTTTTGATTATTGAATTGATGATTATTGGTGGTGGATTTTGGGGGAGCGGCCATGGTTTGGACCCGCTTTGTATCAGTTACACCATCATTGACCACGTTTTTGTTCTTAGACCAGAATTTTGGCTCGTCGTTATGATAAGAGAAAGAATTTTGTGTCGATTTCTGGTAATGTTTCAAGGTTCCTTCCTCCTATAAGACACGTTTGAGGGCGAGGCCCTTATCAGTCAACTTTTGGAAGGATTTGATACGTTAGGATATTAAGGGTCTCGAAAGTTCAGGCACCAAGTTCTTTTGAAATAGCTCAATTTGATGTTGTTCTGGCATGTCCCACTGGAATTTTTTGATAAGATGTCACCATCTTTGTAAGAAATTGGCAAAGGTTTCTCTGGGCCTTTGTTTTGTATTGCATAGGTCCATCATATAAACATCATTAACCATGTTGTAAGCATAGTGGGCCACAAATTTTTCTGCCAAGTCTGGAAAGGAGACAATGGAACCTCATGGTAGAGATGAGAACCATGCTAGGGTGTCTCTCGTGAGACTCTTGGGAAAGAGTCTGTGAAGATAAAGTTCACTATAGGAGACTTCTTGGCATAAGATGTGGAATTATCGGACATGGTCACAGGGGTCTCCTTTGCCTTCATACTTGGTGAATTTGGGGATCTCAAATCCTGGGGGGTAGGGTGCAACTAATATAGACAGGTCGTAAGGATAATGACAAAACTCCTCAAATGAGTAAGTTTTCCTTTTGTTAGTCCTTCCTTTCATGTCCTTAATGATATTTTTCATGTCTTGAATTTCCTTGATGAGGTCTTGTTGTGGACTTTGATAATGATGAATTGTATTTGCCCCAAGAATTGGGTGAGCCAAAGAAGGTGCACCACCACCAATGTATTGATATGATGAAGAGTCAGGAATGTGGGATGTGAGGACCGATGTCGCAGGGATTTGTGTGATAGTTGGTTGCAGTCCGCAAACTATTGTGACAGGATTGAGTATTGCTCGGATGAAATTTGCGACATTGTTGGCAGGAAGGGAAGTTTGTGGAATAGAAATATGTGGTTGAATGGAAGGAGGTGGTATAGAAGTTTGTTGGAGAATAGATGAGATCGGATGTGATAGAGGTATAGATGGTAAGGAGGAAGAAGGTGGGATGGAGACCATGGTGGGAGGTGTCGCAGGTGGCATTGCTTGAACTTGGATGATTAATGGGGCTGCAACTGATTGAGTCTGAATAATAGGTGCAACACTTTGTGTGGGAGTGAGGTCTCCTTGTGGTTGTTAGGCGAGAGAGGATCTATTAAATTCAGGCGGAAGTTGAGCTCTATTTTCAAGGAAAGTTTTTAGAAGTGCAGTAGGATTGTGTTGAATAAACTTTTCCATCATTTCTTGGTTATAAGAATCCGCTAGGAAAGTTTGCACTTCCAGAGAAAGTTCATCTTGGCTAACAATGTTAGGATTTTGGCTTTGATCTTGATTGCTAGGTTGCCCACTTTGTGTAGGATCTTGCGTGGGATCTTTATATAGGGCACTAATGTCCGGCATGCCATATTGTTGTTCAGCCATCTTTCTCTTTTGGGATAGAGTTGTAACCATACACGAATAACCTTGGAAAAGTTATTTGTGATGAAAGGACTTAGCAAGATATTTGTGAAATTTTGGATTTTGTTTTTTATGACAAGGGATTTTTTTGATTGGTATGGTTCTTGGATTACAGCCCAGATTTGATTAGGATTTGACACCTTAGTCCTTGGATGAGGATTTTAGGTGGTGGATGCAATCACAAGTAAGGTGATGGCCAAGTTGTGTAGAATTTAGACCTTGGATTGATGATTAAAAAGCCTCTCTTATACCAAGGGTTGACTAATGACCCTAAGCAAAGTAAAGATCTGAATTAAGAGTCTTGATTGACTCAAAAGGTTTAGGCAAAATGTACTTGGAGAGGATTCCCTTTCAAGCATGAGAGCCAATTGATTAATGATGAGGTCTAAATGGAATTTCACAAGGCATGTAACCTTAATGCGAGGTTAAATTGGATTAGAGGATGATTGGATTTGAATTTTGATAATTGATTTGATAACGGTGGGAGATTGATTTAATGGGCTAAGTCCTTAAGAAATTTGAGGATGATTGATGGAGGAGGTATGATAGTGATGGCTTAGAAGAAACTTGATGACTAGGTTGTTCTTGGCATGAACATGACTCAATGGAGGACAGATTTGAATGGCAAGTTATATGAAGGGACACGACCACTCTGATTTGGACGATAGTTGGTGTTTCAAAGGACAATCTTGAATGTTGATGGAGAGGATGGACTCTTAGCTTCTCTCTTGGGCTTATGAAACATGGGACGAACAGAGTTTTGACGCAATTTTGGACTTTATGTGGGTAATGACTTGGACAATTGTTTGTGTCTTGACAAGTGTTTTTGCAAAGTGTTTGGGGATAGTGACATGTTTTTAGTCTTCTCTTGGCAAGTATGTATCAAACAAAGCAAACACAATGATCAAATGCATATTATCTCAAAGACACTCATGCTCATATACAACATTCTTAAGGCTGGCAAGAACAATAGTCATTGGATCCCAATTAGTTTCCCAGCTACGCTTACCCAGAGCAGACACTTAGATGCTTGACCCCACTGGCTCCCCTCCACGACACTCACTTCTCGGGGTAGCCAAGCATCAATTCTCATGAAAACTCCTCATGACGAACTTTGTGTCTCTACTAAGGGCCGTAAAAATATGGGCAGCTTTGGAGGTCCGACCTCTCGCACCAATGACTAGAAGGTTTTTGGCCACTATGAACAAGGTGTTTAGTAAGTCTTCCTGTTAGAAGCTACCCTTTGAAGTTGTGCAAGCGCAATTGAGGCCTATAGCCCAATGAAGCACCAAGAACTTAGTAGTCATGCAAGCGTGATTGAGATCTCTAGGATCCTACTAAGCATCCAATGTGAGAGTGAATTCTCATATAGCCCCAACCATTGACCCTTTCATAGTCAATGGCCTATTTATTATAGTGAGTTGGGAACCTTAGGTCCGGATGTGCTCACTTGGGTCGTTCCCCTCTTACCTTCTCAAAGAGAAAGTTGGGAGGGCAGGCCCGCTAGAGGTAAACATGCAATCAAACAAGAAAATGTTGGAGGGTCTGGATTTCTGATCATCTAGCTAGACGAGAGCATACTCTCCTACCTTTACGCTTTTCTTAAAGACACATAAGACAATGGTTCATTCCATTTTAATTAATATCTAGGCGCCTAATTTAAATAAATGCACAATGTTTGGTTGGATTTCTTAGGCAACCTGCAAAACAACTTGATTAGTAGTTTGAAAAATGGAGTCTTCAACAAGCGTCCTGCAAAAGACAACAAAATGACAAAATATTAATTCTTTTGAATTTTTGGGAATAAGTAGAAAAACATGAATAAAAACTTTTTTAACTAATGACAAATGTGGATTTGGAGGAAAATTTGATGGGTAAATGTTGTTTGACTAGGTTTTTGCTACTTTCCAAGGGATAAGCAAGCAAAAAAATAGGGATTTTGGAGGAGAGATGAAGGAATGGAAAAAATTGTCCAAGAGGGACAAAGAAGCAAAAGTTGGAGATGGACAATATGAGAAAATTTGGAGGTGATTGGATAAAAGGGGAAGGAGTTATGGCAAACCCTAGAAATAGAGAAATGTGGGATTCTGGGCTTCAAAAAGTGGATTTTGGGATAAGGCCCCCAAGGAAGGAAATGTGCAAAATGGCAATGTGGGGGATCTAGTGAAGTTTGGAGGAAAATGGAGTGAAGATAAAGCAGATATGGTGAAAAAATAGAGCAGACGACGACAGACAACAGAGCAGATAGTCGTGCTAAATAGATAAAAAAGTGTCAAAAGTCTGGATTTTTGATTGTCTAGATAGACAAGAGCATACTCTCCTACTTTCACAATTTTCACAAGCATAAAAGATTGATTCATTTATCCCCCTAATTAAGCCTAAGTGCCTAAAAATCGAAAACACAGTTAGCGCCTAAAAACAGAAACAGAAACATAAAAGAAGCAGAAGATAGATAGAAGAAGAAGAATGAGGAGGAGATGGGAGAATGCGCAGAGCGCTCGTGCTGAAATACAGAGCCGCCAAAGATTTTTCTGTAGTCACGCTATTCCAGAACCTGCATCTCACAACTTACAAAAACTCATTAAAAAAACATTAGTTCTTAGGGACGTGGGTCCCACCGGGCGTGCCAAAATGAAGAGGGGAAAAAGACCTGTGAGGTGGATTAGTTAATAAGCATGCAAATAAAAAATATAATCATATGAAATAAAAAACCTAACTCGAAAACACATGAAAACATGAATAAGATGCATATACCTCACAAAACCTTATACCTCTCCCTCGGATTGAGCTTGATGAAGTGAAGGAGCCCCTTAGTGATGCTCCACTTGATGTGCTCCTTTTGCTTGCTTGATGTGGATGGCTCTCCAATGTTGTGCACAAATGAAATGGATTTGGAAGATGATAAGGATGAGATGATCAAGAGTGGATGAGATATGATTTGAACATGATAAGGTTGCCAAGATGATTTCCTGGGCTCAAAAGGACAACATAAGATTACTAAACTTGGAGATGAAAAATGAAGGGATGACATCCTCAATTTATAGGAAGAGGAGAGGAAAAATGGATGGCTAGGATGGATTCAATATGAAGGGTTAGGATTGCTTGTGAGCTCCCACAAAGCCCAAGAGAGGGTGTGGAGACCAAGAGATACGCCTTAAAGGCATTTCTTGTCTCTACACTCCTCAAGGTACATTG